>NC_039358.1:234881890-235505010 GCF_003573695.1 Papaver somniferum
ACTACACAGATATCAGAGCTTCGCGGTATAGACAGTTTATAGCTTGCATCACATGTTATGTGCAGCTGTGATTGCTTCACCTTTTGTTATGAGTCTACGTACTGATATCTTCTTATACAACAAAACCATTAATGCAAAGAACATCCAATTCTAACTAGGATTACAAATGAATAGTGCCTCTTTGAGTTCGCTTAATGCGTTATCTTTCAAACTCTCCCAATGCTTGCATCAAGAACTATGAGATTATACTGTTTCCGGACAGGAGTCGGTCTAGCAAAAGCTATAGTGACACTCAGGACATAAGGTCCAACAATCCTAGTTCACTAGATTTAATCTGAGTATAAAACTGCCTTTTCTTTTAATCTAGACTAGATCTCACATTAGTGTACAACCACTCCAAGCGGCGCAGCCATAACCTCCTCCTCCTCCTCCCTTAAACACTAGGTGGAATCGGTATTGGGCCAAATCCAGGCCCGTCATCAATATATAATACAATAATACCATTGTTTATTACACGTGTTATTAAAGGATAATCCCACATCGGGTATTAAAAATTTGAGGGTCTACTACATAATCAATTGGCGATTCCATCTTATCAACCAACCGGCAGTGGTATGAGTTGGTTCGAGAAAGGCTAAGCCTGAGCCAGGCCATGCCCAAAGCAATGCGCACCAATGCCAGCACAGGCGGCCAAAGGTGGGTACCCTTCCCTGGTCTTGGCCGGCCGGCCAGAGAGGTTAGCCTCCTCCTGTGCAACGCAATGCGCACCAATGCACTAGCGCAGTGGTTAGCCGGATAGCCAAGTATACACCATACCTTGCTGGTTGGTTTTTGTTGCCAATGCTAAGGAAAAAAACGCTCGATGCTTAGGGAGTGCTGCTTGTTTTACTGTTGCTGCAGAGCCATTCCCACTTTCTGTGATACATGTACACGGATCTCCACGCATATCATTGAACACCTGACTTTTCTTTACGCACCATCCCAGTTAAGACTGACAATCTTTCTTTCTCTTACAACTTCGTACTCACTTCCATCCAACTCCAAGATCTTCTTTTCCAGAATAAGTAATCCTTTTTGTTCGATCATGATGGCCGCTTTTACTGACGAGCAGTTGGTACCCGGCTGCGTTAGGGTTTCTGTTTGACCCAATTTTTGGGATATAAACTACACCACGTTACCATTGACTAGTTTAACATTAATATGAAGACGCCCATTATATAAAATTACCAGCACTCGTATGGGTGCCTATATAAAGAACATGCGGGCCAACTACCATTTTATACACCTCTGGAGACCAAGAAGAACAAATTCTCTTGTTTATACAATTCTTCAATCATATATACGCATTTACACAAAATGGTTGGTTCAACATTTTCTCTTGTTTTTTTTACTCAAATTCTCTTACTGGGATGACCATTATAACATGAAACAAAAAAATATTCTGCCACTCAGAAAAAAATGTATGAAACATGAATAGCATGATCCTTTCACATGCTAGAAGTGCAACTTACATGCTAGAACTGGTCCATCCCTCCCTGTCAACAAAGACTAAGCATATTGGTAGTATAGTGATAGGCAAGAACTCGTCTTTATAAAATCATGCTCAACAATAGAAACAGTCTTCTTTACATGGAGGCAACAATACGTTGCTCTGAATCAAGATAATCACTTGACTCATCCATCAGACTACCAAAACCATTAACTACTCATGGTACTATAGATCTTTTTCAGACAAACAAAACCACAAACTGCAAAGAACATCCGATTCTAACTAGGCTTACAAATGAAATGTAAGTTAGAGTTTGAGTTAGGAATCCGCGCACATGCTTAATGCGTTATCTTTCAAACATGCTGCATATATTGGACCATATAGCCTTCACAGTGAAGAATCCTGGAACTTTACACTGCCACCCGAAAATTTTCTAAACAAGAATTTAAAAGCCAAATATAGATCGCTCCACCACTGTTTTTCTTTTGTCACACCATTATTAAAGAACATAGTCAAGAGTTAGAATGAGCTTGATAAAGCAGAGAAAGATTGACGAAAACTTAAGAGAAACTGTATACTAATCCAAATATGTTGACACTCTACTGGAAATTGTTACCCTAGTAAATTACAATGTCTCACTGCAATACCTCCAGACTTTTAATTTTATCGGTTGAGAAAGTGTTTACTAACAATGAAACAACAGAATCACTTGGCATAAATTTTCTTTCACGCATCTTGCATAGATATTGCAGAGCCTTCTGAGTATCATTTCGTTTAAGAAAACCCTTAATGAGGATATCATAGGTTCTCGAATTTGGTAAACAACCTTTCTCTTCCATTTCACTATTAATCTTTCAGCCTCCAAGAACATCCTGTTATGAAAGAGGCTATCCATCATTGTGTTATATGTTATTACATTAGGAACTAATCCTTCTTTTGGAATCTTATTAAACAGTTTTCTTGCATCTTCCAACTTGCCAGCTTGACAAAAACCATGTATAAGAATAGCATACATGTAAATATCAGGTAAGATACCAGTAGTTTTCATGGACTCAAATAATACTATTGCTTCCCCAATCTTTCCATTCTTGCATAGTCCATTTAACACCGTACTATATGTAAATTTATTTGGATTTTGACCACAAGATTGCATCTCATTAAACAAACTCTGCGCTGTTTCAAATCTTCCATCACGGTATAGTCCCCGCAACAATGTAGTATAAACAACAGTTGTTACTTGCAATCCATTTTGTTTCATTTTCTTAAATAGCTGCACAGCTTCATCCAGCTTTCGAGTCTTGCAATACCCATCAATTAACACATTGTAGTTGAACTCATTTGGGTCTAGGCCCCTGTGGACCATCGAGTCAAAAAGCTTCACTGCATCTTGCAACCGACCTGCCAAACACAGACCATTCATCATTGAACTATAAGTAATCTGATTAGGTTGTATGTTTAACTTGTCCATCAATTCAAATAACCCCCAAGCATCCTCCGTCATCCCATCTTTACAATGAGAATCTATTAATATGTTAAAGGTTATTGTATCAGGTAAGATCTCTCGATCCATCATTTCATCAAAATATCTTGTTGCTTCTTTCCAACGACCATGTAGGCAAAAACCGTGAATCATACCCTTATAGGTTGCCATATTTCCTGAGATTCCTTTACCAACCATCTCATCAAAGATTCTCCTTGCTTCAGTCAAGCGGCCTGAATTGCAAAGACCTTTGATCAAAGAATTGTAAACAACACACATCCGGCACAACATAAAAATCTCCAAGCATTTCAGAGAAGAGAACCAAAGCTTCATCAACTAAATCTCCTTTGCAAAGAGTATCTATAATCACAATATACGACACGACATCTGGTCTGCATTTCCATCTCGACATGTCGTTTTTCAACCGAAGAGCAAGACCCACTTCACCAGTTCTACACAGCCCATGTATAATAGTATTACATGTAACTGCAGTAGGTTGAATACCTGTGTCAGTCATTTTACCAAACACTTCAAAAGCAAAAATCTTTTCTTCTGAGCACAACCCCTTAATCAGTGTATTGAAAGTGATTGTATCCGGATGATAACCTCTCTTAGTAATCTCTCCAAGTAAACAAAACCCATGATTCATTTGGCCTAGTTTACAACAGCAATTAATGACAGTGTTGATTGTAGAAACATCAGGTTTTATCCCAACCAAAATCATCTTCTTATATAACAAAATGACATCTGAATGACACTTGATTTTGGATAATGATCCTAATACATGATTAAATGTACTTGTAGATGGTAAAGGCCTTTCTAGAATCAATTGATCAAAGTATTTCAAACCATCACCAAGCTTCTTGATCCTTCCTGATTTACACTCATCCCTCACGAAACGCTCAAGTTGTGATATTCTATTATTATTAGTACCATAATAATTATGGACATGCCGATAATTTGAGAAGACTCTACTCGTAAGCAGCAACACTTTCTTATGCCCAGAGCAACACTTTCTCATCCTTTCTTTCCTTCTTCTTCTATCGAAACATCAAACTTTAGTTTTCTGGTACTTTAACTTTATGAAGGCACCCTAATATAATACCAGCACACATTTGGTGCCTACATTATAAACAAGAAATTGCTTTTGATAGGCATTTTTGTTTTTACAGAGTGTTGATGTTTTTTTGTAGGACTTCAGTCTTCATGAAGTTGGAGATCATCAATGGTTCGAGAAGAAGATTCACTGGATGGGAACCCGAAAAACGTAACAACTAGTACTACTAATTTGAAGCTTGGGAACTACAATGGTACTAGGGATGAAGAGCAAGAATGCGATATATTTAATGGTCAATGGGTACTAAAGGAAGAAGCTAGGGAACCATATTATCCTCCTGGTGCTTGTCCATTTATTGGGTTGTCATCTAAATAACAGACCAGATGATGGTTACTTGAAATTGCAATGGAAACCCAATGGTTGCAATATCTTAAGGTAACTTTATTTTAAGTCTTGCAAATTTTTTAGAGCGCGCAAAACGATCTAAAAACTTGTTGATTTTTGCAGGTTAAATGCAAGTGATTTCTCAGAGCGAATGAGAGGAAAAATAATGGTATTTGCGGGGGATTCACTGAATAGGAATAATTTCAATACCTAGAACAATACGCATTCCATATATGACAGAATCTATGCAGTCATTTTTTATGCTCATCAGCCTCATTTCACCACAAAGTTCAAAAACCATTATGCTGTACGTACAACATCATCATCGATCCACGCCTTACGTGTGTGCAAACTTTTGCGTACTGTTCATCGCTTATGCCCGCCACAAGGGTCTTGTTGGGACATAGTTGAAAAAACCTCCTACGTGAAGGAAAGGTATCAGCAGTTCATGGGAGGCAACGTTTGACGACATAATTCAGTTCTAATCTTCCGCATCAACTTTACTTAGACTTGGAACACTAGAAAATAAATCACATAACTGTTCAGACTTTTTTCTGTCGATTATTTATTAAACTCTGATCGAAAGGTGTAATGTGCTTCGTTTTGAATATCTCTTATGATTTTCATGTATAAACCCAAGTTTACTTCACAACAGTAACGAAAAGGAGATTACATAATTAATACAAACATGCATATCCAAATTAATGATACAGTCAGCTCGTAAGTCATTAGTCATGCAAAGGCTTCTTCTTCTCGTTCTTCTAACTACGTTGGGGATAACATACGATTCCCATTGGATTCTCTTTCGGAATTTTTGCTCCAGATAAAAGACCGTCGGTCTAGGTAAAGATTAATGTACGTAACACAAAGTGGAAAAAGAATTTAAACTGGAAAAAAGAATGGAACATAAAGTGGTGTAACATATCATAATTATCGCTCATAGAACAGAGTTAATAGACATTCTCCCGAAGTAAACCAGATAAGTAGATAACAATTAATTGTATGGAAAAACTGAATGTTAAAAACAACGTATAAAGAATGAGCTAGGTTATCAAAAGTCAAACAAAAGGGAATTCGTCATCTAGGGGGAACCCGAGATGAGCTTCTGTGCAGCAGCATTGTCTGGGAGTGCTGGAATGGCTCCTTTCCTAGTTGTACAGATTGCGCCACAAGCATTAGCCATTCTTAGAGCTTCTCTCAGTTTACTTTCGTCTTCCAGAATTGAAGAATCTTTTGCAGCAGAGCAAAGTAATGAACCAACAAAAGCATCACCAGCTCCTGTGGTATCCACGGTGTTTACCGAGAATCCTTCCACGGCTCCCCTGAAGTGCTTTGTGAAGTATCTGCACCCTTTCTCCCCATCAGTTACTAACAGCAATTTCAAACCCTCGTACCAGAGTGACAAAACGTTCTTCTCATCTGCCGCATCTCCTTGGGTTAGGAATTCTACCTCGTCGTCGCTGACCTTGATAACATCAGCGCTAGACCATATGCTCTTGATACCCTCACGACAAGCTTCAGCAGAAGGCCAGAGTGGTTCCCTTACATTAGGATCATAAGAAAGTAAAGCACCAGCCTCCCTCGCAGCTTCATGGCAGCCATGTGTGCGGATCGACATGGTTCGGTGATCAAGCTATAAGAAACCATAGTGAAAGATTTTAGCTTGTTTGATCAAACCCATGTTAGATCAGAATCTTTCAGCATCATGTCAGCGCTCGGGTTTCTGTAGAACATGAACTCCCTTTCACCATCTTTTTTCAATGTTACAAAAGCAAGTGCTGTTCTCGCGTCCTTATCAAGCAAACACCTTCGCTGTTCACCCCATTTCATTCAACAATCAACCAACATATGTCCAAATTCATCTTCTCCAAACTTGCCAATGAAGAAAGAAGAACCACCAAGCTTAGTAATAGCGCAAGCAACATTGGCAGGAGCACCACCGGGGAGTGAGAAAACACAGCTGATTCAGCTAGTGATACACCGGATTCGTTTGGCACGAAATCAATTAACATCTCACCAAAACACACAATCTCTGACGATGATGACTTCGACATGTTTTTATCTTGAGAGAATTTATCTGAGATTTTATAGAACAATAAAAGAATAGCTAGCTAGAGACGAAAGACAAGAAAATTCAAGTGATTAAGAATGATATGATCGGAGGATGGGCTTAGGGGTTATTTATAGGGATAAAACATATCCGAGTTAGATAAGAGTTAGAATTAGTCCATTCAACCTATTCCCTATTAGGATTCTATACATTAATATTGCTAATAAGGTCATAATAAACAAAATCCTATCGTGCAATGGTTTCTGAGGAATGGACGCAATGGGGAAGGATGTGTTTATTGTGTTCATGACAGTATTGTATGAAATAATTCATAGTTGAAAAACCTCCTACGTAAAGGAACGGTGGCAGCAGTTCATGGAAGGCAACATATATTTGACGACATCATTCAGCATTAACGTTAATCTTGAGATCATCAACTTTGACATGGAACACTAGAAAATAAATCACATAATTAATATAGTTTATGAAGGGAGTTGTCCCACGTAACAAATTCTACAAATCTATTCTTATTTCTTCTGTCGATTATATTAGATTCTGATTGAAAGGCTTAATTAGTGTGATTCATAACATAATTAATACAAGCATGCATATCCAAATTAATGATGCAGACAGCTCGTAAGTCATGCAAAGGTTTTTCTTCTCGTTCATCAAACTGCTCGGAACTTTTTTAGTAGAGTTTTTCGATTCTAAATCCGAAATAATTTTCTAAAGCTTTTTACAGCATTTTCTCGATCAAGCCCATTCATAAGAGCGATATATATCCTTTTCCTGCTTACTTTTATTTGAGGATGGAATTTCTCGACTCCAAGTCAGAAAATGCTTTTCTCTAGAGCTTGCTTCTCAGCCTTCTCTCGATTTAAATCATTGATAACAGAAATCTATCATTTTCTCTTTTTTCACTTTATCTTTGATGCAAGAGATTTTGGATTCCAAGTCAGAAATCATTTTTCCAAAACTTGTTTCGTTACCTTTTCTCGATCCAAATCATTGATAAGAGAGATTTTATCATCTTTCCTTTTTGAGTTTTTCTTTGAGAGCGAATTCTCTTTCTAAATCACAAATGCTCTGTCCATAACTTGTTCTCAATTCTTTTCTCGGTTAGATCATTCATAAGAGATATCTATCCTTTCTCTTTTTTCACTTTATCTTTGAGTATGGAGATTTTCCAGTATAGTCTGAATGTTTTATCTAATGCATCATGCCCCTCATCCTTTGCTTCAAGTCGGTTATGTTGTCGGCCTCGTCCTGATGATCTACCATTGATAAAAGATGCGTCGTTACCGTTGTTCTTCTTCTTCACTGCAGCTCCACGAACACATTTCTTGATTCGAGCCGGAGGGAAGTGTTATTTACAGAGTTGTCTCTCAAACCTTTTCTCGTTCCAAATCATGAGGAGACAAATTTTAGCAATCTTTTCTTTTTGTAGTTATCTATTAGAGTTGAAATTGTAGCTTCTAAGCTTCAACTTCTTTTTGTAGACCTTGCTTCTCAACCTGTTCCCGACCCAGTTCATTCACTAGAGCGCTTGTCATCTTCTTTCATTTGTGATTCTTCTTTGAGTCTGGATATTGTTGCTTCTAAGTCGGAGTTGGTTTTTTCCAGACCTTGTTTCTCAGTTTTCCCGATCCAAATCATCGTTTTGCCTTTGCCAAATCAGCATTCAGAGTAGTATTTCGGCTTCTAAATCACATACTATTTTCTCTAGTGCTTGTTTTTCTAATTTCTCGATTCAAGTCATTCATAAGGACGACCTTATCATCCTTTTCCCTTTTGACTTCATCAATGAGAGCGGCATTATTTGCTTCTAGGACATTAATGCTTTCTGATAGAGCTTGCTTTTCAATCTTTTCTTTATCCAGACTATTGATAAGTGAGATCTTGTCATCCTTCTCTCGCTGTACTTCGTCATTAAGAGTGGCATTGGCGGCTTTTAGGCTAGAAACGATTTTCTCCAAAGCTTGTTTCTCCGACTTCTCTTTATCTCGTGCTTTGATACATGCAGCCAAATCTTTCGCTAATTTGTCTTCCTTAGGACTGGATTCCACTGGAGCAGAACCTTGATCTCCCATGTACTGAACATCCCGAAATGGAGCTGGTCGAAGAGGTAGACCATAGTTAGTCAGGTTTACTACATCATGTGACCAGAAATAAACACACTCGACCAGGTTGGGCTTGAAAGTTTTATCTCGAGGATAGGTTATGGTAACCACCAAACCCTGACAATTTACTCTAATGTCATTTCTGAACAGAAAGTCCCCCAAAGCTTCAAAATCGCTCTTACTCCATGGAAAAGAGTTGTCAATCAAAGAGAGATAATTCTGATTTGTTATACTCCCTTCGTAAGTGAACTCTTTAAATGGAAAAGGGCTGCCTAATTTTTTCTTAAGCCTATATAAACGAGGCTCACCTGTAACATAACTCAAAAACAACTCAGGATCCTTCCACCAAGACATAGTTCCTACTACCTAGAGGAGAATGAGAAAAATAGATTGTGGTCGAGAGTTTCGATTAGAAGTTTAGAACTAGCTGTCTAGCTTGAGAAAGAATTGAAAGAAATGAATGAGAGGAATTTTATCTCTAGATTGACAGCTAAAGAACAACAACTTTGACAGGATATATATGACACATATAGTGATTATGCGAGTATGAAGAGTTGAAGAGGTGTCTAGCGAAATAACAACATCTTTGAGAAAGAAGACAACAAGTACATAAGAAAATGTGAAAGATTATGAAGGCGGAATGTAAACAGCATATACATTATTTAATTGACAGGTAAGGAATAAAGTACATTATGACGTGATTCTTTTCTTCTTCTGTGTAGTCTGAATATACTTGAATCAATCAAAATGTACTGGAATAAGGATACAATCTTGCCTTGAAAGCAAAAAGAGTTATACATTGCTTGATTGTTGCATTTGAGGCACATTCGTACAATATATAACTTGTGGTATAAGATGAGGAATAATATAAAGCATTTACACTTTTATCTTTAAATGAAGCAAGTATTTCTTTATGTTTGTTTATGATAATAGGAGAGCCACTGTTTTTTACTGAATATTTGCAAGTGTCCGCAACTAAGATCCAGTGTTATTCTGATATCATTTTGTTGTATAAGAAAATGACTTTTGTTGGAGTAAACCCTAACATATTTACATTCAACATTTTGATTAATTGCTGTTGTCAATCGGGAAAAGTTGATCATGGGTTTTGTTTGCTTGGAGAGATATTAAAGAGAGGTTATAATCCTGATATAGTCACTTTCAATACACTGATTAAAGGGTTGTGTCTTCAAGATAAGATTGAACAAGCCTTTGAAGTTTTTGGTAAAATGACTCAGACAGGTATTCAACCTGATGTTTTCACATGTAATATTCTAATACATGGGATTTGCACAACTGGTGAAGTGGATGGTGTTGGGTTCAATAATCAAAAACAAGGAAAAAATCAAATAAGCAAAAATTATTGATACTTAGCTCCTTTATAGTGGAAGTGATCTATTTGATGAAACAGACGAGCTCCCCAAATCCACGCAACAGCAACAAGGCAAAACTTTGGAAAAACAGAGTGTGTCACGTGTTCAACACGTTGCCCTTAAGACATTGGCGCCCGGCTACACTCAAGAGTGATATTATAACCCTCACAGGACGGATATCTCCAGGATAAAACACCCTACTACACCTACTACTAGCATATGTAGTAGATGCTCAAACTTGAGCTTGGCAACTCTGTAGTAGATGCTCAAACTTGAGCTTGGCAACTCCGAAAAAACCGTTAAGAAAAATTGCGAACGCTTAAGAAACGCTATAAAATATTTTCCTTTTAAAGATCCCTCTAAAATATAGAGCAACCCCTTTCCCATAGATTTACAAAAGTAGTGAATTTGTTTATATAATTGACAAAAACAACTTAAGAAGAGGAACTGCCCGATGTGGGACTAAAAGGTTTATATAGTCTCTTAAAACTACTAAAAAAACAGAAACTACACAATGTGGGACTAATAAGTTTCATTCACAAAGAAAACAAAATTAAATTTATTTAGTTAAAAACCTTAAAACAACAATTAATTAATATTGTTTCCAACAATCCCCCACATGAATGAAAACCTCAATAAAACATGAAAGTACAGATAGATCTTGGTAAATCAACATCCCAATCTCACGACCCAAACATACTGAACAGATATACGGATCGTGCAAGTGTTGAAACATACTAGTCCTTTCTACGTCCTCTCCCTTACACAACAGTGTGTTGACCCCAGGGTCATACTATGGATTGCAAAAATCATATAGTATAGAGAGCTTTCATCTTTAGTTCCTCACATGTGAGACTAAAGGTTCCTTTCACCAAAGTCAAAAAGCATGAACTAGTGAACCCTTAGTGATCCTTAGGTCCTAAGTTCCAGTAATACCAAAACCATTAAAATGAAAATCACATAAAAAAGCGCAGGAAATACCATTTTAGGCATAGGTGTCCATGAGGTCTTGAACCTTTGCTTAGTGAGATATTATCGGAATTACTTGCTAGAGACAGTGAACTATGTCTTGAACTGCTAGCGTTTGATGTAATTCGCGATAACAACCACGGATGATATCTCCAAGGGTGCTGCCAAGCTCGTGCCGTTTTGTCCAATTTGGCTCTGGACATATCATGTTTCTCAGAATGTTCTAGATAATCAAAGCTTATATTCTCATAGGAAGCGTCCCCACTTCCTCATTCAGATAGGTGAGTTTCCATCAAGAGTGTTGCTGCTACACCCCACTTCAATCTTAAATTGAAACTATATAACTCATTAAGACTTTTTAAAAGTCATCCTTCACATGCAGTCACACTATCACGTCTACATCATAGGGAAGGGACAGATAATGAAATTCTATGATAGTGTTTACCTTTACCGACCACCAATTAGTTGTCTCATTCGAAAACTTGATCTTGAGATCTCCAGTCAGCAAAGTTGAGTATCCTTCATGGCAAGTTAATTTATGAGCTTAAGTCCCATCACCCTCGATGAATTTTTAACCATCTCTTTGGATAAACCTTTCGTCAAAGGTTGCGCGATATTCTCCTTGGACTTTATCCAATCAATGGAAATAACGCCGATTGAGATTAGTTATTTTTATCTTTAGCTATTATATCTTGCCTAACACAATGTATAGATATAGCTGGCACAACCCTATGCCAGAGAGGAATGTCTTCTAAAAAGCATCTTAGACACTCGACCCCCTCTCGTGATTTATCTAACGCAATACTCTCAGATTCCATAATGAACTGATCAATATATGTTTGTTTGGAAATCTTCCAAAAACAAACCCTCATGCTAGAGTGAAAACATATCCACTCGTAGACTTATACTCCTCTGAGTCAACTATCCATTTTTCATCACAAAGTCCCTCAAGGACAACAAGATACCTTTCATAAATCAAATAAAAGGTAATAGAGTATTTTAGGTACCATAATACTCTCTTTAGTGCATTTGAATGCTCTTGCTATGGACTACAAGTATATCTACTTAACTTACTCACAATATAGGCAATGTCTGGACTCTTACAGTTCATTAAATTCATCAGGCATACCATAACTCTTGAGTATTCAAGTTAAGATACTCCATTACCCTTATTTTTCTTGAGTCTACAAGAAGAATCGTATGGAGTAAAAGCAGGCTTACAATCAGATTGATTGTATCTCTTAAGCACAAATTCAACATAACGAGAATGAATAAGACTATAAATGTTTGATTATCTTCTAATCCTCATCTCTAAGATTACATCAAAAGGTCCTAAGTCTTTCAAGTCAACGTTCTCATTCATTGTATGTTTTTAGTGGAATTAATCACATCTATGTTTGTATCAAGTATAAGCATATCATCAACATACAAGCATACAGTCACACAGGCATCCTTAACAAGTTACTTGTAAATATACTTGTCAGATTCATTAACTTAAATCCACTACACAATATCACATGATCAAAATTTTCCATGTCACTGTTTACGTGCTTATTTTATAAACCATACAAAGATTTGTTCAACTTACAAACTTTGTCTTCATAACCTTTCACTACAAAGTCCTCAGGTTGGTCTATGTAAATTTTTTTTTATCTAATTCACGGTTTTAGGAAAGCTTTCTTAACATCCATCAGATGTATCTCCAAGTTGCTTATGGCAGCAATATCAATTAGCATCTCAACATAAGTAATTCTCGTCACAAGTGAATAAGAATCAAGGAAATTTACGCCTTCTTTTAGTTTATAGACTTTAGCTACCAACTTAGCCTAATATTTTTCCACACTTTCATATATCTAATGTTTCCTCTTAAAGATTCATTTACATCTCATGGTCTTACTCCCTAGAGGAAAACTAGCAAGCTCCCAAGTCTGGTTCCGACGGACTAAGTCCATTTCACTAAATAAAGCTTCTTACCAGAATGGGGTTTCAGTAGATATCAAGATTTCTTTACAAGTCTGGGGCTCAGACTAAGCTAGGAAAGTTATGAAGTCGGTTTCATAAGAATTCTCAAATCTAATTGTTTTACTTCTCTTAGGCTCAACCTTAACTTCATCTTCCTTTAAGATAAGTTCTGACTATTTGAAAATAAATCTAGGGGATCAACAACACATCTCTAGTGAGGTACATGATTAAGAATAAACATGTTCAAAGAACTCAACATCCCTAGATTCCGCAATAAAATTTACACCAAAGTAAGAAAAAATAAGAACACACAACCAAAAATCTATATGTAGAAGTATACTCAGCATACTCTATATAAAGACACAATCGACATTTTTGGTTTCTATCTTGTTCTTTTAGGAAGAGGAATGACAATCTTAGTCAAACACCCCCACACTTTGACGTATGCATAAGAAGGTTTTCTATCTTTCCATAAAGCATATGGAGTTTCATCTGATACTTAAAAGGGTACCCTATTCAGGATATACTAGCTAAGAGGACTGCCTCCCCCCACAAGGCCGCAGATAATCCTGAACTAATCAACATGACAATTATCATCTTTTTAAGGATATAGTTTTTATGTTCACGGCTTCTAATCGGTTTTCAACTTCAAGTTTATACATCTTAAGGCTTCTAAGGAATCATCCTTATCCCTAAGAAAGTATACAAGATAGTACCTCGTAGAATCATCTACGAAAGTTATAAACCATCTTTTACCACAGTGGTTTTGGGTTGAACTCATGTCAACTAGGCCTAACTGAATTAATTCTAAAGGCTTAGAATTACTATGAACATTTGTGCTAGAAGGTTTTATAGCATATTTTCATTCTTCACAGATTTCACTTTTGTGTTCAAAATCCAAACTAAATTTGGGTACGCAGCCTATGATAGCCAGTTCAGTATTGACTTATAGGTTTACGGTTCCAAGTCTACCACGTAAAACAATAAATCACACAAAGAAAGCACAAGAATCAACTATGTTCACATCATTAGTTTTTCAGTTAAGCTTGTATAGACCCAAAGTCTTATAACTCTTGCCTAAAAAATCAGTGCCTAGTTACAAAAAGTTTTCCAGATTCAATTAAAATTTTAAATCTTTAACCATCTATAACAGAACAAGATACAAGATTCTTTCATATGCTCGGAACATGAAAACTTCATTTAATGTGAGAATATTACAGATATGAACTTCTACTCGACCTTTTCCTTTTATGCAACCTCTGTTGCAGATGGGTTACTCAAAAAGAGTTTCTTGACATCCCCTATCCTCTAATAGGAGGTGAACAAGTCTCTGTTTCAATAAACATTCTCGGTGGCTCCAGAGTCCACCAACTGGTCTCTCACATTGGTTACTAAAATAACTTCTGACATCATGCCACTAAACTTGTTCTAGTTTGTTTCAACTAAATTAGCTTTAACTTTCTTCTTATTAAGGTTTCTATGTTGTCTACAATTTATTTCCGCGTGGCCAGGAATTTTACAAACATAACAATCACCCTTAATTAAAGTAATGCCAGATTCAGTTTTACGAAACATACCTTTCTTCTGAAGACTACGCTTAGAATTGTTTGATGTTCTCGCCTTTGTCAGCTTTGGAAGACTTGTGTTCATCCACAGGCTCCTGGTATCCATGTCCCTTTCCAATTTCTTCGTTTATACTTTGACCACAGACACGGTAATTTCCCAATCACCTAATACACCACATTTCACAAACCTTAGTTCCGAATAGAAAAATAAAATATGAGTTTTGAAGATAACATCTAGATCTACAAACTTCGTTTGAACCACCATATCAAAAAACTCATGGTTAACTCATAAAAACTACTTTAGTTAACAACAAATTTCTGCCCGTCAAAATTTTTCAGGAACGTTTCTCTGTTTTGTAAAATATCAAACAAATACTTTTACAACTACAAAAAATCTGATATTTTACGTGGGTAACTATCAGGATGTCCACTACATTGTGTCGAAAGGGTTCAAAGAAGTTCCTTCTAGGTTGAGAGATAAATTCGAAACTCTATAGCTGACCAAAAAATCGTTTTTTGTTTTTCACTCCATAACTAACGTCCAAGATTATTACAAACTCTAATGTCTTAAGATTGTTGGGTGCAATAATCAAAAACAAGGAAAAAATCAAATAAGCAAAAGTTACTGATACTTAGCTCATTTATAGTGGAAGTGATCTATTTGATGAAACATACGAGCTCCCCAAATCCCCGCAACAACAACAAGGCAAAACTTTGGAAAAACAGAGTGTGTCACGTGTTCAACACGTTGCCCTTAAGACATTGGCGCCCGGCTACACTCAAGAGTGATATTATAACCCTCACAGGACGGATATCTCCAGGATAAAACACCCTACTACACCTACTACTAGCATATGTAGTAGATGCTCAAACTTGAGCTTGGCAACTCTGTAGTAGATGCTCAAACTTGAGCTTGGCAACTCCGAAAAAACCGTTAAGAAAAATTGCGAACGCTTAAGAAACGCTATAAAATATTTTCCTTTTAAAGATCCCTCTAAAATATAGAGCAACCCCTTTCCCATAGATTTACAAAAGTAGTGAATTTGTTTATATAATTGACAAAAACAACTTAAGAAGAGGAACTTCCCGATGTGGGACTAAAAGGTTTATATAGTCTCTTAAAACTACTAAACAAAACGGAAACTCTACAATGTGGGACTAATAAGTTTCATTCACAAAGAAAACAAAATTAAATTTATTTAGTTAAAAACCTTAAAAAAAACAATTAATTAATATTGTTTCCAACAAATGGTGCTCTTCAGCTTAAAAACAAGATGGTGAAATGGAACTGCAGACCTGATGTTGTCTCGTATTCTGTGATTATAGACGCATATTGCAAAGGAGGTTTAGTTGACGAAGCTTTGGTTCTTTTCTCTGAAATGCTTAGAGATTTGAATGTATATCCTCTATGAAAAATATTTAAAAATTGGAGTAATTATTTATGTGTTGATTCCAAAGCAATGATAAATTAGAGAGAATTTGGGTAAAATAGTAAAACTATCATCTATTTTGGAACAAAAAAAGTAAAGTAGAACGGAGGGAGTAATGTTAAATGCTCTCGTCAAGAATAGAGAATTGGAGGAGGCAATAAAATTATTTGAATCCTTGGAGAGACCTGGTATCTTAGTTGATATTGACATGTACAACATTCTTATTCATGGTTTGTGTCAGGCTGGCAGGTTGGCAGATGCAAGGAAACTGTTCAATGAGATTTCGAAAAAAAGATTCCTAAAGAAAGATCTGTGTGTAACATATAACACAATGATCGGAGGGCTGTTTTCTAATAAGATGTTCTTGGAGGCTGACAAACTAATCATTGAAATGAAAGAGGAAGGTTGTTTTCCAAATTCTAGAACATATGATACCATCATCAATTGTTTTCTCAGAGGAAAAGAGACTGTTAAGGCATTGCAATTTCTTCGCAAGATGCGAGCAAGAAACTTTCCACCAAGTGATTCTATTATTTGTTATTTGGTAAACACTGTCTCTGCAGATGAGCTAAAAAGTCTTTAGTTCTTTTTTTTTCTTTTTCTGTTATTGTGGAGGTAGCTGAATCTCTATCAGCTATCAACATATATTTGGATGAGTTTATGGTTTCTTATGGTTTCAAATTTTCAAAATATTAAGCAAATAACATTGTATCCCCTCTCTTGGATCACATCCATTCTTTGCCAGCCCAAACTTTCTTCCCATTTATGCTCATGGGAGCAGTTTCTCTCCCTTGCATGATTGCGAGGACTGGGATCTCAGAGCAGAAAACAACCGATGCCCACAGTGGCTTCTCATTTTCGGGAACTTGCTGCATTGTGACTTTCTCGATACACCGGTCTCCAAACGATCTGCAATGTGAAGTGAATTAATTAATTTGGTGACTAAGATGACACATAATATACACAAATTTTAACAGTAGTTAATTGTTGAATAAGATTACCTCTCTAGATAATTTTCCAGTTCCCTTTGTTGAACCGGATTTTCCCGGTAAAACGTAAAGAATATACCGCGTTTGATTTCTGGAATATATTCTTCCTTAGCGAGCGGTGTGTGGTTTGGAATATTCATTGGTGCGGAAGATGCAGAACCACCATAAAACATCAACGATGAAGGTGTGAAGACCGGATACACTGCGATGTCGACACCATCGGTACTCTTCAAACCATATAACGGCTTTCCAACAACACATGGTGCTTGTTGTGGGTAGTGATATGGAAACGAACGGGCATCATGCTGATCCGGCAGTAGAGGCTGAACGTTCAATTCCGCAAAGCTCATCCCAGACACCTCTCGGATGATGTCATCAAATGCGATAGCAAATGATTCGGACACGGTCGCATTCACTTTGCTCAAGACATCCATCCTGTTCCTGTATACCAATGCAGAGTTTATGGGTTTTCCCCCCATTAATTCCTGGGTTAATGGCATATCGGACACATTAGCTGACGGTAAAGGCGGTGTAATTGATTCAAGCCATCCAAAGCAGAGAGAAGCTTCATCCATGATCATGTTAACAACCTTATCATGGGTCCTCAGAAGCTTCTTGACTAGATTCGGGAACCCCATTCCTTCGAGAAAAATCCATAATGCTATAGCCTCCATGCATACAACAAGTTCCCGAGCATTGTCCACAGCTAGCCTTCTATATAGCACTCTTGCATCTGAATAGAAGTTTTTTATATCCTCCGCGGTGACATTATCAGCCATTATGCTAGCAGATGGGATTGAGATATGGATGAAGTGAAGTGATGTATGGAATATGGATAATGGGTCGACTGATTGTGCGGATGATAAGTAAGGCTAAGGGTGTGGAATTGGTGTTTGGGGTTTGGCTCATTTTATAACCACTATTGTGACTCTTGGATATGTCTCTTGCCAAGAGGAGCGACTCTCGGTGAGAAAAAAGAAAAAAACAAAAGATATGTGCTTGTTCAGTTTAGGACACAACGTTTGATTTCTCAAGTTTAAAAAATTGTGCTTCTTCAGTTTGAGACACAACGTTTGGTTCCTAAAGTTTGAAGTATTCGTTTGGTTCGTAACGTAGGGGTTTGCATGCCACGAACGGTTTTATAATTTTTCTCCATAGGTGTTTGTTTTTTTTGCCAACTCGGTCGTGGCTCGAAACGAGTCAGATATCGGACACTTAGTTTTTCAGTTTGAGTCAGATCTGACTCACGAGCTTACTCGAACATTATTTTTAACTAGGACCCATTTGATTCAGGAATAAAATTCTCCGACTCTTGGAACCAAATCACTTACTATATTCTTGAGTCAATTGAATCAGATCTGACTCAAAAAAACAAACACATTGAGTTAGTTCAGATGAGACCGGTAATTTCAGCTCAATTAGACAAATCAGATTATGATGAGTTAGACCCAAAAAAACATGATGGTAAACCCTTGGTGGTCTGAGTCAGCCAAGTTACGGAATGGCTGACTCAACTCTTTGTGATTGCGCATTTGCATAACAAATTGCAGGCGAAGTGGCAAACAACCAAACAAGAGATGCATAAATAAAAAGGTGTAGACATTTGGGCTTGGGTTACACATTCATATGAAAAATCAGATCACAACGTGTTTGAGGAACGATTTTTTTGGGGACCATGGTTTTTTTGGGGACCATGATTTTATTTTGGGTAAAGACATTAGGAGTAATTCTAGGTCATCCATATCTAGTTATTTATTTAATATCTAATTTACCCTCTTAATTAATTTAGGTTATGATTAGTGAAATGATTTAGTTAAAAACAATTAGTGAGATTAAATTAAAAGATGAGTTTATTATTAGTTGAGTAGAATTATTGTGAGAGTAGAGTTAGAGAAGATGAAGGAGAAAAACATGGAAAATAAAAAAAAAAATTCCAATTCACCCCCTTTGAGTATTCAAGTGATGAAAACTCATCTGATTCTTCATCTCCATCCTCTCCTAGAATATTTGTTAATCTTCAAAATGATCCGGATTTGGCTTATTTCTTAGATGGTGATTGTATTCTTCCCCAAAATGAAACTCAAGATGAAAATGATGGATTTTATCAACCACAGTCGGAGGAAGAGTATTTGGGTGAACAGGTATGCTCCAAACTTAGATAATGTATGTTGAATTGGTAAAAACTTCCCCAAAAATGTAAATCTTTGAACTGGATTTTGCACAATTCGGTTACTTTATATGAAGAACATGTAACCGAACTGTTCTGAAGGTGTAGTTCGGTTGCCTTGTGAGATGAATAAGTAACCGAACTCATTTGAAGATGTAGTCCGGTTACTTTATCCAAACACGCAGGTTACCGAACTCCACATTAATGGAAGTTCTGAGATGCAGTGTTATGTTCGGTTGGTTCGCAATATATGTCAAAAAAACAACATCATATCTTATATACTAATATATATAGAAAAGAACAATATATGTCAAAATATAATAAAATGACTGAGAAATCTAAATCTTGACGGTTAAGATTGAACCGTACCTTTGTTGCAAAGATCTTGGCAGCCCATGAGTTTTTGTAGCCCATCAATACCTCCCCGCCATCTCTTGGAGTACCATATGTTGGATTCTTTGGCGGAAAACACAAATCCTTACGAGGAATGTACGAATATTTAGCACAAGGCTTTTTAGGCGTATTTCTAGGTCTGTTTACCACTATGTCTGCTTGTTCCTCTTCTTCTTCCTCTTCATCCGAGCCCTCCTCTGATTCATCATCATACTTATCTCCATCCCTGTCTCTGCCTTCCTCATCTTTTTCACCCTCATCATCGCCACCCTCATTTCCTCCTCCTTGAGCTAGTTCATCTTCTCCACCTTGATTATGTTCTTGACTGCTCATCTCTTCCACGATCTCTTCATTAACTTGTTGGATTACGTTGTCAACACTATCTCTATTGACACCATCTTGGATGACAACACCCGATAATGACCCACCTCCATACTTAGCATTTTTGGTTCCACGCTTATCGGCACCTAGGTGTTTTGGGCCTCTAGGCGTGGGAGTTCTCAAATCTTCCGGTAATGGTTGGTTAGATTTCTTACCTTTAACACTAAACAAAAAAACAAAAGAAATAAGGAATAATTCACGAAAAAAAAAACCAACTCAAGAAAAAAAAATCGTGTTCCAGGGTAGAGTTCGGTTACCCAATTATTTTTTCGAGAAAACCGAAATCCACATATATATGTAAATAGCCAAGAGTTCGGTTTGTCAAAGTTTTTTGCGAACAAACCGAACATATTGGAACAAGTTCGGTTATATGGGTACTAAACATATAGGGAAAAAAAGAACAGTTCGGTTACATGGCCAATTTTATTTTTTTTTGTAATAAGGGTACAGTTCGGTTACATGGCAGTTTTAAACATTTATGCGAAATAACCGAACAAAGGTGCTAGAGTTCGGTAGTGTGGGTACTAGAAATTTTGGGAAAAATCAAACAGTTCGGTTACATGGATTTTTTTCCTATTTTTGGTAATATGGCTATAGTTCGGTTACATGGCAGTTCAACAATTTTTTTGCGAAACAACCGAACTCACGAGTTCGGTAACCTAGTTTTCAATCCTATAAAACCGAACTATTCTTCGTGTTCTTCGTTTCATGGAGTTCAGTTAAGAAACTAGGGCAACAATAAAAGACGCTCTAACCGAACTAAACACTGTAACTTCAATTTGAACCCTATTTTGATGATTTCTAATCAATTGGATCGATGAAAATCAAATTAAAAGAAATGGGTTTCTCAGGAAATACCTGCGAATCGGTCCCATGGAAGAATCAGGCTTCTTACCGCGTCTATTATACTGGATTATGGATTCACTTGGCTCTTCCACTTCTTTATGAATCTCAAAATCACTTGGCTGATTTGCTAGATGTCCTAATGGGGGACCTGTTCCTAGGAGTCTTTTGGTTTTCTTTCGAAGAACCATTCTTATAGTCGATTGATTAATCGACGATGAAAATTTTATGAATCGACGATTAATCGATGAAGATGACGTTGAAATGGGGAAGAAGAGAAGAACAAGAGGGAGAATAGTTTTCTCCTCAAAACTGTTTTTTTTTTTCCTTTTTTTGGGTTTAGTTTAGGTTTTGAATTAGGTTTAGTTTAGGTTTTGTTTTAGATTAAATTAGAGGCAGTTATTAAGTTAGGGTTAATTTTAATTAGGGCCAAATTAGTAATTTCATGATTTTAGGACATCCCTTAGAATTGTAGAGTAGCTGGATTAATAGGACTATGGTCCCCCCAAAAAAACCATGGTCCCTAGAAAATCGTTCATTATTAATAGATTTCAACAAATTCTGGTCACATGGTTACTTATTGAAAGAACGATTTTTTGGGGACCATGGTTTTAATTTGGGTAAAGACATTAGAAGTAAATCTAGGTCACCCCTTATCTGGATATTTATATTAATACCTAAATTACCCTCCTGATTAATTTTGGGTGATGATTAATTAGTGTTAATAATAGTTAGTGTAATGATTACTGAGATGATTAAGTTAAAGATAATTAGTGAGATTAAAAAATCAGATGATTTTTTTTTTAAAGAAGTAGAATTATTGAGAGAGTAAAGTTAGAGAAGATGAAGAAGGAAAACATGAAAAACGATGGATTTTACCAACCATAACCGGAGGAAGGGTATTTGGGTACCCAGGTGTGCTTCAAACTTAGATAATGTTGGTTGAATTGCTCCAAACTTTCAAAAAAAATGAAATTTTTTATGTAGATTTGGGTCAGTTCGGTTACCATATGTCAAGAACATGTAACCGAACACACCTGAAAGTGTAGTTCGGTTACGTTTTCCAAACACGCAGGTTACCGAACTCGCTCGTTAATGGAGGTTTTGGTCGTACAGTGTAATGTTCGGTTACCTAGGATAAAATGGTACGTAACCGAACTTTGAACTTAACAATTTATTTGGGTACATCTTGTGTATTCGGTTAGTTCGCAAACTTCAACGCAACCAAGTTCCCAACCGAATTGCAGGTTAAAAGTAATCTAGTGTTAGAAGTTCGGTTGGTTCGCAAACTTCAACATATTTTGCGAATCAACCGAACTTGGCTTATATATGAATATATGCAATTAGGCAAACGTTCGGTTACTACGAAATTTATTTCTTGGCGAATTAGGTAGAGTTCGGTTACGAAGTTTCAAAGGTAGAGTTCGGTTACAAAGAAAAATTAACATTTTTGCGAACGGGCTGAACTTGTGGACTTCTCATTATTTTCGTAAACTAAAGTTCGGTGATATCCTTATTTTGCGAAGGAACCGAACTTATGGACTTCTGTTATTCTAATACAAGGAGTTCGGTTAAAAGTATTTTTTGCGAATCAACCGAACTCTATTTGCTAAGTTCGATTACTTTGTAGTTTTAAATTTTTTTGCGAAAAAACCGAACTCTATTGGCTAAGTTCGGTTATTTTGGAACTCAAGATAGTGGCCACGACAACACAGTTCGGTTAGACTGGATTTGTTTTTTTTTTTCGGTTCTAAGGGTGGAGTTCGGTTAGTTTGTAGTTTTAAATTTTTTTGCGAAACAACCGAACAGAGAGTTCGGTGACTTAGTTTTAAATCCAATAGAACCGAACTGTTCTTCGTGTTCTTCATTTTCAAGAAGTTTGGTTAGTAAACTAGGGTTTTTTGGAAAATCGGCCTAACCGAACATGGCTCTGTAACTCCTACTAAAACCCTATTTTGATGATTTCTATTCGATTGAAGCAATCAAAATCAAATTAAAGTGAAGGGTTTGTTGGAAAATACCTCCGGAGCGGTCCCATGGCAGAATCAGGCTGCGGCTGGCATCTTTTATACTCGATAA
This sequence comes from Papaver somniferum, assembly GCF_003573695.1. Taxonomy (NCBI): domain Eukaryota; kingdom Viridiplantae; phylum Streptophyta; class Magnoliopsida; order Ranunculales; family Papaveraceae; genus Papaver; species Papaver somniferum. Next base: position 234,904,622 of record NC_039358.1, read on the forward strand.
AATTATCATGTAACAGAACTTAATTGTGATTGCATTGATGTTGTTACATTTCTTAAATAGGCGGTGGTGGTGGTGGGAGGAGGTGGTGGTGGTAATCGGTGGTAGGTTAAGAGGAAGAATTTCTAAAAAGTTCAAACTACACATAATTAGGAGGGCTATCTAAGAGTAGGTTTTACAGCAGTTCACAGTAAACTTTGAAGAAATGAAACTCGATCTTCTGGGTCAGTAACGGCCATCCAAACAATCCTATATTCTCTTCCTTGGCAAAATGATTTAAGTGCAGCAGTATAAAGATGTCGAGGGAGATCATGACTTGCTCTTAACTCATTCAAAGACTTCACACATTCTTCCACACTTGCTCTTAGCTTTTGATCATTCGCATCATCAGAAGTTGTTAACGTCTTTCTTCTATGTACTCCAGCATCACGAAATTGGTCGGAATTTGAGGTAGAGCGTGGCATGTCATCTAACTGAGGCTTATTCTCTTCATTCTCAGTCTCAACTGTACTTCCAAATAGAGTTCTGAGTTCACTTGCGAATTGCAAAGGCTTTTTTCTGAAATTACTTGATTCAGGTATCATCTGATTTCACATATTAAAACTACTTCAGCACCAGAAAATCTAAATTGACTGAATTATATTGCTCTAAGCCTCTAACTGAAATGAAAAATAAGTAAATTGGAGAGGAAATATAAGTACCTTACTGAACTCAGCCCATTTATCTTCTGACCAATTGAAGGTATGAGTCTTGGCGTCGTATCCACTTCCAGCCGCATTCATTAGCTTTGACCAAGCAATATACTGACGTCTCAGATGTACCCACTGGCTTGACAACTGATTCTGGTTGAATTTCGAACCAAATTTCTTCTCTAGTTGTTGAGATACCTTAATCCATGATTGAGGCTTTAACCGTGTAAGCAATCTACCCTTTTCATTAATTTCCTTTACGCATAGATCAATATAATATTTCTTTACAGAAGTACTCCAATGTAGCCCATCTATATATTGAGAATCGTTCTTTACCGTACACTCAAACAAAGTTCTAAGTTCGTCTGCATGTTGCAAAGGCTTTTTCTGGAACCTACTTGATTCAGGTACCATCTAATTTCATATATTAAAACGACTTCGTTAATACAAAAAAGATAAAATTATTTGAACTAAGTACCCTATTTGAAATGAAACAATAAAGAGTCTAGAGTCAAACACAAGGTAGTTACCTTAACAAAATCAGCCCATTTATCTTTCGACCAACCAAAGGTATGAGTCTTTGCGTCATATCCATCACCTGCAGCATTCATTAGCTTTGACCAAGTGACATACTGATTTCTTAGATTTCTCCACCGATAAAGCAGCTGAGTTTGAGTTAATTTCAAACCAAATTTCTTCTCCATCTCTTCACCCACTCTGGTACATGATTGAGGCTTTAAACGTGTAATCAATCTACCCTCTTCATTAACTTCCCTTACACATAAATCTATGAAATGTTTTCGCTCGGTATCTGAAAGTGGCTTGTTTTTCTCTCCAGAAGCCACTACCAATCAAGAAAAACTCAAAATTTTACTTAAGCTTAGAGTCACAACAAAAACAGCATCTTAAACAACAAAAGGTAATTACGTTAATGAAATTTTAACTATAGTTGCTGACTTGGAGTTTTAGAGTGGGCCTTGTGCAGGGGAGTTTTCAGAATCAAGGTGATAATCCAACTTTAAGACTAATACAATGGTTTTCAAGTAAGGTTCTACTGGTGGTATTGTCACAATCGTAAAGAATCAGAGATCACTATGTAACAACCAAATAAAAATTATGTGGAAAACATGTTTGCTGTTGCTATTGTTAAAAAAGAAAATTGCCTTGCCACAGGACAGTCAGCGCGCGAAAGTTCAAGGGCAAAAACCTCCATTTTGGCTCATAATTGAGGAACTGACACTAGTATTGTAGGTACTACAGGTTCCAGGTATATGTGTTGCTTTTGCTACAGCTAGACACACCTGAATCATATTCCCAATGTTAAGTTTTGAACAATTATGGAGCTAAATAGTTTCGAGCTCAACTCCATGGTATGAAAATTCAACAGCTTACAACTCACAATATCAGAATAGAAAGCGAATTCAAAAAAAAAATGAACAACAATTGATGAAATGTAGGAAATATGCCTCTAATTTCTCATAATGTAAAGAGACAAGGAAATTATTCAATTAATTACTAATTGAAAAGATGAAGAAACGGGGAAATTGAATTGTAGGTCTGAAAGAAAGAATTTTACCTCCAAATCTAAGAGCAGCTTGATGATAAGCTCTAGAAGCATCTCCAGGTGTATCAAATGTACCTAACCAGATTTTTGCTTTTCTCTTTTGTGGATCTGTGATTTGAGCTCCCCATTTCCCCCTTTTTCTACACTCTCCATGGTATTTTTGATTTACCACTTCTTCTTCTTCTTGTGTATCAAGGATTGGATCATCACATTCAGATGATGATGATAAAGTAGTAGAAATAGAAAATGATTGGGTTAAATTAGGGTTTTGAAGGTTAAGATCATCAGAATCAGATGATGAAGATGAATTAGTGGTAGAGAACAATTTGATTAAACTAGGGTTTTGAAGTACTCGAAATCTTGATCTTAGTTGTTGCAGAGCCATGGCTGTCTGGGTTCAAGTGAAGTGAACTGAGAACTGGATAGTGGATAATAATAAAACCCCTAAAAGTTTTGTAAATCCGGGTTAGGGGCTCCGAAGTCCGGCCCAGTAATTACTACTTACGCTAATTAAATAAATTATGGACACTTTTGACCCCGTTCCTTTTTCGTATATTCTCAGATTTCGTTTACTGAAGCCAACAAAATTTACTGAAGTTTGTGTAGACAAAAATAAACTATATTGTCATAATGTCAAGTGTGCAACAAATATTGCAGCTGCGGAGGTTTATAACTTTATATACACAAACCTTTCTTTTGCTGCTTTGTGAGCTCTCAAATATGCCAAACGAAAATCTTGCAGCTGCTTGTAATTCATGTAATTTGCAAAAAAAAAAAAAGATTGGAGATGAAAAAATTCTCAACTCTGATATCATCTTAGGAATCCGGGGGCCTAACTAACCTCGAAAACCGGCTTGCAAGGTTAGGTTTGTCCGAGGCTTATTAAGCATGGGACCTACATTGTTTTGGGCGATGTGGTACTATTTAACACCCTCTCAACGACTAGGGCTACACCAACGGACTGACATGGAAGCCACGGACCACGGACGCACACTGGCGGGGATACAGAGTGGTACGGAAACCACGGACGTACACTGGTGGGGATACGGAGTGGTACGGAAACCACGGGTAGCGTTGAGAGGGGCCTGTTGAGATTATTAATCCCAAATTGTCTGGACAATTTCAGATCCTGCGATTTATAATCTTTTGGGCCTCTTCACTCATTGTCGATTGGTTTTGAGTTGGATGCCCGTATTCTAACACTTTTTTCCCTCGAGTTCTCCGATCAAAAAGATTTCAGTACCTATTCTATCCCTCATAAGTAACTCAACGGCCCAATCGAGGTAATCAGTACTAATATCTATTTTGATCACTAAGTTCTTCATGGAGTTGCACTCCGATTGATAAAGCGCCCATGGACTTGGAAAGTTCGTCGATGAAGGTGTTAGTCATTTCCTGAATCATATCTTTTGTTATTCTCTGGCTAACCTTCTTTCCATATGAAACACCTTCACTTTCGTCTTTGTCAGAGTAATCATTTCTATGTGAATATATATAACAAACACCAACTTCATTAATCTTTTTTTTTTTGATCAGTCATTAATCTTTTCTTTTCTTGTTAACAAAAAGAAGTTTCATGAGTACATTTAGGACGACTAATTAGCTACTCCATCTTTTTCTTTCTTTATTTCTGATCATGGCCACATATACTTAGTCTTCTGACTATGGGAACATTTCAAATTTCACTGCTTAAAAGGGTTTCTCTCTAGAGCTAGCCTACCAAGTTGAAATTTCAAATATATATATAAGTAATGCATATTGTTGGATTTATCTTTCACTACACTCTAACCGTTTAAATGAGAATCATAATGTTTGTTAAATCAAAAAAAAAAAATTAAGAAAGAAATAAGCAAGCCCTAAACTTAAAAGGCTTTTGTGTGTATAGTCTTGACCAAACTAAAGATCCATGATTATATCACAAACCCTTAATTTCCAACTCCACGTAAACTGAATGATTACAAAGACTTATGGTTGGACTTTCGAAGTAAAAAACATTCCTCCTTTTAAGCACCATCAAACATCAACCTATATAAATATTAATCCAGTTAAGTAAACTTATTCATTTAATTTTTAAAGCTCTAAATCTGTTCATGTTAAAGACATGAAGTTATTACCACAGCATCAGAATTCTTTCAGCTTCAGTACTAAACTATTACTATCATTATGCAGCCTTACTCTCATCATTCCTTATATGTCCATACATATTTATTGCTTTGCTGCGATCAATTATGATAACCAATCAAATGACCGGCTGGCGTTAATTGCTTTCAAGAATCAAATTACTGAAGATCCACTCGGAATATTGAGTTCCTGGAACGACAGGAATAACTCTCTCCATTTTTGCGAGTGGACAGGTGTTACATGCAGTCGTCGTCATCGTAGTAGAGTCACCACGATTGATCTTCGATCACAGAGATTGGTAGGTTTCATATCCTCCCACATAGGGAACCTTAGCTTTCTTAAGATACTCAACCTCTTCAACAACAGTTTCCACGGTGAAATGCCACAGAAAATCGGTCGTCTTTTTCGATTGAAACAACTGGATCTTGCAAATAATTCCATGGAAGGAGAAATTCCGGATAATATTTCTAATTGCTCCAATCTCATACACCTTAATATTTCTGGCAACAATTTTCAGGGAATCATTCCAAAAGAGTTAGGCTACTTATCCAATCTCATAGTACTGAGGCTTGGGGAAAATAATCTATCAGGAGAGATTCCAACTTCGTTAGGTAACCTTTCATCATCTCTTACTCATCTTGATCTTCGTAAGAACCATTTGGATGGAACAATCCCGGACACTTTAAGCCAACTAACAAAATGAACACATCTAGTGCTAGAGGTGAATAGGTGTTGAAATGTGTGATACACTTCTTCTAGAATTCTCTGAATGTAAATACTAGTGCAGTGGTTAAAAGAAATTACTAATCTGTAAGTTGTCTAGTGTTTTCACAGCCAGTCAAAGTTCTTGTGTGTACACCAACTTTAGTTATCCAGTTCAGAAGATTCTAGATAGTTGATGTGTAAGGCTATATAGCCGTGTACTTGTAACATCTGTACAATCTAATAATAAAAAAGGAAAATCTCTCAAGTCCGAGAGTTATCTATCTGAAGTGTGAGTTCTGTGTTCTATCACAAAAACTTGATTCACAAATTCACCATAAATTTCTAATCAAAGAACCCAACAGTGGTATCAGAGCACGTTCGATCTAATCGGGCGTTTCACTTCCGTCTACAATCATGGAAAGCAGTAGTCAACCATCCATTGCAGTACCTATATTTTCCGGTGAAAATTATGATTTCTGGTGCATAAAATTGAAGACATATTTTGTGTCTCAAGATCTTTGGAAAATAATTGAAACTGGTGTTGATGGAGATACTACAACAAATTTGACTGAGGAACAACGAACTCAGTTGAAGGAGAAAAAACAAAAAGATGCTAAAGCTCTATATACTCTTCAGTCAGCGGTTGATGACACAATCTTTCCGCGGATTATGGGAGCTACAACGGCCAAAGAAGCATGGGCTAAGCTGAAGGAGGAGTTTCAAGGAAACGAAAAGGTACGGACCATTAAATTGCAAACACTTAGAAGAGATTTGGAAAATATCAAAATGAAGGATTCTGAGACAGCAAGGAATTTTTATTGTAGAGTGAAAGACATAGTTAATCAAATGAATATTTATGGTGAAGTTATTGCTGATAAAAAGTTGGTTGAGAAAATTCTTATAAGTCTCTCTGAAAAATATGATCCTATAATAACTGCAATTGAGGAGTCGAAAAACATTAATACTCTCTCGGTGACAGAACTTATGGGTTCTTTAGAAGCGTACGAACAGAGATTGAGTAGGCGTAACGAAGCCCCAGTCGAAAGTGCGTTTCAGTCGAAACTCAACTTTGGCAAGTCTCAGAAATCTAAAGAAGATGGCGGAAAATCCAAAGGAAATTATAAAGGAGATAAACCCAATAATAATTGGGTAAAAAGAGAGACAGGAAAGAAAAATTTCCCACCTTGTAAGATTTGTGAAATACCAAATCATCGAACAGAAGATTGCTGGCATAAGGGCAAGCCGAAATGTGACAATTACAAGCGTTTTGGTCGTATTGCAAAATATTTCCGTCAAAGAAAAACTTCCATGCCAACTATCATGAAGAAGAGAAGGAGGAGGAAACAAAACTGTTTTATGCCCGCCAAACATCATCAGAAGAAAAAAAAATGAAGCATGGTATGTCGATAGTGGTTGCACCAATCATATGACTGGCGACGAGAGCATTTTCTGTGACATCGACACGTCCAAAAAGGCACTAATGAGATTGGGAAACAGTGAACTAATTGAAACAAAAGGCAGAGGGACAATTGCAGTGCAAACTTAAAAAGGTACGAAATTTATTCGAAATGTATTCTTAGTTCCCAGTTTGAAAACCAGTCTATTGAGTGTCGGCCAAATGGTTGAAAATGGATATTCTTTGTACTTTGAGGATGGTTTATGCTTCATATATGATAGAAAGAAAAGGAATCAAATTATTGCTACTATGAAAATGCAAAATCGAAATTTTCCTTTACATTGGAATTATGTAAGCAATACTGCCCTGAAAGTAGAAGTTCAAGATTCATGGTTGTGGCATCGAAGATTTGGTCACTTCAATTTCCATGCTCTCAAGATACTCCAGCAAAAGAATATGATAATATACATGCCCTGTATACAAGAAATTTCTGACGTATGTCAAGGATGTCAACTTGGGAAGCAACATCGTCTATCATTTCCGCATGGACAAGCTTGGCGAGGAACTGCACCATTAGAACTCGTGCATACAGATGTTTGTGGACCGATGAGGACACCATCGCTCGATCAATCCAGGTACTTCATTCTTTTCATCGATGATTTTACAAGAATGACTTGGGTTTATTTTTTGCACGAGAGGTCTGAGGTATTTGCAGTTTTCCAAAAGTTCAAAAATTTGGTGGAAAAACAAAGTGGTCACTATCTTAAAGTATTAAGAAGTGACAGGGGTACAAAGTACACCTCTAAAAATTTTAACAAGATTTGTGAAGATGGAGGAGTTGAACACCAGTCAACAGTAGGATATGCACCGGAACAAAACGGCGTATCGGAGAGGAAGAACAGAACCGTAATGGAGATGGCTAGGTCTATGTTGTATGAAAAAGGTCTTCCAAAGAAATTCTGGGCAGAAGCTGTTTACACGGCAGTGTATTTGTTGAACAGATGTCCAACAAAAGCAGTGAGAGACAAGACTCCAATTGAAGCCTGGAGCAACAAGAAGCCGTCAGCAAAACATCTCAAAGTATTTGGGTGTATATGCTATATTCATATCCCCAAAGAAAAGAGACATAAGCTAGAAGAAAAATCAGAGAAAGGTATCTTCATGGGTTACAACTCTCAATCCAAAGGCTACAGAGTTCACAATCTTCAAACAAAGAAGATGATAATTAGTAGAGATGTTGAGTTCGATGAGAATTCCTCATGGAATTGGGAGGCAGATATTATTACCAGAAGGACAGTGATGCTACCTGCAGAGACTGAAAATCAGGATGATAAAAATGATGGCGGAGAGAAGACTACAACACCTGCAGATTCACCACCAGAATCACCAGCTCCAGCATTAACTCCACAACAAGAAGTATCCTCTCCAGAATCAACACCAGGAAAGATTCGATCATTGCGAGACCTATATGAAACTTGCAACTTTGCATTTGCAGAACCTGAGAGCTTTGAGGAAGCAGTTAAACAAGGTGTATGGGTTGATCCAATGAAAGAAGAGATCAAAACGATTGAGAAAAATGGAACATGGGAACTTGTCGAATGTCCACAAGACAAAGAAATCATTGGTGTGAAGTGGGTTTAAAAAACCAAAACTAATCCAGATGGATCAATTCAAAAACGTAAAATGAGACTCGTTGCCAAAGGTTTCTCGCAGCAACCAGGGGTTGATTTCCATGAAACATTTGCACCTGTGGCACGACTTAACACTATAAGAGCACTTGTGGCACTTGCAGCTCAAAAGAAATGGAGAATTCATCAGTTAGATGTTAAATCAGCATTTATAAATGGCGAGTTGGAGGAAGAGATATATATCCAGCAACCACAAGGTTTTGTCAAGCAAGGAGAAGAAGAGAAAGTGCTAAAGCTAAAGAAAGCTTTATACGGGGTTAAACAAGCACCGCGAGCGTGGTACAGTCGCATTGACAAATATTTCATTGGATCTGGATTCAGGAGGAGTCCAAATGAACCAACACTTTACATTAAGACTACAAATTCAGGTACTCTTATTGTTTCTATGTATGTAGATGATCTTATCTATACAGGGAACAATGAATCTCTACTTCAGGAGTTCAAGGAAGACATCATGAAGACATTCGAGATGATCGACCTCGGATTAATGCACTATTTTCTCGGACTTGAAATAAATCAAGAAGAAGAAGGCATCTTCATATATCAGAAGAAATATATTGAAAACCTACTAAAAAGGTTCAAGATGGATGGATGCATGTTTGTAGCAACACCACTGGTACCTAATGAAAAACTAAGGAAGGAAGATGGATCGGCAAAAGCAAATGCATCAACCTACAGAAGTATAATTGGAAGTTTGTTGTACCATAGGGAAACAAGGCCTGATATCATGTATGCAACTAGTTTACTGTCAAGATTCATGCAAAGTCCAACACAAATCCATTGTGGTGCAGCAAAAAGAATATTAAGGTATCTACAAGGTACAAAGGAGTATGACATATGGTACAAGCCAGAAACAGACTCAAAACTAGTTGGGTATACGGATACTGACTGGGCTGGTTCAGTGGATGATATGCGAAACACATCAGGCTATGCATTTTCACTTGGTTCTGGTATATTTTCTTGGACTTCTAAAAAGCAAGAAAGAGTCGTGCAATCATCAACAGAAGCTGAGTATATATCAGCTGCAGAATCAGCACGCCAAGCTACATGGCTGAGAAGAATATTTGAAGATTTGGGAGAAAAGCAAAATCAAGCGACTGAAATATACTGTGACAACAAGTCTGCGATTACTATATCAAAGAATCCTGTGTTTCATAATCGCACAAAACACATTCCTATCAAGCATCATTTTATTCGAAAAGCAACAACATACAAGGAAATTGAGCTCAAGTACTGCAATACTGGAGAACAAATTGCAAACATATTTACAAAATCTTTGGCAAGGCCAAAATTTGAGTTCCTAAGAAGACTATTGGGAGTTGATCAAAAGTGTATCAAGGAGGAGTGTTGAAATGTGTGTACACTTTTTCTAGAATTCTCTGAATGTAAATACTAGTGTAGTGATTAAAAGAAATTACTAGTCTGCAAGTTGTCTAGTGTTTTCACAGCCAGTCAAAGTTCTTGTGTGAACACCAACTTTAGTTATCCAGTTTAGAAGATTCTAGATAGTTGATGTGTAAAGCTATATAGCCATGTACTTGTAACATCTGTACAATCTAATAATATAAAAGAAAAATCTCTCAAGTCCTAGAGTTATCTATCTGAAGTGTGAGTTCTGTGTTCTATCACAAAAACTTGATTCACAAATTCACCATAAATTTCTAATCAAAGAACCCCAACAATAGGTTATCAGGTACTGTCCCTTCTTCATTCTATAATATTTCATCACTTGAAGTCTTTTCATTACTGGATAATCAACTCCATGGTAGTATTCCTTTTGATATTGGTTTCACACTTCCTAATCTCTGGTATCTTTCGGTTGCAATTAACAATTTCACGGGAACAATTCCAAGTTCATTTTCCAATTCGTCTAGGCTTAAGATTTTACAACGGAAAATGAGTCATTTGTCCAAATATTTTTAAACCACGGTTCAAATGGACGAGTAAAAAATAGTTTGGGTGAAATGGCCAAAAAAAAATAATAAGGATGAAACCAGTTTCATCCTAGCTTAAATTTAAAAAATAGCAAGGATGAAACTGGATACATCGTGTGTAAATTAAAAATATTTGAAAATGGGCATGATGAAACTGGTTACATCCTGCCTATTTTTACATTTTTGTCCATTTAAACAGTATAAAAATCTAACTGTCCATTTCACCCAGGAATTGTTGATTTTGGTCTTTTTAACTAATTTTGTGATTTTACAATTAGGCGACAATAGTTTAGTTGGATCAGTACCTTATAACTTTGGTAACTTAAAAAGTCTTGAAGTGTTACATTTAGGATCCAACAAACTTGGAATTGGACAAGCTAATGATTTAAGTTTCCTCAATTCTCTAGTCAATTGTAGCAATTTGAGGTGGATAAATGTAAACGAGAATAATTTTGGGGGAGTGTTACCTAGTTCGATAGCCAATCTCACAACAAAACTTGACACACTAGATATTGGCAATAATCAGATATATGGAAGTGTTCCTACAGGTATTCAGAATCTTGTAGGTTTAACGTCACTCACTTTGGGTCCAAACCAATTCACAGGAAGTATTCCTCCAGGTATTGGGCTCCTTCAAAATTTGGGATTATTATATTTACAAGAGAACAAGTTTTGGGGTTCAATTCCAACCTCTTTCGGAAACTTAACACAATTGTTGCACCTTATTTCATATGACAATAACTTAACAGGTTTAATTCCATCAAGTCTTGGATACTGCGAAGCCTTGCAAGTCTTAGACTTATCGGGCAATAGACTAAGTGGTAGGATACCCAAACAAATTTTCGATCTTCCTTCTTTATCAAGAATTCTCAGCTTAGCTAATAACTCACTTACCGGCACCCTTCCAGTAGAAGTTGGAAACTTGAGAAACATCGGGGGAATGTCTTTGTCCAATAACAAGTTATCTGGTGAAATCCCAAGTGCAATAGGCGAGTGTTTGAGCTGAACAGAACTAAACTGGACGGTAACTTCTTCCAAGGGAAAATTCCTCCATCCTTTACTTTCTTAAAAGGTCTTGATGAATTAATTCTTTCCCACAACAACTTGTCCGGTACAATACCAAAAGGGTTTGAAAATCTTACGCTCAGTATATTGGATTTATCATATAATAATCTAGAGGGTGTGGTACCTAAAAATGGAGTTTTCAAGAACATAAGTGAATTTTTATTTGAAGGGAATACTAAGCTTTGTGGTGGAGAACCTGACTTGAAGCTGCCAAATTGTTCTGTCCCAATAAATCCAAATATGGTGTGGAAACAGCGGATATCAAAGCCTGCCAAAGTTATAACCATCAGCATAGTTGTCGCAGTTTTACTTGTAACTTTGATTGTGTTTTCACTTTATATGTATTGGAGAAGGAAGTCAGAAACAAAACCGCCTTGGACAACTTTAGACATAGGAAATCATTACATGGGAGTTTCTTACAGTGAGCTTTTTAAAGCTACCAATGGGTTTAATGATTCTACCAACTTGCTTGGTGTGGGAAGTTTTGGTTCTGTATACAAGGGAATTCTTCGAAATGATGAATCGAAACCTGTTGCAGTGAAGGTTCTACACCTTCAACAAAGAGGTGCAACCAAGAGTTTCTTGGCTGAATGTGATGCCCTCGGAAAAGTTAGGCATAGAAATTTACTCAAGATTGTAACTTGTTGTTCGAGTACTGATTCTCAAGGTAACCCTTTCAAAGCTCTAGTTTTCGACTTCATGGTTAATGGGAGTCTAGAAAATTGGCTGCATCCAGTTGAAGCCGAGTAATGTCCTTCTTGATGATGATTTTACTGCTCATCAGGGTGATTTTGGCTTGGCTAAATTCCTTTTTATTCCCCCAAGTAATTCTAGACGCCTGAATGAACCAGACGCAAGCTCAATTGCAATAAAAGGCTCCGTCGGTTATGTTTCTCCAGGTAAGTATTTATTTTTATTTGCAATTGTTATACACATTGTGAACACCATTAATTTGATAGCACAACCAATTGAAACACATGATAAAGTACTGTCTATAACAAGATATAAACTTAAATCATGAACGAAATTAAGTGCAATGAAATGAAATAGAAATCAACACAAGCATATACGTGGTTCGACAACGGAGTGTCTACATCCACGGGTGAAAAAGAGTTAAGGTGTTTATTAAGATTGTTGGGTTACATTGAAGGAGCTTCCTCAATCTCTCTGTGAGTAATCCCTAACAAGAATAGAAAAGAGAATAGAAACAGAACCCTCCTCTCTCTTCTGCCGACCAAGCCCCCCCTCTAGACCTAATAGTTTTGGTTTATAAAGGGAAAATATCTTCCGGAGAATTACTCTTCTATCCTTAGCTTAGGATTGAAGCTGTGTTGGGGTTGATATGGTATGTGCTGCTGTAGTCTTGTGTCCAGCTGCAGCTTCTAATCATCCTCCATGTGTCCATACAGATTATGGTATCTACAATTTGCCCCTTTTCTTGAGGGTCGATGATAAGCGATCCTTAAGAAAAATTCCTCTCACCATAATCGTTCATGCTTCGGTTGTTGTTTCCTTCGGCCGCTCCTTGTCGAAAGGTTCTGCATTCTTATCGTACTGGTACAAGCACTCTTCGTGGCTTGTTCTTTGTTGGTATTTGGCATTGAAATTTTCAATACCCGGCTTGGTGCTTGTCCGTTGCATGCTTCAAGTTGAAAATGCTTTGTAAGGCCGGTTGAGCAGCAACAACCTATACATCGTAGCGTCGACAACTTTTACTTCACAACACCGTATTATTTGGGGTCACATGACCTCGTAGGATTACTCAAATTTATCTGGCACAAAAATGTAAGTGGACGACATTTCGTATCAGTTTTTTGTATTATAATAAATAAGATAAATTCATCTTATGAGCAGTAACAAATTTATTAAGTATTTCTATGGTTTGATCTTGCCCCTGCATTGTGGGGAATCATAAATCGATTGTCGCTGAGGTAAGATGAGTGTTTGAACCTGTCACCCCGTTGGCCAATCTCGGGCCAGGAGATTACCGAACGGTGGGGGTTGAAAATCTCCCGGAGACGTGGTGTAAAACTGAATGTTTTGCAAACACCCGTTCCGCTGAGCTGCCAAAGGCATGTCATGTTGGGCATCTCTTTCTTATGGAAGCCTTCCCCCTGGTCGTACACTCATAGACGCTTATGGGGGAGTCCGGAGAGATTGTGTGTGAACGCTTTACCCAGTATGAAGATATGAGATCGGTGGTGCTTGCCCCGGTTCTCCATTATATGCATTAGTATCCAAAAACGTATCCAATTTATGGAAATGTATGCATTATTCCGAATTGAAATGTATCAAATGCATATAACAATGTATGCTAATATAAAAAAAATGCAAGGAGTCTGAATATTTGCAAACTCTTTAGTTGTGTGTATGCCCCCTTTTGGTTTCGGAAGGTGGTTCTTGAAGCTTGCGAAAGCAAAAGTATCTGCTCTAACGTAGGATGCTTAGGCTGTCGAATTTGAGCTGCCCCTTGAACTGTGCTTTTGAAATGATTGCCCCGACGAAGAATTTATTAACTTCTCCGTTGCTGTCACTTTTTCTCTATTGCAGTTGCCAAAAATCATGATTTGCTGGAGATCTGTAACAACCAGCACATGCTTCTGTGTGTATTGCCGTCGGGCATCTTTGAGTGAAAAAAATTTCGAGGTTACAGTAGAAGGCTTGTTTACTTGGTATCCAGGTGAGATATTTAATCTCATATTGTATTACCCGCTCGTTTTAGGATCGGTCCAGGACAAGAAATTATTTTATTTCTTGTGCTTCAAGATACTCGTTAGTAATACCAACATTATGAAATTATTTAATTTCAATTAGCAACATGAAAACCGCCAAAAATACCTCGAGATTGACTTTTGTTTATTGATTGGGTTAAAATTATTAAACCCCAAGGACACTTTAGGAGCTTGTAGGGAATCGTATTGTCATCATCATGCATCATCGGAATTTCACCGAAGCTATATTTTCGGAGTGGGGCCGACACCATATTGGCCAAGCTTTTTATGCTTCTCAGTAGTTAACTAGTGCGGTGTCTGGAGCAACAATCGTCTTCTTCAGCAAGCATCATGTCTGCGCTACTTCTCATTTATTGTACAGACGCCTTCGTCTTTGAATCGTCCTTGCAAAGCTTTGCACTCTCCATTGGATTATGCATCGTTGATGTCTTTGGAGCATCCCCACCGGATTTTGGATCATCGTCGTGAATGCGAAAGATATATCTTCCTCTCTCTGTGGTAAGGGATATCTTCATTCACGAAGATCATATCTCTTTTTTAAGGGATATCTTCATTCATGAAGATACGAAGTTCAGGGAGATTGCTCCGTAAACATTGACCGTCCTGCTCGACCATCATATTCTGGATCATAGTTATGAAAAGCAGAACCTTCGTTGGAGCCTTTGTCAACAGAGCCTTCGTTATTGGAGCCTTCGTCAACAGAGCCTTCGTTGTTGGAGCCTTCGTCAACAGAGCCTTCGTTGTTGGAGCCCTCGTCAACAGGGCCTTCGTTGTTGGAGCAAAGCCTTTGTTGTTGGGACTTTCATCAACAGAGCCTTCGTTGTTGGAGTCCTCGTCAACAGGGCCTTCGTTGCTGGAGCAAAGCCTTTGTTGTTTGGACCTTCCTCACCTGAGTCTTTGATGAATAGCAGAAGCTTCGTTGTTGGAGCCTTCGTCAACAGAGCCTTCGTTGTTGGAGCCCTCGTCAACAGGGCCTTCGTTGTTGGAGCAAAGCCTTTGTTGTTGGTACTTTCGTCAACAGAGCCTTCGTTGTTGGAGTCCTCGTCAACAGGGCCTTCGTTGCTGGAGCAAAGCCTTTGTTGTTTGGACCTTCCTCACCTGAGTCTTCGATGAATAGCAGAAGCTTCGTTGTTGGAGCCTTCGTCAACAGAGCCTTCGTTGTTGGAGATCAGCATTGTTATTAGAAATTTTGTGACAGCCTTGGGAGATCATCATCACTGGGATTTGTATCGTCGTACCAAGACTTTGGGTCATCATCTTTGGGCCTTAGATCATCGCCCTTGGATTTATACTGTTGCAGCCCTCGGGTTTGCACTATCGTTGTATTTCTGATGCTGCCAAAATTGATACTTGGGAGTCCTCGTATAACATCATTGCTTGAACTCTAGTTTAAATTATAGGACCGAAGATATATTATCGATTAGGCATCTTTATGCCGTCGTCGACAGCAGACTAGGCATCGCCATGCCATCGTCGACATCAACTTGGCATCTTCACCATCATCGTCTTGGAACGTTGGATCACCGTCGTTGGAGTCTGGTCCATTGTGGCAGAACTTTGCTATGAGCGGGTCTTCGTGGAGCGTTATATCGTCGGTATCAGGATTGTATCAAGTTGGCCCATTGTACTTCGTAAACATTGGTTGATCATCCTTGTTGTTGTTCCTTATGGGAAGACTGGAATTTTATTCATGAAAATATGAAAGAGATATCTTCATATCTCTGTGGTAAGGGATATCTTCATTCATGAAGATCCGAAAGAGATATCTTCATATCTCTTTTGTAAGGTATCTCTTCATTCATGAAGATATGAAGTTCAGTGAGATTGCTTCGTGAACATTGATCGTCCTGCTCGAGTATCGGATTTTGGACCGAAGCTTTATCTACTGTTTGGAAAGCTTTGGGTAGGTAGTGTCGTCGATGGTCGTACCATTATTTTTCCCCTGTTTCGAGTCATGTAGGTTTTGTTGAGTTTGCTGACACATTGTTTGGTTCTTGGTGTCTTCGTGTAACGCCGTTTGAAATTTGGTTATACGATTGGTTAACAGCTCACGATCTTGCTACGCGGCATCGTCGTCGGTTATAAAGAAGATGGCTCTACATCAATCTTGGGGTGAAGATAGGAGCTGCGTCGCTGTAGTGTGTGACCGAAGTTATATCATCGTTGTGTGAAGTGAAGTCATATCTTCGAGTAAACTATGATTCGTGTTAACAAGTTATCTTAACAAGTCATCGTTAAAGCTTCGTGTAAACACGAATGCTTCGTGTAAACAGTCATCGCTGTGTGGAGAGCCTTCGTTCCTTTGTCTTAACAAGTCATTTTGGAAGATAGCCTATTATGGCATATACACAACAGGTTGAACTGCACCGGTTGTAAGCACTTTTTAACCAATTTAATTCTCTGTTTGCAGCGGTTGCAAGTATGCGAGGAAGCATCATCTATCGGCTTATTTTTGGAGCGTGCAACAGCACGCAAGGATGGAAAATGTTGGCAAAATGTCGTAGCTGCTACTCCCACTGCACTTGTGTCAATATCTCCCTTCATGTCTTGGCATTCTAGGTTAGGTCATGCTTCCTTTTCTCGTCTTTCATATATGATCAATAAGGGTTTACTAGGAGATACTCGGTTAGATAAAGAACCAAATTGCATCTCTTGTAAACTGGCAAAACAACCAGCTCTTTCTTTTAATCTTAGCACTTCTGTCTCAAGTGAACCTTGCTCTTATACATTCTGATGTCTGGGGTAAATCTCCAATTATGTCAAAGGGAGGTGCTTTGTATTATGTCAGTTTTATTGATGATTATTCGTGTTATACATGGGTATATCTATTCAGTTCTAGAGCAGATTTTCTTAAGTTATATGTTGATTTCTCAACCATGATAAAAACTCAGTTTGGTAAAGTGATCAAAGTTTTTCGTGTTGATCAAGGAGGGGAATATATTTCCAATCCATTAAAAGAATTTCTTAAAACCCAAGGAACCATTCTTCAACTGTCATGTACTGAAACTCCGGAACAAAATGGAGTTGCAGAACGTAAACACCGTCATATTATAGAGACAGCTAGAACTCAGTTAATTTCTGGCTCAGTTCCTTCAAATTTCTAGGGAGAATCAGTCCTTACTGCAGTCTACACCATCAATAGAGTCCCAAAAACTGTCATAGGAGGAATGTCACCTTATGAGCGTCTCTATGGTAAGAAACCAAACTATTCTGAGCTTCGAGTCTTTGGTTCAACTTGTTTTGTACTCCTTCCAGAACGTGAACTTCATAAACTTGGTCAAAAGAATGTCTTGTGTGTCTTCCTTGGTTATGGTATTGAACAAAAAGGGTACCATTGTTATGATCCAGTTAATAGAAAGATTCGTGTCTCTCGTCATGTCATATTCTGGGAGAAAGTTCCATTCTGGTCACTTCCAAGCAGCAAATCATCATCTTTTGAGTCTTTCACTTATTCTGATCCATTTAGTAGTGAATCCAATCCTAGCACTTTTCCTATATCTACTCCTGAAAGTCCATCTCCTCTAGTTGTTGATCCACCAAATACAGATGACCAAGACCACTCTACGACTCAACCTAACAGTGCAACTCAGGAACAGATCCTGATTCTGAAAAAAATTCTTTGCCACCTAGCAATCGAAGACCACCAGCTAAGTATGCGGACTATCACTGTTCCTTGTCTTCTATTTTGTCATTTTATGAACCAAAAACATACAGAGAAGCTGCAGCCATTCCAGAATGGCAAGATTCAATGGATGATGAATTGGAAGCACATGCAGAGGCAGGCACATGGGAAATGGTGGACCTTCGTCCTGGAAAATCAGTTGTTGGAAGCAGATGGGTCTATAAAGTTAAGACCAAGTCAGATGGTGAGCTTGAACGATGTAAATCACGAGTTGTTGCAAAATGTTATACACAAGAGTATGGTGTTGACTATGAAGAAACATTTGCACCAGTGGCCAGAATGGTTACAGTTCGTACATTACTTGCTGTTGCTGCAGCACGACAATGGGGGCTTCATCAAATGGACGTGAAAAACGCGTTTCTTCATGGTTAGTTATAAGAAGAGGTTTACATGCAACCTCCTCCTGGTTTGCCTCATGAACCTAATCAAGTATGTAAGCTTCGACGGGCATTATATGGACTCAAACAAGCACCTCGTGCTTGGTTTGAGAAGTTTAGGAATGCAATTCTCCAGTATGGATTTACACAAAGCTTTTGTGATTCATCTATGTTTGTCAGATCGTCAGAAAAAGGAATTGTCATTCTTCTCTTGTATGTTGACGACATGGTTATTACTAGCAGTGATCTACAAGGTATTACTGAACTCAAATCATATCTCAGTGATTGTTTTAAGATGAAAGATCTTGGATCTTTAAGTTACTTTCTTGGAATTGAAGTTGGCATGTCACCCACTGGTTATTTCATATCACAAGTCAAATATGCATCTGAGATTCTACAGCGTGCAGGGCTATCTGACAATAAGGTAACTGACACACCTCTTGAATTGAATGTAAAATATAGTCCTACAGATGGGACTCTATTGTCTAATCCAACACTGTATCGTCAACTAGTAAGGAGTCTAAATTACTTGAACATTACGAGACCAGACATAAGTCATGCAGTTCACATAGTCAGTCAGCTTATGTCTGCTCCAAGATCTACTCATTATGCAGTTGTTCTCAGAATTCTAAGATATATCAAGGGGTATCTTCATCAAGGTCTGTGTTTCTCATCAAAGTCTGATCTCACTCTTCAAGCTTACTCAGATTCCGATTGGGCTGGGGATATTACAGATAGAAAATCTATTACAGGCTATTGTGTGTTCTTGGGAGACTCGTTGATTTCATGGAGAAGTAAGAAACAAAGTGTGGTTTCTCGTTCAAGTGCTGAAGCAGAGTATAGAGCACTTTCTCACACCACATCTGAACTCATTTGGTTACGGTGGCTACTTCGTGATATGGGAGTTCTAATTTCTGCTCCTACACCACTGTATTGTGATAACAAGGCTGCTATTCAAATTACACACAATGATGTCTTTCATGAGCGTACAAAACATATAGAGATAGATTGTCATTTTACTCGTCATTATTTCAAGAAAGGTACAATCACTCTTCCACATGTTAAATCAGAATTTCAAGTGGCTGATCTTTTCACCAAGACTCACTCTGCAGCTCGTATTCGATTCTTAATTTCCAGACTTAAGATGTGTACTCCACCACCTTGAGTCTGAGGGGGGATGTTAAGATATGGTCAAGATATGATATATCTTGACATTATTGTGTTTGTTATTTGGTTGTAACTGCATATATATTCTTTTTGTATATATCCTAAATATTGTTAGTTGTATCTTTTATTTTCCTTATCTAGTTGTTAGGTGTATCTTTTATTTGCCTTATCTAGTTGTTAGCTATATCTTTTATTTGCCTTATACAGTTGTTTAAACATGTATAAATCAGGCTTTTGCCTATCAATGAAGATACAGAGAATTATTCTCACAAGTCACAACTACATTAGAATCTCTATGCCCATGTTCATCAGTTTGGTCTTAGAAAATAATGGTTTGGTCCTATGACCAAATAGTAAAAAAATATTTTTTTTTTCTCTCTCTTAATTAAAAGAATTAAATAAAACTTAAAACTTAAATATCTTTTAAACCATGTGTCCAAAAATGATAAATTTTATATATTCGGAAAGCCCTCGACGATAGCTTTCCAACGAGTACCATTGTCGCTATGTTTCGGAGCTTTTAATTTTTGACTTATTTTTTAGCTATAAAATGAATTATTATACGAGTTCATTCTACAAAATGAACTAATTTAATGAACTATTATACGAGTTCATTCTACAAAATCAACTACTTTAATGAACTATCATGCTAGTTAGTTCATTCCAAACAGTGAACTCTTTGTATTAAAAAACATACGAGTTCATTCTACAAAATGAACTACCATACGACTTCATTCTACAAAATGAACTGGTATAATGAACTATTATTACAAGTTCATTTTATAAAATGAACTACCATAATGAACAACTATTACGAGTTCATTCTACAATATGAACTACCATTCTTAATTACTATTACGAGTTTATTTTACAACATGAATTATCAATCCTACAATATGAACAACTATTATGAGTTCATTCAAAATTAAGAACAACTATCATGAGTTCATTCTTCAATATGAACTATAATAATGAACTATCATTACGACTTCATTCTTCAAATTGAACTACTATTATGAGTTTATTCTACAAAAAAAATAGCTAGTATATACGAGTTCATTTTACGAAATGAACTGCTACTATTATGAGTTTATTGTACAAAACAAATTGCTAGTATATACGAGTTCATTTTACGAAATGAACTGCTAGAACTAGAATGAACAA
This sequence comes from Papaver somniferum, assembly GCF_003573695.1. Classification (NCBI taxonomy): domain Eukaryota; kingdom Viridiplantae; phylum Streptophyta; class Magnoliopsida; order Ranunculales; family Papaveraceae; genus Papaver; species Papaver somniferum. The sequence goes on from NC_039358.1 coordinate 234,924,903, forward strand.
CATGTTCAAAAATAGTGTTCATTTTCGGAAATGAACTACTATTGTATCGAAAAAGAATAAAAGCACCGAAACATAGCGACAATGGTACTCGTTGGAAAGCTATCGTCGAATGCTTTCCGAATATATAAAATTTATTAATTTTCGACTTATATCTTGAGATATATTTCATTTTTAAGTTTTTATTTATTAAAGTTAAGAAAAGAGAGAAATTAATATAGAAAATAAATAATAGAAAAAGAAAATTACTCACGTGAGGAGAAATAAAAAATAAGAGATACAAAGCGTACTTTAAATATTTTAATATTTTTAAATAATTATGGATCAAATGGAAAATGTGATTTTTGAAAGGACCAAATAAACATGGGACCACCTAAAAAAGGTACAAACCACATATTTTTCCCTTCTTTTTATAAGGCCGGATTAGAAATCCAAACCGTTCAATTTAGGGTTAAATGGTGATCGTCGATTTGTTTTGACTATTTGATTCAGCAACTCACGCGTATTTTATCACTGACCGTAATTGCTGACCGGAGTATCTATCCACGGCTGAGTTTGAAATTTTTTACCGGAGCAATGTTAACAGAAACGTACCTGAGAAAATTGGGCCTGAGACCATAAACAAATGGAAGCCAACAAAATTTACTCAAGTTAGTGTGGACAAATAGAACTTACACAGTATTGTCCTGTTATTAAGAAAGAAAGAAATATTGTACCTGCAGAGGTTTATCATTTATATATACACAAACGTTTCCCTCCTGCTTTGTGAGCTCTCAGATATGCAAAACAAAATCTCACAACTGCTTGTTATTCTTGTAATTAGCAAAAAATTGCAGAGAAGAAAATTCCTAGGTCAGTTCTAACTAAGACTGCAAAATCAAATACATCAGATGTCTCCTATCTTTTCCCTCATGTTCTCCAACATCTTCTTCCTATATGCAGCATCTCTAATCAAAAAGATTTCAGTACCTATTCTATCCCTCATAAGTAACTCAAAGGCACAGTCGAGGTAATCAGTGCTAAAATCATCCATTTTCGTAAGTTCTTCATGAAGTTGCAATCCAATTGATAAAGGGCCCACAGACTTAGAAAGTTTGTCGATGAAGGTGTTGGTCATTTCTTCAATCACATCTTTCGTCATACTCTGGCATACCTTCTTTTCATCTGAAATACCTTCATTTTCGTCTTTGTCAGAGTAATCATTTTTATGTGAACCACCAACTTCATTAATCTCTTTGGGTTTCAGGCAATCAAATCCACCTTCAACTGAACCTCTTATAGCATGATGATCACCAAAGATTATTCCTAACTTCACAAAATCCCATTTTGGTCCTCTATCGCGCAAACTCTTGTACTTTTTGTTTGCTGCCTGAAACAAAAAGAACATTTGTGTGTTTCAAGGAATACAAACAGAAAAGTGTGCATATAGTTGTGTACATAAAGCATAAAAAACTAGCAAAATGTGTGAGCTGACAGACTTATGGTCAGATGATCTTCAAATGATCAGGCCAACAAGGCTTTCCGTTCATATGGATAAGAAGTATCTAAGACTTAAAAGCAAAGATATATAGTGAATTACTGATACGGATATGATAAGAGCTGATAATAGGTTCAGGAACACTTAGACTCCCAGTTGCACTAACAAAAAAACATGACAATTGACTAATCTATTTGCATCTCAGAATGCAGGTTCATCTCCAAAGTCAAAAGTGGATTTTTGCAGATGTACCAATTTGTTCAGTACCTCACATACTTTCAGTAGTTTCCCTAATCTCTTGAGCTAAGCACCAAAGTGAATTAGATATAACTTGACACTATGTAAGTCACATGTTGAATTCCCTTTAGACAGATCCAAACATTGAGCCTTATAAAAGACTCAGCTCTCAAGTTTGGTCTTCAAAAGCTTTGAGGCAATAAAAATTTTGTCTGACCTTTCAAAGAAGGTTACATTAAGATTGAAGTAGAAACCTAACAATCAGATAACTAGGGTTATTCCAGATGATAATCCATGGACAACACACTACATAAGGAAACCATACACGGCACAAATGCTAAGAATATCAGGAGTAGTAAACAACTTAAATCTTTAAAAGGGGAGTACTTACATTTACTGCAAGAAACTCATTCCATCGTTCATCAGATGCGACGACATTTTGCTTGATCGGACACCATCGGAAATTACTCTTTTCTTTTAACTCAAGAAATCTTTGATACTCAATTCTCATAACACCAAGTCTATAATCTATTTGCTTTCTTGAAAATTCTTTACGAGTCTTTTGGGATATTGCATCTGTTACTACCTTCCACACATTATCCTCCCATGCATCTCCATGCATTTTACCCTCTGTAGCTTGATCAACCAAGGTGTCAAGAAGAATACTATCTGTGGCCGTGGTCCATCTAACAACTTTGCCTTTCCCCTCATTATGAACTTTTGAGCTGGACTCGGTCGCCATGTTTAAAGCTGTTGAAGTACACAAATGAGCAAACATGCATAAACAACAAGACTATATTGAAAACCATAAAACAGTATCATATTGACACCGAAAGGTAACATGAATTTCATCTATCAACAGTCATTTGTTAACAATATAACAAATGAGAAATACAAATTGTTTCCTGTCATTAGTTTCAGCTGTAACCCTACAATGGCATAACACAATCAATTAGATAATATGTTCCTTCTCATAGTAATATCAGCAAACATCCTATAATCAATATTGAACCCATCAAGCAGGTTCTGCACTATTTGTCGATTGGCTTCCTTGTGCACAGAGAATATTAATCGACAGAATCACAGAACGATGTTAGCTCACAGGGTTTGAAATCCAACCCAATACGCTGCTTAAATTAGGAAAGCACCTAGAAAACAACACTATATTGGAAACCAAAAAACAATGTTACATAGCCAGCAAAACAATAACATGAATTTCATCTCTTAACAGTCAGTTGTTAACAATATGACAAACGAGAAATATAATTTTTTATCAGTCATTAGATTCAACTGTAACCCTACAAAGACATAACACACCATTATCTAAGTTGAAAAAATCTAGCATGTTCTGCTCTATTTCTAGATTGGTTTCATTGTGCAAAAACAATATTAGTTGACAAAAAAAAGTCAGCTTACAGGGTTTGAAATCCAATTCAATACCCTGCTTAAAATCAGCCAACATCCTATTATCTACGTTGAACCCATGTAGCATGTTCTGCTCTATTTGTCAATTGGCTTCATTAGGCAGAAACAATATGAATTGATAAAACCATGTCAGCTCACAGGGTTTGAAATCCAACCCAATACCCTGCTTAAATTAGGCAACCATCTAAATGCAAGTTGGGATTGAAACCTCCTGTAAATCTATGGTTCAAACAACACACATTTCAGTAATTCAGTGCAGATTCTTATCCATCCATAACATACACCACTTCAATTTCAAAAACGGTAGTCATTACATCAATTTCATGTGAGCTACACGCATTATGCTGTGACATTTGGATCCACACCCAAAAAACCACCAGATCATGGCATTCCCCACAACCGGTTCATCATCCGGCAAATGCTAGCTACCTATCAAGGTTACTTCTATTTAGCATAAATACACAATTTTGCTAAATATAGCAGCCCCGCTACTTACACCTAAAGGTCCTAAAGTGCAAAACAATATGACAAACGAGAAATCCAAAATTTTCCCAGTTATTAGTTTCAACTGTAACCCTACAATAGCATAACATAACCAATTAGATAATACGTCCCTTCTAATAGTAAAATTAGCAAAAATCATCTAGCATGTTCTGCACTATTTGTCAATTGGCTTCCTTGTGCATAGACAATATTAATTGACAGAATCACAGAACAATGTTAGCTCATAGGGTTTGAAATCCAACCCAATAACCTGCTTAAATAGGCAACCACCTAGAAAACAACACTATATTGAAAACCAAAAAACGATCACACATTGCCAACGAAAGGATAACATGAATTTCATCTCTTAAAAGTCAGTTGTTAACAATATGAGAAACGAGAAATACAAATTTTTATCAGTCATTAGTTTCAACTGTAAGCCTACAAAGACATAATATAATCAATTCAATAATGTGTTCCTTCGAACAGTAAAATCAGCAAGCATACTGTTATCTACGTTGAATCCATCTAGCATGTTCTGCTCTATTTGTCAATTGGCTTCATTGTGCAGAAACAATATTAACTTACAGGGTTTGAAATTCAACCCAACTCCCTGCTAAAATTAGCAACCACCTAAATGCAAATGGTTCAAACAAGACAGGTTTCAAAATTCTGTGCTGCTTGTTACTATCCATCTGCAACATACACCACTTCAAGTTCAAAAACAATAAACACTACACCAATTTCATGCGAGCTACGCGCATTATGCTGTGGCATTTGAATCCCACATCCTAAAACCACCAGACAATTGCATTCACCGCAAAGGGTTCATCCTCTGACAAACGTGGGCTCCCTATCAAAGTTACATGCTAGATATAGTAGCCCCACTACTTGCACCTAAAGGCCTAAACTGTTAGAAATAGTCCTGAATGCTGTAAGAGAATCAAACCTATCAAATTTGACAACCCAATGTCAGAACCCCAAATCAATTCACAATATATCCTAAGCAATTACAAGAAAAGATAGAGAGGCAGACACTTACAATGCTTGTTTGATTTATCCTCCGTTTCCGAAGCTTCAACCTCCATTTCTTTTCTCCTAACATCAGCACCACTCATTAACCATTCTTCCAATGACCCCCCTCCTTCATTTTCCCTTGATTGATTAATCACTCCATCCCCATCATCATCACCCTTCACCTTCACAACCTCCTCACCAAGTGATTTAAAAGGATCACCACCACTCTCAACTCTACTTAACCAATTATTATTATCACCATCCCTCCTAAATCGATTCTTCAATGTACAGTAATAATGCACATTGTCTTTCAATGTATGAAGCTTACTTAAACTAGAACTAATCTCATTCTTATCATCATCTTCATCTGGCTTCTTCACCTTCACAACCTCACCAAGTGATTCAAATGGATCACCATCACTCTCAATTCTACTCAAACAATTGTTATTATTATAATTACCCCTAAATCGATTCTTATTTTGACCTAAACTAGTACTAATTTCATTCCTATCATTCTCTTCAACCTCTTGAACTGAGAGTTTCGGGTAATAATCACGAGGAGGCTGCCGAGAAACTGTACGTGAATCATCGACATTAAATCTACGATTATGTCCGAAGAATTTTACTATTTTTTCTTGGAATTCCTTGGGATTATTACCGAGAAATGATGAGGGTGAAGGGGTTTTTGGCGGTGGTAGTTTTAGGGGTGTGCGGTTGGGCTCCTTAATGCCTTTGAAAATTGAAGGTAATGGTGATGAATCTGTGGTTTCTTCATCGGAAGTAGTAGAATCTGGTAATGAATTGGTAGTGGAAGAGAAGAATTTGATGATTGATTTAGGGTTTTGATGGATGATTCGAGATTTCGATGATCTTAGTTGCAGAGCCATTGCCCAGGGAGGAGAGCAAGGGATTTTGGGGAAATTTGATAAACCCAGGTTTTGTTTGTTGAGGTGGGTAGGTTGAGTGTTGGTGGGTACCAGATAGGAAATACGGGCTCGGGCCAGGCGATGAGGACCATGCCTAGAGCTGGCAAACGGGCGGGCCGGGGCTGGCTTGTTACGGGTTATACGGGTTCGGGTTAACACGGACCAAAACCTGCGGGTTGATATTCTTCACGGGTGGTCATTTTTTCAACCCGCGCCCGTAACGGGTTAAGCTTGCGGGTTCACGGGTTAGCTGGTTTCTGGTCAGTTAACTCACCAGAAATCGATTTTGACAGAGTTTCCGGCCACATTCAGGCCATCTAAAGCTCCTTCCCTGCAAGGCTGCAACCTAACATTCGTCTAATTTATTCAATTCAATTCAATCAACAGATTCAACACCAGTGAAACCTTAATATCTCAACATAAATTCTTCTTATCCCTGTTGAAATGTAAATTGCCATTGAAGAGGCCTTTTCTTATGACAGAAACATACCAAAGGTAAAAATTCCATAAATCAGTAAGCCTAGCTACAAAAAGAATGTAAATGAAACCCTAGGATCAAAATTTTGAAATACCAATTAGCTAAAAAAAAGGTTTCGAAAATCAAATCACAATTACAAAATCATTCAGACTTGTCATATACCGATAAATACTAACAAACTTTGCAGAAACTCTATCAAAATTAAGGACCACTGCTGAATCAAATTCATCGTTTCATGGCAAACACAGTAAATCTTCCCCCGCTGATTGTACATCCAAAAGCACCAACTACAACACGATTAACAATCACTTGATTGATTTCAGTATGATGACAAAAAAAATACACCAGCAAAATTCAGAAAACAAGGAAAAAAGATGAAGTGGTTTATGAAATTGAAACTAGTATGAACACCAATAATAAATTGGCTAAACCCATCCTCTAATTCCTCGATTCATAATCAATTTTACAGTAATTAGTTACGAATTCAAAGAACCATAAACTACACCCGAATTAGCTTTTTCTTTGCGTCTGAATCACCTCCTTGAATCACACCACCACTGTTAACCACTCCTTAATCTTTTCATGTTTCTCTCGATCTCAAATCTACGATTTCAATTCATAGCATGGTTCACAGAATCGCAACAGATGAAGATCATGGAAGGAGGAGAAGAAGAAAAACAAAGAGGAATAAGAAGAGAGTGAGGGCTAGGTTTTTTTTTTTCCTTTTTCAATTTTATTTGTTGGAGTTTGACACTTGGACTAAATGTGAGGGCTTGAGAGGACACGCGACGAATGGAGAGGTGGAACTGCGGGTATACGGGTTTAACCCGCGGATTTACTGTCCGGTCCGGGTTTACCCGTTTTTCTACGGGCCAACATTTCTACAACCCTAACCCGACTTGTTTGGACAACCAGCCAAGCCGAGTGCGGGTTTTCACGGGCCGGGCCGAGTTTATCCGCGGGTTTTGGCTGGTTTGCCAGCTCTAACCATGCCTACACATCGGAACCTAAAGACATTTTGAAATTTGTAATCGTGCCCATGAGCCATGGACGTAGTCAACTCAGAAATTTGGATCCATCTTGATGGAGATCGAGAAACTGGGATAATTTTATCCGGTGAAATTTTGGAGTAAGTATCAAAGCTTTGTTTTCGAATTTTAAACTTATAAATTCTACATATTGCATAGGTTAAGTTGTGTGTATATAAATAATGAGAAACCATTTGTTTTTAAAAAATAGAAAACAAGTATTCAATCAAAAACTAAGATAAATATGTTTTCAAATTGGAAATACAAGAGAAATAAACTTCAACCGGGATCCAAACATTTCATTACCTATATTTCCAAAACCTGAATTTCTTACGAGATCTCAGCCATCACGGTTGAGATTGACTATATTCATCAGAACCACACGAAAAGGAAATATAGATCCGTGAGAGTTACAATTTTAGGGAGGTAGATGTTGATCGGTGTATGCATGCGCTCCTGGAAGTTGTTTATTAATTACCAAAATAAAAATAAAAATATAGTCGTACAGAAAACGGAAAGTGAGATTGACAATAAGATTGGAGATTGGCTTCTATAAACTACATAATTAACTTTTTGTGAAACAAACAGTTTTTACTTTTTATTTTTCGGATTAACTTATATGCTTTTTCCTGGTGATATCCAAACACCATCTTGGAGTTTTTGTTAAACTAACCAACCTCGAAGGACACTAATTTGGTTTAATTTGTACAGATAAATATTATTATTATTATTATTTCTTATAGTGGACACTGGACTTTATCTTAGTTGAATGACTCGGATAGTTTATTTTTGTTTTAAATAAGAACGCGCAATTGGGGGATAAAAAAACTAATTGGGGATAGAGGAAAAAGACAAAAACTTGATTTAAATATCAAATCAGGGTCACCCCTTATCTAAGCATTTTATCTAATTCCTAATCTACCCCTTACTAATCATGTTTAGTGGTTAAATATAATTAGTTAAGTTAATAGATTAGTTTGATAATCATTAGATTAAATCATTATCATTGAATTTGTTGATGCAACAACATCAAATCAAGATATTTATGATCATGAAGCCATTTCTTCTTCTTCTTCTTATTCTTCTTCTTTCTCAAGAACAATTCAATTTAACCTATCTTTAAGAACTTGTTAGGGTTTGATTTTGATTTTTAGTTTTAAATTTTAATTTAGATGGAAGGATATTTTAGTATTTCCGTCCCCAAAAAACACCCCTTAACGGATATTATTGGATGGGGTTAGTAATTCATATCCCCCAATTAGTTTTGTTATCCCCCAATTAGTTATTCTTAAATAACTGTGAGTATTGGAGAGTCTTTTCCGACTCTGTTTTCTTGCCCATCTTTTTAGTTGATAACAACTTTTTGGGATTGTTGTGGCCCTATTTTCTTGTTGTCTTTTTCAATTATTGATGCAAAATAACAAATAAAATGTATTGATACCAAAAAAAAATGAGAAAAAGATGGTTAGTAATAAATAAGGCACAAAAAATATTATTAAAAACATAGAGACAATAATACATATGATTTATATCATTAAATAATTATTTCTTACTTGTTTCACAGCAGCAAGCACAAAACCTAATTGGTATAAATGGACAAATGAATCTGTTATTTTCTGTCAGTGTTCATTGTATTTACTTTTTAGCAAAGTATTAGTATTTTTTTTAAGGAAAAGGCTATTTGTAAAACCAACAAAAAGATACAAAGTTAATGCACAAAGAAAAACTTGTCTAAAATATACACAGGGGATTGCTTAATCCTGATAATATTAACATAAGATGTACTAGCTAGTCTGGCCAGAGTATCGATAGCCCCATGAAGTATTACAGTAGGTCGAGTCTTTATTTCCTTTTACACCTTTTCAGTTTAGTATTTTTAGTAACTCTTTAGTAGTTTTATCTTTTAACTAATTGTATTTCTGATTGTATCTTGTTCAGTTTAGTAAACTTTGTATTACCGTTATTAGCTTTTAGAACTAAATCCTCAAGTGAAGAAGATTGGATACTACTTCATTTCGAACTCAAGGCTAAAAACTCGGGTTGAATATATGGATAAATTGGAGAGAGGTAGACATGCTATTATCTCGGATCATTTGCATTGAAACTCATTACAACCATCTAAGTGCCCATGTAATCTGATATATGTCCATAAAAAGTACAACTTTTCTTGTGTAAAGCATTCGTCGAAGGCTTACAAATTCTCGGTAACCTCGTCCAAATCCACCCCACCATCTATAACATTTATCATCTATGCCATTCTGCTTCTTTGTCATGTTGTCGTAATTTATGTATTTGAATCTTAGGGTATTAAATACCCACTTGCAATAGAATCTTAGTTGTTCAATAGATATCATGCTTCAATTTTTTTTTTAATTTCTGATTTGAAACGGTTTTTTAGCGTTACGAATCGGGGTTGTAACGGTTCTTGGCCGTTACGAAAGGGGTGCTACAATTTTTTTGCAACGACCCACTAGCCGTTACGAATTTTTTTCGTAACGGCCCATGTAACAACTTGAAGCCGTTACTACATGGCACTGTCGTAACATGTCCTAGATGTTGTAACAAGTTCAAACCGTTACGAATTTTTTTGTAACTGTAAAAAATTACTGTGGGTCAACCTTGAACTGGTCAAAATCAGTCAGCAATGACCAATTTTGACCGCGTCAAGGTTGACCGGCAGCTCGTTCTCGGCCGCAATACGCCGGAATTCCAAATAACCACCTACATACACATTTCATTCTACCGATCATCCATATCTAAAAATAGTTTCAATCAATTCATACCATAATCAATTCATATCTACACATTCATATAAAAAAACACAAATGTTTCTAAGTACCAATTTTTTTTGTTAAGTATCAAATTCTGAGGGAATACATTGATAGAAATTTACTAAGTTCTAAAGTTCAGTTCATAGAAACTTGAAATTTTTTGTAAGTTCCTAACTTATATCTAAGTTTTCCCATGTCCCAGGCTAACAGATACATAAACACGACTCACATAAAAGCCTTCTCATGCCGCAGACTGCTGCATCTAAGCAGGATTGGCAAAGCTGATGGAATCTGATAGACGCATTTATGTGTCTAATATAGCTAATTTGTATATATTGTTAGTACTCGATATTGTACTTATTCGGTTATTTTATGTATTTGTAGGTGTTTTTGGAAGAATAAAGCTTTTGCGGCGAAATTGGCTAAAAAATGGTTTTTGCGCCCGTGGGAGAAAATTACTATACAGACTCTCATTTTGGATAAGGGGTAACCTAATTACTAAGGGGTGACCCATTTCCATACATCTGCTAAAGGGAGACCGGAACTGGATAGGGGGAGGTCATCTTCAAAATTTCAAAACTGGATTTTGGCGGGAAAAAAGGCAGCAGCGTCAACAGTTTTGGATCAAGGATTTGAGCGACCTAGCAGGCGATTCAATGGGAAAATTTGGTACCCACGGACTCTACAAGACATAAGGGACCTGTTAGAAGCGATTAGACCCATCTAATTGGGCTGGATAAGTCAGAAAATCCACACAAAGTCAAGACAGTGCACACGGTCCCTGTTTAGGGTTTTGAATTGGTTTGAAAGATTTGGGAGAGATTCTTGCGTGGGATATACTTCAAAACAGTTGAGTTCAAGTCAGAGAAGATTTTGGGAGCAATAGAATAGCTAACAGACGCATACAAAGATCGACAGATGGAATTATTGTTAAAACTGCACGTGAAGAATAAGAGATTTATTCTCGAATTTGATCGAGTTTCTAGAGAATCTGAAGGCTATATATAGTTGGGTTTTTGTCATAGAAGGGTTAGAAACCCTGAGGAGAGAATTAGGAGAGAGTTCAGAGCCGAAACGAAGAACAGAAATCATACCTGCTGCTGCTGCTCGAGGAGGAAGACGAAGAAGGAAGAACGGACTCGCAGAGTCAGTCGTTTTTTCCACAGTTCTTACAGCGAAATGAAACTGTCGTTTATCTACAGCACACGATTTGTATCGTTCTTTCCAGCAGCTTACACCCTTTGTAACAGTGACGCTGTAACACTTCTACAGCGTTGCTAATTCCTATTTCATCAATAAAAACACCTATTTTGGCCATGAATTTATCTTGTGAGTGTGTTTTTGGGATGAGGAGCTAAACCCATTAGCCGAGACGACGGAGGAAGCCATTGGCACAGAATTTATTGGTATAATTCTAATTTTTCTATTTATTTGCAATATTATTATTTAATTATTTGCATGAATTGAGTTTGAATTAATGGTTTTTATTGAATAATTGTGAATTGACTTGATGAAGCATGCTGGGTTTTAATAACTTTTGATGTTTTATACTTCTTAATTACAATTATTACTTCAAAAACATATTTGAGGCAAATATTAGAATTGATTTTAAAGATAGAATTGCATAAAAACTATTTAGAGTTTACTATTTATTTGGTCATTGGTGGAATCCTAGTCTTGGTAATTTTCTCTAAACTTGAATTATTTTGTTTATTTTCCTTTTTAAATTAAATCTAAAAAAAAATTGTTTTCTTCACAAGTCTGAAAAGACCCCTTTTTACCACTACAACTACAATCACTATTTGAAAACCATCAAATTTTTGGCGCCGCCGACGCGGATTTGTGTTTAGGTAGCATTTTTTTTAGATTTATTTTATTTTTATTTTTATTATTATTTTTTTTCTTCTTTACGTTTTTGGGTTTTTTTTTGTTTCCTTGCAGATTCTTGAAGTTGGAGCAAAAGAAATTTTTGCCAAAGTTTTTGGTGGACATTTAAAGACGTGGAGTAAAAGGCAAAGCAAAAGGAGCAAAACAAGAAGAATTTTATTTATTTTTTGATAAAAAGAGAGAAAAAAAAAGAGAGACATTTTTATTTTTGTAATTTTTTTTTTAGACTTTCTTTTCTTTTGTATTTTTTTTATGGACTTTGGACATTAATTTTGGGACATTTTTATTTTTATTTTTAAACCCTACGGAAGGGTATCCTTAAATAAACTGTTTGCAGGGAAGGACGTGATTACAATATCTCGGCCCCTCGGGTTCGCACACGGCATAGGAGTCGTGGCCCGAGTCGACTTCAGCGGTTCTTCGCCCGTCTGGTACGGGAGGTAAAATTCTAAACACCCGCGAATCTCCTGCAAGCGGGTTACTGGACTCCTTAAGGTGAATATATTTGAGGACTTGAATATGGACTGTTTTTAATTCCTAGTAAAGGGCAAGGACTGGACCATACAAGATAAGGGTTCGGATTTCATCACCGCTCCCTTCTTGCCCGCCTTAGGAAAACGAAACCTAAAGCGAACCTAAGCCTAAAATTTGGACTAGAAAGAGACCTATAGGGTATCGAGCTTAACAGGACAATCATTCGAAAAATATTGGTTACTCTTTTAAGCACACCTCGAAGTTCTTGACGGTTTCTGCGAGTTGAATGCGTGACTGCGCCGCATTGGATCGGTGAGGTTTTGGGTATCAAAGCTCCACTGAGCTTCCCTCGCCTCGATTCAACTTGCTTTAACTCGGATTGATTCCAGAGGGGTTTGCTAAATTGTAACGAATTCCCTTTCGAAGGATTAGAAGCTGGTCTAGAAACAATCTAAGTGGAGCCATCATGCTTGTTGTTTGCTAGAAATTTAGGTTTGCTGTGGTAAAGTCGAGTCAGCCTGCTGTGTGATTGCTAGAACCTTCCTGTTAGGATTTTTATTTCTTTTTGAATTCTTTTTAGTGTATGCCCGATTTTGTTAATAGGGCTTGGAAAAGAGATACTCTAGGTCGATTGATTAGCGAAAAACCTAGTAGTTCTTCTGATTTAAGCAGGGAGCTCGAAGACTCTTCTTTGGAGAGCCCTGTTTTTGGAAACTTCAGTTTTGAGAATCTGTATCTCGTGAAAAGTACCCCTAGTACTTCTGTTGTGCCACGATGGCAACTTTGAAAGATTACATGTTCCCAACTAGGACCAACCGAGCTTCATGCATTAAATTGCCAGCCACTACGGCTAATTTCGAGATAAAACCTAGTATTCTTCAGATGATCCCTATATTCTTAGGAAAGATGATGAGAACCCTTATTTTCATATTAGGGACTTTGAGGAAATTGTGGGACAATTAGAATAAAAGACCTTACTGATGAAGTCTTGAAACTTAAATGTTTCCTTTTCCTTGAGAGATAAAGCCAAGACCTGGCTGAACAACCTACCGTCTGAATCCATGAAACATGGCAGGAACTTATCTGCTTCTATATGAAATTCTACCCTAAGCATAAAACTGCAGCTGTTAGGCAGAAAATTAGTGCTAGTGTGCAACAAGAGGGAGAGTCTCTTTATAGGTTTTTAGAGCGATTCAATGATCTCCTATCTCAGTGTCCTCACCATGGATTTGATAATATGAAACTGTACATTATTTATGATGGTTTAGACTATTCGACCAAAGCCATGGTTGAGTCTATGTGCGCTGGTGAGTTCACTAGTAAAAATGCTGATGATGCTTTTACCTTCTTAGGAGCTATCGCTGAAAAATCCCAACAGTGGGAATCTTGTGTTGAACCCCCTAAAAGACTCTTAGTCAATAGAAGTAGCACCAATGTGGTAGATACAAGTTTTGGTTCAGATGCTAAGTTTGCTGCTTTATCTAGAAGGTTAGAAGCTTTGGAAATGGGCCAGTCTAAAAATAGGTCCCTTGTTGAACCTAATAGAGCCTCTCAAGTCTCTAGTTGTGGAATAGAGCCCGATAATTCATTTTGGGAAGGTCAGGTTAGTGAAGAGCAAGCCCATGCTGTCTATAACAATGCTAGGTTTGAGAACCGTCAGAAGTTTGACCCATACTCAGAAACCTACAACCCTGGTTGGAGAAACCATCCTAATTTCTCTTGGTCTAAGGGCCAGAGTCAAGGCCAGTCTAGCAATTCTCAGCCTCCCCCAGGTTTTGGTTTTAAGAACTCTTCAGGTCAAACCCAGTTTCAGAACACTTCCGAGAAAAAGATCTCTACCTTAGAGGATACTCTCACTATGTTAGCAAATAACCATGAAATGCTAACAAAGAACCACATGAGCTTTCAACAAGAAACTAGGCAAGAATTGAAGAATAATTCCCAGAGTCTTGCCAAATTAGAACTTCAAGTAGGACAAATAGCTAAGTTCATAAGTGGAGAGAAGATGGAAGGTTCCCTAGTCGTACTGATCCCAACCCAAAAGGAGAGAAATCGTACAATCATGTGAATGCTGTCACAACCCTTAGGAGTGGAAAGAAAGTTGACAACAAGGTTGCCATGCCTGATAGTGAACATGCTGTAGTTCACCCTGCTGAGCCAGAAAATGAGGAGACTGATAGAGTCTCCAAGAGACCAATGAGGGTCCTGTTGAGCCCGGCTTTGTTCCCAGAGCCCCATTCCCACAGCTGCTAGTTCCGACTAAGAGGGAGTCCAACTTTAATGATATATTGGAGGTTTTTAAGCAGGTTAATATCAACCTTCCATTATTAGATGCAATTAGGCAGATTCCCTCTTATGCCAAGTTCCTTAAGGACTTGTGTACGCGAAAGCGTAAGCTCAGTGTCCAGAAGAAAGCCTTCATAGCTAGTCATGTGAGTTCTATTATTCAGAATACCACTACTCCTAAGTATAAAGACCCAGGGTCCCCTACCATTGCTTGTACAATAGGTAAGTACCGTGTTGAGAAAGCTTTGCTTGACTTAGGAGCCAGTGTGAATTTACTTCCATATCATGTGTACCTTAAGCTAGGACTTGGTGAGATGAAACCTACCCAGATGACACTTCAGTTAGCTGATAGGTCCGTTAAAATTCCTCGTGGTGTGATCGAGGATGTTCTCATAGAGGTTGACAAGTTTATTTATCCAGTGGATTTTGTTATCCTAGATACCCAACCTGTCCCTGACCCAGAGAACCAAATACCAGTGATTTTAGGTCGCCCGTTTTTAGCTACATCCAATGCGATCATTAACTGTCGAAATGGTATTATGAATTTGTCTTTTGGTAATATGACTATTGAGCTGAACATTTTTAATATTAGTAAGCTACCCTCTGAACTAGATGACTCGAATATAGAAGAGGTGAACATGATAGGAACATTAGTCGAGGAGTCATTACCAAACACTTTGTTAGAAGATCCATTAGAAAAATGCCTAGCTCACTTTGGGATTGATTTTGATGATGATAATGTAATTAATGAGGTGAATGCTTTGTTAGATTCAACCCCTTTGTTAGATACTAGTAATGGATGGAAACCTAAGTTCGAACCACTACCAGTTTCTAAGTCTACCCTAGTTCCTTCTTTAGAAGAGCCTCCTAAGTTGGACCTAAAACCATTGCCAGATACCCTGAAGTATGTGTTTTTAGGCCCGTCTGAGACTTTACCTGTGATTGTTTCTTCCGACTTGGATAGATCAGGAAAGTAGGCTAGTAACCGTCATTCAAAACAACAAGGAAGCTTTAGGGTGGACCATAGCAGACATTAAGGGTATAAGTCCTACTGTTTGTATGCATCAGATCTATTTAGAGGAAGACACCAAACCTTCTAGGGAGATGCAACGTCGACTAAACCCCAATATGAAAGAAGTAGTTCGAACTGAGGTTCTTAAGCTATTAGATGCAGGAATTATCTACCCTATTTCAGACAGTAAGTGGGTCAGCCCCGTTCAGGTTGTTCCCAAGAAATCTGGTATTACTGTAGTCCAGAATAATAACAATGAGTTAATCCCGACCCGAATGACCACGGGTTGGCGTGTTTGTATTGACTATAGGAAATTGAACAAGGTCACTAGGAAGGACCACTTTCCCCTTCCCTTCATCGACCAGATGCTAGAGAGATTAGCTGGACATAGTCACTACTGCTTTTTAGATGGCTACTCTGGATATAATCAGATCGTTATTGCCCCAGAAGACCAGGAGAAAACCACTTTTACCTGTCCCTTTGGTACCTTTGCGTATAGACGCATGCCTTTCGGGCTATGTAATGCCCCTGCGACTTTTCAGCGTTGCATGATGAGCATATTTTCTGACATGGTAGAACGGTTCTTAGAGGTCTTTATGGATGATTTTTCAGTGTTTGGTTCGTCTTTCGATGAGTGCTTGCATCATTTGTCATTAGTTTTGACTAGGTGTAAGGAAAAGAATTTAGTGCTTAATTGGGAGAAATGTCACTTTATGGTTCGTTCAGGAATTGTTCTAGGGCATATTGTATCTTCAAAGGGTATAGAGGTGGATAGAGCAAAAGTTGACCTTATTAAAACTTTACCGGTCCAAAAACCGTAAGAGATATTAGGTCATTCTTAGGACATGCTGGTTTTTATCGTCGTTTCATTAAGGATTTTAGCTTGATGTCTAGACCTCTTTGCAATTTGCTTGCAAAAGATGTTAAGTTTGTTTTTGATGATGCTTGTTTAGAGGCTTTTGAGAAGCTTAAGTCATTACTCACTACCGCCCCCATAGTCCAGGCACCCAACTGGAACCTACCCTTTGAGATCATGTGTGATGCTTCAGATTATGCTATTGGTGTTGTGCTAGGTCAGCGAGAAAATAAGTTACTTCATGTGATTTACTATGCTAGCAAAACTCTGAATGATGCCCAGTTGAACTATACCACTACCGAGAAGGAACTATTAGCCATTGTGTTTGCCTTAGACAAGTTTAGACCCTATCTCTTAGGTTCTAAGATCATCATATATACTGATCATGCTGCTTTAAAATATCTTTTGTCTAAGAAGGATACTAAACCTAGATTGATTAGGTGGATTCTGTTGTTGCAAGAGTTTTCTCCAGACATTAGAGACAAAAAGGGTGCCGAAAATGTTGTAGCAGATCACTTGTCTAGGCTAGTTGTTAGTTCCCCAGATGATTCCCTTCCTATAAGGGATAGCTTTCCTGATGAACAATTGTTCTTTGTTACCCAATTACCTTGGTATGCGAATATAGTGAACTATCTTGTTACTGGTCGAATGCCCCAACATTGGGGTAAACAAGATCGTTCTAGATTTTTAGCTGAGGTTAAGCACTTCTTTTGGGATGATCCTTATTTGTTTAAGTATTGTCCCAGACCAGATTATTAGGAGATGTATACCTGAGAGTGACCAGTCCAGTATTATTTCCTTTTGTCATGATCATGCTTGTGGGGCACTTTAGTGCTAAGAAAACTGCTGCTAAGATATTGCAGTGTGGATTCTATTGGCCTTCGTTGTTTAAAGACTCCCACAGTTACTGCGTTACTTGTGAACGATGCCAGAAATTAGGAACCATTTCCCGTAGGAACATGATGCCCTTGAACCCTATTTTAATTGTTGAGGTCTTTGATGTGTGGGGTATTGACTTTATGGGTCCGTTTCCTAATTCTTTTGGTAACCTATACATCCTTGTCGCCGTAGACTATGTCTCTAAGTGGATTGAGGCGGTTGCGTGTAAAACCAATGACCATAGGGTTGTGATTGAGTTCTTGAAAAATAATATACTTACACGTTTTGGTACACCGCGAGCTATAATTAGTGATGGAGGGTCGCACTTTTGTAATGGGACTTTTAGACTTCTGATGAAGAAATATGGTATTACACATAAGGTAGCTACCCCGTATCATCCACAGACTAGTGGTCAGGTAGAGGTTTCCAATAGGGAGATAAAACGTATATTAGAGAAAACAGTTAATCCTAATCGGAAAGACTGGTCGTCTAGGCTTACTGATGCCTTATGGGCTTACCGTACTGCGTTTAAGACCCCCATTGGAATGTCGCCTTATCGGCTTGTTTATGGCAAGGCATGTCACTTACCTGTTGAGTTAGAACACAGAGCTTATTGGGCTGTTAAGCAGCTAAATTTTTCACTTGACAAGGCAGGAGCCCATAGGAAACTCCAGCTCAATGAGTTGGACGAGATTCGTATAGATGCTTACGATAGTGCGAAGGAGTATAAGAACAAAATGAAACTTGTGCATGATAGAAACATATTACGGAAGTCATTTTCTCCAGGTCAAAAAGTTCTTCTGTATGACACTCGTTTGCATCTATTCCCCGGGAAACTGCGCTCTCGGTGGACCGGTCCTTTTGTGGTCCGTACTGTTTTTCCTCATGGAGCTGTTGAGATCGAGACACTGGATGGTAGTAGTTCTTCAAAGGTTAACGGTCAGCGATTGAAGCCCTTTTTAGAGCCTTTTCCTACAGGTGATGTTGAGGAGGTCCCTCTGGAGGACCCTGTTTACCCTTGATTGACCATCGAGGCGATTTGTATGTTGTATAATTTTTGTATTCAGTTTTTGGTTTCACTTCACTCAGGTACTATCTTTCCGAACTCTCTCTTTACTATTTCCTCATGTTACTTATATTCTTGGTACTGTTCTTTCATGAGAAACATTGAGGACAATGTTAGATTTAAGTTTGGGGGTGGGGAAGAAACTTTTTGTTAGCTTTTAGTTGCAATAAATAAACTCCAGAGCCTAGAAATTTATGCCTATTGAGGATTGCACTAACTAATCTAAGTGGATGGAAGCATTTTGATTGTAGGAGTTGAGGAACCAATCTGATTAGATGGAAACATCTAAAGAGTCTATTCATAAAAGCACAGAGCTCAGGTGTTAGAAATAACATGATAGTTTCACCATATCTCGTTGAGTCCTTTTCACTTCTATTTTTATTTTATTTTGTTTTTAAACTATGTTTCTCTAAGTGATAGGTGGGGCCCACGATTCAAGTTGTTACCAATGCTAGGGTGAATTAGAGTGATTGAGATACCATGAAAAAAAAAAAAAAAAAAAAAAAAAAGATGAAAAAAAAAAATGGTAGTTAAAAAAAAAAAAAAAAAAAAAAAATTGAGACCAGACCATTTGACCAAAAGGAATAAATTCAATAAATTCGACCACTGGTACACTTGTATATGCCAGTTGTGTTGACCTAGAGTTAGGTTATCGACCACTGGTACCCTTGTATATGCCAGTGTGTTGATATTAGTCAGACTGGTATCTCAATCCATTAGGATAGGTTTATTTTGGCGGAGGCCTTCAGACAGATATGGGAAACGCCGTTCACTTAGTAAACATCAAAACCATACATGTTTTTCTATATCCATCTTCTTGATCTATCCATGTGATTAGTTTTGACCCCGAATATGATGTCCATAGTGCAACTATCTGAGTAGAGCTCTGTCACTTTATATGAATTTTAGTATGCTTGAGTGCAAACTCGTGTACAACAATTGGAATTTCGCATCAGGGTACTTCTTCCTGTAGTCAATAAGTATGCCAACCAAGGAGATTCTTTAGTGCCTTCCAAGGTTCTGCGTAGATAGCTAAGGTCTGGAGTACAGATTTTGTGGGTATATCTCTGGTAAGCCCTCCCGAGACTATAACTCGGCCACTAGGGCCACCTAGGGGTTTAAAGGCTTATTGCATACGCTAAATGCAATCGACGATGCCTGCGACAGTGAGTTAGGATTTTATTTTGTAGTTTTGATTTGCTCGGGACTAGCAAATAATAAGTTTGGGGGTATTTGATAGACGCATTTATGTGTCTAATATAGCTCATTTGTATATATTGTTAGTACTCAATATTGTACTTATTCAGTTATTTTATGTATTTGTAGGTGTTTTTGGAAGAATAAAGCTTTTGCGGCGAAATTGGCTAAAAAATGGTTTTTGCGCCCGTGGGAGAAAATTACTATACAGACTCTCATTTTGGATAAGGGGTAACCTAATTACTAAGGGGTGACCCATTTCCAGGCATCTGCTAAAGGGAGACCGGAACTGGATAGGGGGAGGTCATCTTCAAAGTTTCAAAACTGGATTTTGGCAGGAAAAAAGGCAGCAGCGTCAACAGTTTTGGATCAAGGATTTGAGCGACCTAGCAGGCGATTCAATGGGCAAATTTGGTACCCACGGACTCTACAAGACATAAGGGACCTGTTAGAAGCAATTAGACCCATCTAATTGGGCTGGATAAGTCAGAAAATCCACACAAAGTCAAGACAGTGCACACGGTCCCTGTTTAGGGTTTTGAATTGGTTTGAAAGATTTGGGAGAGATTCTTGCGTGGGATATACTTCAAAACAGTTGAGTTCAAGTCAGAGAAGATTTTGGGAGCAATAGAATAGCTAACAGACGCATACAAAGATCGACAGATGGAATTATTGTTAAAACTGCACGTGAAGAATAAGAGATTTATTCTCGAATTTGATCGAGTTTCTAGGGAATCTGAAGCCTATATATAGTTGGGTTTTTGTCATAGAAGGGTTAGAAACCCTGAGGAGAGAATTAGGAGAGAGTTCAGAGCCGAAACGAAGAACAGAAATCATACCTGCTGCTGCTGCTCGAGGAGGAAGACGAAGAAGGAAGAACGGACTCGCAGAGTCAGTCGTTTTTTCCACAGTGCTTACAGCGAAATCAAACTGTCGTTTATCTACAGCACACGATTTGTATCGTTCTTTCCAGCAGCTTACACCCTTTGTAACAGTGACGCTGTAACACTTTTACAGCGTTGCTAATTCCTATTTCATCAATAAAAACACCTATTTTGGCCATGAATTTATCTTGTGAGTGTGTTTTTGGGATGAGGAGCTAAACCCATTAGCCGAGACGACGGAGGAAGCCATTGGCACATAATTTATTGGTATAATTCTAATTTTTCTATTTATTTGCAATATTATTATTTAATTATTTGCATGAATTGAGTTTGAATTAATGGTTTTTATTGAATAATTGTGAATTGACTTGATGAAGCATGCTGGGTTTTAATAACTTTTGATGTTTTATACTTCTTAATTACAATTATTACTTCAAAAACATATTTGAGGCAAATATTAGAATTGATTTTAAAGATAGAATTGCATAAAAACTATTTAGAGTTTACTATTTATTTGGTCATTGGTGGAATCCTAGTCTTGGTAATTTTCTCTAAACTTGAATTATTTTGTTTATTTTCCTTTTTAAATTAAATCTAAAAAAAAAATTGTTTTCTTCACAAGTCTGAAAAGACCCCTTTTTACCACTACAACTACAATCACTATTTGAAAACCATCAGAATCCAACACGACAACAGCTATGCATCTTCAATCCAATGACCATTGTACTTCACCTGCAGACAAAAAAGACTGTTAACAACGGTTTAACATTGATGTTGTTAGACAAGAAAATTAGGCAAATGCAAGAGTGTAAACCAAATTTAATTGGTTAGAGATAGCACATAACATCACGCATGGGACAATACAAAAAGGATAACATAATCAAAAAACAAAGACTGGTGGAATAGGAAATCATGAAAACATGTATAAAGAGCTCGAGGTATTACCAAGCTTACAAAGATGGGAACTAAAGCTATCCAGAAATATGTATGTCAACCTGCACATTGAAAGAAAAAAAAGGCTTTTAAGACAGTTCGTAAGATCAACATGGAAGGAAAATAGTTAGCAGGTTGAATTTTAAAATCAAAGACTTTGAGTTGTTTGTAACTTACTAATACAGATTTCTCTTCTTGGCGATTTCGAACTAGATTGATTTGTGCTTCTTTGTTGTTTGATCACATATCCTTGCTGATACAAAACACAGTAGAAGTTTAGTAAAGAAACTCGTATCCAAGACTTCATCATGCCGTACGCCTTGAATACAATAGATATTGAAGGAACAATATGCACAGAAAAAAGAAAAAAGAAAGCAAGTTTAAGTTGAGTAATAAAGAAAGCAAGTTTAAACTGAATGCCTTTAGGAATACTTAAGATAGAATATGCGGACACAGAAAAACCAAGAGGTACCTGCATCCGCCTCCTAACAACATCTAGCCGGTATGTAAATGTTTGACCAAACAACCCAGCTACAGCCCCACAATATATACGCAAGATATGTTCAGAATGTAAACTACACAAACCATGACATATACTCTCTTTCGGACTTGTAACCTACAAATCTACACAACATGACTCACATAACATCGCGAGATCCAATTTCAATTCTTAAAGGAACACCCTGATGACAAGAAAATTCATTTCTAAATATTATGAGAAGAAAATACTAAGAGTATGAAAGACAAACAACTGGCATGTTCAGCCAAACTACACAGAGAAAGCAAAACATTTGAAGACTGAAACTCAGACAAAGCAAACACTGGAAGATTACAATACCTTTAATTTTTTTCCACAAAAGCATATTGTAATTACAAAAGTAAGAATAGAAAGAAAAAAACTACTATGAAAAAGCATTCAACATATTAGTTATCTTTGATTGATCATCTGAAATGTATATGGAACTGCATTCATATACTTTGGCAATATGCGACTTGAGACATCAAGTACCTTTTTAATCTTTATCATCACCTTCATCACCAGAACTTCCAACTCTGAAATCCAGTTGTTTATGATGCTTTAATATACGACGCTCATCAAAACTTTCCCACCCTTCAAACTGCTTGTGTGACATAATACTTGGATACATAAGACTATCACCTCTTGTACAAGTTTTAGATAAAAAAAAGAAAGAATAAAAAGTCAATACCTGACTGAGAATATCAATTGTGATTTCTGTATTATGAAGATCAAGAGTCGAGAGTTGGGTGCACAGTTTGAATAGCGTCGAAGGAAGGGATTTGAGGCCATTATTACTCAGATGCAAACCCTACACAAACATGTGACTAAGTAAATCATGATATGATTTAGATAATTGACAATTGTAGGAAAAAAGAAGATTGGAATACCTTAAGATTCCGTAAACTCCCAACTGTGTCAGGCAAGTCTACCAAGAGATTGGATACAAGATCAACCTGCACCAAGAAAGTTTTTCGGATCACAAATCCAAGTTATATATATTTTACTGGTAACAGATACGAATTTTTTGATAGTAAAGTAAGATCAGAATACCACCTAGACAAGGGAGACACAATTCCTTATATACGACGGAACTGAGCTTATCCTGCCATCAAAGCAATAACATGAATAATTTAGAGAGAGCAATTACTTTAACTACGGTAAAATTCACAAGTAAAAAGCTTATAAACGTGAGTATTACCTGTTGTTATTTACTTTCAAGATTTCCAGACGAGTTAGAAGTCCATATTTGGCAAACTACCATCAAAACAAATATAACTAAACTCATATACTATCATATCAGTGAAACTGACTGGATTTATGAATACATGTGAAAAAAAGATTGACACTTAAAGATGAGTTACTTGAAAAAATTAAACTTATTTATGCAATGAACCCTACCTATCATGTATAATTATTAAAGAGGACATAAACTTAACACTAAACCCTATTTATGCAACCACAACTAAAATCGTAAATCAGAATCAGAAATATAATATGCTCTCAGTTGAGATTGACTAATCATAAATAATAATTATGTAAATCATATTCAGAAGGTTTATAATCTGTTTACAACGATTCAAATCAAACCCTAATTAAATATGGCTTCGTCTGCAGAGAATCAAACCCAACCCTAAGAATTTCAATACCAAATCAAACGAGTAACAAGAAACCCTAAAATAGATTGAAATATTAAAACCCTAAAATCTAATTTACAAATTGAAATCCTATAGATGATAAATATTTACAGAGATCTGTGAAATCGAAAACCTAAACTCGCGTAACAGATGATTGAAGATCAATTCTTCATAGATCAGATGATTTGATAACATAATAGATAAAACCCTAAAAGTGACGATGACGAAACAGAAATCGAAACCCTAAACTGATGATGATGACGATGATGATTAACAGATGATTGAAGAACTGAAATCTTCAGTTGAAAAGACTTAAAATCAGATAAGATCTAGATGAGTTCTCCTCACACTTTTTCAGGTAGTCTGCACATCTGAATATTGAGGGGGAAGATAAGAGATGGGTTTACTCGATGAGAAGGGGGAGAAAAAAAGAGAGAGAATGGGAAAAGAGAAATGGGTTTTACTCGATGGAATGGGGAGAAAATCATTTCTTCAAGGGTGAAATTATCCTCTTGTGTAATCCATGTTGGGTGGAATAAAATGGCACACGGCTGAATGGAACACGCGCAAATACACCTGTTACCCGACTCTAGTGTGACCAAGCTTGTGAGTAGCACGCGTAAATCATTATCCTGTTACGATTCGTAACAGCTGACACTGTTACGAATGACAAAAAAATTTCGTAACGGCTTCAACCAGGTTGTAACGGATTTTTGTAACTGAAAATTTTGTAACGGTTGCTGGGCCGTTACGAATTTTAGTTACTATTCGGGAAAAATGGTGTAGTGTTAGAGTATTGATTTCTATGGGTTTTTCAATGGAGTTCTCGGGTATGTCTTCTTATCTCTTTGGTTCTTGTCTTGGGTTGCAGAGAGAGCATGTAATGATCTTTGATTATAATGGAAGTTCTTCAGGTGGTGTTGGTCGTGGACGTAGCCTGTAAAGGTGAACCACGTATATCTTGTGTTGTGTGCTTGTTTATCTTTTGTCTCTCTTATTATATATTTCTTACATGTTTGGTTAAAATCACCAATTTACTTTTGTGTTCCAGTGTTCCGCTGCGCTCGATGTGCCAATTTACCTAACAATTGTATCTTCTCCCTTGGATGGGCTGGGGTGATTGAATTTGGGATCAAACGATAGTGTATTGTTCGGGTGGAGAAATGTGTTTTTCTAAGATAATTGTTCAACCGTATTTACACAAAGATGGATTTGTGATATGATTTTCAAATCAGAGGTTCAACTTGGTAGAAGTTTAGTTCTTTGTTTGGTTTTATGATGTAGTATATGGGATACATAATAAGGCCGAATAAGGTGGAATATGTATATACTTCTTGAAGGGTGTTAGTAACCATACACTATAAGAAAATGTGTTACAAATTTTGAATAAATAATGGGGAAGTGAGATCTCAGGTAGAACCAGGTTCAACAAAGCTTCGAAGTTATGCACGAATGTATAAATTTATGTTTTTAAGTCTATGTTAAAGAATTTTTGATGGATTTCACGTAATATTAAGAATGTGCCTGATATCGAAACCATATATCACGGTGATACGAACACTAACATTATTTCTAAGTGAGTATGTTGGGTGTGATGGTGGTACAATTATGTCAAATTGGTGATGGCTTTGGGAATCGCTTAAAGGATTAAGCCCGTTAATCACGGTGAAGATGTCTAATGGTTTGTTTCAGATACACAATAATCATGACATGTCCTTGAGTATGATATTGAATTGTACTTTTCTTTTCTGGGTTATCTAGAGTTCAATATGGTGTTAGCTTACTGGTTAGGTGGACCTAGTGGCAATTCTTCTAGATGGTTCTCTTGATGATCAACGGTGGAGTATGTGCAAGGATTCGGTGATGGTGATTGAAGATTTTCATGTGTTTGTGAAACGTGGACAATTTCATAAGTGTACTTCATAAAGGAGATGATTTGAATACTTTTATCAGCGTCATGGTGTTTTGGTCGAAGAGATGGTTCTATGAAGACGGAAGTTTGCGTTTGAGATTTAAAAGTAATTCTTCAAATATAGAGATGGTGAACAACTTTGGTGGAATATGAAGGTAATTTCCTCTCATCGCCTCATGATTGACATGATCCGAGGTGGATAATTGTGGGATTTAATCGGTGGTTAAGAATTGGAGTTTTGGGTAACATTTATCTTGCATAAACATGTTTCTAAAGTTTAGGAATTTAAGGTCCAAGTTTGTTTCCAAAGTAAAGTTTTCTTAAGGTCCAATTTTGTATCTCTATGTAAAAGAATAAAATCATAGGTGCAGAAATCAATCAAACCCAAAAGATTGCTAAATTGTTGTGCTTAGGATTTTGGTCTCTTTGTTAGTAGGTTCGATTGCTACTGTGAAAGTAAATATCGGTGTAAGAGAAAATCTTGTAGAGAGGAATTTTGGGGTTTTAGTGTGTTAGAGTTTAGGGAAAATTTAGGGCTTTGCCCTAAACCAAGTTTCTAGTGTTTTCATCTTTCTACTCTGTTACTAGCAACTTTGAAGAAGGTGTAGAAGACAAGAGATGAGGCTGGTTTGAGAAATGGTTAGAGTGTTAATTTCTATGGTTTATTCAATGGTATTCTCGAGTATATCTTGTTAAGTCTTTGGTTCTTGTCTTGGGTTGCAAAAAGAGCATGTAATGGTCTTTGGTTATAATAAAGATTTTTCTGGTGGTGTTGGTCGTGGACTTAGCCTGTAAAGGTGAACCACATATATATTGTGTTATGTGTTTGTGTTCTTGTTTATCTTATGTCTCTCTTATTATTTCTCTCATGTTTGGTTCAAATAACCAATCACCCTTTATGGTCATATGTTCCGCTGCGCTAGGAGTGCCAGTTTACCCAATAATTCATCCTTCCTTTATTTTCAAAAAGTTGTACAACAATGAGTTG
This sequence comes from Papaver somniferum, assembly GCF_003573695.1. Classification (NCBI taxonomy): domain Eukaryota; kingdom Viridiplantae; phylum Streptophyta; class Magnoliopsida; order Ranunculales; family Papaveraceae; genus Papaver; species Papaver somniferum. The sequence goes on from NC_039358.1 coordinate 234,951,270, forward strand.
ATGAATGATTCAAGATTCAAAACCATTAGTTAATAGAGTATGTTTGTCAAGATTCAAGAGTCACACCACATGTAACTACTATTTTATTAGGGTGTGTGATATTTTGAGTTTAGTATCATCCTCCATAAACAATCCGGAAAAAAACACGTCCTGGTCTACCTTCAGCGTGAAAGTGTTCTCGGAAGAGAAGTAACCGTAGGGTGTATTGTAACCCCCTAGGTGGCGGACGAGAGATTTCAGGAATTACCAAACATGGGAAAAATAATATTAGTAAAATAAGGGACAATGATTTTAGATCTTATCATTCTCTTCTCTACCCGATATCAATCCCAATGCTATAATATCCTTTCCCCTATTATCCCGGCTGGCGAGTTCGGAAGATTTTATACCAACAGGGTCATAGTTCATTAATTACTGGTTAAAATCTTCCGAACCAGTAAACACAAGAAGATTACAATACCTGTAATTTTTTTTTCCACAAAAGCATATTGTAATTACAAAAGAATATAAAAAAAAACTACTATGAAAAAGCATTCAACATAAAAGTTATCTTTGATTGATCATCTGAAATGTATATGGTACTTTGGCAATATGCGACTTGAGACATCGAGTAACTTTTTAATCTTTATCAGCACCTTCATCACCAGAACTTCCAACTCTGAAATCCAGTTGTTTATGATGCTTTAATCTACGACGCTCATCAAAACTTTCCCACCCTTCAAACTGCTTGTGTGACATAATACTTGGATATATAAGACTATCACCTCTTGCACAAGTTTTAGATAAAAAAAAAAAAAAGAATCAAAAGTCAATACCTGACTGAGAATATCAATTGTGATTTCTGTATTATGAAGATCAAGAGTCGAGAGTTGGGTGCACAGTTTGAATAGCGTCGAAGGAAGGGATTTGAGGCCATTATTACTCAGATGCAGAGCCTACACAAACATGTGACTAAGTAAATCATGATATGATTCAGATAATTGACAATGGTAGGAAAAAAGAGGATTGGAGTACCTTAAGATTCCGTAAACTCCCAACTGTGTTAGGAAAGTCTACCAAGAGATTGGATGTAAGATCAACCTGCACCAAGAAAGTTTTTCGGATCACAAATCCAAGTTATATATATTTTACTTGTAACAAATACGAATTTTTTGATAGTAAAGTAAGATCAGAATACCACCTCGACAAGGGAGACACAATTCCTTATATACGACGGAACTGAGCTTATCCTGCCACCAAAGCAATAACATGAATAATTTAGAGAGAGAAATTACTTTAACTACGGTAAAATTCACAAGTAAAAAGGTTATAAACGTGAGTATTACCTGTTGTTATTTACTTTCAATATTTCCAGACGAGTTAGAAGTCCAATTTCAACTGGAAAATTAGTCAGCTTGTTGTTTGCAACATGAAGTTGCCTTAGAGAGACCAAACCACCCAATCAAGACGGTAATGAAGTTAAACTGCACAAGATACATATAGCACCACAAATTACAAACATAACAAAATTACAATCCCCTTCAAATCGAATAAAACCAATAGTATATGCTAAAGCGTATACCTGGATTGAGTTTAAAGAACCAATCTGAGAAGGCATTTCATGAATATAATTTCTACTTATATCCAACACTCTTAAGGAAGACCCACAACCCCACACTTTTCAGGTATGACCTTCAATTTAAGAGATCTCCTCAGCAGCAAACTTCTTCTCCTCACCCTTGTGTGAGACCTCAATCATGGGCTTGTCAGCTGGACCGGGTAGAACCTTGAATGGCCAGTGCTTCAAACCACCCAATACAGTGGTGTTACTGAATCTCCTATCAGTCAAAATCTTGGCATCTTTAAATCCAAACATTGACATTAGCAACAACTCTTGACATCACACATATTTGGCAAACTACCATCAAAACAAATATAGCTAAACTCCTATACTATCATATCAGTGCAACTGACTGGATTTATGAATACATGTGCAAAAAAGATTGACACTTAAAGATGAGTTACATGAAAAAATTAAACTTATTTATGCAATGAACCCTACCTATCATGTATAATTATTAAAGAGGACATAAACTTAACACTAAACCCTATTTATGAAATGAACAATACATACCACAACTAAAACCGTAAATCAGAATCAGAAATCTAATATGCTCTCAGTTGAAATTGACTAATCATAAATAATAATTATGTAAATCATATTGAGAAGGTTTATAATCTTTTTACAACGATTCAAATCAAACCCTAATTAAATATGGCTTCGTCTGCAGAGAATCAAACCCAACCCTAAGAATTTCAATACCGAATCAAACGAGTAACAAGAAACCCTAAAATAGGTTGAAATATTAAAACCCTAAAATCTAATTTACAAACTGAAATCCTACAGATGATAAATATTTACAGAGATCTGTGAAATCGAAAACCTAAACTCGCGTAACAGATGATTGAAGATCAATTCTTCATAGATCATATGATTTGATAACATAATAGATAAAACCCTAAAACTGATGATGACGAAACTGAAATCGAAACCCTAAACTGATGATGATGACGATGATGATTAACAGATGATTGAAGAACTGAAATCTTCAGTTGAGAAGACTTAAAATCAGATAAGATCTAGATGATTTTAAGATCTAGATGAGTTATCCTCACACTTTTTCAGGTAATCTGCACATCTGAATATTGAGGGGGAAGATAAGAGATGGGTTTAGTCAATGAGAAGGGGGAGAAAAAAAGAGAGAGAATGGGAAAAGAGAAATGGGGTTTACTCGATGGAATGGGGAGAAAATCATTTCTTCAAGGGTGAAATTATCCTCTAGTGTAATCCATGTTGGGTGGAATAAAATGGCACACGGCTGAATGGCACACGCGCAAATACACCTGTTACCCGACTCTAGTGTGACCAAGCGTGTGAGTAGCACGCGTAAATAATTATCCTGTTAAGATTCGTAACAGCTGACACCTGTTACGAATTACAAAAAAATTTTGTAACGGCTTCAACCAGGTTGTAACGGCTTTTTGAAACTGAAAATTTTGTAATGATTGTTGGGCCATTACGAATTTTAGTTACTATTCGGGAAAAATGGTGTAGTGTTAGATTGTTGATTTCTATGATTTTTTCAATGGAGTTCTCGGGTATGTCTTCTTAACTCTTTGGTTCTTGTCTTGGGTTGCAGAGAGAGCATGTAATGATCTTTGATTATAATGGAAGTTCTTCAGGTGGTGTTGATGGTGGACGTAGCCTGTAAAGGTGAACCACATATATCTTGTGTTGCGTGCTTGTTTATCTTTTGTCTCTCTTATTATTTATTTCTTCCATGTTTAGTGATTGAATTTGGGATCAAACGATAGTGTATTGTTCGGGTGGAGAAATGTGTTTTTCTAAGATAATTGTTCAACCGTATTTACACAAAGATGGATTTGTGATGTGATTTACAAATCAGAGGTTCAACTTGGTAGAAGTTTAGTTCTTTGTTTGGTTTTATGATGTAGTATATGGGATACATAATAAGGCCGAATAAGGTGGAATATGTATATACTTCTTGAAGGGTGCTAGTAACCATACACTATAAAAAAATGTGTTACAAATTTTGAATAAATAATGGGGCAGTGAGATCTCAGGTAGAACCAGGTTCAACAAAGCTTCGAAGTTATGCACGAATGTATAAATTTATGTTTTTAAGTCTATGTTAAAGAATTTTTGATAGATTTCACGTAATATCAAGAATGTGCCTGATATCGAAACCATATATCACGGTGATACGAACACTAACATTATTTCTAAGTGAGTATGTTGGGTGTGATGGTGGTACAATTATGTCAAATTGGTGATGACTTTGGGAATCGCTTAAAGGATTAAGCCCGTTAATCACGGTGAAGATGTCTAATGGTTTGTTTCAGATACACAATAATCATGACATGTCCTTGAGTATGATATTGAATTGTACTCTTCTTTTCTGGGTTATCTAGAGTTCAATATGGTGTTAGCTTACTGGTTAGGTGGACCTAGTGGCAATTCTTCTAGATGGTTCTCTTGATGATCAACGGTGGAGTATGTGCAAGGATTCGGTGATGGTGATTGAAGATTTTCATGTGTTTGTGAAACGTGGACAATTTCATAAGTGTACTTCATAAAGGAGATGATTTGAATACTTTTATCAGCGTCATGGTGTTTTGGTCGAAGAGATGGTTCTATGAAGACGGAAGTTTGCGTTTGAGATTTAAAAGTAATTCTTCAAATATAGAGATAGTGAACAACTTTGGTGGAATATGAAGGTAATTTCCTCTCATCGCCTCATGATTGACATGATCCGAGGTGGATAATTGTGGGATTTAATCGGTGGTTAAGAATTGGAGTTTTGGGTAACATTTATCTTGCATAAACATGTTTCTAAAGTTTAGGAATTTAAGGTCCAAGTTTGTTTCCAAAGTAAAGTTTTCTTAAGGTCCAATTTTGTATCTCTATGTAAAAGAATAAAATCATAGGTGCAGAAATCAATCAAACCCAAAAGATTGCTAAATTGTTGTGCTTAGGATTTTGGTCTCTTTGTTAGTAGGTTCGATTGCTACTGTGAAAGTAAATATCGGTGTAAGAGAAAATCTTGTAGAGAGGAATTTTGGGGTTTTAGTGTGTTAGAGTTTAGGGAAAATTTAGGGCTTTGCCCTAAACCAAGTTTCTAGTGTTTTCATCTTTCTACTCTGTTACTAACAACTTTGAAGAAGGTGTAGAAGACAAGAGATGAGGCTGGTTTGAGAAATGGTTAGAGTGTTAATTTCTATGGTTTATTCAATGGTATTCTCGAGTATATCTTGTTAAGTCTTTGGTTCTTGTCTTGGGTTTCAAAAAGAGCATGTAATGGTCTTTGGTTATAATAAAGATTTTTCTGGTGGTGTTGGTCGTGGACTTAGCCTGTAAAGGTGAACCACATATATATTGTGTTATGTGTTTGTGTTCTTGTTTATCTTATGTCTCTCTTATTATTTCTCTCATGTTTGGTTCAAATAACCAATCACCCTTTGTGGTCATATGTTCCGCTGCGCTAGGAGTGCCAGTTTACCCAATAATTCATCCTTCCTTTATTTTCAAAAAGTTGTACAACAATGAGTTGATGAATGATTCAAGATTCAAAACCATTAGTTAATAGAGTATGTTTGTCAAGATTCAAGAGTCACACCACATGTAACTACTATTTTATTAGGGTGTGTGATATTCTGAGTTTAGTATCATCCTCCATAAACAATCCGGGAAAAAACACGTCATGGTCTACCTTCAGCGTGAAAGTGTTCTCGGAAGAGAAGTAACCGTAGGGTGTATTGTAACTCCCTAGGTGGCGGACGAGAGATTTCAGGAATTACCAAACATGGGACAAATAATATTAGTGAAATAAGGGACAATGATTTTAGATCTTATCATTCTCTTCTCTACCCGATATCAATCCCAATGTTATAATATCGTTTCCCTGTTATCCCGGCTAGCGAGTTCGGAAGATTAATATTAGAAATTTTGCATTTATGCTATTTCTGGAAGCTAATCTTTACAAATAGAGTTCATTAAAAAATTTAAATCTGTATGCACAGGTTCTTCTATTTCACTTTACGTAGGATGTCACATTGGTTTGGCAAAGGCAACACCCATAGTTTACAAGTGTTTCGGAAAAATAAAAATAAAAATAAAAATAAACTATTTATATAACTTACCTTCAAATATGGTACCAATAACATTACATGGATAGTTAGCTGGTGCGCCTTCGATGTAACCATCCAAGGTACAATCAACAACTTAATACAAAGATTTCACCTATATTAAATGTTTTTTTTTATCTTTTTTTTGATCTTTCAAACCTATATTAAGTGTAATCACAATATTAAATATCGACAACTCAAGATAGGTCATGGATCTCATCTAGAGCAAGCAAATGGGCGGGCCGTGGCTGGCTTGTTACGGGTTACACGGGTTCGGGTTAACACGGGCCAAAACCTGCGGGTTGATATTCTTCACGGGTGGTCATTTCTTCAACTCGCGCCCGTAGCGGGTAAAGCTTGCGGGTTCACGGGTTAGTTGGTTTCTGCTTAGTCAACGAACGAATTGACAGAGTTTCCTCTGATTTCTGGATTATTTCTGACCACATTCAGGCCATCAAAAACTCCTTCTCTGCAACCTAACATTCATCTAATTCATTTGACATTTCCATTCAATTCAATCAACAGATTACAGATTCAATAGTCAGTGACTCGGTGTCGCACCGAAATTTAAAAACTTAATGAAAGGATCAAGAAAATTGCAAAACTTAACAATAATTTGACACTACTTTTGCATCATGAGAGGAACACAGACTCACAGAGTCACAGATACACAGTATACTAATCATTGTAGTTTAGTACTCATCAGTTCATGATATCTTCAAAAAAGAAAAAAAAACCTTGGAAACCGTAGTAATACCATTGTTTGTACTTTGTATCACCAAGTGCAACAATAAAGATATTAATAACCACTTCCTGCACAAAATGTATATTGTGGTTAATCAAAAAAAAGTGATAACTGTCCAAAAAACATCTCCAATCTCTTTTTTATACAAAATTTGGAGACACTGTGATAACTGTCTGTCCAAAAGAATTCTCATTTTCCATGTCTATCTTTGAGTAGCTCCAACTATTCAATATGAATCTGTACTTTCAAGAAAAAATAAATCAAACAAAAGAAAATATTCAAGTAAAAAACATGGAATTTGCATAATTACCCCGCTTTATATTGAAGAAGTACGCATAATAATTAGACGCATAAGAACGTACTTCCCCATCCTCCTTTGTCCTATCCTCCACTGCACCAAGTTCAAATCCTAATACATCTTCTCCAATAATCCCATTGTCTTCATCCATATCTTCTTTTCCTACATGGATAAAAACAATCAAAGTTATATATGAAATTTACACATTCAACTAAATGAAGTATTACTGAATTACGCGGCTCCACTTAGGAACACTTACCAACTCCATGTTTCCAATCACGAGTTGTTATCAACGCCTCAGCATTTTCAGTTAATAAAGGACTGCGAAACCGATAAATTACCCTTCCAGCAATGCTGAATGCAGATTCCGAAGCGACGGTTGAAATAGGAATTGACAAAATATCCCCTGCCATTCTTGAAAGTACTGGAAATCGTTGTTCCTGGGCTTTCCAATACATTAGGATATCAAGCGGTTTATTAACAAATCCATATTTCTCGCTAAGATATTGATCCAACTCTGACAAGTCATATTGCAGATCACCACCACTTTCCTGTGCTGCAGCATATTCCTGCATGAAACAAGCAATAAGTGAGTGCAAGAACCAGTTATCTTCTATGAGGACATATAATATAACTTCATAAATGCACTTTGTTTGGTTAAAACACAAAATAATACAAGACCACATGTACTGAAATAAGTAAGCTTTAAAATTACATGGATCCACTCACTTCCTTGATAGGCAGAATTCGCACCAGTTTGAATACCAAAATTCTGAGTTCCAATACCAGAAGCTCTTGACAAGGTGTAATACTCATTATAAAGTTTTTTCATATCTTCACGCACATCAACAACTTTACTTTCTAATTGTCTTACATCATGATACAACTTGGAGTAAGCAAAGTTTAGATACTTCAGTTTCAATCTAGGATCTAACACAAGTGACATAGCCAATATAGGACTTAAGTTCTACCAATAACTGTTAAACTTTTGTTGCATCTCTTTCACCATGTCCCTAATGAATTCAATTTCATTTGTGCTTTCTTTTTTTAATAATACCTGAACTTGACAAACTCCTTCAAAATATAGGTTGGAGGTAGGATACTTACTACCAGAAAACAAAGTTGTGAGATCATAAAACGTCTTGAGAAACTTTGTGACCACTTCAATTTGATCCCATTCTTCGTCAGTTGGGCAGTCTTTATAGTCTGAATCCACCTCCTTCAAGTGAGCGAAAACACTTCTATACACAAGACAACTGTCTAACATAAGATAAGTTGAATTCCATCTGTATAAAAAAAAGTAAAAAACATTCAATGAGTATATTATAAACAATAATACCATTCTTTAACTATATAACAAAATAAAAGTGGAAACCCACATTGTCTTAACATCTTGACGAATACCCCTTCTTACTGCAGACATTCCTAAAGTATCAACAATGTCCAAAAATTTTTGTTTCCTTACTGGGGACTTTTAAGCGACTTCACTGACTTTCTTAACTTAAGCACAACTGGATCAATCTTCACAAGTCCATCTTTTACAATAAGAGCTAAGATGTGAGCACAACGACGCACATGAAAGTATTTTCCCTTGTGAAACATGATCTTCTTTGCAACAAGTCTACTCTGCATAATTCTAGCACAAGCTCCGTTATTTGCAGCATTATCCAAGGTGATGTTGGATACTTTTTATTCAATTCCCCAATCTTCTATCATTGCAAATACCTTGGCAGAAAGGTTTTCACCTGTATGAGGTAGTGCAACGCAAAAATTAAACTCCCAATTAAGTACTTCAGTTCACATGTATGAGGTGGTAGAAGATCTCAAGACTCAAGTAAAATATCACATGCACATAAAATAAAAGATCTGAATACTCAAGTAAGTGCTTCACCTGTATGAGGTGGTGGAAGTTCACAAAAATTCAGTAGATACTTCTTTAATTCCCAATTTTGATCAAGAAAGTGGACAGTTAAGCTTATATACCCTGTAGTCGTAACAGAGGTCCACATGTCTGATGTTAGACACATCCTACCTGTAAGGATTACACATACATATCAGCACATCTTATCATAATCAATTACACATACATAAAAGTATAAAACAAAACATATGGTGTGGGTCAGCAGGATTTGAAATTTTGAATCGTACCTGGAGCAAGTTTCAATATGTTTCGAATAACTTCTTTTCGTGCATTATGTTTTTTTGACAATATCGGCTTTCCCAGTATTCCTTGCTATTGGTTTAACATCCTCATTTAGATAAGCACATATGTCCCTAAATTCTTTCCACTCCACCAAAGCCAATGAGACATTTCTTGCAATGAGTAATTCTGAAATAAGATCCCGAAACTTCATCGATCAATTTTGCGTACGCGGGAAGACAACTGGCCATTCTTTGCGCATAAAATCATTTGCCCCGTGTCCTGAGAATGACGCTCACGGCATTTATGCCTTTTCATAGATGAGGTTCCACGTTTCTGGATATCATATTTATATCTCACTTTACAAGCCTTGCACACTCCCTTCTTTGATCCATATTTATATTTAACGAAATCAAAATATTCCCAAACATCAGATCTAAGTTTATGTTCCTTTTCACCTGAAACTGGTGCAGGTGTACAATCAACAGTTGTAGAGCCATCCAAGGGATCTACCATCTCAACATCATCATCCTCACCGTCACTACTCATAACATCGTTATAATGAGTTTGTTCTTGTACACTTGACATCCTGGAATCTGGATGGAGCCACAAAGAATAGGTCAAAGACACAAAAATCAGTACATTACTTACTAGTTACTATCATGGTTCAATAACAAAACAATCAAAGAATTCAAACCAATAAGGGAAAATAACTTGGACAAGAAAAGAAAACAAAATCCATCAGATTATTACTACTATCTACTATCATGATTCATGGACTAACATCAGCAATTGACTTGCAAAATGACTCAATCATCAACTTTGGTCATTGAGCAGTGAAAGTTTGAAACATAACCAATCTAGAGAAATTATCAGACATGACATGAATTACATAAACACAGTACACAGAAGAACTAAAGAAGATAGGATTAGAAGATTACCTGTCCTCAACTCTGAATCTTCCACAACAAGATGAAGAATTAGCGGAGATTATTAACAAAACCCCAATTCCAGAATCTGAAAAAACTCAATCTAATCGAATCACTATCTGCAGAAGTTAAGATGGACAAGAAGACTCATTTTTTTGAAGATTAAAATCAATTAGAAATCACACTTACCCAGGAGTTCGGTGATTGTGAAGATTCAAGTCAAGTCTTTCAAGATCGATTTCAACATTCAACTAATCAGTGAACTGCGGATCTGCAGCTGCCGCTGCGGACGGAGAAGAAGAAAGAAGTAGAAAGCAGAGAAGATAACTAAGCTAGGGTTTTTATGTTTTATACCCAGACACGTATACAAATTGAGAGGGACACGCGACATAAATGGAACTGCGGATATACGGGTTATATCCGCGGATTTACGGGATGGGCCGAGTTTATCCGTTCTCACACAAGTAGGCATTTCTCCAACCCTAACCCGGCTTGTTAAGACAACCATCCAAGCCGGGTACGGATTTTCACGGTCCGGGTCGGATTTATCCGCGTGTTTTGGCTGGTTTGCCATCTCTAATCTCATCTCTTCCAAACATTGTGTGAAGCTATCTCTTGCGATTCGTACGTGTCATCATTATTTTGTTTGTTGATAAGAATATGTGTTGTACAAATTAAATTCTCTGAAGCACAAAACGGTCGTCTATTTATGAGAATCTATACTAGTATCTCGATTAAATATTAGAATCTCCAAAGTTGACAATAAAGTTGGTGGTACGCTCTTTGCACACTATACATAAATGCATTCTCTTAATACACTTAATTTTTGATTATTAATCCTAATTAATCATCTTTCCTTATATTACATTAATTTCTGTCTTCAATTCATTCACTTGATCATTTGATTGAAATAAGAAGAGAAGATGAATTTGGCACATAAAAAATTCATTACTGGTTAAAAGAGTAATTAATCTTCAAGAGTCGTGTGCCTATAAAAGGGGCCAAACCCCAAACACAAATTCCACAACATTTAGCCTTACTCATCGTCATCCCGTTCAGGCAATCTCTTATCCATTCCAACATTTCATCGATATCTCAATCTCTTCCTGCTATCTTCTAAATGGCGGATAATCTTACTGCAGAAGATATTAAGAACTTCTATCTAGATGGAAGAGCGTTATATAGAGGGATGGTCGTTAATGGTGGTAAGGATTTAGTGGCATGTATATATGCCATCGCACTATGGATTTCCCTGGAAGGAATGGGGTATCCGAATCTTGTATAAAAATTCCTAAGGATACAAGATATGGTGGTTGACATCATCCTGGATGAAGCAATACTTTGTTTTCGATGGCTTCAGTCAGTTACCCCGCCTGCACCGGTGGTAAGTGTGTCTGATATGCCATTAACTGAAGAGTTAATGGGAGGAAAACCACTAAATTTGTTATTGGTATATAGGAATAGGATGAATGTCTTAGCAAAAGTTAACCAGATCGTCTTTGAATCATTTTCCATCGCTTTTAATGACATCATCCAAGAAGTGTCTGGCATGAGCTTTTCCCAGTTGAATATTCAGCCTTTGATGCAAGATCAGCATGATTGCCATGCGTACCCTTATCACTACCCCCAACAAGAAGCACCTGTTGTTGGCGGACCCTCAGTATATCATTCTGTTTTCCAGTGCAAACCATTATATGGTTTGAAGAGAAGTGATGGTGTCCCGATCGGAATGTATCCCGTCTTCAAACCTTCAGCGTTGATGTTTGCTGGTGGTTCTGCATCTTCGGCACCAATAAATCTTCCAAATCAGACACCGGTCAATAAGGAAGAACATATTCCAGAAATGAAACGGGGTATATTCTTTACGTTTTATCGGGAAAATCCGGTTCAACAAAGAGAACTGGAAAGTTTTTTAGAAAGGTAATCTTGTTCAACAATCAAATACTGTTAACTTTGTGTATATCTTAGTCACCAAATTAGTTAGTTCACTTCACATTGCAGATCGTTTGGTGATGGATGCATCCAGAAAGTCACAATGCAGCAAGTTCCCGACAATGAGAAGCCACTGTGTGCATCGGTTGTTTTCTCCTCTGAGATCTCGGTCCTTGCAATCATGCAAGGCAGAGAAATCGCACCTATGAGCATAAATGGGAAGAAATTTTGGGTTGGGAAAGAATGGATGTGATCCAAAAGAGGGGAAACTAGATTCTGCAGGGATGCATTTCGAGGATCAACAAGACAATTGTTTTTTGTATGTTTGTGTTTTGCCTTGGGTAGTTCTTGGTACAATCATGACTAGCAGCACACTTTCAGTGTGTTCTATTCATTGGATGACCTAAAATCGTGAGTCCATATTGGTAAATAATAAAATATCGTAGATATTTTGTCCTCTTATACATTTTCTCATATATATATATATGTCAGTTTTATTCTGTAGTCTCAAGTTCACTGGAAGAAAGTTTTGGCTGGCAAAGAGAATGGTTACAATCCAAGAGAGGGGATTCACTAGATTCTGTACAACGATTTGGATACACAGATGTATTTCAAAGATCAAAACAATACAATGCTTCTTCAGTATTTTTTTTTTTTGTTTCGCTATTTGTTTAAGTTTAGATTTGTTTGGGTAGTTCTTGGTACGATCATATAATCCAAGTTAGGGATACCAGCACAGCAGTGGCATAACACTTTCAGTGTATTTCATTTATCGGATGAACCTAAATTAATCATTTTATATATCAATCTACATTTCATTCTTTGTAAGTAAATCCAACCTGGGGATTCTCAGAGTCCAGCCTATTTTAACAATTCTTAATATATATCTAATGTTAGAGCATACAGACTTATCATGAAATCTTAAACTCAGGAGTAAAAAAGATGAAGATAACAAGAAATTATAGTGCTTAATTATACAAGAGTAATCTTCCATCAAAGGAGAAATTCATATCATAAAATTTAACGATTTAAACTGGCGCTTTCTGCCAAATATTTTTTTTTTATCGGTAAGGGTTTGGTGTTGAAGAGTTCCGAATTTAGTTCATTGGTATCAATGACTTTATCACAATGACCCGTTAACCGAACCTATAACTGATGGACCAACAAAAGGGAATCATCGCACCTAAGTTACAATAGACTAACATAAACATAACAAAAAAAACAGAAAGAAAAGAAAAGAAGAAGAAAAAAGAACGAAAACTGCAATTGTTGATTACAATATTTTAATATTTTACCGGGTATCAGACACAAAGGACCTCTATCGAAAATTTTAAAATTACCGACCATTTATGAGTATCGATAAACGTAATCTTATGTAAGTAGTAAATATCGATAATTCTAATTCAATACCGAACATAAACATAAACATTGTATGCAATTATATCTATTAAATATCGACAACTTGACACGTGTTATAAATCCTTCTTCTGCTTAACATAAATATCTTATGAAACTATCCAGTAAGCGTTGACCACTCAACGCGTGTTAGAGCATCTCCAATGCAAGGGATAAACGTCTTAAAAATAAATGACATTTATGATTTAAGATTTTCTGCATCAAATTTCCATCTCCAACACAAGGATCAAGGTCATAGAGATGGATGACATGGTTAAGTGAGGGTAATGGAGAAAGTCTAAATAAGACTTTTTTCATTACCTTGGGTCTTAGGTCCACATCATCACTTTGTTTCTAAATTTAAATAAAAAGGTGTAGGTAAGACCTTGAAGATCGGAGATAGATTTTAGGTCAATTTTTTTTATCTTTATTTATTTTTGTACTTTAGCAAATGACTCACCAAAAAAAGGTGATAACAAGACCGATGACCTTGACCCTTTGCATTGGAGATGCTCTTAAAGATCTCACCTTCACTAAACATAAACGTTGTATGAAACTACCCCCATTAAGTATCGACAACTCAGCGCATGTCATGCAAATTAATTTCTCATAAACACAAGACGGTATCTATTAATTAGAATCCATTCTAGTATCCACCAATAAAAATATTAGAACCTCCAAAATTGGAAATATAGTTGGTGGATACTAGTAACTCCGATAAATATTAGAATCTCCAAAATTGGCAATATAGTTGGTGGGTGCGCTCTTTGCAAATTATACATAAATGTATTCCCTTAATCTAGACTCTTAATTTTTGAATATTAACCCTATTTGATCATCTTTCCTTATTACATTCACTTAGATCTCCCAAATGCCCTATTTATAATCAAAACCAAACCATTAAGCCAAACCATAAACCACAATTTGTGTATTCCCTCTGTGAAAAAAAAAATGGAGCAACCAAACTCAAAAACCTTAACAGAATCATCTCAAAAGAATTGCAATAACACCTACATCTTAGGTAAAATCTTAATTACAGATCAAAACATTACTTTTAACCCATCTGAAGGGATCAACCAAATCAACAGAGAAATGGTTAATCTTATCTCAACATTTTCTGTAGTAGTGCTTGCTAATGCTTGTTTTAGTTTCAAGTTTGAGAATGAGAAAGATAAGGAATGGGTCATGGATTCAAGGCCATGGCTACTCTTCCAAAACCAGTATCTACTTCTTTTAAAAGAGTCGTGTCCGAATGAACCTCCTTCACAGATGGAGTTTACTACTTGTCCATTTTGGATTCGAGCTTACAACATTCCTCATTCTGTAACTAATACAGAAGATTTGGGATTAAAAATTGGTCAGATCATTGGCTATGAGGTTTTGGAAGTTGAGAGAAAAAGGAAGAGGAATAACTATTTGAGAATTAGGGTTGTTGTGGATGTTACCAAGAGACTAGCAACCGGTTTTTGGTTATGTGTCTCTAGGGATCTGGATGAAGTCATTTGGGTGTCATTTAAGTATGAAGAATTGCCTAATATATGTTACAGATGTGGTCTGATAGGACACTCTGTAGATTCTTGTATTAACGATGATTTAGCTAATGTACCCATTGATGAAAAGTGCATTGTTAACTATATACGTCTAGCTGATAGTGGTGCTTATGAAGGAGCCGATCCATCCAGAGTGTCGGCCGATGCTAACGCCTTGGAGGAGGAGGGGAATGAAACTCAGAGAGGTTATGGACCTTGGTTGAATGAATTACAAGGTTCTGATGATGACGACGACAACGACGACGATGATGATGGCGGCGATGATGATGATGATGATAAGGAGGAGGAGGACGACGATGATGACGACGAAGACGACAACGAGGAGGAGGAAGAGGAGGAGGAGGAGTACGAGGAAGAGGATGATGATGGCGGAGACGAAAATCAAGTTAGTGATGAGGATGGAGTCTATACTGGTGACGATGAAGAGCAAGATGACTTTAGTAGTATCACTTCTGAGAGCACTCCATCAGAGTAGATCATCAGGTAATACACCACAGCTAGGTTTGAGTCTAAGTAAAATATTTTTTGGGGGTTCCTGCTGCATGTTTTATTTGAAACCCAAGAATTTGTCTTTGGGATTTTGTTTGAAATTAATAAAAATAATACAACATGATTGTATTTTTTATGTATTATGAAATGTAATTTCTTGGGAGATGGAAGAAATCCCTAGATTAAGGTAATACAAAGTGTATTATGTTCACCAAGTGAATCTGATTATATCAGAAGACTTAAACCTCTATCAAGTTTTGTTTTAGAAATAGCTAGGTAGAACTGTATTAGTTTTTGACCAGACATGAGAGTAATACTTATACACTAATATCCTGCTGCACATACCAGATGAGGGCCGCTGGTAAGGTAGTTCGATTGCGGCCTGTTAAAATTAAACTAAGTGGTACTAAAAACTGCATAAGTGATAATATGCTTGTAGGTACACGAAATAGGATTACCACGTGTCATACCAAGTAGGATAATGAAATCCTAGTCAAAGATCCGTGTCAGTAACCTATGAGATCAGTCAACATCAAAAGGCGAGACACAGATCCCAAACGCGAGGTAACTCCCCACCCCGAAGAAAAACAAAAGGACTATCGAGATGTTAAGCGAGGGCACAAAAGGATTTCTTGGCGAAGAAGACAAATCGCGAAGTTGGAGTAGTAGGGCGCAAGAAAAGGACAGGTGTCCTGACAAGACCACGTGAAGACAACGAAAGGTGGTGGAAAATTTTATGGAATATGCACCAGGCGCAGCATAAAGTAACCTCGGCGAGATGATATGAGCTGTATACCACTATGGTTGCCTAGGCCTATAAATAGAGACCTTTGAGCAATGAAAAAGGGGGGGATTCTAGTGGTGGGGAGGAGAGAGGGAGAGTTAGGGTTTCCTTGTAATCCATAGGCTTGGAGAGGTGATTAGGGTTTCTCGATTGTCCACGAGTATAACTTGTATTTCGCTGGAGATTAATAAATAATCCTTTGTTCTTACGTTTATCATGTCTTAGGTCTTATTTACTTTCCATTTGGATGTGTTGCTGGATTTCTAGTAATCACATTTTGGCGCCAGAAACAGGGAAACTTAGATTGGGGGTCAATCCTCATCTAAGGGTTAGAAGAAAGTCGAGGGTGTGAGAATAGGAGATATAGATAATTGGGGTTGGAAAAGTTCCATTGATATTGAAGTAGGGATAAGTTGATGGATAGAACATCAGATCGAGCTACACACGTAATAGCAGTAAGGAAAAGCAAACGATTGGCAGATAAGAGGGGAAGGATGGAACGGGCCGGAACATCAGCTGCAGCAGGAAGACGAGAAGAGAACCAGCGGCAGACGGAGGAAGATGGCCTCAGGGAAGGTTCAATGCACACATCCGATACAGACGCCGTTGTCGAGGAGGAGATGACTCGTGAGGAGATGGAAGAAAATATCGGTGAAGAAAACATGACGTTGGACCAGCTAAGGGAGACGCACCATCGTGAAAGAGAGCGATATCGGGACTTAGCGGAACAACATATGCAGTTGGAAAGGCATAATGCAAGGTTGAGACAACAAAACCGGCAGCTTAATGAAAACATGGAGACAAACGCCATATATTCGGAAGGAAACACTATATCTTCGGAGGAAGATGAACTACGGCGAAGGAGGTATGATCATGATGAAGATGAAGGAGGATGAAGAATAAGGTGACGAGTAGATGATGTCGAAGAAAGAGACTTGAGAAGAGCATTGGAAGATATGAGGAAGAACGGAGGCAGGAGGACGAACAACAACATCAGGCGAACCTTATCCGAGACGAAGAGGAAACACGACGACTAGGCGAAGGGAGGCTTAGCGTGATGATAGGCCGTCACCACGAGGAGGACGGAGGAAACTTGAACCAAGAAGTTCTGAACGAGCTGAGAGACATGAGGGCTTTAATAAATAACTCACGGAGAGGTGGAAGAGTGCAACTAGGAGAAGCAATAGAGGAAGCAGATAAGTCACCATTCACCTATGATATCATGCACGCGGAAATCCCGGAGAAATGTGTGTTACCAACGCTTGCAAGCATATTCAGTGGATCGAAAAATTCAGTGCAACACTTGAAGCAATATACCCTTTCGTTGATGCAGTGGGGACGAGATGACGCAGTAATTTGTCAATATTTCCCTGCGAGCTTAGCAGGGGAAGCATTAGCCTGGTTTGATGGGCTCCCGGAGAAGTCGATATCATCATTCAAAGATTTGCAGAGGATATTCTTGAGGACGTATATAAGAAAAAACTTGTTGAGGCCAGGGATAGAGACATTGTTCAACTTGAGGAGAAGGCCAATGGAAATCTTGCGGGGGTTGGTCACGAGATGGAGAACAGTCTGCAGCGAATTAGCCGGGAGAGTTGATGGATGAAACTTCATCTTAGCCTTCGTGAATGCTCTGATCCCAACAGACCTGTTGTACACACAGATATTCATTATTCGAAACTCGATGACGATGAACAGTTGAGGGAGTACTAGGAGGAATACATAGCGTTGGAGGAAAAGCAGAGGCAGGTCAGCGAAATGACGTTGGTCCCAACGAAAGAAGGAAATTCTAGGATGTTACCAATGACAGTGAACACATTAGAGGTATAGATTGATCAGCAAAGGTATGAGGAGTCGAAATGAAGAAATCATGAGCCACGAAGTTACAGTACGAGATACCAACCTAGGAATAATCAGGGACCTAGATACGGGGAAAGGAGGCCCAATGGATCGATCTTTGAAGATGTGAAACTCCCAAGACTTAACACAACTGTGGAGAAGGTGTGGGAGGCAATAGTGCTGATTGAGGAAATCCCTTCCCCACCAAATTTCGGAATAGAGCCCCCACCGGGGTCTCGAAGTCATGAATTCTGTAAGTACCATCGCTTCCATGGACACCACACAGGAGATTGCAGGAACGTTCGACGAATTATACTTCGCTTGATAGATCAAAGGAAACTCGCGCATTTCCTAGAGGGTTATGTGCCACCCCCGCCACCTCGTGAGAATCAGCCAATATATCGAATCCAGATAGACCGAGGAAAGCAACAATTAAACTGTAATTCGATAATTCACATGACAAAAAGTCTCCAAGACTTTTATGAAAATGTGCTTAAAAGAGTACACAAGAGGGATTTTGAGGGAAATGAAATGTTCAGCGTCATGACGAAAGAGCCATTAGAAAAATGGCAGAAGAGGGAGATAACCTTCTCGGCGAAGGATGCACCTGATGGGGAAATTTCGCACACAAATCCTCTGGTCGTGACCTTGGGATTTGGAAAATATTCCAGATGGGAGGAATAGCAAGCTGAGGAAAGGAGAATTTGGGCAATAGACAGAATCCTAGTTGATACTGGGAGTTCAGTCGATATCCTAATTTACCATACCTTTAGGACCATAGGATACAAGGACTCGGATCTTGTACCTTCTACATATAACATATATGGGTTCAATGGGGTAGCGTCTAAGCCTAAAGCGGAGTTGACCGTGAAGATTCTCGCTGGAGAGCTAGAGACGAAGGTCACAGTCTGTGTCGTAGATGTCGATTCTCCTTACAATTCTCTAATAGGGCGGCCTTGGATACATGGAATAAAGGGAGTTGCGTCGTCATATCACCAGGCGATCCGGTTTTCGATTCCAAGTGGAATCGGCGAGATAAGGGGAGATCTGAGAGATGCAAAAGAATGTATAACAAAAGACGTGCATAACTATGAGGAGAAGATAAGAAAGAAGATGGAACAAAGGAAGAAAGTCAACGCAGAAAGAAGAGTCTAGCATCTGATGGTATTTACGATAGAGTCTAGCAAAGAATTGAGCGTAACGCAGGAGGACGAGGAAGAAATCAATGAAGCAAAATTTCATATTGAGGAAGATAACAACGCAATTCAAGAGGTAGGAGGCTAGGTCAATCAAAAGCCAGGGGGAAAATCCAAGAAGGGGAAGTTTGCTGAAGGAAATGAAATGACAAAGAACAAAAGGGAAACTCCCACGACAAAGGAGAAACAAATTCCACGAGAAGGAGGGAAGATAAACCGGTCAAGAGGCAAAAGGGTGCAAGAACAAGAGGCCGAGGAAAGCATTGAAATACAAAATTCGCATAATAAATTGAAAGACAATCGCGAAGATGAGGGGAAGGCCCAGTTAAAGGAGGAACTTTACCAAGAGAGGCAAAGGAAAGAAGATCTGATCAGGGAACGAATAAGGTTAGAAAAGGAAAATGAGAAGTTGATTATCAGAAATAATCATTTGAAAAGGAAGCAGGAAAATAGCGATATGCAGGAGGAAAGATATGCCATGGGAAGAGCACGAACTGAAGAAAAACATTACGCACGAAACGAGAAGGTCTAGGGCGAGGTGAGCAAAAAAAGCGAGAAGACTGGAAGAAATCCATCGAAAGCAGCAGAAGAGAATTCAGGGAAAGAGAATATCGAATGCAACAATCAATAGCGGTTACTCAAAGAAGAAACAATATCCCTAGGGAAGGGAGAGAAAGAGATTTGAAAATGGTGAACAAATGTTCAAGGAGCGAGCCATGCAAGCCAGAGATAGTAGCGCTCTTCTCGTTAAGGCAAAGGGAGAATGAGAGCTTGCGAAGAAGGAGTTGAATGAATATCAAGCCGAACACATTCGTAAGGAAGAAGAGTAGACGAGATAAGATAAATGTATTCGCTTTATTTTCATGATAAAAATGAAACGATCTATAAGCTCAATTTCCGAAGAGCATAGCAATAAAATTTGATGAAATTTTGATGAAATAAATATTCGCCGAGTAGCCAAAGAAAGTAAGACCTCAAGATTAGGAGGAAAATAATGAATTGAAATAAAAGTTTCTAGGGAAACTTAAAACCTTCGCCTAGGAAGGGTGGAACCCACGACATTCATCCTAGTTCGCATGAAAATGCAAGAGGCAAAGACCTAAAGCATGTCGTGGACGACTTAGACAGAAAGCTAGGGGCAATAATAAGACCTATCCGCTGGGGACCCCTTTTATGATGGCCTTCGGTAAGGAGTGCAGAAATATGACCAAGGCGCCGACATATTCGGTTGAGCTGCGGGTGCCTGGGACGTCTGGAGCGTTACCGTCCATGTCTGTCTGGCAAGTCTTGGCTACGATGCACTCGATCCCAAAGAAACCCCACTTAGGGTGTGACTTCGTAACTCCGAGCCTTATCAGCGAAGAAGATAAGAAGTCACGAAAACAACTGAATATCGTAATAACCGGATGGGAGGAGAACAAAATGCATGTTAGGGTTAACCTCCTTTAAGGGGCACTCAGGGGGAATATAAAGGGATGGCACCCTCCAGATTAGGGAGCTGTGTGACCAAAAAAGACGACAATGTTATGGGGCTGCTATTCATGGGAATAAGTAGGCCTGTCATATTGTCGCGAAAAGAAAATTTACCAAAAATGTTAAGGCGAGGTTGATGGATTGCTATTCGCAAAAAATAGCAAGCGCCTGAGACTTTGCCGAAGTAATACCCTTTATAATAGGGTGAGGCACAATAAGACCTTAATTAGGAGGCGCATTAAGACCTCGTAAACAGAAAAACCAAGGAAATAAGCAAGAAATGGATACAACTACTAAAATAGAAAAGTTACAAAGAGCATTCTCAGAACCATCTCGATCGGATAATGCCAACAAGAACAAGAGGAAAGTATATACTTTTATATTTTTTGTTCTCTTAGCATAATCCGATCTAAGAGAAGGAACCTGAGGCAGAAAACTGAGACCGAGAACATACTGTAGCAATCAGTGCTCCTCACTCTTCTAAAATTAGCATTCTTAACTCGCCGGAAATCAAAAGACAGCAGGGATGAGTGAAGAGGTAAAGTCGGGACTAAGGATGACTTGAGAAGTAAGGGAATAAATAAAGATGAAAACTCGCAAAAGAATAAAAGGCAAGTATATACTTAAAGGCTTCATTATTCTTTTAAGAGTTTTCATGGTCAGTATATACTTGAGGCAAATGACGGATATCAAATAAATACACGCTTGATAAAACAAAATCATAATATCATAAAATGTGATGATTCCCAAAATAAAGTGTTTGACCCCCAAGCTTGGGAGCGCCCATAAAAATTGTTAGTTGTAAAACAATGATCTGAGACAAGAGAAGACAAAACTAAAATTTCTACTGAGGGATGGCTTCATCGATGATGGCGGGCTCAGGGACCTCACCACCTGCCACGTTAATGCTAGTACAAGCACCCTTGGACCCCTTGTAGTTCTTCGCGGTGCCACCTTTTGGCTCCTCTTCGTCATCAAAAGATGCTTCCTCATTGGAAAGATCAGCAGCTTCATCCTGAGGCTTCTCATCATCGGAAAAAACCTCTAAACGAAAAGAAGGAGGAGGAATGCCATGCTCGGCGTAGTAGTCATTGAAGAGCGGAACCAAATAACTCTCAGTATTCTTGCAGGCTGTCTTGGCTACCTTCTTGGAAGATTCGATGATCTCGTCCATATTATCATTTAGGCTTTCAACCTCCTCATTAAGACGAGAAACGTCACCACGAGCTTCATCTCTCTCTCTCTGGTGATACGAAGGACCTGGCTCTTATGACGCTAAGGTAAGATGAATTACATTAGAAACAAGGAAGTAAGCTGGGACAATCAAAGATTAGTACACCTAAAAACTACCTTCCGCCTGAAGGATAGTGATATTTAAAGTACTCTGAACATCAGAGTATAAATGATCAAGCCTGGCTACTTTGAGGTTGGAATCTTCAATCTGAAAGCATAACTCATGATACATTCTATCCCATACTTCACCGTGAGGGGATTTCAAAGTTCTCTTGTCAGACTGAATGGCGAGAACGCCTTTTCCACGAAGACTTCCAGGCTTGATTGGAGGGGAGGATTTCAAAGGTTTCAGACGAGAGGAAGTGGCTAATTTAGCTTGCAAGAGTTCCACATTTTTCTTCAGACAATCAACCTCCTCGTTTAGAACATCCACAATGATCCGGGACCTCCGAATAGTAGCTACGAGATCGGTTTTGGTTTTGATCACTCGATCGTAATCTTCCTCCAGTTTCTTATAATTGGATATCGACGAAGAATAGAGGCGCCGCGAGGTCGTAAGAGAATTAGAGACCCGTTGAAGCTCTGACTTAAGGCGCAGGTTGTCATTGTAGAGGTGGAGGTTCAGTTCCTCGTTATGAGAGCATTCAACTGACAGACGGTCCACTTGCAAACAAAGGGTCTCGGCCTTTTCATTAAGGATGTAGTTCTCCAAAACATAAATATCATTATGAGTTGTAAGATTCACCATCTTAGCGCGAATATCTTCTAGCGAAGAAGAAGATTCGTCGGCGCTCATTTGACGTTGCATGCATCGAGCTTGACGAAGCGTAGAATAAGAAAATAATGGAAGTAAAGGCAAGAACAATAGAGGGACGTTCAAGAAAAAAGAACTTACTCAAAAGCTTCTCTATATTTTGATTTTGCTGGCGGGAGTGATATTTTTATTTCTGAAGGTCCTCCGATAATGCTCAAGACCCCACTCCTGATGCTCCCGGGTGCTTGTAAAGACGGGTGAATAATTGTCCATGAAAAAGTCTATGTTGAAATCCAAGGAATCAAATTCGTCAGCTGAAGAAGGAAGTTGCAAGATGCCATCGCGAGAACGAACTTTGAACTCATTGACAATCCGAATCGCATTATTAGTAAGCTGGAAAACCCCACACTGAAGCCTACCGAGAATTTCCAGGAAGATGGGGTTTTAAGGATCATACAAAGGGAAAGATAGTCCCGCTCTCAATTGACCTAGAGAGATTATCACCTTATCAGCAGACCAAGGATCCGAACCAAGCCACCGGTAGTTCAGTTCCATGTCTTGGATAGCAAGAATAACAGGATCAGGGGAAGAATCAACATCTGGAAACTCCTCGAGAGTTTTGATAGAAGAAGATGCAGCAGCACCTTTGGGAGACAAGATAATGAAGAAACTAGAGGATTACAGCAAAATAAGGCAAAAGTAAGAACAGATGTTAAGCAAGAAAAGAACAGAGATTAGAAGAAGCAGAAAAGAAACTCAAAGTAAGGGCGGAGAAGTGTATATAAGCAAGAGGAGGGGACCGGTAAAACCGGGAAGCGGTATGATCGAAGTAAACATGACCGGTAACGAACGATTACCCTGGGAATGTGGCCACGTGGAATTACGGGAATGGAGAACGTAACGGTTAAGGAAACTTGGACAGAATAAGAAAAGGAAAAATATAGGTACACGAAATAGAATTGCCACGTGTCATACCTAGTAGGGTAATGAAATCCTAGTCAAAGATCTGTGTCAGTAACCTATCAGATCAGTCAACATCAAAAGGCGAGACACAGATCCCAAACGCGAGGTAACTCCCCACCCCGAAGAAAAACAGAAGGACTATCGATATGCTAAGGCGAGGGCACAAAAGGATCTCTTTGCGAAGAAGACAAATCGCGAAGTAGGAGTAGTAGCGCGCAAGAAAAAGACAGGTGTCCCGACAAGACCACGTGAAGACAGCGAAAGATGGGGTAAAACTTTATGGAATATGCACCAGGCGAGGCATAAAGTAACCTCAGCGAGATGATATGAGTTGTATACCACTATGGTTTCCTAGGCCTATAAATAGATACCTTTGAGCAATGTAAAGGGGGGGATTCTAGTAGTGGGGAGGAGAGAGGGAGAGTTAGGGTTTCCTTGTAATCCATAGGCTTGGAGAAAGGATTATGGTTTCTCGATTGTCCACGAGTATAACTTGTATTTCGCTGGAGATTAATAAATAATCCTTTGTTCTTACGTTTATCATGCATTAGATCTTATTTACTTTCCATTTGTGTGTGTTGCTGGATTTCCAGTAATCACAATGCTCACATCGGGTACCCGCATGTCACTGTAGTATAGTGCCTAGTTAGCAATTCGGGGTAAAGAGGGAAGTTCGGGACGGCATACTACGTGAATTATTCGGATTCTGGTAAATAAGATTCGGTCAAAAATCCGGTCAACGATTCGTTGTTCGGCAGTAGTTCGGAACGGCATACGTTCGGGTATAATTCGTTTTTAAGATATGAAGTTGGCTTAAGAAATTAGGGATGTATACAAATATAAAAATATACTCCCTCCGTTTCACAAAGATAGTCCAGTTTGACTTTGTCAAGATATTAAGAAGACCATTATAGTTTACATGTCTACCTTCAAGTACTTGCCTAATTTAGTTCAATTAAAATGTTAATAATAAAAACTTCCAAAAATTGATATGGAATTGTAAAGAGGAAATGAGTAAATAAAAATTAAAACATATCCCATTTTTGCAAAAAAGAAAAGAGATGAAAAGAATATAGAGATAAAAAGATTGTATATTTGTGGAGGATAAACTTTATAAGGAATTTAATTTCGAACCATATATATTGTCTTTTAAAAGGAATGTAGAATTAATGTGTTTCCTTAATTATATAGATTGTTAGACGGGGTCCCATTAAAAAAGAATTTATAATTATAAAAGGTTTAAGGGTATATTGGAGAGATCATTGAAAAAATACGTCCATAAACAGAAGCTGGACACAATTCTGAAACCGACCAAAATGGAATTGAGGACGGTCTTTCAGAAACAGAGGGAGTAGAATTTAGAGGTGGGTAATCATGATTTAAAGTTTAAATGCGTTATATACTAAGTACCTTGTAATAATAGCACCAACAAATGGTTGGTCGGGTGGTTCCGGCCCTAGTGAGGGAGTTTCAGGTGTTGTGTTCATCTCGATAGTCTAACGGGTGGGTTTCGTTCCAATTTCGAGCGTCTTTTTGGATAGTTACAGCGGCCCATAGGCACGAGATGTACCTTGTGGGTGTGTGTGTGGGGGGGGGGGGGTCCCTGGGCGACGAAGACCTCAACGAAGGGAATTTTTCAACTCATTAGTGAAACTGCAAAAGAAGAACTTCTCTCATCGATCAATTTACGAACTCGGAACTAAGGGACTCACTTTCTAACCTAGTGAACCGAGCGTACAAAAGAAAACTTCTTCTCTTAATATAAAAGTTGGATTATCAGTCAAGCTTGAAGCCTAAAAAATCTAGGCAATTTAGATATCAGTTGAACAAGACCTCACAGACTGCATTTTTGAAAAATGTTATAATAGGCCGAGTTGAACTACCGAGTTGAGTGAGTTGGACCGAGTTATGCTAACCCGGTGAACGAACTAGTTAGCCGTATAATTCGAAAACGCGAATAATTCGTGAACCCCATATAGTTCGCTTACTAAGGACGGTGTTTTATGTATTCGGCCGTATGATTCGGATACGTTCGGTAATGATTCGCGAATAATTCGGCGAATTACTAACTGTACTACAGTGGTAACACCTTGTCAGCACTAAACATTTTATCTATCAAAAACGCAATGTAATGTGAAAAGCTTAACGCAATGTAATGTGAAAATCTTAATTTAAAATCAACCCATCAAACACTGGAGTGAACGATATTGGCGAGGAGGTCCTTCGTTGATCAGGAATATTCGTCTTATATAAACTCATCCGAAGTTGTTGATGAAATTTATTCATCTTATCTTTCTTGGATTAAGTCGAATGCACAAGAATGTAAAAAAAAAAATGCACTGCGAGTGAAAATAGCAGTTTCTAGCTTCAAAATCTTTTGAATTACTATGTTGAATCTTCAAATTTTCCGAGTACAGTAGCTTTTTTTTACCACTAGTAATGAACAATTTGAGTCTAATAACTTTTTTTTTTACCAGTAGTACATGAAACAGCAAATAATGCCTTCGCGACTAATTTTAACAGCAAATAATGTACATATACTTAATCCAGGCCTGTGATCCACAACATTTACATAATGAATATTTTGATCAAGTCGCATCCTAAAAGGAGAATTCTCGGGCGAATTTAACATCACTCATGAAAAATATATGGCAACATGAAAGATCTAGTTTTCACGATTGCAAGCTATACAAATTCAAAAAATATGAACTTGGATTCTGAAACTTTTCTTTTCAATTAACTCGAATACACAGACATCACCATCTTTCAGATGATTGTCAGAGGCGAAGTTACTCCATCCCGAGGTAAGCCTACCATAGCAATTACCAACAATGGAGACCGAATACAACCCCACTGACCACGTTCTTTGTTTAACACTGAGAATGACGCTTCGTGTTTTCCCAATCAAGTATTTCCTGGCAAAATGTATTGGTACATTCTGCAAACAAACATAAAAGGCGAGTCAGTACGAGAGACAATATGTTTATAAACGTCTACTGCAAAAAGTATAAAAGCATACCACAGGTCCATTATACAAATGAGTAGGTCGCATAACAATTAGGCAGACAGGATTTTTGGATTTGAATGCTTTTGCTGCTTCAAGTGCTCTTCCATTTGTCTGGTTCATGGATTGTTCAGAGAATAAACTCCGAGGTCTTTGACTGTCTGTTGTTTGCTCATTGTCACTGCTTTCACGTTCAGTGTCAGTGGCGACTTTAACTGTCTCACGATTCACAGATTGAAAACGAGTATTATCCAATATTTCAACAGAATCGTCACTTTCTTCTATTGCGTCATGTGAAGATTTCTTGCATAGGCGCCTCTCATGATTCAATTCCATATAATTGAATTTGAGATCCTTGTTATCACCAGAAATGGATACTCAATTTCAGTAGCACTCATATCAAATATGATAACATGGAAAACAGAATTTCCTTCGTATTTAAAAACAAGTAAATGACCAACACTTATCGAGTAATAATCCATGAATTTGTCCCATCCATTCTCGAACCATATCATAGTCTTAGTTTTCTTCAATTCGATACGCCATATTGTACCATTGGGTACCACAGCGAACGCTACGTCGCCAAGTTCCGTTCCAAACTTGTTGACAAACTTTTTAGGCAGTTCCTGTTTCATGCATGCATAGTACATTATCAATTCACTCTTGAATTTCCTCAAATTTTGCAATACAATTTACCGTTAGAGATAGGAAGTGAGACTTACAATGAGTTTATCCTGCAAAATTATCTTGAAGAAATGATATCCCTTTGTTTTCTTCTTCTTCTCGGCTTCATGGTGGTGACGATGTCGTTCACCTTATTTAGGGAAGTCATCAACTTTTTCAACTCTTGCTTTCTTGACTGCATGTGGTTGTTCTTCCTCAAAGGAAACTACTGGCTTTTCTTGTTTTTCTTTATCACGCTTTTTCATGGTGCAAAGAAAACTACCTATGTTTTTCCTAGATGGCGTTCTATCTCCATAGGTCAGCACTAGGTGTTTGTAAATAGCGTTAGTGTCTAAACCTTGATCTCTGCTCAAAATCTCAACCTCATCACGCACATTACCAACTATTCTGAGGGGAACAACAGGTAAAGGGATACTTCCAGGAGACCCATACGGGACGTGATTATGAACACCATTAGTGCAGTGAACTCGGAACTTGTCTCCTAGAACCCAAGAAATGCGCAAATAAAATTTGCAGCCGCACTTGAATTTCGATCTTTCCTGCACCTTTTGTTTTTCGCTCTCAACTATATGCGCAGCTCTATTGCATCTGAGGATAGCGCGTGCTTTCTCCCTAGTCACAGTCGCACCTCCATCCATTCGTTGAATTTTAAGAATGATACCCAATCCCTTCGCGATATTAGCGCACCTCGCAATTGCTTCATCAATGTTATCAAACAGCTGCACATGGAGCCTATTCAAAACAACGAGCACATAAACACATTTATCTCAAACCTACAGGAATTCAGAATCTTACATCTGGTATTGTGAATTCATTAGTCAAATCAAGAATTGGCGAACCCAAATCATCAACAGCATCCTGTTTAAGACACATCAAATGACCAAACACCAATCAATAGCATGTTACACAAATGAAATTATAAAAAGAAAGACACATTAGGTGCATGCATGTTCTGATCTGCCTCACTATTATCGACTAAAGCAAATATGGCGTCACAAAAGTTGAAAATTAAAATCATGAAATTTTCTAAAATTACTTACATTGGAAATAGAAGGACCGGAATCTGTAAATGGGGCGGCAGCAGTACTGATGTTGCTTGATGTTGTTTTGCTCATTTTCTTCTTCTTCATTGCTCACTTTTGAGATCAACTCCTTTGTTTTTCTACTTTTGTTTGTGTTTTTAGTATATGATAAAATTTATGACCAAACTTAAATTTGTGTTGTTCATCTTCTTATTTGAAAAAAACTAAAAGTAATATTAACCTCCAAATAATCTCAGTAACAAGTTGACGCAACCCTTTGTTAAACGGAAAATCATTGGAAATGGGATCGGAAGAGAATGCGGTAAGATTAGAGCAAAATTTGTTACTTAATTTCAAGAAACCGGAGGCCTGGCTGGTTTTATTTCCGGTTTTCAGAGCAAGAAGAAATGAATTAAACTACACAAAATTGGTCAAAAAGACCAAAACATAAATTTTCTGGGTGAAATAGATTCTTAGCTTTAGATACTGTTTATATGGACATTAAACAGAAAAATACTGTTTATTTAGCCAAAATGGATATTTGATCCAGGAAAATAAAACAAAAAATATATCAATCACCTAAAATACCCTTAACTGCCAAAAAGCAACTATTGAGCCATGGAAAAGCCCCAGTTCATTTGCTTGACTGATTAGATAAACATCTTGCTCAAAAATTGGACTTAATCTTTTCAACTCATCAAGGGACAAGTCCTGTAGCTCACACTTTTTTGAAACACACAATGCAACTGACCGGCCAACTATATCATGGGAAGTCCTAAATGGAATATTCTGCACAATAAGAAAAGATGTATCAGGTTTTTTGTTCAATAAATCGGAATGATTTAACAAACACCTATAAACACAACCAACGGTTTATATTCTTCCTTCACTAACGTCTGCCAGTTTTCTATGCTCATTCATGTAAATATAAAAATTCTTAATGAAAAGGTCATTTTTATACGAAAAACCAAGAATATGGAAGGATAGAACATGCCTTGTTTACTAGATAAAAATGGCTTACTGTTCCAAGCAAAAATGGCTTACTCTATCAAGATGTATCCCAGATATAACTACACATCAGTAACGCCAGAAGTATTACCTGTAGATCACGGTTGTAAGCTTGTGGAAGTCCCTTGCAAAGTACAAGAAGGGTGACAAGGTCTCCTACAACTCTGGCATATTTTCCACGAACAAGTTCCATTGAGTCAGGGTTCTTCTTTTGAGGCATGATGCTACTGCCGGTGGAGACTGGATCACTTGGGGTAAGGAACCCAAACTCCTCCGACGCCCATAAAACCCATTCTTCACCAAGTTGAGAAAGATGGATAGCTACAATTGAATTCGCTGACAAGAATTCCAGAACGAAGTCACGGTCTGAAACCGCGTCAATGCTGTTTTAAAACCATTGAAAATAATTACATATCTTAACCAGCTTCTGAAAATCATAGAAATGAGCGCAAATTTACTTAATTTATATGCAACATAGATGGTGAGATTGATGCCATTTCGTATGGAATTAATAAGTGGTTCATACAGGGAATCCTCAAGTTCTAAAGTCTAAAGCAACACAAACAGGTCAGTAAAACCGTATGCAAGAACATTCTACTCTTAACGCAGATGGTCAGAGAGAAGTCCATATAATGAACGGTATATTACAGTTTACGAGATGAAACTGATTTCATCCAGCATATTCCGATGAAAATACAATTATATAATAGTCTACAACTAGATGAAACTAGTTTCATCCTGCATATTTTGACAAAAAAACAATTATATTACAGTTTACAACTAGATGAAATTGGTTTCATCCTGAGTATTCTTACGAAATTAAGGTATATCAATATGTAAGTTATATGAAACTGGTTTCATCCTGCACATTTGGCGAAAATACAACTATATGAAAGTTTACAACTAGATGAAATTGGTTTTTAGTTGAGTATTCTGGCGAAAATGGTATATCAATGAATAAACTATATGAAACTAGTTTTCATCCTGCATATTTTGACAAAAAAACAATTATATTACAGTTTACAACTAGATGAAATTGGTTTCATCCTGAGTATTCTTACGAAATTAAGGTATATCAATATGTAAGTTATATGAAACTGGTTTCATCCTGCACATTTGGCGAAAATACATCTATATGAAAGTTTACAACTAGATGAAATTGGTTTCTAGTTGAGTATTCTGGCGAAAATTTTATATCAATGAATAAACTATATGAAACTAGTTTTCATCCTGCATATTTTGACAAAAAAAATAAATTTTACTCAATCTTAGAAAGGATTAAACTGGTTTCATCCTAATTAAGCACTAGTTTCATCATATTTTAAACTTGTATAAAAAAAATTCAAAAGGGATGAAATCAGTTTCATCACCAGCAAACAGGGATGAAAGCAAATTGAACTAGACCTAAAACATGATGAAACCGATTTTGAAAAAAATATAACTTTTTCTTCTCTTTAGTGCATCTAGGTATATGAATTCAATCAATTTTGTAAAATGGAATGTATACAGAGGCAATATGCTTATTGAAACAAGTTTCATCCTACTTTAAATCAGCTCAAACTGCAGATTAAACATGGATGAAGTCGTTTTCATCCTGGAATCAACACAATTTCACATCACACAAACCAATTTCGCAACATACACGCTGATTTCGTAACAAATTTCTCATTGACAACAATTTAGACCAAATTTAATTGAACCTAGATGGATGATTCCAGCTTCGTCCAATTTTAAATGGGTAATGAGTAAAATTGCCATAATCTTGAGCATGGGATAAGATTATGGAGAAATTATGAAGCAGGTGAATCCAATTTCAAAATCAGTAAAAAAAATGAAACGAAAGAAAACCTAAAATTAGTAGATAGAAATTGTAATTACCCTTTTTATGGTGGCGATTAAGAGAAGATTTGATCCGGGGTTTTGGTGGTGGTGGTGGTGATAAATACTTCTGATTGAGTCGACTTGGTGTTGATACTGGCGAGGATTTTTGGTGTGGTGGAATTGATGGTGGTGCTGGTGGTGGTGATGAAATTTTTTTGAAGAGGGAGTTTGATTTTCCGCGGTGTTGATGGCGGCGATGGAGAACGAAAGCTGGTAGCTTTTCAGATCTGGTTTTTGTGACGAAGAAGACGAGAAGTAATGTGATACGAAGGGGAAGGGTAGTAAGGTCTCTCCCATTAAAAAAAAATCTTCTGGTCATTTGACCCAGGCCTAATATCTACTTGTCCATATGGCCCAGAAAATGTGCGCTTTTGGTTATATAACCCATTTTCTTATTAAACAAAATGAGGGACGGAGAAGACGAGGTAAAATTTACAAAATATGGTAAAGGAGTTATTAGGATTAATATTGTTTAGATATTATTTGTGAATATTATATTCTTACCTTTTTGCACCCTAGACTTTCCACAATTTATAAAGAAAAAATTCTTAACAAAGAACTGCGGCAACTTCCTATAAAACATGGTCAAGAGACTCAAAACCGAGTAAACGAATTACTTGATATAGAACGACTGGACAACCAGGACAAGAACCAATTTGGTTAGCAAATGACAATCTCTTATGACGATTTTTTTTTTCTCGTGCAGCTTTGATCTAGCAAAGAAAACACTACCAGCTATTGAAAAATGTGAACCGCATTTAATTTATTAATTTTAATTGGATAATATCTTAGTAAGTATCATGACAACCATCTATACGTTCAGTAATCGGTGATGATGCTGCTCGAGCGAATTTTTGTGGAGCCGACAAAAAAGTATATACAATCAATTGGCGAAAACCAGTATTAGACTAGAATGATGCGTTTTGTTTCTTTAACCAACTGCCAAGGCCCTTACAGGACACCAAGGGTGTAGTAGTAAATATATTACAGATACACATGGCAGTATCCTAGGCTATGAGACACCCAAAGATGAGCAGAAGCGAAGTATAAGATCAAATTCATAGGGCCAGGTTCGGTAAAAGAGACATCTACCACATCCGAACAGAAGAAGAACATGTATAAAGCACAAGGCGAATCAACAGTTCTGATTGAGTTAAGGGATAGAGCATTTAATGTGGCGAGCAGAGCACGCATGGTTGCAGAAGGGTCAAGTCAAGGTGCGCCCAGCGAATAGAAGGCTGATGGGACACACCATTCGGGTCGGGAGATCAAGATACACCAACTACAGAGAACCATCGGGATATGAACTTCACTACACCAAATCAAGGATTTCCTCATGAAAGAAAAGTGTTACCAAAAAATACAAGCTAATTTTCCTAACTAAAAAAAATGATTACCTATAGGATGTTATATATTGTGTTAGGAACTTGTCTAACTCTTTTAATCCATTAGGGAAATTAAATAGGTTAACACCTTTGCTTCATTATAATATTTATCCTAACTATTTACCTATTACACTTCATATTTAGTTTGTAATGTAGAGAGTGTGTTATAACCATTGCTAACTATCTATATAACTACAAAAATGACCAGTTAATAAATGACATGTGTCTTTTCCAGGTGCCCTGAACTAAAAAATCCCGGTCACCACAGAGTTTCCGGTGACCTGAAACTGAACTTTCCCGGTCACCGAAAAGTTTCAGGTGACCATAGCCTGAATTTTTTTCTAAATCCATACACTCTTTAACCTGATATCCATGAATAATTGAAGTCAACAAGCCAAAGTGATTGAACACAAGAAAAATCTATTTATATATATTATATTTAATCACAATCAAGGAGCGCAGGACACTTGCTTAAATTTACATTGGAGAGGATAAGAGATGCAAAATGTCGCAAATTAAAGACTACAGAGTACAAAAAGTGGTTGATCCTCAAAATAAAAGCAACATGTGTTCGGAATCTCAACATCTGGGACTGGATTGTTATTGGCAGGATGTTGGTTTTGTTGCTGCTCCGCCATAACTTGCTGCAGAACCTGTAAAAAGAGCAAAAAAACATATTGTGGCATTATAATTTTATTTTTTAGTCCGAAACACAAGTGATATTGATGTTAGAACGACAACACATCAGAGATATCTCTTTCATAATTGAAGCTGAAAAAAAGAACTCAAACCTTAGCTAGTAAATCTGGTACAATGGTAGTAATAGTAGGAACTGTGAGTTCTCCATACTTGAGTTGAGACCAGTTATCATTCCCCGAGATATTTCGTCCTACGCTTCATAATTCCCTGCACAACAGTCTGGTAGATTAGTTCATAATTCCCTGCACAACACCTACAAGAAATCACCTACAAGAATAACATGAAAATAAAAAGTAGTTCAAAATCAAACCATACTTCTTAGATCTTCTAGTGGTCACCTCCTTAATCAACTGAAAAATCAACAAGAAACATAATCAATACCATATTCTACGCACTACAAAACTCCACAATTTGAACGATGCAAACAAAACAAGAATTGATGTTTTACCTGCTGCTCTTCCTAGACTTTATTTATTTCCTTAAGAACATTGTAGATAGGAAAATCACTAAAACCACAGAGGTGAAACCGATCAATAGTCCAACCAAGCAATCCACTTGTTTCCACTACCCAAAAAGCTTCAATATCATCATAACAATGACACTGAAAAGAATCTGCAACACACAAGAGATAGTGATGTTAGAATGACTACTAGCTTGTTCAACTGAAGCACTTGACAATAGAAAATAGACACACTTCATATACCAAATCATATTATTATAGTATGTTTTAGAATTTCGATCAGTACGCAAGTGAAATATGTAGGTACCTTTAGGGTATTTGTCCTTAGAAAGATAAACAGACCTCATAATGTAAAAAAGTTGTGCTAACTGTTGAAAGCTGAAAAACATAAAGCAATGAAAATAAAATGAGTGGTATTTATAAACTCACAATGAGCAGTTATCCACGATTTTTCATTGCTTCAACAAGAATACCAATCAGGAACTCATTCAAACCGTAGTAAGAAATCAAATCCAACTGAAGTTGCTCAACATAATCCTTTCTTGGGAGTCCCTCCTTCCTCCACCCTTAAAATTGGAAAGTACCCAACAACTAAAACCTTGAAACCAAAGGAAAACAAGTATCAGTATAAGAGTTTGAAAAACAAAAAACAAAAACAAAATAAGATTGCCTGAATACTTACTCTCTTTTGTTCTTCGTTGAAGATTGGTAACTGGTAAGTCAGGCTTAAGCTTCTCCTCTTCCTGAACTTAACCAAATACAATAATTTTAACCTCAATCACTAAAGTGCATATTAAGAAGACGAAAACTGTAATTAAATCAAACCTCTTTAATTGGAAAATTACATTCTGCAGATTCCATCTCCTCCTAATTCATTTGAACATTGGTCACAATTTTTCTTTTTTAGCATTCCTGGCCTACAAAAATCCAAAATCCAAAATCCCAAGAAATCAAATTACAAAACTGATGAAGAAATATTGAAATTGAAACTAAAAATTGAATCATTTTTGTTACCGGATCCCAAAAGCACCAGTACCAAAGAGTACATCTGCATCATTCAACAAACGAAATTAACACCAGAAACCTTATAATTCTAATTAGCTACGAGAACAGTTAAGACCACTGATGATAATGGTAAATAACCTAAAATGGAAACCCTTCTTTAGGCCCTTTACATGGTGAAATCTGCATAATACATGCTCAAACAGTTCAGAATCATGAAATAATCATTATCAACCATGGAAAAAACAAAATAAACTACAAAAGAACAGGTTAATCTATACAGATTTAAGAGAATATCACACAAACCTTATATTTTGCTTCAAGCCTAAAGTTCATATCCAATGCCATGTATATCATCATTGCTTTACATACTTGTAGTTCATGTTAATTAGACTTCGATTTGGAAATTTTGTTACGAAGATAGGGTTTTGGAGTAGAGACGAGAAAAGACGGAGAAAGAGAGAAAAGAAAGAAGAGAAAAGGGGAAGTGAGAAGAAATCACCTTTAGGTTTTTGTATAAAATATTTTGGACGGTTGAGATGAATTTTCATACGGATTGTGGAGATATCTAATGGTGGACAACTGGTTCTGGATACTCATACCGATTGAGAAAGTGTGTTTCTTTTCAAGACAAAGTGTGTTTCTTCTCAACCTTCGTCAAGGAAAAAATCAATAGAGTACATATAAATCAGAATAAATTTGGATATTTTTATCGACCTTCGACTATATATAAATCTGAAGAATGTATAAGAATGAATCAAAAGAAAGAAAAATGAAATCAATGACTGCAGTTGCATCAGGGGAAGTGTGTTTTCTTTGTGATTTCTCTTTGTGCTTCTGGTTGGAATTTAGATGAGTCACATAGGTCATGAAATAATTTCGACTAGTCATACATTTCATGAAGTAGCTTTAGTGTATGATACATCATCGAAATCGATAAATATGAAGCTCCGGGAGGGTTCCAACTTCAAACTATGAACCAAGAAACTCCAGGAGGGTTACGACTTCAAACTTAGCATGATACATCATCGAAATCGATAAATATGAAGCTCAATGTCGATTCCAACTTCAAATGTGGTATAACGGCAAACAAACTATGAACCACGAAGCTCCGGGAGGGTTCTGACTTCAAACTTAGTATGATACATCATCGAAACCAATAAATATGAACCTCAGTGTCGATTTGAACTTCAAATTCGGTATCACGACAAAAGTAATAGAGATGCGTATCAACCTTCGTCCCAGACAAAAATCCAAATAACTTATACGAGGATGAATCTGAATTAACGAAATGAATTTGTGAAATAATGTGGATTATCCTGGTAAATAGAAAAAAATGAGTTCCGAAAATTAATTTATTTAAATGACTCCGACTTTAGGAATTGAACATTCGTCCAACTATTTTAATTCGGACCTATAACTTTGATAATTATCATGGTCAAAAATAAAGATAATGAATTGTTTAAGAACAAGATTTTGAGAAAAGTCGAACACTCATCCATGAATGTATTTTGGATTGTACAAATATCGAAAGGATATTACTGAATTAAGTTATGCGTACAAATATCAAGAAGTAATTTTCGGATCATTGTGGTCAATTATAATTCTAATATGAAGTCCAAATAATGAAAACTCGATTTTGACAGACGTAAATACGTAAAATAGGTAGATTTTGGGTCACTAATCCATTTTTGAGGCACAAATCTAATTGTGTTGCATACTATGGAATATTATTAGAATGAGATGCACTTGTCTAAACCAGTAGGTTTCGGATAACAAGGCCAATCTGATTTCTATTCGGGAATCCCTTTTTAAAACGAGATTGAGAAAATAGAAATAAGTGCACAAAATCGGTAATTTTTAGTCACTATATTCTAATTTCTAAACCAAATAGTAGGTGCCGGATGACAAATGTGTTTCTTCGCGTGTTTCTTTGTGTGTTTCTTTGTGTGCTACCACAAACTCGAGTATTCGGTTTTATTACCAACCTCCGCTTGCATACAATTATGAAATTCTTACGAATAATTCAAAGAAATTGGTAAATTTTGAAAGAGATTGACAAAATAGATATCAATTCACTATACAGAATTACGAAGTTATTACAGATTAGTTCAAAAACAAAATCTCTTATCCAAATAACCGATTGCCACACTATCCGACGACAAAGTTGTTTTGAATTACTGAAACACGTCACCATTCCATATGAACCTTCACGCACAATTTCGCACATTTAAATAATCATTGTAAAGCATTACAATGAGTGAACCTGGCGTGAATCGAACACGCATTCTCCGCCTTGATGTCAGACGTGCTACCATTGCACCACAGATTCAATAGTATTCAAACACATATACTTTATAGAATTATACGATTATCTTCCGAGTTTGTCAACTACAGACATTTAATCACTCAAAGGATAATTTCTCTATATATCTCTTTTAATCGATTCGAAACATTCTCAAATAATATCAATGATAAATATCCAGTATGACCTTTGGATAAACATAAAATCCGAACATAAGAATGGATCAAAAATGATAAATGAATTCAATAATTATCATTATCCGACTTAGTGGAAGATGTCAATAAGGATATTATGAATAATATCCATAGGTTTAGGGTCCCGTTGAACTAATCGGCCTACCAAAGCCACCAGACTTGCAGGTAAACAAAACCAAAGCCAAGCTTAAAATAGACTTAAAGCCCTTGGCTATCTATTGAACCAAAATCAAACATGGGGTTACATTTACACAAAATTTATTTACTGAACTCTGTCTGAATGTATAAACTGGTTATAGTTGTTTCAACAAACAAAACTCAAAACTAGATAGCCGAAGGTGTAGTGGTAAGTTCGACCTTGGCCAGGTACATAACAGGTGCTTCTGAAGTAGGATACAATTTCTGTTCAGCCAAACCTTGTACTTCGCATGTCGTTTTTGCGCATCTGGTTCAGAATCAAATAGTTCTCCAAGACTTGTACACTTCTCCCGGCACTCTGAGCCACCACCCATATGAATCTCAGTCACACATTATCATCTCCAGATGAATAAGTAAGAAAACAAGATTGCAAATAAAACAGAACTGTTGCGCAACAAGGGGGCACACAATTTGGATTCTACACTAACCTCTTAGGATTCCAAGGCAAGTACAGTATCTTCCTGCAACAAGAAATTTTTACATTATCAAAACAAAGCAGCTGAATGACTGACACATTGGGTTGATGAGGTGAATTTTTACATTATCAGAACCAAGCATCTGAATAACAGACACATTGCGCTGCTGAGGCGAAAACTCAGTTCTTTGGGATCATTACAGTAACTTGAGTACCTGACAAACTGTAGACACCTAAGCCAAGACTCCTAGATGAACAATTCTGTTAAGGAGTTTAGCCTGTCTTCATAAAGCAATAAATCTTATAAAGTAAACTCACCGGAGAAGCAACCACTTAATGAGGAGAATCTATCTCGTCGACAATCATAGTGGGATTCCCACTAACGCCGTCAACCTGTTAATCAAAATTTAAACTGCCTAAAAGCTATTGAACGGGAAGATAATGGCATAAGCATCAATTGTTGTCTATGTTTCCATATTTCTCATGTCTGACACGATATGACATATAGGCATATAGCAATTATAGTCTATTTCATGGCATCTGCTTGTTAATTGCTTGTTGAGTGTGTTAAGAAGTATCTTTGACATGATCACTCAATGTAAAGCTAAGTGATTAAATTTGAAATACATACCTTCCCACAAGTAATCCCAGATATGAATAAGCTAACCTACTTTTTGTAGGCTAACCTACTTTTCAGTTTTCTCATTTAACTGAATAAGCTAATAACCACAATCATATTAAACACCTATCACAATTATGGTAAAGTCAGCAAGAAGTTACTTCTTTTATTGTTTATCTCCTTCCCCTTTAAGCAGTA
Source organism: Papaver somniferum (assembly GCF_003573695.1). Lineage (NCBI taxonomy): Eukaryota > Viridiplantae > Streptophyta > Magnoliopsida > Ranunculales > Papaveraceae > Papaver > Papaver somniferum. Next base: position 234,989,749 of record NC_039358.1, read on the forward strand.
TTCCCAGATGAAGTTGAAAGAGTACGATACTTCTGAAAATTATATATTCTTAGTATTAGATTTGCTTAATGAGGTTCAAAACGATAACTCACTAGTCAAATTTATAAACAAGGACGTCAACAACACTTGGCCAGAGTGACAACTTGAATAAGAAGCTAATCAAATCCAGCATTGGGATGCTAGTTCATCATATCAAAGATATCCCACTCAACTCATAACAACAAAAGTTAATCCACCAAAAGATGGTATTATCCAACTCTCATTAGAAAAGTATAAGGTGGATCTGTCTTACGACCATCTAATGTATTTGGAAATAACGGAGTGTTTCGAAAAAATAAATGGATTCCTTTAAAATTAGAGAGAGGTAATACTGACCAAGGTTTTAAAATAGGCACTGCAAGGTCCTTGCACGTAACCCCTTTTATACTCATAGTAACCTGGCCTGCCAAAAGAGAAATGTATCGTGTTAAAATTAGACCTCGATGAAATTTAAATCAAAAGGAAAACATTTAAGCAATTTCACTAATAGTCCCAATCTTATAATCCTAAATGACATTGACATATCCCTTGCACACACCATTATCTAAAATACGTTGCTAGAATGACCAAGAATCGAAATACGACCTTTTAGAGGTCGTTGTTTGAATACAAAATCAACAGGCTAGATATTGAAATACATATAGTAATAGCAGGGGTATGCTCCATATCATTACTCTACAACGCGCAAGCCCCAATAGATTCATAAGGTAACTCTTGTTCTTTCCATGGAGATACACCTCTATCATTTTGAAAGAATATCCTACTTAGTGACACTGCTTCACAGCAAAAATAGTCATACAAATATTTCTATATCGTGAATACATAACGCCTTATCCTGCGTAAACATGAAGTGGGTCTAAATTTATCTTTGAATAACCTTAGAGATTGTAAACTAGTAATTTCTCTATTTGGCCACATAGTTGGATAACATCATACAAGTGAATAATCCCCAAACCGCAAAACCTAATTAACCACAACAACTGCAATTGTCATCGCACCTCAAAATCTGTCTAAACAATATCTACACACCATCAACTGATTATTTCAAACCTAGGTTATCTAGAGAAAATTCTAAAGGTTGAAGCTTTATCACCATCCAAACTTAATCCAAAATTTTCAACGATGAAATAAAATACAAACATTGTTCATTAGTGGATTTCCTTAGGCTTAAAATCGAAAAATAGAAGTTCATACGGGTTTCGAAACTACCATTCAGATCAAAATGTGGGATTTTCTGAAGCCTAATTTACAATGCTCATATCATAATTCAAAGTAATAATCAAAAGCCATGATCAAAATGGATCTTTTAGCTAACATTAAACACAACAACACAAATTTCATACAAAATTAACCTAACTGATATTTAGGTAAACCCATCTAATCTTCATAAAATTATCCCAATTTTCCTCTAAATTTTAAACATAATCACCCAAACAGAAATTTTTTTTAAAAAAATCAGAATCATAAACTCCCAATTAAACCCAATTTTAAAAATCCCTCAATGTTTAAACCCTAGATTCATAATTGAAAAACTGCATCAAGAGTAATCGAAGAAGGATACGAGAAATCATACCAGAGAATTTATGAATGGGTTGAAGAAAAGAAATTTGATCAGAATTACCTTCATCGTTATCATTTCTCTTCAAGTTCCTCAGATTTTAGCGAGTTTAATAAACCAAGAGAAACCAATATGATGGGTATTTACTCAATTGGAGTTTTATTCGAATTTGATTGAGTTTTCTTTCGAATCCGAGGAAGAAGCCTAGGGTTTGATTTAGTGCAGGAGAAGAGAGAAAGTTTGTTGTGTCTCACTGTTTTTTTTTTGCTAAGGAACTCGATTTTGGTTTGGTTATGTCAACGACTCAAAGTGGAACTCAATTTTTGGTTCCCACACCGACAGAATTAGTTCCGGGTTTAGGTCATCCCAGGGTTTAGAACCATTTTTGGGTTCCAAACAAAAGATTTATAAAATCTTAAAATTCTATTTTCTAAAGTTTAAATAAATCATTGTGTTTGATATGTATAAGTGTGTTATAAATGAAAGTGAGAAAGAGTTACAAAAATGGGGTTGATTTTAATAGACATCTACTTTTGGGTAAGAATAGTTGTAACAGTGATTTACTAGAAAATGTGTTAGGTATGTATAACTAATGACCTCACACTTTGAATAGTTATTTAGTTTTTATGATTTAATTTCTAATTATGCTAACTATTAATTGATTTGGTAACCCTTTATAAGAATTACTAGAATTATAATGGATCATTTGAGTTACCAAGATAAAATTAATTAGGAAACCTATTGTTAGAAAAACCTTGATTTGGTGTAGTGCTTATCGGGAGAAGACATGACCAGGAGGTTTAATAGCAACCACCCGACAGACGTATCAAAACTGATAGCATAGTTGAGCACTGTAACCTTGTTATATGAGCACTTTTGCCTATAAATATCCATCTAGGTATTTAGGTAAAGGGTAGGTTTTGAGGTAAGTGAGAGAACAAGGAGAGATATGTTGGAATCTTGCAACAATGAACAACACGTTAGATGTATCAAAATAATATTTAAAGAACTGAATCAAACAACTCTGCCAAAACAACTTGACAAGGGAAGAATCGCAGGTTCAACAAGTTTTCCGTAACATATTAGTTCGCGAGTATACTCGAAAAGAGCAATGTTAAATCTCAACGTGCGAATATGTGTTCAGGATAAGACTGCCCGATATAACTTGTGTTAGCACAACGCAAGCTACCTACTTGAACTCAGCAAAGGGGATGGAAGTAAAACGCCGTACAAAAAACAAAACGAGAAGATGATTAATAGAAGACTAAAATGTAGTCACTTATTATATTTTAAAACAGATTTTCGATTAGTATTTATAGGAAGAGATACTTGCAAATCAAGTTAGGTTTTGGTTTCCTTCAAAAACAAATTTTGTTTCTTGTAAAAGAATTAAAACACGTAAAAAGAATTTTCCCATAAATAAAACTCTGGTATACGCACGTGTGCATGGGTCGAAACATGTATATTTCGGCCCACCCATTCCACCCTCCTTCGTCAATGTATAAGCAAATGGTTATATAGTGGAATTCCTCTTTAGTTTTCCACTATGTGGGACTAAAGGAACATTTCATTCACTCATAAAATGAGTAAGTGTCCTTGGACCCTTAGATCACTAGATCAAACCACATCAAGACTAACATCATGTTTGTTTTTTCCTCTATGTAGAGGCTAACCTCTATTAGCCTCTATATAGTGGTGGGTCCCATTTATTTGGTGTTTGTTTTTTCCACTACCTCTACAAAAATAGAGGCAAATCTCTATCTATATAGAGGAAATCAAATAGCACCAATAATGTGTTATCTTTGAGCCTCTACCTCTATTAAACCTTCAAATGACTAATATATCCTCGAACAAACTTATAATGTCCAAAAATAATTCCTTAATTTAAAATCTAAAATTTTACATGTTTCAAGAAAAGTGATACTTTCGCCCGTTTCAGAAAAAGGGATATTTTCGCGCTGTTTCAGAAAAAAGTGATATTTTGCTCCGTTGCAGAAAAAGTGACACTTTAGCCCCGTTTCAGAAAAAGTGATACTTCCCCCGTTTCAGAAAAAGTGATACTTTCACGCCGTTTCAGAAAAAGTGATATTTTCGCCCCGTTTCAGAAAAAGTGATACTTTCGCATGCTTCAGAAAAAGTGATACTTTCGCGCCGTTTCAGAAAAAGTGATATTTTTGCTCCGTTTCACAAAAAGTGATACTTTCGCCCGTTTCAGATAAAGTGATACGTTCGCCCGTTTCAGATAAAGTGATACTTTCGCCCGTTTCAGATAAAGTGATATTTTTGATCCGTTTCAGAAAAAGTGATATTTTTACCCCGTTTCAGAAAAAAAGTGATATTTTTGCTCCGTTTCAGAAAAAGTGATACTTTCGCCCGTTTCAGATAAAGTGATACTTTCACCCGTTTCAGAAAAAGTGATACTTTCGCCCGTTTCAGATAAAGTGATATTTTTGATCCGTTTCAGAAAAAGTGATATTTTTACCCCGTTTCAGAAAAAAGTTATACTTTCGCTCCGTTTCAGAAAAAGTGAATATCTTTGGTTGTATTTTCTAATACATTTTTTTCCTTTTGGAATTTTTGAACATCTTTGGTTGTAATGGATATTCATGGATTTTTTGAATATTATAAGGATAAAATGAGAAATGTATAAAATTGGATACACAATATAGAGTTGTTAGATAGTGGTCAAACAAACATGATTTTAAGAGAGATTTTATAGTGATATTTATATAGATATAGAGGTAAACCTCTATATAAAACACTCTACCTATATAGAGGAAAAAACAAACGTGTTGTAATACTTCTTTTATTAAAAACTGAATAGCATTTCCGGCTCTTTTTATGTGGAGTGAAAAGAGAACAAGTACAGTAGCATGGAGTATAATTTTTCTAAGCTCAATCCATAGATGTTATCCAAGTGTCTATATTTCCTAGCTAGCCTTGTTGGTTTTCTAACCATTTTTTTGTTATTTCCATCTGCCTATAAGGTTGTGATTGCTCCAAGCTGTAGGAAGAGTTAATAGTTTGAAATTTGGATGCAAGAATGTCCCATCAGAATCACATAACAACACAACTCTACAAAGACAGGTAGATACAGTACTACTCATACACTGGAGCAAATCTTAACAGAGTTTTATTACAAGAGAAAAGAAACTGCTACACTATAAGTTGTATGTTATCCTCCTTAAATACCTGGTACGTAATGTGCAAACCACTATGTGCCCAGGATAGACGATAACCCGCCATTCGATCTTTTGAAGTTTTCACTCTATATAAGGACGTTGGCCTGCGACATTACCTGCAGGATTGTAGCAGCAGACAACTAAGTACCCAGCGTTGTTTGTGCAGGTGACTCTTGCGCACCCTAACCCAATCGAGGCACTCCAAACCACTTGCGTGTAATGTGCACACACAGTTCCTGTTGCACAAGTATTTGTTGCGTAAACATAATAGGGTTTCTGTGCAACCCATTTGTTTACAGCCTGCCCTCCAGTAATGGTACTACCAGAGATGATGTTGCAACCACTCAACGGCGGGAATGAACAAGTTACCTTTCCTGAATTAGCGACAGTTTGAGCAAATGCTTCTGTCGTAGCGTTCCAAGTTATTGCAGGACAATTAGGAACCGATTCCCTAGCTGTTTTATGAGGATTGAGATACTCTAGCTGTTCCTGTGGAGTTAGACTGGCTTGAGACACACGGACTAACAAGGCTGCTACCGTTAAGAGAATGAGTTTCATGATGAAAACTGATACAAACTTATTAATATTGATCATTTTATATCACTGATGAATAGAGAAGAGAACAGATGATGAAAAATCAAGTTTGTTGATACATGTATTTATAGGAGGAATACACTTGCTCTTATATTTTAATGCCCATAGGTACTATTGATCTTATGGCAAGTCATGACTAGCTAGTATATCCGCTTAGATTGAGGATCAATATAGTTTTGTATCACCACTAGTTTATCCCCACAATCGAGTCACGTGAGTCATACCAGATATTAGGGATAAATAACATTTGGAGAAAGAGATAGGACCGACAGTTGTGTTGGGACGAAGAATGAAGAATTAAATTTTCTATTTTGGTGCAAATATCTAATTAATTTAGATCAGAGACGACTTTTTTTGCTTCATTAGGTTATTGCTTATTGTCAAGTTGTAGCTGTATACGTGCCTCTTGTCTTGCCTTCTCATGCCTTCGTTTGAGTTTTTGAGATAGAGAACTTGCCCTTTCAAGCAGTCGTGAATTACAAGAAATACATTAACTTAAAACCTGCGCGTTACATTAAGTTTGTCGTTGATCTTATCTTATCTAGATCAGTCAAGTTTAAGTAATTTAGGTTCTAGTTGCACGAGCATATGCCCCTTTATGGGAATTAATTAAGTTATGCATATATCCTTTATCAAATGAAAAGATATCTGTGAAGAGGCCCCAGGGAATAAAAGAGGTTCAGGTGGATTCATGAGATGGTAAGTCGTCCCGAACTTAAGTAACTATTGGACTAACCTACTACCTGTGAAACCAATTTGGTTGCACGTACATGGATCAAACCAATTTGGGAAATTATATATATATGCAAGTGAAAGACACATCAAGAAGTTGATGCTTTGTTTTTATCAAAGCTGTAAATGTAGGACAACCTAGAGGGCCAGATAAAACCTCCAGGAGTATGTCAAAGAGAGATTGGATGTCTCGAACGACTGAGAGCTGAAGCGTGACCAAACGCAACGCTCCACCTGCAGAACTAAGATAATTCCGCTTGAAGTCTTGCTTTTAATACAAGCCTCTAACCCGGTGCATACACACCGGAAATGTGTAACACTTTGAGCCTAAAATTGGCATTAACTTACCCTACTTTATTAATTAGAACTATAACCCCGTAGCCTTTGGGTCCGCAGCTTTCCTTCTGGTACGTTTTTTATTATCGTCTGAAAGCGACTTTGTTTTATCTTTGTGATGTGTAAGGACAACAAAATTAGCGCATTGGGAAGCCCTCGCTTTTGAAATTTGTGTAAAATTTTGGAAAATAGATAGATAAGTAAGACATCATCCACGCAGCATTCTCTATTTTAAGTTAGATAATATAGTTTACATACCAGCCCCAACTTTTCCCAAATTCCTTCATTAGTTAGATTTAATTTAATCTTGAAAACCTTCGAAAAATTATCATGCCGGTCTTTGTCCTCCCATCAAACTCAGAGGCGGTTTTATTTATGGTCGCATCGGTTCATATGTGAAACTTATGAACAAATCCGGAGGTCCCATAAATCTGCATATGGCTATTGCATCATGATAGTGTTGTACCATGTATCTTGACCCTTCACTAAGCAATGATGGTAAACAATCCTTGTTTCGGACGAATGTATGTAATGTGTTCGCCTGCCATGACCGCATTTTTGAAACCATTGTAAAGTTAAGCTTCGATTGTGTTTTCATTTTCTAGCGAATGATCAGTTTGGACACTTTAGCCAAATACTATTGGAACAAACAACCTCCATGACTTACAATGAGGCATTCATGTGATCTTGTCTTATCCGGTAGCGAATGATCAGTTTGCTCTTCCCTAAATGCAAAGTGCTCCCGCATTATTGTAAGCTTTTTTATTTTTCCCTCTCTGGTTGAGGCTACCTCTCTGTATAATTGGGTATCCATCTTCGTTTTCAACGTAAGGAAACAGAAACTGGTTTGCAATGCCCTAAAACTTGGATAAAATTTATTGATCTTGTCTTATCCGGGTCTCTTTTCGTCGACTGTTATATCTCTGTACGTATTCTTGCTATTACTATTTCCTGGGATTTTAGAGCAAACACCTCTAATACAGTTGGTGAGTAATATTGGCGCCCATCTTTTTCCATGATGCAATGAGTATCAATGTACCTGGCACCGTTTCAGGTTCTTGAAAACTATCTTTTTCCATGTTGAACACTTGTGCAAGAAGATTACTTTCATGTAGTATTTTGATAAGATTATTTCTATTGTTTCATGCCCCAATTATATCATGTATGCTAGCGTAAATATTGGATCTTTTCCATCGTCTGGTAGCAGTGTGCCGATCGTCTAGTAGCAGTACTTCACATCTATTTGTCCTTTTTTACAAATTACCCACCAACCATTTTAGCAGACATATCTATTGGAAGAGACGCTTGGGTAGTATGGTGTCTTTTGTATTAGTTGTCTATTATGGAAGTTTTATGGAAAGAGATGTGTCCAACGTGAAGAGATGGGTCAAAGGAGAGATGATGGCAGTGTATTGACATGGAAATTGAGTAGCAGAAGTTTTTTCATTCATTTCTACCTTTACGCCAAAGAATCCTGATTTCACACACTTAATTTCGTTATTCTATCTTCTCTTCCAGTTCCCGTCTTCCTATAATACATACCATTGTTTTGAACACGTTTACTGTAAGTTGTCTTATGATGGCGGGATGACAATTACTTTATCCTCCGTCCGTACCTTCATTTCAAACAGTGTTGATCTAGCACTATTAGTAAAGGCTGCCAACATTCTCCGACTCATTTTACCTTCATCTATTGTGTAAAGCTTTGGATCTATAGGATTATTAGTATGAAAACATTAGGTTTGTTAGTCTGAAAGCATTTGCAAAGTCGATTATGAAGAATGAAAACTAACCTCTCTGCGCTTGGTTCGTTGTAATGACTTTCGTCCCAAGTTTCACTTCATCTGATCCAAATAGAGCACTTTGTTTTTGGGTGGTTATGGGCCTTATGGAAGCAATATAAGGAGATGTTTTTTTCTAATGAGGCAGCTGTTGGTGGTGTGGTTATGTATTGCATCCGTGGAACATTTGTGAGTTTGTAACTGTTGGTTGTGAAGGGTTATGTTGTTAAATTAGAAATTGCATTCATTAGACATTCTAAGTGACTGTTCCTTACCGTGTCTTTTAAATGTGAAGTGACTGTTGGGTTTGCCTATAGGGAAGGGTCTTATAGGATTAGCCAATCACATAGCGATGACATGGATAGTTAGTGTTTAGGTGGCTTCACCGGAATAAAGAATCAATACCGGATTGACATGTGGCGACTTTTGGGTCTTATTATAAAGAAAAGATATCAGTTATACACCTACTCTTCAGACAGCCCATAAATGTGAAACATCCACCAGTAGTCCATAAATATCGTCTTCCCCCCTTTCCTTCGCTGCTTCTACAATCATCACTAATCTCACGCTAATATCAAGTTACCATGAGACACACAAAACCTCCGTTCTTTAAGACGATTCAAAAGCCCAAAACAAATATCCCAACTATCCAACCCATTACCACAACCAAACACTCTAAACGCACCCATCTTCACCTGCTAGCTTCCAACCCTCTTGGCATGGAACTACCAAGGCATTAATCAACCGACAACAACGCAACACTTGCGGGGATTAGTTTCAATGTATAAAACCACCATTCTATTTGAATTGGCAGCAGCAAAGAGCATAATAAGGCCTTCTTTATGAAGAGAATCTGGAATATCCATGAGAAGCCAAATTCAAATATCCTGATTCAAGCAAATTGGATCCCATATTTTGAAAATAACATTGGCCCTCCACTCTGCTACCCCATACAATCAGTCGCTGATATCATTGACCCTTCAACCACGTCTGAAAAACTGAATATCCTTCCCCCACCCACAGTGCACAGAATCCTCAACCTTCTCCTGCCACGCGAGAACCTGCCAGATAAAATAATATGGCCTTTCACAAAATCAGGAAAATACACAACGGCTTCATGATACAAATACCTAACAGAAACTTCAGATTTGCTGCAACACCACCCACTACCACCATCCTACTACCTATGGACATTACCATGTCCACCAAAAGTACATTTTTCTTGTGGAAAGCACTAACGAGGGGCTACCAACCCTCCAAATCCTTAATCGGATCCACCTTACCAACTCGAACCTATGTCCCCAATACAATTCAGATCCTGAAACAGCAACACACATCCTACTACATTGTTCGATCGCTACAGATTCGTGGAACCTCCTACTCCCCCGAATGTCCACTCCACAAAACACCCTTCAAGGCATACCTACATCCGTAAACCGTCAAACAACTATAACCCAGCTCATTCAAACAAAAACTCGAAATTAAGCCACTACAAAATTTTGTTTTCTCTTTTCCGGTCCTTTTGTTAGCCAGAAATGATGTTGTATATAACGAAAAGCAAACAAACCCAACAACCATAATGCAAACGGCTATCAAACTTTAGCAGGAATATACATGGGCTCAACACAACCTCCCACTGGTGCTACCTGGTATGGAATTATCTACAAACCTCGCTCACAGGATCCCAAACTCAACCACAATATTAGCGGGATGGAGAAAACCTCACGAAGACTGGATCAAAATCAACACGGATGGGCGGCTAGAGATCAACCGGGTCTTGCAGGAGCGGGTATTATATGCAGAAACGACAAAGCTATCACAATCTTAGCAATCACACAACCTCTAGGGATAACCACTGCCGAAACTTGGACCATGCTTATCGCGTCAAGATCGGCTACAGATCGCGAATGGCCAAAGGTGCTATTTGAAACGGATTCGGAAAACCTTATGAGATTTTTACCCTCAACAACCGAACCACCTTGGTTCTTAATCAAAATGATATCAGAAATCAAATCTAGAATGACCCTAATTCCACATTGCACCATAAAGCTCAATTACAAGGAAGAAAATCAGGCGACAGATGGACTAGCAAACAAAACGACGGACGACGACGCAATAGCAAACCCATCGACAACCATCTGAGATCATATAACACCACCATATATTAGTCCTATTGTAATGGCAGATTCGGTACAACGTACCCATGTAATTTCGTCCTAACTTCAATAATCATATGCTTCAAAAAGAAAAAAATACATCTCAACGCGCAAAGGCAAGTTCCGTTTCTTTGTTATTTCAGTTTCCCATTAAGGGGCGCTTTACAATGAACGTATCCAATAGTCTTTTCTAGATTTCCAGTTCAGGCCGCCAAAAACATAGAAAATTGACTAGATTGAATTGACAGCAATGTCTAGTCAAGTAGTACTAGTAGTAGTGGGGGGTTCAAGGTGTCTGGCCCACAATTACTCCACCGAAACTGCTAATGATGAACTTAGAGACTTTAGTCTTCATGAGTGCACTTTTACTGTTAATGCGAACGTCTACAACACTCTTTTTATTTGATTAGGCGTCCATAACACTCTTTTTAGGCACTACTAAATTCAATCATCACAAAGACTAGTTTTAGTGGGTCTACTTAAATTCAATCATCACAAAGACTTCAAATGATGCCCCATGTTTGAACGTATACACACTTCCTTATAGATTCATGAGGCAACATTAACTTATAAAATCCAGTTAATGGAGACAACTAAGTAATCCGACTAACTTAAACCTTCTTTCTTATTTGTTGCAAATTCTTTGCCAATTTTTAAAGTTCTAAATTTGTTCATGTTACAAGTTCATGTTACAAAGATGAAGTTATTACCACAGCTGCTCAATCTCAAGTTCAGTACCGTAGTATTACTATTATGTAGACTTATTCTCATCATCTCGTACATGTCCACAGATATTAATTGCGTTGCTGCGATTAGGGATAACGAAGCCAATGACTGTATGGCGTTACTTGCTTTCAAGAATGAAATAACTCAAGATCACTCGGAATATTGAGTTCCTGGAACGATAAGAATAATTCTCTTCATTTTTGCGAGTGGAAAGGTGTTACATGTAGTCGTAGTAGAGTCACCGGGTTAGATCTTAATTCCCAAAGATTGGTAGGTTCCATCTCTCCTCACATTGGAAACCTTAGCTTCTTAAAGGAACTCACTCTCCACGACAACAGTTTAAATGGAGAAATCCGCCAGCAAATTGGTCGTCTCTTTCAATTAAAATGGTTGGAGCTTTCGTACAATTCTTTGGAGGGGGGAATTCCAGCCAATATTTTTCACTCATTGACCAATTTCATGTACCTTGATGTTTCTAAAAATAAGCTTGTGGGAAGAATTCCAAATGAATTAGGTTGTTTATCTAATCTAAAAATCATTCGGCTTGATAGTAATAATCTTTCAGGGGAGATCCCAGCTTCTTTAGGAAACCTTTCATCATCTCTTACTGATCTTCATCTTGGTTATAACAATTTGGAGGGAAGAATCCCAAACTCTCTGAGCCAGCTAACAAGCTTAAACATTCTGGATCTAACTTCGAATAGGTTATCAGGTATTGTCCCTTCTTCACTCTACAATCTCTCATCATTTATAGAGCTTTCATTCATGTATAATCAACTCCATGGTAATATCCCTTTTGATATTGCTGTCACACATCCAAATCTCATCTCTTTTTCGGTTACAAGTAACAATTTCACTGGAACCATTCCAAGTTCATTTTCCAATATGTCCCAACTTGTAGCGTTAGAATTGCAAAGCAACAATTTTGTGGGATCAGTCCCTTATGATCTTGGTAACTTAAAAAGTCTAAGATTCTTACTTTGGGGAGAAAATAATCTTGGGTATGGAAAAGCTAACGATCTGAATTCCCTCATTTCCCTAACCAAATGTCCCAATTTGGAGACTCTGCTTGCAGGAACTAACAATTTCGGTGGAGTATTACCTAGCTCTACAGCCAATTTCACAACAAACCTTGGTACACTAGATTTCCAAAATAATCAGATATCAGGAAATATTCCTCCAGGTATTGGGAACCTCCGAAATTTGGGAAGATTGGACTTTCGATCTAACAAATTATCCGGTTCAATCCCTTCCTCTTTCGGTAACTTAACACAACTCAAATTAGGGCTGTTCATGGTCGGTTTTGGTTCGGTTTCTAGCCAAACCAAAACCGAAACCAATACTATTGGTTTCTAAAAATTTAAACCAAACCAATCCATTAACCATTGGTTTGATTTCCAAATGGTTCCAGTTGGTTTCGGTTTGTCCCAGTGGTTTTTGGTTAACCAATAATTATGTCAAACCAAAAAAAAAAAAACACAAATCTACAGATAAAAAAATCGTAGTTGCCGATAATATTGGTTTACACAAATTTACAGACAAAAAAAATACAAAAAATATCAAGAATATTTAAAGCTTACTATAATTCTAGAGATCAAAAGAAGATATATAATATATCTTAATTCAGTTATTGACAAATAAAAAAGAAGGAAGACGGGAAGAAAAAAGTCGAGTAGCAGCGGCTGTAGTTGGGGGTGGAGAAGGGAGGCGACCGAGAGAAGGAGAAAGAGAAAGAGGGAGAGTATCATAATGAAATATTAAATTTAGGGTTTCTATTTATCCTCTAAATCAATGGGTAGAATCTAATACTTGTAAATTAAAGGTAGAAACTAAGTTTAAAAATTAATCGGTTTTCAAATGGTTTTTGGTTCGGTTTTAGAGGTCAAACCAAACCAAAACCAACATTATCGGTTTTCCACTTTCTACACCGTAACCAATCCATTAATAAATGGTTCGGTTTGGTTTCTTCCTAATTGGTCTGATTTGGTCCGGTTCCAGCGAAAAACCGAAACCATGTTCAGCCCTAACTCAAATACCTCATTCTGGAAGACAATCACTTGACAGGTTTAATTCCATCAAGTCTAGGAAATTGTAAATCTTTGCAAGTCTTGGCCCTACGCGCCAACAAATTAAGGGGCAGTATACCGAAACAAGTTTTTGAACTTCCCTCTTTATCAATTGTTCTAAACTTAGCTAATAACTTATTAACCGGTGCACTACCAGTGGTAGTAGGTAACTTGGAAGCTCTTGCGGGGTTGGACCTGTCGGGAAACAAATTATCTGGTGAAATCCCACGTACCATCTCCAAGTGTTTATGCTTAACAAATCTGAATTTGCAGAATAACTTCTTTCAAGGAATTATTCCTCCAGACATCACTTTGTTAAACGGTCTTGAAAAATTAAATCTTTCCCATAATAATTTGTCTGGTATACTACCGAAAGGGTTAGAAAATTTAGCGCTCATCGAATTGTCTTTATCTTATAATAATCCAGAGGGAGAAGTGCCCAAAGGCGGAGTCTTTAAGAACATCAGTGCATTTTCGGTTGAAGGAAATAGTAAGCTTTGCGGTGGTATACCTGACTTGAAGTTCCCGAGTTGCTCTGTCCCAATAAATCCCCATACGGATTTGGAAACAGAAGAAATCAATGCCAATCGAAGTTATAGTTATCATCATAGTTATTGCAGCTTTATTGTTTTCAACTTTGATTCTGTTTTTTGTCACTCTTTATTGGAGAAGAAGGTCTAAATTCATATCACATTCGACGTCTATCGACGTGGATAATCAGCTTGAAGGGGTTTCTTACAGTCAACTATTTAAAGCTACCAACGGATTTAATGATTCTTCCAACTTGCTTGGTGTGGGAAGTTTTGGTTCTGTATATAAGGGTATTATTCTTCAACAAGATGAATCCAAACCGGTTGCAGTAAAGGTTGTTCTACACCTTCAGCAAAGAGGTGCAACCAACAGTTTCATGGCCGAATGTCTTGCCCTACAGAAAGTTCGACATAGAAACTTACTAAAGATCATAACTTGTTGCTCCAGTACTGATTATCAAGGTAATCCTTTCAACGCTCTGGTTTTTGAGTTCATGGCTAAGGGGAGTTTAAGGAATTGGTTGCACCCGACAATGGGTGCCACGACTAACAACGATCAGCAGCAGCTGAGGATTTTGAACCTGGAAAAAAGATTGAGCATTGCAATTGATGTTGCTTCTGCACTAAATTATCTTCACCATGATTGTCAACCTCCAATTGTTCACTGTGATCTGAAACCAAGCAATATCCTTCTTGATGATGATTTAACTGCACATGTGGGTGATTTTGGATTGGCTAAGTTCTTATCTTCTCCCTCCAGTTATTCTCGTTCACTGAATGAGCAGAATGCATCCTCAATGGCAATAATGGGATCCATAGGCTATGTCTCTCCTGGTAAGAATTTTTTTCCAAATTAGTAATTACCAATTTATTATTACTGTTATTAAATGAAAGTAGTTCACTACTTTACTTAGAAATAATTATATCCTGTAATATAATACTTGGAGTCTAATCTTTTGTTTGGTTTATGCAGAATACGGATTGGGTGGCCAAGTTTCTACAAAAGGTGATGTTTATAGTTTTGGGATCCTTTTGCTTGAGATGTTTACAGGAAAACGACCCACTGATGATATGTTTACGAATGGTCTAAACATTCATAACTACTCTAAGATGCATGAGTTACCAGAGCGCATTGAGGAAATTATTGACTCACGTTTGTTGTTGGAATTGACGGAAGGTCTTAATAATGCTAAAATTATCAATTACGATACATTGCGGAACGAAAAAATACACATAACAAGAGATACAATGAGACGGATTTTAGCTTCCATAATTCAGATTGGAGTTAAATGTTCGTCTGAGTTACCTTCAGATAGAAACAACATGCATGAGGTTAACGTGGATGTACAAGCAGTAAAAAACCAATTTCTTCGGGTTGGAGTGTAAGGAACAAGAACCCTTTTGATAATCCATGTATTCGCTCTAGCTAATAATCAATATGAATGTTCTGTATTAGAGTCTAACCCTTTTCCATCTTTATCTTTCACTAGTATTTCCCTCCGTAAACTCGTAATGCATAAAATGATGCAAATTATGCCAGTGTTATTGTACTACGGTGGTAAAGTCATTGGGTGATAATATCAGTACCTGGCGGAGCCACATGTTGCTTGTGGATGGTCATGGCCACCCCAAGATTTTCAAAATCTTATGTACAACTACACATATATTCCATAAATTTGGGGTTTAATTCCAGCGGCCATTTTTAGCACCATCTGGAAAGAAAGGAGCTGTAGAAGATTTGAGGAACAATATCTTTACAAAACTGACGACGATCTTATCTATGATGCGAAGTCGTTAATATTGGCATGGGCTGCTGCAGTAGGACATCGGGTTCATTTGAACTCTTCAAATACAGTAATGTGTAACTGAAATTCTATTTTCTTGTAAGTTTTGATGTTTTCTTTTCTTTTTGTTCAACCACCGGTAGATATCTTTGTATATCCTTTTATCTCTTAATAAAGCTTCCCTTTCCCTTTGGATCAAAAATATATATATTCCATAAATGACTCCTTATTTGTGTATATATATTAAAAGAAAAAATCGCAAAAATATTTGGCTTGCATTCGATTATAAATGATTTTATTTTTACAAGCTAATTTATGTTGCCCCCTCCAAAATTTAAATCCTGACTCCGCCGGTGAGTGACCTGAGTTCAATTGTACTATATTAGTTGGTTTCTAAGTTGATTCAGTTGTCAACTGTTACTATATTACCACTAGTCAAGTTTGTAAAACAAGAAACTGGTTGAGAATTCACTGCAATGCAGATGAAACACTAACTTTGGCTTGTTTGTCCAACTCTCCAACCTACTCAGGAACCACTATTAGAGAAAGAAACACAAAATCTAATTCACGACATTAGTAAACAAGAAACTTCATATTGTATTTGTGTAGTTGTAGGAAATCCCACAACTAACACCCCTTAATGATTTCTATAGATCTAAACATATTTCTTGTAAAATTGATGATAAAAGTGCTAAAATTGTAAAATGGACACAAGGATTTTTTATATGGTTCGATCATTGTGATCTACATCCATGGTTCTTCACTATGATTGTTGGGATTACATGAATGTTACATTTAGAATCTCCATTAATGGGTATTTGGAGCTCTAGATCTAGTTTTTGGGGAAGCAGATGGTAAGAAAATAAAGTCTCTCTGTACAAAATGTGTCTCTCCCTACAAAGATGTGTCCTCCATTTATCTCTCCTGCCTTTCTCTTTATATAGGTGTTTACATAGTGGATGACAGCTAACGTGTAGTGGGGTACAGCTAATATTTCCCCTATTTCTGGATCTGGCGTGCGTTATTCTCGCACACTCACGTTGGTTGTTCTCGCACGTGCTCTTCATTGTCGCACGACTCTTCATGCTTTTAGTGTGACTTTGTGATGTAATCTTTAATATCCTTTGCGCGGTCGGCTTCGCTTGGTAATGAAGTGACAACTTCGCATAAAATTAAGAGGCGCGATATTTCGCCCCTACATTTTGCCTCTTTTTTCTTTAATATTGCTTGAAGAGCGATCTTTAAGAAAAAATCCGTTGTTGTAGTAGTCTTTGATCTTTGTTGATGAAGGAACTACGCGAAAGAATACTTTTCTTGAAAATTACGTACTTTCCTCTATTCTTTTGTGAAGTTCCGAATCTTTGAGAAGTATATATGAAGTATCATTTCTTGAAGTATGCGAAGTATGAAGTATCCTTGAAGAAGTATAAGAAGTACTAATCCTCGAAATATAAGAAGTATCTGTCCTTGAATATGAATAAGAAGTATTGCGAACTAATCATGCGAAATTATTGTTGTTGTTGATCACAAGTTCTTCATGGAATGATTCATTGCTTTCGATTTTGCCTCTGCATACTCGGCGTTGGAGTAGTTGAGATGATGTTGAACTTGAGTGTGTTTGATCTTGCAAAGATGATGTTTCATTGGTTATTGATGAACTATTGTATGTGGTTTCTATGACATGTCTTCTATTTCGCTTACTCCATTGTTGGTGAGAATTCTTGTTATTCATGAATGAGCTTCTTCTTTGGAAATAATTCTGACCGAGAAGATAAAGATCAAAAAATGTTTTCTTGATAATCCATAGTTGTCTCTGTTCTTTATCTATGAGGGGAGAATCCTTGAGAAAGTGTCGGATGAGCGAGATAATGCCTCATGCGGTATAATGGCTCTGCCTCTTCCCTTTACTCTTATCTTGCATCTGCCTTATGGGAAATAATTGAGCGAAAATACTTGTGCGATGAAATGTGTATGCGATTCTTATGCCATGAAATGTGTATGCGATGCTTATGTCATGAAATACTTATGCGATGCTTATATGATGAGAATGCTTATCTATTGTTGATGCAATGTATAGATAATGTTGGTGTTACTTAGCTTATTTTACCGCACTAATGTTGATGTCACTTCAAATTGCTTCCATTCTTCATTTCTTTGGCATTGTCTTTAGTACAAGCGTTCATCTTCGCGTACTTATTGTTTCTTCTCTTCCTTATTTCTTTGGCTTTGCCTCAATCACATTTATTATGCGATCTTCTTCGCAATCTATCCGCTCTTTATCAATTCCTGCAAAACAATATTAACTTGTGTTCTATTTTTCTCATGAGGTCTTATTTTGCCTTCCTAATTAAAGGTCTTATTTTGCCTAAAGATTTCTTTGCTCTTTGCGACGAAATCGCATGAAGTCTTTACACCGTAATGTACTGACCCATTGATCTCGCCTTATCTTATTCTTATATTATTACCTCTTCAGGATATATTGATGCGACAATGCGACAGCCCTAAGTACTCCCTTGAGTATAAGCCCCATGACATTACCGTCTTTTGACACAATTCAGCTCCCTAATGGAGGGTGTCGTCCTTATCTTCCCCCTGGTTGCCCCTTTAAGGAAGCTTACCTCAACCGGGTTAAGGTTGGATCCTCCGATCCGGTAAAACAACAACCAGTTGATTTCGCAGTTTCTTATCCCTCCACCAATATGGTTTATGGTTACGAGACCGCACCCTAAGTAGGGTTTCTTCGGACTGAGTGCATCATAGTCAGGACTTGTCAAGAGTGGCAAGGTACGCTGCAGACGTCCCGGGCACTCTTGACTCAACCGTGTACCTCGGCTACCTGATCGAGTTTCTGCACTCCTTAGGAGAGACTTTCTCACCTTGATCTTCCAATCTAAGGCGATAAGCTTAGACAGAAAATTTAAGGCACCTCTTCTGGATGGGATTTTTCGTTTTTTCTCACCCCAAATCTCCAAGACTCAAGTTCCAGTATCGATGTAGCTTTCCCTTGAGTCATGCTTACCAGGTTTTCCCCGACTGTGACGTGCGATAGGTCTTACTTTTTGCCTCTTGAATGTATGCGAACTAGGGTGCATGCCGCAGTTGGATGCCTCTCTTCTGTGGTTATATATTTCGTTTCCTTGTATTAAGGTCTTATTATAAGGACTTATATTTTCCTTTTCTTTTTTGATTTTCTTTCTTGTTGTTGTAGCATTCTATTTCTCTTGATGTGAGTTCCTCTTGGTGCGTAGATATCGTCTTTTGATGTGGTTGACATATTGTGTTTGATGATGATGTGCGATCTTAAGTTGATTGCTTATTTACTGTTTGGTATTCTTTAGTGGGCTCTCAATAAACTGGACTTGAACACAAACAGGTGGGCTTTGGCAAACTTCGCAGTAGTAAAAATAAATGAGGAACGATTTTTTGGGGACCATGATTTTTCTTGGGGGACCATGGTTTTATTTTGGGTAAAGACATTAGAAGTAAATCTAGGTCACCCCTTATCTAGATATTTATATTAATACCTAAATTACCCTCCTGATTAATTTTGGGTGATGATTAGCTAGTGTTAATAATAGTTAGTGTAATAATTAATGAGATGATTAAGTTAAAGATAATTAGTGAGATTAAAAAATCAGATGATTTTTTTTTTAAAGAAGTAGAATTATTGAGAGAGTAAAGTTAGAGAAGCTGAAGAAGGAAAACATGAAAAACGATGGATTTTACCAACCACAACCGGAGGAAGGGTATTTGGGTACCCAGGTATGCTTCAAACTTAGATAATGTTGGTTGAATTGCTCCAAACTTTCAAAAAAATGAAATTTTTTATATAAATTTGGGCTAGTTCGGTTAACCATATGTCAACAACATGTAACCGAACACATCTGAAAGCGTAGTTCGGTTACCATATGTCAAGATAAGAATTGTTGGAAACGATAAGAATCTCTTCCTTTCTGTCTTGTTTCCGTGCTTCCTCTTCAACCCTGAGCTTAGAAATCAAACTTTCAAGAGAAAATTCCTTAGTTTTATGACGCAAAGAACTACGAAAAATTCTTAGAAATCAAACTTTCAATATTCAATATTTTTTCATTGTTTGAAGTTCATGAGCCTGAGAAACGACTGATTTTTCATCCACCATTTGATATCTCAGGTAGCGGCTTACAGCATATTTCTTCGATCCGGCTTCTTCGGTGTCATATTTTTTCTGTAAGGCATCCCACACATCTTTAGCAGTATCAAATGCGGAGTAGTATTCATAAAGATCGTCAGACAAAGCATTCGGAATATAGTTTTTGCAATCAAAGTCATTATCAATCCATTTTTCATAGGCTTTTTGTTTTTCTTCAGCAATTTGGGTTTCAACAGGTTCTTCAGTTGGTTGAGGAGTTGCAGTTGTTGCGGCTGGAGTTGCTTTTTTCGCAGCTTCTGCATCTTGTGGATTAGCTGGTTTGATTGAGGTCACCATCATGTGCAACTTCATCAGTTTGAGATAGAAAAACAACTTTAGATTCCATCTTCTGAAATGAAGTCCTTCAAACTTGAACGGCTTGTTGATATCAGCAACGGTTTTCTTTTTAGGTTCCATGGCAAAAAGATACGTCTTAAAATTGTAGGAACAGTTACCGATTTCACACCTGCAAAACAAGGGTTAAACACAAAATCCAAGGTATCGGCTGAGTCACGACCAGGTCGCTCTCTTTAAGACGTTTCTTGGCTCTGCCTTGAGTTTTGTGCAAGCAGTCTCTCTTTGTCACAACGTCCCCAGGATAAAACAGCCGAGAAAAAACTCTCGTCGATCTCTCATGCACACAGTGAGAAATCGATCACTTTCACTCTTTTATTCTTGCTCAAAAAAACTTGGTCTCTTTGATTCACAAAAACAGTATATGGAAAACTCTTACCATTCTGCCTCTCAAAACTGGCTTATTATAGCCTTCTCAATTAAGACAAAATTAATGGAAATAAATTTTGGTTTTAATTGTCTCCATAAAATCTTGTGTAACAATCCAAAAACGGTCAAGTAATTTGTGCCAAAATAAATACAATTGAAACCGTAATTAAAACCTGTAAAAAACGTTTTTGACTAATGATATATAGTTATATATATATATACACCCAATCAGTAAGGGGAGGGATTTGATCCTGAGACCTCACCCTCAAGGCCGAAAATACTTAACCACTGGGCCAAGGTTGAATTGTTGATATAAATATACAAAAAAAATTCTTTTAAAAAACCATATATCCGAACAGCTTCCATAATTCAAATTGGAGTTAAATGTTCTTCCGAGTTACCTTCGGACAGAAAGAACATGGATGAGGTTAGTGTGGACATACAAGCGGTAAAAAACCAATTTCTTCGTGTTGAAATGTAACAATGAAGATTTCTTTTCATAATCCATGTATGTCTAGCTTTTTTCCTTCGTCATCTGTCTCTAGACTCTCTCTATGTAGTTAACTTGTAATACATAAAATGATGCAAAATATAATATGCCCTGTGTATTACCAGGAGTTCACCTTCAAAGTGCCATGACTAAAACCTACACACTTGCAGATATTGAAAGTCATGGCCAATAAGATAATAATTCTGCAGCATTTCCATAACCAATATTCATGAACATGATGAGACAATTGTGTCTTAGAATAGCCTATCCTCCCACCAAAACCCTAACTTCAAAACCATAAGAAGCACAGTTCAACTGGACGCCACATTTTGAATTGTCCAAAATCTCATTAACGGGGAATGCACAGCTTAACTGCTCAATCTAGCTGCAAAGAGGAGTCGGGAACAGAGTTAGCACACAAACGCCTTGATAAACCTGAACACCTGACATCCGCCACCTACTTCTGCTGAGAGTCTCTCGTCAACTCTTTACTATGACACATTATGTCTTGGCTGTCAGAGTTGATAGTCGAATCTTTGAACTGATCTCAATCTTGTTCCATATGGAATTTTGTTTTAGACAAACCACAAAAATTTCATTCACTGAATAAAGAATTCAACAGAAAAGGTTCAGGGAGAACCTACAAGAAAATACCGAAACAAAAACAGAAAAACAAAAACGAGTTTTTAGGGACCATGATTTTTCTGAGGGGACCATGGTTTTATTAGGCCACCTTCTCTATAGTTATAAAGTGTGTCCTAAAACATTGAAATGACTAACCTATTCTTAACCTAATTTAATTTAAAACCAACTCAATAACCACCTATATATATATATATAACCACCACCTCCTCCCACCATTGCCGATTATCACCACCACCACCTCCGATTATCACCACCACCAACCACCGATTACCACCACCGCCGATTACCACCACAACCACCACCACCTCCCACCATCGCTGATTACCACCACCACCACCTCCGATTATCACCACCACCAACCACTGATTACCACCACCATCACCGCCCACCACCGCCGATTACCACCACCACCTCCTCTGATTATCACCACCACCAACCACCGATTACCACCACCACCAACCACCACCACCACTATATATATATATATAGCTTAATTTAAAACATTAACAAAGATATTCTCACAAACTCATTACTTGTCATTCGTTTTTTTTTTAATAAATGAGAAGTAATCATTAAAATGAGTTGAAAATGGAAGTTGCAGAGAGGTTTAATGGAGAGTTTTTTTTTCAGAGAAAAGTTCGGTTATCACGAATTAATATTTTCTTAACCGAACTCAGAGTTTGGTTGATTCGCAAAAATATACTTTTAACCGAACTCCTTGTATTAGAACAACACAAGTCCATAAGTTCGGTTCCTTCGCAAAATAAGGATATCACCAAACTTTAGTTTACGAAAATAATGAGAAGTCCACAAGTTCGGTTCGTTCGCAAAAATGTTAAGTTTTCTTTGTAAGCGAACTCTACCTTTGAAACTTCGTAACCGAACTCTACCTAATTCGCCAAGAAATAAATTTCGTAGTAACCGAACGTTTGCCTAATTGCATATATGCATATATAAGCCCAGTTCGATTGATTCGCAAAATATGTTGAAGTTTGCGAACCAACCGAACTTCTAACACTAGGTTACTTTTAACCTGCAGTTCGGTTGGGAACTTGGTTGCGTTGAAGTTTGCGAACTAACCGAACACACAAGATGTACCCAAATAAATTGTTAAGTTCAAAACCTCTGTTAACGAGCGAGTTCGGTAACCGAGCATTACACTATACGACCAAAACCTCCATTAACGAGCGAGTTCGGTAACCTTCGTGTTTGGAAAACGTAACCGAACTACACTTTCAGGTGTGTTCCGTTACATGTTCTTGACATATGGTAACCGAACTGGCCCAAATCTACATAAAAAATTTCATTTTTAAAAAAGTTTGGAGCAATTCAACCAACATTATCTAAGTTTGAAGCATACATGGGTACCCAAATACCCTTCCTCCGGTTGTGATTGGTAAAATCCATCGTTTTTCATGTTTTCCTTCTTCATCTTCTCTAACTTTAATCTCTCAATAATTTTAATTCTTTAAAAAAAAATCCATCTGATTTTTTAATCTCACTAATTATCTTTAACTTAATCATCTCACTAATCATTACACTAACTAATCATCACCCAAAATTACTCAGGAGGGTAATTTAGGTATTAATATAAATATCTAGACAAGGGGTGACTTAGATTTACTTCTAATGTCTTTAACCAAAATAAAACCATGGTCCCAAAAAAAAAAATCATGGTCCCCAAAAAATCGTTCAAAAACAAGGGGCAGAAGAAGAGACAACATGTCCAAAGCCCACAAACTAAAAAATAAGAGAATAAACCCAGAAAGCCCAAAAGAGAAACTAAACTGAGATCAACGTCAAGCAAACCGGAGATAAGTCAAATCCGGGAATTCAAGTCTCAGCAACTCATTAGTTCTTGAAAAGAAGCGCAATATCTGTCCTTGTTTAAGGAAACTCCTTTCTTGGCAAAGAAATCCGCAGAGATGTCCTTGCACACATGTTTGGTAAGGGACAAACTGGAGTAAATTGCAGATCCTTTCCCATCTTGACCAAACAATCCAAGGAAGATTCTTTCACATGAAAGAAGTCACCGTAGCTTTACAGTCAGTTTGGAGAATCACTCTGTACTGCTAATTATCAACTGCCCATTCAAAGCTCTCTTATAACTGCAAATACCTCAGCTAGATGATTTGTAGCCAAACCCAATCCACCAGATTCAGCATACCTAACCATAAAGCCATAACCTGACATACCCGGGTTATCTCTTGAAGCGACATCACAACAGATTAGGATTGAGTTTTCATCAGGGAGAGAAAATCTACATTCAATCACTTCATAATGTTACAATTTTCTTTTTCCTTATATCAAAATGTTGAAGGACAGAGATGTCATAACTGTTATTCCACATAAGACCCTTCAGTCTTGTTTCAAAGTCATGAATGAACTGTAATACTTTCTGTTTGAATCTAGAAACATCAGGAACCTCATTGTCATAGAAAACTCTGTTTCTTAAGAGTTTTGGAAGCAGCTATCCTCCAAATTTCTTTTACCACAGGACTTTTATATTTACTAAATGAGAAAATATCAGTAAATGAAGTAGAGATAAAGAAGGGAAAAATACCTCCTAGCCATCTCCAAATTTCTTGACTGAATTCACACTTCACAATGCCATAAAAGATGATCAGTTATGTCTTCCTCTTTGTGGCAGAACAAGCATCTTGACAGCATATTAAAGCCTCTCTTTTTCATGTTCATGTCATCAGCTATAGCCCCTCTAACAATCTTCCATACATTGCTGGCAACTGTAGGATGCACATAAGAGCTCCAAATTTTCTTGTAATGGCTAACTTTTGGCATAACAAATCTTATTTTCTCCAGAGCATTAGAAACAGAAAATATACCCTTGGAATTACCACACCAGATCATTTTGTCTTCCCCATGATGAAGAATAGGAAGATCAGCCAAATCAATGAAGTCCAAAACCATTTCGGGAATCATCCATTGTCTATTGACAATCAATTCACTGACTTTCATGTTACTACTTGATTGATGAAAGAGTTGTTAGGAAATAAAGAAGAAATAGTTTTGAAGCCAAACATCGTTCCAAATAGAAATGTTTTTATCATCTCCTACAATCCATCTTGTATATTCGTTCAAATCATTGATCACCCACTTTATACCAGTCCAAATTGAAGATTTCTTTTAATAAGTAATCCATCTGTTATCATCTTTACATTTGGCCCATTCAGCTTCAGAATTTTGAACTTTCCATAGAAGCTTCGTTAACAAAGCTTTATTCAGATCTTCAAATTTTGTTATGCCTAAACCACCTTCCTTCATCTAGTGGAGTACACACCTCATCCCAATTAGCAGTCACCATCAAGTTTCCAACAATCTTATCACATTTCAAAATAACCTTTTTTGGCCATTTATAAATGGACATGTTCTATACGGGAATACTACTAAGAACATGCTTTAGAGTTAATCTAGCTTGAAAAGATAGAAGCTTACCAACCCAAGAAGCAAGTCGTTGATGAAGATAATCAACCAAGCACCATACATGCTCAGACTTCACTTTTCCTGGCATCAAAAGAACACCCAAATATTTATCTGGAAAGTTGGCCAGACTCATTCCCATATAAGCAGCAATCTGTTGTTAGTACCATCAACAAAAACTTTACTTTTGACCGCATTAATCACTTGAGCAGAAGAAACTTGGTAATAGCAAGTAATTGTCTCAAGTTATCTAAACTTTTGTTCCACCATTGCAAAAGATGAAAAATATCATCGGCAAAAAGAAGGTGAGAAAGTTAAATGCCTTTTCTTATAAGCATAAGGTTGAATACCACCATTATTAATCAGCTGAGATAGCTTCCTGCTAAGAATGTCTTCGGCAAGAAAAAATAATATGTGAGAAAGGGGATCACCCTGTTATAGACCGCTACTGACACCAAAATATCCAATAGGACCTCCATTAAGTAGGATAGAGATTTTAGTAATGGAGAACGTCAGCTTACCCAGAGAAATGCTATTATCTTGTTCCACATAAAAGACCATAACAGTAATGGAGAACGCCGACTTACCCAGCCCCTAACACACACATAAAAGACCATAACAGTAACGGGGAACATCAACTTACCCATTTGCGTGTCATTTTTCTTTTTCCAACTGATACTGAGTTAGTATTGATACATCTAATAATAGATGCTTGAAAAAGCAGTATATATAGATGTAGAAACATTAGCCCAATTCAGTTGGAGTCATAATTAATGTTGCATCGGAAGACACCGCTCCATCTGTTTCTGCCACTTTTCTTTTCAGTATATGTTGGTTGCGCAACAATTCTACTGCAGTAGAAACAACCCCTTTAGGCTTTACAAAGATATTGAATCCTGGCTCTCCCTTATTTTTGTACATCTATTTAGCCTTATCTAATTGAGAACAAATAGGGTAAAAAAAAATCTGAAGACTAATTAAAAACAAAAAATCTAAAAGAGAGACACACAAAAATAGAAATTAGATTTACTGCTCTTTAACCAAAGTTGAATCTATGACCAAACTGTATGCAGTAGGTTTAAAAGTATCCATAAGTAAAATGAAACCCAGTTAGCCCCATTATACTCACTGCTAGGCTTTTCAACTCTAAGCTCAAACGTAAAATCACTGAATAAGCTTGTCGCGAGCTAAAAGCATGAAATTAAATTGAAGGGAAAAAAGAAAAAAAACTGGTACCTAAAAGAGTAATAGGACCAACTCGGGAAGAAAGATGTCAAACTGATTAAGGGACTCCGAACCCCATGGGATGGTACTGAAAGTTAAGAGATTAAGCAACTGAAATTCTCACCAAATTTTTGCCTACTCAGTCCAAAAACTGGGTTACGCATGCAAATGCAACTGGACCAATAACAACGTTCATCACTACTTCTCTATTAAGTATAAACTAAACTTACAAATAAGAGAAATCATTGCGTAGAAGTTAACTTTTCTTAAACCGTTGTCTAAATCTACTGTTCAGCAAAATCGTACTTTTCAGTAAATATGTCAGTCAATAGGAGATACACCAATTGATCTAAACCTGTCAGTTTTTCTGAAAATTCTCACGGATTGAACTTGTCCCCTCCCTTTACGGCTTTACCCCAAAAATCTGAAAGAGAAAAACTCAAAATATAGCGACTGAAGACTGAGGTTAAAAAAAAAATTGTTTTTATGAAGCCAAGACTGAGGTAATATGATGATAGTAATGCTTGATGCAATGTATGCTTTAGTCAATAGATGGATGTATCTTTATAATGTCCAAAATGTTGATAAGGTCTAAGGCTCTAACCTCTGACTTCTCACCATTTGAAGCTGATAATATGATCTTTGTTGGCTTTTAGTACTTGGTATTGATTGTGGCATCATCTCTCTAAGCTAACTTGCTATAGGTCATGTCAAAACTCCTTTTTCTCTTATTTTAACCATGAAGGAGCTACTGTTATGCTATGAGATAACCATGTAGCACTCGGGTTCTGACAAATTTGCTGGCTGCAGAGTGCAGCAGTAATACTGTTCTTTATTTTCTTGTGGTTGTTACATAATAAAACCCACTAATTAGGCAAAAATGCAAAGATGTCTTCCACCGTGTCTGTATTTCTTTGCTTGAGTTAATTGGGTTGTTGGTACCGTGATGGTTACTAATTGGTGATATCTCAAAATTAACTATCAATCATAGCACAACAAACTCTTTTAGTTATTCGAAATATACTGTGGATAGTTTCTAAAAATAAAACTAAAAGGACCAAATCGTGGAGAAAGATGTTAAACTGTTTAAGTGACTCGAAACCCCACAAATCTTTGGATGGTACTACACTGGAAGTTAAGCAACCGAAATTCTCACCTCCAGATTTTTGCCTGCTCAGTCCAAAAACTGGATTAGATACTTCTCTGCCTTCCTCTCCATCGTCTGGTTTCGTAATCTCACTAAGTACTGTGTTCAGTAACGCATAATTCAAACCCTTCAGAAAATGTGTATGTTTCACATGACCTTCAAAAATTAAACAACCACTTAGCACAAAATGTGTGTATAATTAAGCATCTCTTCAACACCTACGACTGGAATACCAAAAATCTAAGACAATTTACCCATCAATATTCGGTGACTCTATAACAGGCATACCTCCAAGATACTTCAACATCCTCATTGCATTTTCTGGCCTAAGATCAACAATACCAAGAGGAGCCACAACATAGAAGAAAGGCCTAATTCATTTGGTTGTTCAGAATCAGGGTTTTGAACTTCTCCAAGTTTATTAGCTCTGTCTCGATTCTCGCCCTATCAAATTTCAATGCAATAAGAAAACCCCAAATTCATGATAAACGCTAATAAAACAACAGCAGAATAAGATGGGATGGCTTACTTTTTAAGATTCGTTATCTCCTCCAGTAAATCTGGGATGGCACTGTTATATTCGCAAAAAAGAATCTAAGAATCTTCCAGCACAAAATTGCTCTAAAACTGTAAAAACAATTAAGACTTCTTGTTTCAGAATCAGAAATCCAAAACCAGTGAAACGCATAGAGATAGTTGTATTACATATTTGTTATACCCTGCACTTTAAATTGAGTAGTGACCGGATTAAGGAAAATAACAACCACATTAGTGAAACTACCGCATTGACACCACCAAAGATTGGGATTTATAACTTCTTCATGGCCTTGTCGATCGGTTTGCATGTTTTCCGACCAAATAATCTATCGACCTTTAGAGATTAAAAAAGATATGTTAAGACAGACTAAAATTATATTGGCAATTTATTCGTGATGTAAAAAAATGATGACATGTCAGATAAGTAATACCTAATGTGAGGTCTCAAAGTTTGAGACAAATCGATCCACTAATATGCTCTTATTGAGACAAAGAAGATGATTAGTATTTCTTATTAGGTGCAGAGACTTAAAGCAGATGATAAGACCAACCTCACATGGCCAGTGTACCATCAAAGTACTTGATGGCTATATCATCCAGGATATCACAGGGAATCGTTCAGACTCAATTGCCTCCAGGTACATGAACACCGAAGATGAGACACCTGACTAAGAGGGCTTCGTGTATCGACATCAGCCACTTGGTCCAAAGGCTGCCGACCACCTCCATCAATAGCACAAATTAACTCTAATTTCATTGACAAACATAAGCTTCTCTATCAGAATTTTCACAATCCAGCTAAGCAATGGTAGCAGCAACACGGGGTGCCTTCACCACTGTCAGATTCACAAAAAAGAAACTAAGAATATGCCAGAAAAAGTTGCTCTAAAACTGTAAAAGCAATTAAGACTCCTTGCTCAAACAATCTAAAACCAAGATCGACTTCGGGTTCGACAAAGACACCCAAATGCCTTGTCAACAACCCATTAGTATGTCCTTCCAATAATTGCATTATGTCAACCAAATTGTACTACCAAATAAACCAGACCCCACTGAACGGAAGTTCATTAATGATTCGTTTCCTGGTGTATTAAGAACTAAGGTACCAGGACTGATAACTTCACAGAAAAATAGGTTGCCCCAATTTCCTGGACATTAATTACTCGGGTGCAGGTATGTGATTCAGTACCTACTCCAAACCCACCATGAACACTATTTCACATAGAGGAACATGGCAAATTTTGTTTTCTTCAGTATTTTTTTGATCAAAGAAGCAAATTAAGTGAAAATTTCATTGACCCACCTTTGAATTCAGGCAGAGAGACTTTTCGGGTTGTCACAGCTCCACTGTCTCCAAGAAATGGCCACCAACAATGTCAGGCACCTGTAATTAATAATATAAAACCAAGGTAAGCTTAAATACCACCACATTTTAAACGTAAACCATTAAGATCGCTAATCTCAATTCAACATAGAGTGAAATATTTTAGAATGTAAATATATAATATTAGAAACGAACATGGCTTTCTCTAAATTTGATCTTACTGAAATTTATTGCTTCTCATTTTTCCTCCTGTCAAGCTCTTTAAAGCAACCGTTGAAGCAACCTATTGCCATGAATCTATCACTTATATGTTTTTATCTATCACTTTAACGTGCCAGGCCCACTAAAGCTACTGAGAATGAATCTCTGGAGATACTGTACCTTGGGAGCGAATACAACAGTCAGTCCCCAGTATACAGAGCATAAAATTTCTCTCCCTACATACCAAAACAAAATCTGAACCACCCTTATTGTCTAGTTCATACCAAAATGGGATCCAATATCAGATTCCGAAACTTGTAATAGAGTGTAGTCGTGAGCAGTCAAATATTTATACCACCACTACACCAACGGTGATAGCATGGCAGAGTATGTACGCTTTAGATGAGAATAATGCATCAGCTAGTATTAGCAATACGGTTTCACCAAGTCTGGAGAGTTAATAACCCAATCTTTAATAAAGATACTGAAACATAGATGAATATCTAATATAAAAGATTTAGAGAAACAAAAGAAAGTTAAAACTACAGCAGAACTATTATAACATAATTACCTTGAATGTACACAGTCTTGCAAATAACTTCTTGTCGAGGCCTCTGCAAGAAAACACAAGAAAGACAGATCTATTTGCATCATTGACATATACCCTTTACATGAAAAATATGGCTTAGATGTAACTCAGAAAACTAAAGCCAATTTCAAAGCTACCATTATATTTGAGAGGATTACCTCACAATAAAATTTGAACTTATCATCTTTATTCACCTTTTTCAAGAATTGTGTCTTTGTTGAAATGGTATACATCCTGAGCCCTTGTATGTACAGCTTTCCTTGTGCCCATCCATGATAAGGAGCAAGAAGGCCATATCCTTGATCTTTCAAGGACATCCCTGCAACAAAATATATCAAAATTCTAAATATAAGTCGTGGAGTCTGATATTGTGCTAGTTCCAAAATTTCAACTATATGCTTGAAGAGATCCGTATTTCTTAGAAGGAGTTTATAGTTATACAACTCATTGGAGGATATCAATTTCATGCTTGATTCTCAGAAGTTGAATACAATAAATAAATGGTGGAACAAAAGGAAAATTTATAACCGTTTTTTATATGGAACAAAGAGAGAAGTGATAATGCAGCCAGTTCGAGATCTTGACTCGCATGGTTCCATTGCTGAGTTCTGGTACTTTCTGGATCGACCATAGATTCTGTTGGTTTGTCCAATTATTTGCTGTATAGAAACACAATAAATATTGAAATTCTCATAAAACATATTGCTTAAGCTATCTTCAGAATTTCCTGTATCACACAATAGTAATACCATAATCAACAACAAAATTTAATTGAAATTTCACAACAAAAACAACGACCCTCGAAATAAAAACCAACCAAATAGAAATCAAATGAATCTGGCAAAAAAATATAATGGACGAAGAAAAACCGAAATTGAGGTTTTTGCTTTTTAGTGAATTTAAAGGAAACATTCAAGATTCAGAGAATAAGATAGTTAACAGAAGATTTGGATTGCTTTGACACAGGAACCAATGGATTGTTTGGAGCTCTCCCGAGCAATGGATGAAATACTAAAACGGCAACTTGAAGCATCCCTTTTCTTAACAACGAATTAAAAATCCCAGATATCTACTGGGAAAGATTTGTTGTTTCAACTATTTTCAGTTCAGACCTCTTCGAAGAACTACATCATAACAATTGATCCATACAAAACTACTAGATTCAGAAATCAAGCAGAAATTACAGAAACTTTTATTGTTGAGTTCGAATTTTCTTGAGAGAGGCGGAAGAGGGGAAGAGATAGAGTGTTTTCAGAAATTGTATTGAGCTCGAATCAGCTAAGACTGGTAAAAATAGTATAGTATATATGATTTTGTCTTTCTATTTCTTGAGTTGGGATGTCTCAACTATCTGATTGAACTGGTTTATATACAAAAATTTCTTGAGATAGAGAGTACAAATTATGGCGTTTATGCATGGATCTATAAGTGTTATGGTACTTAACCTACTTAGGAGCACAAGCTACTTGCACGATGTTTTTGCTTCTTTTAAACTATTGTGATCAAAGGACCTCATTGGATTTAAATAGCAGGCTACTGGATTTGCAAACTATGCAAACGTTAGAGTAGAATCTTTCGAATCACCTCCATTGACACCAACGCAGCAAAATAAGAAATTTATTGATTTAACGGCATGTTTGGCCAAGAAAATAAGAAATGGAATGACAGCAAGATAGAAGAAAATAGGCACCCATATTACACAGATCATGAGATACAACTATAACCACATACATGCTTGTAGGTTGCACCAAAGCACTTATGCCCATGCAAACAAAAAGGAATACATGTCCGTGAATTTACTTCTATAAAAATGCGGTGGAGATCAGTTAAGAAATTAATTTATGAGTACTAACAATTTTCTTTTGGTAATCATCCGACACTTATTTCAGGACCATTTTTTCTCAACATGCATACCCATTCCGATTGATGTGTGTCTACTATGAGCAAAAATATGTAGATACAGCCTAATCCTAGAGAAGCAACAAGACAAGTATATGATACAGCGAATTAGTAATACTTAGTAATACCTTTGATCCTTCAATTATCAAATTCCAGTGTGCATTTTGCATCCGACCATTGGCATTGCGAGTTCCTCCATCAAATTCCAATCTCAGCACCTCTTTCTTTTTCCATATCTTCTGTTGAAACTCGAACCTATATTGCATAAACGGATTAAAAAGTAAACATTGAACTACATAATAAATCTTCAGTCAAATGCAGGGGCACATCAGGTAGTAAGAGAACACCCCCAAACATAAACTTGGCCAAATCATACAAAATCTCTACCATTCAACAGTGACCTAAACAAAGTAAAACCCAATTCACTCTAATCCCGAAATTAAAAATCCCAAAACCCTTTAAAGCAGTAAACCACTAGCCTAAACAAGACCAAATTAACAGCACCCAAATCATAAAAATCCAAACTTTAATCAAACCCAACATTAATCAATCCAATAAAACTACAGACTATTAAAAAACTGAGCTTTAGTTATTAAAAATCAACTTAATTAACATAGGATACCTGCCTTTGATCTTCGATCTATGGCTTTCTCAAGCATTGATGAATCATCATCATCTTCAAAATTTCTCTAAGGTTTTGTTTTGGGTTGTTTAATTAACTCCGAAGATGAAACACCGATAACTAAAGGAGTGCAGTTTTTGTACCCTTTGTGATGATTGTGCCGAGTCTCAGTATCACATCCTACTTCATTTCAGGGTGTCTCAAGAAGATTGTTCTTCAGTAGACCTGAAAAGAACTGGTGCCCTATTTTTGAAGAGAAACTAGATTCAAAACATTAGATCGATGTACTGATGCTAAGTGGGTGGTGCTTACTTGGGCTTGGGCTGCTAGTTTAGGAAGAAGGGTCCATTTCAAAACATAGCTCTTTGAAACTCTTGCTTTACGCAAATTTCAAACTTATCTTTATCACTTGATGCCGGGATAAAACACAAACTAATGGAAATATCTTAAAGCCATCTGTTGAAATATCCCAAAACTTTTTTTTTTTTTTTTTTTTTTTTTTTTTTTGTATATAACTGTTGTTATGTATAGAATTAATGAGAACAAATCCAATATCATGTTTGTCGATCTTGCTTGTGAGTGAAATCCATTCGATGAAAACCATCTCGTACACACGTGTTTAAGAAGATGTTAACCATAACTAATGGAAGGTTATCTATAACTAACAGTTTGACTAGAACCACTAGTTAACCTACTTGACTAACGCTTTAACGATCGGAACATTAGTTGGACAAATTTAGGACCGAAATTATGACCCAAACACAAAATAGTTATAATGTAAATGCACCATTAATACAACAAAACATGACATGGTTAAAAAAAATATAACAAAAGTAAATTGTGGAAATTTCTGAGAAATTTAAGTTTGGTTCCTCTCTCTTCCAGAAACCCGTCATTAAAATTACATATATGTGTAGCCCAAATAACAAGATCTAAAGTTGAGATTAGTAGTTTAGATTGAATTTAAATTTTCATATTTTGTTTTAGACTAAATTAACCTTAATTAGTTATGAATTATTAATATAAACATTTAAAAAAAATATCCCGTCAAAATTTGTTACCATATTTTTCAACAATTAAGTAGCCAATTAAGATTACTCCCATAACGGCCAGCTAAAGTTATTCCTATTAATTGGGAAATTTAAAGATCATGCTACCACTTTGTTTCCTTTTCTCAGGTGAGATTCATCTTTAGCAGGGTATCCTCCTCGCCAATCACTTTCTCTTCCTCATTAGATTTCTTATACTCTTTAATTTAAGAAATAAGTTTATGATTACAACAAAACCGGTGTTTAGATTACACCGTTTTTAATTTGTTGTCTTCTTATTTCCTTCTTTATCAGACTAAAATCTGTCATTGTTTCACCTTTTTCCTAAATATCACCATCGTGCATAGAGTGTTAGGAAATCACTTCTATGTTTTAACCAATCCGAGCACTTTCCATTACAATAGATTTTGATTCAAAGTTCATGTACTTTCCATTATTTTATTAGGATCAAATCAGACAGACAAAACAATAACTGGATAAAGCTACGGGACCAAAAATCTTGGTGTTAACACAATACGGCATTATGTTATAGTTCCATGTTTTGATCTTCAGCTATAGTAGCATAAACTTTTATAGTTCTTCTAAAGATAATCATTGTGATTGCATATTGTCCATATCAATCTACTTTAGACTTTTCATCTGTTTTGTTATTCTAATCTCGATACATATAATTTTTTTCGTTTTATGTTTTTAGGTTGTCTTGGAAAGAATTGGTGATAATTGATAATTGCAATCTTCACAAAATATGTCTAGACCGACTGGTTAACTAGTGAAAACAAAAAAATTCACCAATTAGCATGACGGAAAATTGAAATTTTCGCAAATTTTGTTTGCGAAAACTGGAATTACCACCAATCTCGTAAAATGGAATTTTAAGTCTGATTTTTCTAACCACGTCACTTTACTATGGATGAATACAAAAAATTTCACCAACCTCGCACGACGAAAAATTGAAATTTTCACAAATCGCATTTGTGAAAACTGGAATTATCACCAATCTCGTATGACACTGGCGTAGGAAATTAGAATTTTAAGTCCGATAATTCTAACCACGCCACTTTATTACGGATGAAAACATAAAATCTCACCAATCTCGCATGACGAAAAATTGAAACTTTCACAAATCGCGTTTGTGGAAAATGGAATTATCACCAATCTCGTATGACAGTAGCGGAGGAATTGTAATTTTTCAATAATCAAGATTGTGAAAACTGGTATTTTCACCAATCACATTATTATTAGTGAAAATTAAAATTTTCTAGATCTAATAATCACACATGTTTACCTTATGTTGTCAGTATGAGAATCAAAATTTTCACACAAAAAAAAAACTGAGATTTGTAGTAATCTCGCATGGCATTATTATTTGTCAAAAAAATGAAATTTGCTATTTTTAGGGAAATAAACAAAGAGGTATAAAATAAATTATTTTTAGTGAAAGTCAAACGAGTTATTTAAGGGATTTGAATTTTTAACAACCGTTTTTTTTTTCAAAGCAGAAATTAAATGGATAACTAACTTTTAGGGAGATAAACAAATACACAAAATTGGTTAAAAAGACCAAAATCAACAATTTCTGGGTGAAATGGACAGTTAGATTTTGATACTGTTTAAATGGACAAAAATGTAAAAATAGGCAAGATGTAACCAGTTTCATCGTGCCCATTTTCAAATATTTTTTCTTATTTTTAATTTACACAGGATGTATCCAGTTTCATCCTTGCTATTTTTTAAATTTAAGCTTACTATTTATTTTTTTTGTCATTTCACCCAAACTATTTTTTACTCGTCCATTTGAACCGTGATTTAAAAATATTTGGACAAATGACCCATTTTGCGAAACAAATAAAAACGAGTTAATTTAGGGATTAGAGTTTATGATAACCGTTTTCTTTTTTAAATAGAATTAATTTCCTTATTAGGTAAAAGGTTATTTTTGTAAACAATTCATACTATAAAATGATTAGGGGTTTGTTATGTAAGGAATCTTAATGAAGGGTTTCTAATATACAAAAATTATAAATTGGGCTAGGGAAAGAGTTCCCCAAAGTAGATTTCTTCTTATGATAAACTGAATGACCATAATATAAATAATTTTGATGATAAACCATTTTATGTTTTGAAACGATATGGAAAAAACCGTATGGTGATGTACATAAGAAAATGTATTATTTGATTGAACGTTTTCATAGTGTTAGACTCTTTAAAAAAATGACAACAAATTGAGTATAAGTTTTTGAACTCTATGAGATAAGAAGATTGTGTAATACACATAACTACAGTCGTGTAGAGTCTAAAGACGACATATTATAGTCTTGTGCTTGTGCCCTAGTTTAATGAATGATTTAGAGAGTTAACTTCCCACATTCACATCGAAGACGACTATACTTTCACATTCATACAAGTAATCAATCAATCAAAAATATTATTGCACAAAGATATACATATCATTGAAACTTTAAATATCTTAACATTATCTCGTTTCAAGATACCGTGTCATGGGGTGAATCGATTCTCAAAACATGATTCTAAGTGTTTGTATTATCCAATATGTGTTGGTCCCTTTCAGCCTGTTTCCAGGATCTTTGGTTATAGGTTAGAGGTCCAAGTGAACAACTTTATCCATATTATTTGTGAATCGTTTTTCCCTTTGAACCTATTTCTAGGTGGGTGTCTATCACAAATAACTCAATTCTTAAATCAAATCAGTTTTAGATCAAATATATATCTGAATGAATTACAGATGTAGCTGCACCTAAAACTTTGTTTCTGTTTGAAGGAAGATATCAAATAAATTTCTTACATTGGATAAGGCTTGGGTTCCTTATATACTTGGTACTTAGTAGTTAAGATGGTTTCGTATGAATCGTCTTTCTTATTTGAAGTTGGAACTTAATTATTAAATTATCAAAAAAAAAATCCCTTCCACTTATTTCAACAAGAAGCATATAGACCCAGTGACTGTGTTGCTTAAATCGAAATAAATACTTAAACGGTTATTGTATTTGTAATACCACGGTGGCAGGGTTAAGTTCTCTGAATTAATTATTGAGGTCTTCTTAGGCCCAAGTCGTATTAATAAGTGAATGTTTGTAACTAGTATCTATCATGTATAACACAAATCCATGATAGTCGGCTCTTATGAGTTTTTTTTTTTTTGTATTATTTAACCTTTTTTATTCTATTTCACTTTGTTTCTTAAGGCAATTCCTATAGTTATTGGCAAATCAAAATTTTTAAAATCAGCCACGTGGAAGGACAACATGTTTTTCCACTATGGGAATCCCACTCAAAATAATCAGATTTGATAAATTGGGGCCCACTTTCAAATATAATATAGTTAAATATTTATTAATTAAATATGATAAAGTTAAAAAAATTATAGTATAATAATATTTATTTTATTGTTTGTTGGATTTTTGAATAGAAATATCATTTAGTTAGTGTGAATGGATGTCTCCACTCACTTAAACCTTTTCAATATGTAGTGTATTATCCCAAAGGATGTGACCCTCCACTAACGGATGTTAATCTTCGTGTAAGGATTTCTCCAAGAGTCACCTCTAAACCTATATAAACCCCACTCATTCTTCATTGAACTTATGAGTTTTAGAGTAAAAAAAAAGAACTTGTACTAGAAAATTGTAGTTTGCATATTGTCTTCAGGAGTCTAAGAAGAGTTTGTCCACATCTATTCGCCTTCGATGTTTGGTGATCCTCGAATGCTGCGAGAACAACCAAAGGTATTGTTGAATGCTGGAGACATATACCGTACACTATAACAACATTAAGTACATGTCATTAAATGTCTTAAGTAAAGAGATTACTCGTCTCAATACACCCAAGTAAGTTTCTTTAAGTTTTGATTGATTATCTATTTTTCTATCTTTCTTTTCTTGTTTTGTTGTTGGTAAATATTTAATATATAAATGAAAACCATGTTACAAAAAATTGTAATGGATCGATGGATAAAACACGAGTTTTATTATTGGAGAATCGATAACGAAGATGTTTTATCCAACATTGTTAAAAGTTAGAAAGTAGGAATTGTCAGACAAAAATCAATAGTGTGCGGATTTTGAATGTCCGCCCGCGGATGAATATAAACCTCGCGGATTAACTTTGACAGCGCGGACCATAAGGAGACTCTCGTGTTGGTCCGTAGTGAACAAACCATCAAATTTATTGGTTTGGCCACCCGTTTTTCATGTTTGTTGAGTCCATAGTGGGAGAAAATGAACAAAGTTTATGTTTGTTCATTCCATAGGAATTGCTCTTATAAGGAGTTTTTTTTTAAACAGGTAGAAGGCCATCAATGTCCCAATTTTTTTGATAAAAAGACATGTCATTGACATATATGTCCGAAAATCCGAAACCTTGTTCTAGCGAAAGTTTTTTGTTAAGTTATGTAGATCGTTTAGAATGAAAGTTTTTTGTTAGGTTATGTGGATCGTTTAAAACTTGCTAACATAGCTCTTGAAAGTATATAAAAAATTAGGCTAGTCTTGGCATAACCAACTAATAATGTTGTGAGGTTTCTCCGTATAAATTTTTGTTTCCTAATCGTCTATAAACAAAAACTGGTAAAAAATGTATAGGTCTTTTTAATTCTATCAAACACTCTAGAACGCTACTACATAGTTAGACTGGTAGGTACATATATTAGCCTACTTAATTTTGAAATCTAGTTATGGGATTTTCTTGTACGAAACAACCATAACAATGAAACTTGAATTTTGGAA
Organism: Papaver somniferum; assembly: GCF_003573695.1. Lineage (NCBI taxonomy): Eukaryota > Viridiplantae > Streptophyta > Magnoliopsida > Ranunculales > Papaveraceae > Papaver > Papaver somniferum. The sequence continues at coordinate 235,028,031 of NC_039358.1, forward strand.
TTAATATATCTAGATGCAGTTCCATGGAGGAAGGAATATGTTGTAAATCAGCCCTTGCATCATTCTCACATGTTTTGGCGTGAGTTTCCAACAATCAAATATATTTGTATCAAAGTACACCTAGACATGTTTTCATACATTGGTATATTTTTTCCTTTTACGCGCGTCTCTAATTTGATGATTTTGTCTTGAATTTTTTTTGCCTGCCTAGTTTGGGGCCTAGGGAATTTATTTGGGGACTGTTACTAAAGGGAGTTCCTTTATATACCCCATAAAATATTAACGCTACCCCCATCGGTAAGTTAAGTTAGTTTTAATATGGTTAACATGAAAATTGTTGAATTGTTAAAAACCAATACCCCCTCTTTAAAATAAATAAATTGCGAAACAGTAAAAAGAAAGAAAAAATCTGTAACCGAGTCCCTACAATGTTTCCGAAATTTGTTTATTCATTAGGAAAAAAGAAAGGTATCTTGCTTTTGTCTTGCAAGAGAATTTCCCATAAAGGTATCTTGCTTTTTTCTTGCAAGACAATTGCCCATTCAAAACATATTTCTTCCAGAGACCATTAATGGCATGGATGGCGCACAAGTTGGTTGTAGCCGTCTCTTGTTCTAGCAGCTGTCTCTTGTTTTTTGCAATAACAATATCACGCGACTCTGGAAACAAATTTGCAGAAAACAAATTGGCTTCTTTATTTGCTGAGACCATTTGAATATCATATCTTTCAGTATGTGTATGTAAAAGATCATAACTTACTTTTAGCCTCATGTTAAATGTTAAATAGTTCTAGCAGTAACAAAAGTTAAGCATAGAATCACAAAATAAAGTCTCATTCATACATATATCAACGTATACAGCTTCACAGAAAAGAAATGATTTGAACTATAACGAAAATGGAATCATGAGGGCATTGCTGGGTAGACAACGACATGATTTACCTAGACAAGCTAAGGTTGTTAATATTATTTCAAAAAGATGTTTATACATTTATATGGTACTACATACTAGAGTTCAAGAGTTTGTAATACAAGAGAAATATTAAACAGTGATGTGTTGAATGAAACCATAACCTTGAGATGTTATAACAACAAACAATTGTTGTGGTTTTTGTTTCATCTTACCTGGAGGGGAGAAATCAAGATGAGAAACAAGGATTTGTTTGGTTATGATCTATGGGGTTGAAGAAAACATAACGTTTGAAAAGTTAGGCTTTTACAATAGAAAGTGTTACTCACTCCATATTTGTGAAGAGTGTAGAAAAATAACTCCATAGTTGTATCAATTTCGCATATACGGGAGAAGGTTTATGTTTCTGTTTATTAAGGGGGTACGAGTATTTAGAAGTTCTGATGGGGTAGGTAGATAAGTGTTGGGGTACGTAGATAAAGGGGTACCATTAGTGTTTCCGTGGTATATAAAGGAACACCCTTACTAAATGACAAAAAACGGTCATTATTACAATCACTTTTCCAACTATTGATTTTTAACCTATTTTATCCCTGATTAATTAGTGTTAATTAATCATTTTAGGTATTAATTAACTGTATTAGATGTTCGATCAAATAATGCAAATCGAACTCCAAAACATCAAACAAGTGAAAAAAATTTCTTTTTTTCCCTAACAAAAAACCAGAATCGGTTTACGTTCATGCATGCATAACTAAAGGATATCCGAAATAGGTTTGGGATTCACTCGTAAACTGATTCCGGGTTGGTGTTTTGGGATTCACAAAGGATATCCGAAATAGGTCCACGCATGCATAACTAAAGCCCGATTCTAGCAATCCGGGTTTTCCTAGTGACATATAAAGCGATTGTTTCATATAATCGGTTTATGTGAACATCCACATAATACGATTCTAACAAAAAGAAAACATATATAAAACCAGTATCTCTTCCATACCATAATAAGTTTTTGTGGGAATTAACTTTTACCGATTCTCGTTAAAATTTTCTTCGACCAGAAAACATATTCAGGACAATCGGTTGATTTTTGTTCATGAACGTCAACCATAGGAATCGGTAAATATGGACATGTACGTCGGCCGATTATGTTAAGAATAAAATGAATGATCAAATTTCTTTTAGATCGATCGATTTTGTTAGAATCGATTGATGAATTTGAGTTTAAATTTTAATTTGTGAAAGAAATGATTTCAATAGGTTTTTTTTTTGTATGATTTTAAATTTAAAGGATATAAATTAGGATTGAATTTTAAAAATGAGGGTACCCTAGTACTTTTACCTAATTTTGTCACGTAGTGATAAACCCCAGATAATCTCTATAGGCACCATACTAATCGGTTTTTTTGGCCCTTTAGGATTCTTAGAACAAACATTTTCCAAGTTCATAATAAGTACTCATAGTCTTGTATTTGATTATCAATGGTAAAAGGACAAAATCGACCGTTTTTATTATTAACAGTCAAAAAGTACACGGTTGGGACGTGTAGACTTTTTTCTTTTCTTTTTAATGTAACGAGTTAGACTTTTCAAAAATATAAAACACAGTTTGGCTAAGTTAGCCTATGAAAGTGGTGGTTCAGATTTGTCCTTCCAATGGATGAATCTCAAGAAGTGAAGTGAAAAATAAAGTCACATGAAAAGTTTGAATGTTTGCGAGGTAAATAGTGAGTTGTACTCCACTTCCACAAGTGTCTATAAAAGGAATAACAGGGCAATGTAAAAAGGGTTGAGTAATTTTATATCCAAGTGACATATTTAGAGAGAAATCTTGTGAGTTCTAAGTGAGGGTTTGATAGGTGTCTAAAACACCTTGATATTTATCTATTGTTTATGCTTTCTTTACTACTTTTCGTGTGAATTATCTGTCTTATGTTTACTTTTGAGTTATCAGGTGCAATGGAGTCACATGGAGCGAAAAGGAGAAAAAGGTCATTTTACAGGCAAATGCTATCTGAAACCCAGTCAAGGATAAGGGGTAACCAATGGAGTCCATGGATAATTACTAAAAACACCCATGGGTGTTGATAGTCCTTCCAGATTTATTACACACAACCTAAAATGGGGGAATCAGTTTATCATTTGATTCTTCCCCAATTTCTTCAGCAGCAGAACCAAAGTTGAAGAATTGAGGGTTTTGATGGTGAGATCGAGAGAGTAACTCAAGGGGATATGAAGGATTTGATTTGCTGTAAATCTGGTGAAATGATTCAATGAATTAGGGTTTTGTTGATGGAGGTTGTGAATCAAACAAGGAAGAGATTTGAAGATATTACGATCATGGGTTTGGTTGAAATTGTGGTGGTGACTGAGCAATTACAGAGAAGAATCTGAGAATGAAGAAGGCATATTTGATGAGTATATGGGTACAAGACTATTTAAGTCTTTGGCAGTACTGAAAATCGAAGCAGTTGCAAGTGTGTGCGTGTGTTGGTAATGAAGGCATGGAATGGACATGGCTTTGACAGTGAATTGTTTGAGGCCTTGTTGCTGTCGAGAATGGCAGCTGAGTTACAAGTGCTGGTTGCAATGCAACTGGTGCTGGTGGGTTGTGTTGCAGGAATGAAGATAGAACAGAGAGGCAAGGAAACTGTGGCTGCAATTGATGATAAGGCAAGGAAATGATGCAGAGATTGATATTGTACGAGTTGCAGGCCTGGGTTTGTCTGAGTGAATGAATGGGTATGGAATGAATGTCGTGTATGAAATATGGCAGGGAAGAATAGCCTGAAATGGCCGTGAATTACCCAGAAATAGACAGAACTCTTCCTGAATCGGAGTCAGGCGAGTTAACCCGACGATTCAGGTGAGCTGACTCAAATGGACTTGTTTTGACTGGGCTTCACTTGTGGGCTCAACTTCACGGCCAGACTTGGGTAAGCCGTGGCATTAGATTGGCAGGAATTGTGTGCACGGGATTTTGACTATTTGGACACCTATAAAAGAGAAAAGTATTCTCATTCTAAATATCAATTTCTACTTTTATCCTAGGGTTTACAACATGATAGTTTTATTGTTTCTTCTTGTTTATGAACTCCATTGATATGAGTAGATAATTCTCTTTTGGTTAAGGAATAAATTGGATTTCCAAGCATGGGTTTTGTGCAATGCATTAGTTTTGTCTCCATACTTATTGCTTATGATATACTATTGATATTGTTTTATGATTTGAATGCTAGTTTAGTCGAGTCGCGAATCGATTGAGTTTGTTTTCATCTATATTGCTAGATTAGGGCTATTATACAGAAAAGTGATAATTCCTGATTGCAAGTAGCATAATTGTGAGTATTTCTTGTAGTGATGCATCCTAGTAGTCACAAGTGGATCATAACCTTTGTTAAAATGGATTAGTGCTTTTACACGTTCGTTTGCATTGATTAGTCTTATTTCATAGAACTTAGTGCTCTTAGGTAGTTAAACTTAATTGTGCTTTTACACTTTAGGTTGTTTTCTACGTAAAATTCACTTTCACATCTTTTAATGTGTTTGTTGATGATAAGAGGAAATTAGCGGGATATTCTTGCGATCAAGGTATCCTAGGACTTTTAATAAAATGAGAGATTAAATATCAATTCTAGTTATTGTTACAAATTCATGTTTGTGAATGAAGATGAAATCCTTAATCAATATCTTTACATCTTTGATTTGCTTGTTTATTTCTTGTTTTGCTTTTAGTTTATTTTACTTTATTGAAAATCAGAAAAACTCCCATTTGTTATTTATAGGAAACCGAAACAACTTGACAACCTAGACCTCTCTGTGGGAACGATCCTTTCTTACCCTTGCTATATTGTATATTTTGAGTAGTGAGAAAGTAATTTATTTTTGACGCCTACGACAGCGATCAGGGTTTGGGCTGTAAACTTGGCATTCAATACCATCCTTTAATATAATCATTTGTGCTATCTTTATTATATCTTGAATTCATTTGAATTATATCGCTTGGGTGTACTATATGATTTCCTATGTTACATTTTTGGCGCATAGAAATAGTTTTGGAGGAGTAAGAGGGTTTCCCCTCACCTGGAAAACTACTAAGAAACATGGTTTGAGTCCATACTTCCTAATTTTTGATTTTTTATGTGTTTTAGTGGTTTATTTTAAAGTTGGATATCTACATCTATCCATTTTAAAGTTTTAAGAAATTTTAGAGTTTTCTTCATCTTTCACTTATAAGATCTGAATACGTTAAGTTTTATCAAGTTTTTAGTGTCTTAGTCTTGAGATGGATTTGATTTTGTGGTGATTTTCGTTCTTGAATCATACTAAGTTTTAAGAGAAGAGGTTTTCTTCGTCAGTTGTAGAATCATACTGCTAAACGGAGCAAGTCAGTGGTGTTATTGTTCATAATGTGGTTGGAATGGTCAATAGCTAGAGTAGCAACAAGGGTTCACCACGTTATAGCATCACGGAGAATCAAACGAGTTGCAGAGAGGCAGAAAAGAAGGCATATCCTTAACAATGGACTTAATTTGACTTAATTTCATCACTCGTCGGAACCCTTAAAAGATCAACATTGTCATCTTCAGATATAACAGTAGGAATTAGGTCATACACATTATCAGTTATACAAGGATTAATAGTAGTACTAACGTTATTGAAATGAGTAGTCAAAAGATTAGTTATATCAGTTTCCACTATCATCACAAAGAGCATCAATATTATTTCGAAACATTCTCCTATCTGCTAATGTATGGAAATATTTAGAGTTATTATCAACATCTGAAATGAAATTGTCTCCTGATTTCTGTTTATAGAATTCACTCTGAATATGCAACCATTTATCTAGTTCGTCTAAGAGATAAACTGACCTATCATGCTGACTACTAAAAGGAGACTCATTTTGGACATTTTGAATTTGCAATTGAATATCATTGATGTTAAGATTTATGTCCCCAAATTCACTTAATTTGGCTGCCATGGTGGTGGAGGGGGAAAGGAAGGGGGGAGATAGGAGGGACAATAGTGAACATCGGGTGACCGTGACTAGCAGCAACACCACGAGCCTCAGTAGTTGTCAGTGCTTCCAATGAACACTACACCAAAACCAGAATTTTGTCACAGAGCATACAGGTTACTGATTATTTGTAACACATAAATACCGTTAGAGACATGCTGTGATATTAATTGTTATCGGTTTTTGTAACAGTTGACAAAATTTGATTACAGTCACATTTTAGAATAGCGCCACGTAGCTCATTTGTCACAATAATTATAACAGACTTAATTGTTATTCTAACTTTGCAACAATCCGGTGATGACATGTGTCTTACCCCGCCAGGTAGGCAACTATTAGGTTTTGCCACGTGTCACTTTTTCTTACGACTATAGTAACACATGAGTGTTGCATACTTTTTGCAACAAATTTCAATGGACACCTGTCATCTTTTTGTCACTATTACTATAACGTTTAAACTGTTACTCTCATTTGTAACAACATTAAGATGATGACACGTGTTGTTTTTCTTCACAGTTTTGGTCACAGTTAACCCTGGGACAATTCTTTCCATTACAATTAAAAAATATGGATAGTCCAGGTCATTCTCATGACCTGGCCTTCCCGTTTACAGGCCTGCACAATTAAACTTGAAACATAGGCCTGCAATACAACAACTGAACCTGAAACACAGGCCTGCAATCTTGTATTTTTCAATCTGTCAAACATTCTCAATTTGCAAACTATCCGCAATTTACAATTCATACATACACATTTACAAAAAATCATTTTATTCATTATGAACAAAGAAACAAATATGATTGCAAGTAAGAAAACAAACTTCCTAAGCACCAAAAAATAAGTGTCTGAACAAACTAATAGACACCAACAACCTATTGCAGTTCTTGACTGTGAACTGTACCGAATGCCCTACACAGATAAACAAAATAACCAAAAGTACGAGAACAAATGCAGAAACAACTGACCAATTAGCGGACAGCCAATATATGGACATCACAAAGATTTAAGTAAAAAAATTAAATTCAAAGATAGTATCTTACTTGGTACAAGAATCGCATGGAACTGACCCCAAATTTTAGAGATTTGTTTGACTTGCCTCCACTTGCAGGGGTCTTTCCTCCCTTGGGTAAGGAGTACCTTGACGAACAACACCACCTTTCTTGCCATCAGCACCTGCAAAAATGTGGACAGTTACAGAAAATTAGAACTAAGAAAATGGCAGAACATAACATGTTTGAGAGATTAGTTCACATAACAATTTAACAACACCCACAGGAATACAAAGAAACAAAATAAAGATCTTTCTGAAACGATAATTCTACAATTTTAAGCATCCAAGTAAACTATCCATAAAATGTTTACCTTAACAAAAGGAAAAGCTGAGTAATTAGGGCCTCCTAGACTCAAATTCAGCACTTCCATCTTGGTTGAAATGGCATACTTGAACATGTCAAGGAACCCCAATGAATAAGATATCTGCAATAGACAGAATGCATACTTCTCATAATCTTGATGTTCCACGCAATAACAACATTTGAAAGCAATGATATACTTATCATATTAGCTCTATCAATCTATTTTTTGTGAACAAAAGATAATTATTTCTAATAGAGTGGCAATCCATAACCAAGTAATCTACAATTATTACCTTGACATGAACAGATACAGCAGGTTGGTCCCATTCACTGAAAAAATTTCACAAGAAAGCAATATGTAAGAAATATGTAACACCAAAAATAAAAAAGCATAGCAAAATCAAATTATTCTAACAACCGATATGAAACCAAAAACGATTTGATTTGATTTGCTTAGTTACTATAAGTAATACGTCTTCAAAACATGCGTCTTTATCTGATATTAGGAAGACCTTCAATTACCAATGCCACCCCATCTCACAGAGACCCAAGCTTTACAGATACAATAGTTGAAATATTGCTGGAAGGCATTTGTTCCTATCACGAACAAACACCTTTGAAACCTTTCTTGTCTGCACAATCAAATATCATTAAAAACAAAATTAAGAAAATCTGCAATTGTCTTCATCATTGAGAATAATACCACTTTGTTAAAGACTGAAGTAGGGGCACACACCCACATAAGGGTAATGAGAGGGAGCACGGAAATAACATTAACATCTCATAGATTAAGAGTAATGAGATGTTAATGATGTGTAAAGCATTAACATCTCATAGAAAACACTTGTTAAGTTTGATACATTTATAGCTCTTTCTGGGATTTGTGTAGCCTCCTAACAACAAGTGGTACGTCAATAACATCACGAAAAGCAGACACTGCAAAATGAAGACAAAGAGTTGGATCTGACCACAAGGATTTAGGAACTAAATACACCAAATATGAAAATTGTATTGACTGTAAGCAAACATACTCGGATAGTATCCAGGAAGGCGAATAAGGAATTAACAGTGAGATAAATTTTCAGTTATCTGTAAACACAATGAACCGCTGAGATGATACACTAAACTGTAAACACCAATATCAGAAGTTTCCAGCATCCTTTGTCATTCAAAAACTTTGATGCATCATCCAAGAGTTTGCTCAACACCTTTGAGCAAAAAGAAGTAAGAACAATTTCATTAGGATGCAGAAATAGGCCCCAAAATGGTCGTTTGCGCAGCTTTCAGAAAATGACTAATTCACAAGTCCAATTAAGAGGCATGACATAATCTCAAAATTTCGAACTCTATGAGGATGAATCATAAGACCCAGCTGTTTACTTAATACCCACTTTCCAGTTTTAAAAGATTCCAAATCATCAAGCGCATATTCAGTCACAAAACCATCTATTCACTTGAAAGTTTCCACAAATAGGTTCAACAAAGTTTATAACTTGAATTCTCCACTGAACTTTGTTCTTGAGGAGATGAGTTCTTTGTAGAGGAAATTCCACAAGGAAGGATTTCATTAACTACAAGTTACATACATAAACAAACAAGAAATGGAACAACTTTGGTGGAATGAGAGGGACCTTATTGTGTTATAAGTATCCTATGAAAGCCAAACATTAGAGATTTGACCCCAATCGAGTTTGCGCTGAAAAAAACATAACAATTTATGTTAAATGTATCACCAATTCCCACTAGCATAACAACTTTGGAGGATACATAACACTTTTCAGCATTCAAGGGTTCACAAACCTTGATAGCTTGTCTGGGAGCCTTGAATCCAAACTAATTTTTCTTGCAGCATGGTTTCTCCCTTTACAAGGGGCTTTCCCTTTCTAGATACTCCCAAGCTACATAAACAAATCATAGAATCGGTAAGAACACAAATATACATATCAAAGAGGAAACATCACTGAATGAAAGACCTGAATGAAAGATTTTAGTTCTTCTCAACATTAGAAAACCTTAAATTGCTTCATAAGCCTTCTCTGTATATATAGATCAAAAAATACAAACCCAATCAAAATCACAGTCAATGAAGAGGACTTACAAACTTTAAACAAAAAATACACACTTTGAGTAAAGGAGATTTAACGTTTTTGTTGTAGAGATGGAGAATAACCTTAACAGTGAACCCTGAAATAATAAAAAAATCCCTAAAATAATTAAAATCCCTAAATATGATCGAGATTGAGTGAAATAATTTTACCCTTTTTGCTGTAAAGAAAGAGACATAACAACAAACCCTGAAATCAAAATTTGGCAAGCGTCTTTTTCTTCTCTTGTATCTTCATCATTCATTTCATTCCTGTTTACACAAAACTCAACCTGAACTTAGCAATTTCATAGGAACGAAAACCAAAATCGAATTAATCAATACAACCAGATGTGATTACATATAGTAAGAAAACTCAAAACTCAATCTACGAAACGGAAATTGAAAACAAACCCATGCGCTAAAACTCCATGATATCGAACGAAGAAATATAAAAATTGTATATTCTCAGGGAAATTTCACTCTACAAAAAAAAAAAAAAGATGGACTCAAAAAAATCCATAGAAAGAAAAAACAAATTAGGGTTTTAACTCACTGCATCTGTACTTGATAAACTCATCTCCTTCGATTGGATAGAATTCGAGTAGCGATTAGAGAGAATAGTTTAGTTTGCTAGAATTTATGAAGGAGAAAATCACATATCTAGGGTTGCAAACGAATTTTGGGTTAGTGAAGATTGGGTTTGATTTCTTGAAAGATGGTTTTGATCTATGAGAAGATAGTTTCTGATTTTTCGGTAAATTTTATTTGATTTCTACAGATCCAGATTTAACAGAAGAGGAGAGAAAAAGAAAGAGGGAGGAGAGGAAAGAAAAGAAAAGAAGAAAAAGGAGAGAGAGAAAAAGGAAAAAGTGACGTGATAAGGTTTCCTTTCTTTACTTCTAGTCTAATAGGAAGTAGGAACGAGAAGACTGAAAATGGGGTTTTGGAACTAATTTTTTATTAAAACTTTTCTTATGGTTTCAAAACCATAAATTATATGGTTTAGTTTAAGGGTGCACACGCTACGGTTCGGCTCGATTCTTGCCGAGACCGAGTATCTGTACCTCCCTAATTTCGGTTCCAATTTTTTGGACCGATACATGTACCTGTATCTCGGTTCCGGTACTATTTGGGACCAGTATGGTACTAGGTACGGTTCCGCTACCAGTTGGTATTTTCTGATCACCTGTTCTCAATTTCTTTAGCAGAAACATATGAACAAAACCCTCTTCATTTATAGTCTCACCAGTAAGAATTACGCGTCTTGGAATGTGAAAAATGGTTTTATTTCCGATGTCCACATTTAGCAAATTAGGAGTTCTGTAGTGCTGAGCGTGTTGATGTATTCGACCATTACTTCAAACTAAAAATGGGATTCTGATGCACCTGCTTGTTTTTTTGCACATGTAATTCAGTTCACTTGTAGTAATTCCCACTAAAGATCAATTTCCTTTGTATGATGTAGACACCCATTACCAACAGAATCTTTCACATTGTATTTAACGTTGTTTGATACAAAAAACAAACGAAAAACCTAATCACAGGTACAAAGATTATTAGAGTTAGACCTGTGTTTCTCGTTCGGATGAATTGGAGATGAAATATATCTGAATTGAACATCACCGGTTTAAAGATTACTAGAGTTAGACATGAGTTTCTCGTTCGGATGAACTGGAGGCGAAATATATCAGAATGGAACAGCACAGGTTCAAAGATTACTAGAGTTACACCTGAGTTTCTCGTTTGGATGAACTGAAGATGAAATTTATCAAAATCGAACATCGCAGGTTAAAACATTACTAGAGTTAGACCTGAGTTTCTCGTTCGGATGAACTACAAACGAAATATATCAGAATTGAACATCACAGGTTAAAACATTACCAGAGTTAGACATGAGTTTCTCGTTCGGATGAACTGGAGACGAAATATATCAGAATGGAACATCACAGGTTCAAAGATTACTGGAATTAGACCTGAGTTTCTCGTTCGGATGAACTAGAGACGAAATATATCAGAATCGAACAACACATGTTCAAAGATTACTAGAGTTACACCTGAGTTTCTCGTTCGGATGAACTGAAGACGAAATATATCAGAATCGAACAACGCAGGTTAAAACATTAATAGTAGGGGTGTCAACGGGTCCGGGTCCTCCCGGGTATCACTAGACCCGGACCCGAACCCTACTTATAAAGGTCGGGTCCGGTTCCTAACGGTTCCGGGTCCGGTTCCTAAATTTGTGGACCCAGAACTGGACCCGTTTAAATACCCGGGTACCCGTCGGTTCCGGGTACCCATTGGGTCTAAAGAAAACTATTTAAAAAATCTCAAAAACTTAATATATTTCTCTTTTTAGCTTGGATTTAAGTAATTATAAAAAATTATTATTATTTCTTATGAATGTACTAAATAAATATTAAATGTAAGAGAAAAAATTTAAATGAGTAAAATATCAAAGCTAAAACTAGAAAAAATACTTATAATTTTGCTAAAAACATGAATAAAAGAATGAATAAACGGGTACCCGATACCCGCGGGTACCCAATGGGTATTACCCGTTTGGACCCGTTTAAATTCGGGTCCAATCGGGTAATTACCCGCCGGGTCCTAAGTAGCTAATGGGTCCAACGTTAGGACCCGGAACCGGACCCTAATATACCGGGTCCGGTTCCGGATCCGGGTAATGGTACCCATTGACAGCCCTAATTAATAGAGTTAGACCTGAGTTTCTCGTTCAGATGAACTACAAACGAAATATATCAGAATTGAACATCACAGGTTAAAACATTACTAGAATTAGACATGAGTTTCTCGTTCGGATGAACTGGAGACGAAATATATCAGAATGGAACAACACAAGTTCAAAGATTACTAGAGTTAAACCTGAGTTTCTCGTTCGGGTGAACTGAAGACGAAATATATCAAAATGGAACAACACATGTTCAAAGATTACTAGATTTAAACCTGAGTTTCTCGTTCGGATGAACTGAAGACGAAATATATTAGAATCGAACATCACAGGTTCAAAGATTACTAGAGTTAGACCTGAATTTCTCGTTCGGATGAACTGAGACGAAATATATCAGATTCGTTAGTGCAATAAATATCATGGAGATAGTGAAAATGACCATACGAACCTTATCGGAAATAAGTGAAATAAATATTACAGACAGTGAAAATGACCATATTACCCTTATTAGAAATAAGTGCAATAAATATCACACAGACAGTGAAAATGACCATATTACCCTTACTAGGAATTAGTGCAATAAATATCATGGGGACAGTGAAAATGATCATAATACCCTTATCGGAAATAAGTGAAATAAATATTACAGATTATGAAAATGACCATATTACTCTTACTAGAAATAAGTGCAATAAATATCACACAGATAGTGAAAATGACCATATTACCCTTACTAGGAATTAGTGCAATAAATATCATGGAGACAGTTAAAATGACCATACTACCCTTATCGGAAATAAGTAAAGTAAATATTACAGACTGTGAAAATGACTATTTTACCCTTACTACAAATAAGTGCAATAAATATTATGGAGACTGTCAAAATGACCAGACTATCCTTACGGAAATAAGTAAAGTGAATATTATAGACAGTGAAAATGACCATACTACCCTTACTGGAAATAAGTGCAATAAATATTATGGAGACTGTGAAAATGACCAGACCACCCTTATCGGATATGAGTAAAGTAAATATTACAGTCTGCTAAAATGACCATTTTACACTTAGGGGAAATAAGTGCAATAAATGTTATGGAGAATGTCAAAATGACCAAACTATCCTTATTGGAAATAAGTGCAATAAATATCACACAGACGGTGAAAATGACCATACAACCCTTACTGGAAATTAGTGAAATAAATATTATGGAGACTGTAAAAATGACCAGACTACCCTTATCAAAAATAAATACATTTAATTTTACAGACTGTGAAAATGACTATTTTACCCTTACTGGAAATAAGTGCAATAAATATTACGGAGACTGTCAAAATGACCAGACTATCATTATCGGAAATAAATAAAGTGAATATTATAGACAGTGAAAATGACCATACTACCCTTACTAGAAATAAGTGCAATAAATATTATGGAGACTGTGAAAATGACTAGACCACCCCTTTTGGGATATGAGTAAAGTAAATATTATAGTCTGTGAAAATGACCATTTTACCCTTAGGGGAAATAAGTGCAATAAATGTTACGGAGACCGTGAAAATGACCATTTCACAGACTATAATATTTACTTGACTTATTTTTGATAAGGGCAGTTTGGTCATTTTATAGTCTCCATGATGTTTATTGCATTAATTTCTAGTAAGGGTAATATGGTCATTTTCACAGTCTGAAATATTAACTTTACTTATTTTTAATAAGGTTAATCTGGTCATTTTCACACTCTCAATAATATTTCTTGCACTAATTTCCAGTAAGGGTAATATGGTCATTTTAACAGTCTGTAATATTTGCTTTACTTATTTCCGATGGATAGACTTGTCATTTTCACGGTGTCCATAATATTTATTGCATATGTTTCCAATAAGGGTAAAGTGATCATTTTCATAGTATTTATTGCACTTATTTCCAGTAAGGGTAATATGGTCATTTTCCGTCTGTAATATTTACTTTACTTATTTTTGATAAGGGTAGTTTGGTCATTTTCATAGTTTCCATGATATTTATTGCATTTATTTCCAGTAAGGGTAATATGGTCATTTTCACAATCTGTAATATTTACTTTACTTATTTTTGATAAGGGTAGTTTGGTCATTTTCATAGTCTCCATGATATTTATTGCATTTATTTCCAGTAAGGGTGGGTAATATGGTCATTTTCACAGTCTGTAATATTTACTTTATTTATTTCTGATAAGGACAGTCTTGTCATTTTCATAGTCTCCAGAATATTTATTACACTTATTTCCAGTAAGGGTAAAATAGTCATTTTCATAGTATGTAATATTTACTTTACTTATTTCTGATTAGGTTAGTTTGGTCATTTTCATAGTCTCCATGATATTTATTGCACTTATTTCTTGTAAGGGTAATATAGTCATTTTCATAGTCTCCATGATATTTATTGCACTTATTTCTAGTAAGGGTAACATGGTCATTTTCACGGTAAGGGTAATATGGTCGTATCAAAATATGTAATATTTCCTTTACTTATTTCCGATAAGGGTAGTTTGGTCATTTTCACAGTCTCCATAATATTTATTGCACTTATTTCTAGTAAGGGTAAAATGGTCATTTTCACAGTCTGTAATATTTTCTTTACTTAATTCTTATAAGGGTTGTATGGTTATTTTCACAGTCTGTAATATTTACTTATTTCCGATAAGGGTAGTCTGGTCATTTTCACAGTTTCCATAACATTTATTGCACTAATTTCCATTAAGGGTAATATGGTCATTTTCACAGTCTGTAATATTTACTTCACTTATTTCTGATAAGGGTAGTCTGGTCATTTTCACAGTCTGCATAATATTTTGTTGTGATTTTTCCATTAAGGGTAATATGGTCATTTTAACAGTCTGTAATATTTACTTTACTTATTTCCGATAAAGGTAGTCTGGTCATATTCACAATCTTCAGAATATTTATTGCACTTATTCCGATAAGGGTAGTCTGGTAATTTTCACCGTCTTCAGAATAAGCTGATATGTCAAAGTCAAATTTCTATAAAGTCATGACTTGTTGACTTGGTCTTGATCCTGTTTTCTAATATTAAGAAAATTAAAAAGAAAAAGAAAAATGTATTTTGATTTATAGAAATAAAATTTAATTGTTAGTTTGTACAAATGTGGAAAAATTAGTGACAAGTAAAATTCAAAGTGTTATAATTTTGGGGTTGCTTTAGATGTGGTGAAATATTTGAGTGGAATTATCACTTTAAATTATAATTGTGGTTGTCTGTAAAATTGTCAACAAATATTATTGTGACTAATAAAAGAATTTAATATTCCTAATTATTATCACGAATACAAAATGTAATAACAGTTATAACTGTTGCAGGACTTATTACAAGTGTATCTGTGACTGGAAAATAAACTGTGACGGGTTGCACTGATACAAAATCCTGGTTTTGGTGTAGTGGAAGCCATAAGGAAAACATTTCCTGTCAAAGTCGGTAAGGTAAAAAGCCTTTCTTTCCGGGCGTCGTGAAGTGGTCACCCTCGTCAGGGCCCCCAACGAGCGCTCCTGTGAGATTGTGAGGGTTTGGTTTGGTGGAGTTGCGCCAAATCCAACCCTTCGTGCAGGAGTATATCTTTCCGTCTTCTAGAATGGAAGCAGCTCTGTGATGAACATGCAAGGGAAACGAATCTCCGTATTTTTGATGAAATGGCATAGTTTTCTATCAACAGTACCAATTGTCCCCCAATTTGCGTAAAGATGCGGCCACCACCAATGAGAAATCACTAAGAATCATGTTACTATGTTCCTCCACAATAGGAGGTCAGTAGATCGAGTTTCCGCTCAAGAGTTTGGAGATCTCATGAAAAACTCCCCTTATGTAATTTAAAGTTTAAGTTCTTAATGTATTTTCTTTCCTATTAAAAAAATGAGTGTCAGCTAGGTAGCAACTTGAAATACAAAAAAACTTTAAAACAGACTGCATTCTTGAAATAATTACATGATTAAATCATATTGTATACCAAATGAACAACATATTCAAATACAAAATATATGTAGTATTTTATGTCTTTGTATACTGTCGTATGTATAAATCCCATTTATTTTATATTTTCAAATACAAAAAGTATCACATGCATCACATATGAGTACCAAGAAATGTATGAATATATATATGATGATAAAAAATAGTATGTTAAGTTGATCAACATCCTTTATTATTAACGGTTGTGCTTTTTATTACTCTAAGTAAACCTAATGTCATCATATATTCATGACTACATCATAGAGAAACAAATTAAGTAACAAGAATTTGTTGCTTTTGTAGCCATATATAAAAATACATCATGTGGATGGCTAAGAATTTTCCAGTTATATTCATACTTCGCAAATACAAAGATGCTACCGTTAAAAATATGGTACCTTTGGTCATTTATAAGGACAAAAAATATGAATTCTAACATGAATTTAAAATTAAATGAAGTGGAAGAAATTGCTCTATTATAACATGCTGCTAGAGCTAAACATTGTAGTTAGTTCAAGTGAACAAAGAACATGGATAATTAGTAACTCATTTTGATTTTTCAAATTAGTGCTATAAATATTCGGATTTCAAGGGGATTCCGCATCTATCAACTCATTTTATTTTATTTTATTTTAGATTGTGTCCTTAGACATATCTTTATATTATATAAATCTCATATATATTCATTGGGGATTTAATAGTCATAAAAACTATAATATTACATATTTACCAACATGTATGCCAAAATTTTATAAATATTATCTCGTTGTGTGCATGACGCATGTAACGTGCATGCATCTATTATACGAAAAATAAGTGCATCATGCAACATGCCTTCACTTTAAATAATTGCATCCGATACACTACGTATCCAATTTTTGATGCATAGACTCCATGTATCCTTTTTTTGGTGAATACATACACAATCGTTCGGACGATACAACATGCCAAGAGAAAAAAACAAATGTTTTTATTTTCATGTGAGCAATCTATATATTCAGTGGACACATATAAAGTATGTGATGGGTTACTTGTATGGATGCATGTCAGAAGTCATTGGGTCGTCTATGACAGTGTGATAGGAAAGTCGTCATGATGGGTTTTAAAAACACGTAAAGTTTTTAGTAGAATAGTACTTGTACCCATTAAGTATACTGTTCTTCATACTATCTATCAGAGAAAATACCAATCCATTGTCGTCCAAGAAGTTTGAAGATTAGGTAGAAGATGCAAGTAAATTGTATGTATTAATTGGCCAAGAATAACATGCTGAAAGTATTATCCCCGTTAATGCTCAACCTTTAATTGAAGTATTGGTGGATGTATTTCCTAATAGCATCGTATTGATCTAATTCCTAGTCAAGATTGCCAAACAACGCCCATTACAGAATAAGTTCTAAAGAGCATGAAGAACTTCGTCAAGTAGAAGAGTTGTAACAAAAGGGATTGATCCGAAAAAGTGTTAGCCCATGTTCAGTACCGGCCTTGATGATATCAAAGAAAGATGATACGTGAAGGATGTTTTGACAACTGCATTTATCAATAAAATCATAGTCGAATAACGTTTTTATATTCCGACTTGTTAGATCAGTGCTAAGAGATCAATTCGATTATTGGGATAATAAGAAATTACTAAGACAAATGTTCAGGGTTAATAAATTGTCACCAAGAAGAGATGCGATAAGATATGAAGATCTGATTAAAGTAAAGAAGCAGATTGTGGAAGAGATTCGTGAAAATATCCAACAAGTCTACTCGAAGAAGTCAATCAGTTTCTTGCTAATCAATGTTTGCCTAGGAATAAATAACGAAGAATATGTCGATGTTGAAGATCATTTGGTTTGCTGTCACGAAGGTGAACAAAAATAAAGTTATACATTTTTGATTAGCATATAATTTTGATCTTCAAGGAGTATTTACTTCTCAAAAAGTTGAAGAATATACCATTGTCAACAAATAAAAAAAATCATTGAGGTTTCCAATGATTTATCAGGGTTCTATGGTGAGTTATCTAAACCTGATAAACTTATTGATTTGGTAAATCCTGAAATTGATGCGTTGTCTTTGCCTGAGAATAAACTAGTTGTTGATTATTGTTATTCATAAATGATGTCCCATGTCTACCCTAACAAAGGGGAATTTGTTGATTAACCTTATAATTAAAAATCTGTTATGGGTTTCCGTCGTACCTCATGTTTTTATACAGTGTGTGCATGAATTATTTTCTTACAACATCAATTCATGTGTATGAAGATTGTCAGCAACGAATTATTTTCTTACGATATCAATTCGAGGATGAATATATTTTAACACCGGTAGAATGATAGAGGGAGATATATGGAAAATAAATATATTATGTTATTGTTATTACTAGCAAAATCGCACGCGCGATACACCTGCCGCTTGAACCTACCACATGGAAATCTAAATATAATGACGAATGGTAAGAACTATGTCAGGTTTATGTAATACATTTAACATGCATATGTACGCTCATTCGAATAAAAAATTTATGAGATGCTTGAACATGATAAGGAGCTGAAACTATCTTTTAACAATAAACATGAACCTCTGTTAAAAGATTATACAAATACGATTATTACTTATTCTGCAATAAGAACCACAGGATTTCATTGATCAAAAATATCTATAGCAAAGAACAAACAACTCTTAACTCCCAACATATACTAACAAATCAAGAGTGATGTCGCCTAGAATACAATCAACATTAATGAAAGTACGTGTAATGCATATAGATTTACATAAGTCAACAACCATCTATCCTGGATTAACCAAGAAGGAGAGATGACCAACGTCTACTTGACCAAAACCTCCCTTACTAAGCTTTTTATCAATTATGTACGCCCTATAATAAACCGACCAAGATATGGAACAAAACAAAACCAAGAAGTGCAAAGAAAATGGCAACAAAACGGTTGTGCAAATGAACACATTTAATTTCTTTCGTACACATAGTCACATAACTCCTAATTAAATCAATGTTTAGAAAAATACATGACCTGGATAAAGATATGTAATGCCGTTTGTTTTCACTTATGTTGTTTGATATTCAAGCGTAACTAACTTAACTTAGTTTTTTTCTTCCTATTTCTATTATTTGTTTCTGTTTCATCTTTCATGCTTTATTTCCAATTTCGGACCACCGGAAATAACAAGTATTTCTATATTCCATGGTAAGCTTCTCTCTTACTATTTCGTTAACAACTTTTACATGTGAACAACAATTAACCAAAAATATTCATTATTTAGTAAAAAACTGAGATAAGATAAGGTAGCGAAACAAACTCCAGAATCTCAAATATACTGTAAGACTGAAATGATGCCAAAAAAAATTATGACTAAATTAAACAATCACTCAAAAACAACCATTCTTCTCAAATTTAGGGATTCATACGTAAAACGGAATTCAGTAAACAATAATATTTTCATAGGCATTTACGCAAACATCCAATGTTCACAGAATTAGAACCATAAACTTGACTAAATTCTCATCCAATTTATACCGTTAATACCATAAGAATCAAATAATAAAGAAAAAAACATACACCATTTTTGAAGAACTAGCTAAGTAAAATTTAACCCACCTTTGAATTAGGGTGTGGAATAGAACCCATCAAATAATATTTAAGTAGTTCTTAGTTCTTACCAATGTTTGTGAAACAATCATCAATGAGCATGTTCTGGGTCAAATTTAACAAGTGAGCTTTCATATCTATTGAGAAACAAAAAATTTTGATTGAGATGTAAAGTCAATATGACGCAAATTGGACCTGTAGTATCCTCAAATAACTCTAGTCAAATTTCAACTGTTTCATGATTTGATATTATGCGAGAAAGAGAAGGGGTTTACTTTTGTGCTCGGTAATTGCGGTGGTGATAATTTTGATGGTGTTAATGAAGTCAGGCAATGGTGGTCCAGTGGAAAAGTGAGGTAGAAGAAAGAGAAGAGGTTGCGGTTGATATTGGGTCCTTTAGAGACGAAGAATCGAGAGAAAAGATATATTGAAATCCTGATTTACCGTTTTACCCTTTCTTTTTAACGAACTTACACATTTTGATAGAGCCGGGTATTTCAGATGAGGGTAACTTGGTAATTTAGGGGGCTCTTACCAAAAAGACCTTTTTTTTATTATAGTATATAGGTGTTTCCCTGGTGATATATTAGTATAAATTATTAATTTCCACATAGTCTAGAAGTTTATTTTAAGAGTTTTGATAAACTAGGAAAGTTGCCTAAAGGTAGTAAATACCTTCGGAAATAAGTTTATTTTACATTTATTGCGAATCAAAGTTTAATTACAACACTTATTTGCCTAAAATTCCCGAACAAACAACTTGATAATAGAGATCAAAAGAGCTACGACTTTGAATTTGGCATTTATTAGTGAGTGATGAGTGCCTAATATTGTATATATTTATCCCTTTTTGTTGGCATTTAACTCATCTTTTGTGCAGTAATTCTACATTTTATCCCATATTCTGTATTTTCATTGTTTTCAAGAATAAATATTTTTCTTACTTAATTTTGCATTTTTAGGTAATAAATAAAGTCTGGATGACTTGCTGAGCGGAAAAGAGCTGAAGAGTGGTGAAAAGCCGGAAGAAATTACGCAAGGAAGCCGCAAAGAATGGAGCGCACGTCCAAAAAGCTAGGAATGGGCTCAAGAAGGAAGAATTGTTCTTAAAGAAGATATGGGCTTGGCATATCCAAGGCCCAAAACCCTTACCCAAACCCATTTTCTATATCCTTACCCGCCTCCATTCTCAACCGTTAGATTGGATCCAACTCATCATCCTACGGTCGCTCATTCATAGAGCATCAAAATCTGAAGTCTCTGCCAAACACCACAGCGCTTAAATTCCAAGCCTTCAGATTAGATTGTATTTGAATCCAACGGTCGCTCCTATGCCTGTGCATCAAAATTAGATACTTCCGCTAAACACTACAGCACCTAACCTCGATCTTCGCCGTTAACTTCGTTGTATCAAGACATCCGACGGTCGCTACCAGACTCTTCAGGGGTAGCCATCCGATTCACCTACCAGCTTCGCATCTAGTGACTCAGATTCGCCAACATCGAACTTTGATATCCCGCCTAACACCCAAGTATCGAACACCTATACCCTTCAGCCAAACGCACCTTACCCAAATTCTCATCTTCCTCCTTCGAGCAGTCGAGCTCTGCTCCTGCCATGTCCGCCACCTTACCCTGCCCCGCTCAACCACCACCTCAACCACCACCATCTCCTCTCAAATCAACCAAACACCATAACCCATCTCCACTACCATCATTACAACCTATCTAGCCACCTAATTTCCCATTTTTATACACGTTTTTCTCAAAACCCTAACGTGTGAAAAATTGGTAAATTAGGTGAGTTAGGAGAGCAATTGGAGGTATGGGAAGCAAGAGAAGACTAATCCTAAGCATGGGTTGAAGTTTGATTGGAGTCAGAGATTAGGTAAATTTCTAATTTTAATTTCTAAAACCCTAATTTTTCTGATTTGGGAATTTTTTGGGGGAAATCAATTGAATGTTAAATTGAGGTATGGGTTAGTCTATTAGGGTTGTTATCAACATTAGGTAGGATTATTGTGATTTAATTTTGATTTTCACCAAACCCTAATGGGGACTGTTTTGGTCCTGTCTTGGGGGAATTGATTATAACTATAAAAAGGGGACTGTGGGTGTGATGTGAAGTTATGCTGGAATAACCAGTGTCATTTGGTCTGATTTTGGGAGAGCTGGATTAGCCAGTCTCTCCAATTTTTTTGTGCTGTTCCATTTATGTTCACTGTGATGTTTTATGTTTAATACTATGTGATGTTAATGTTTAGTTCCTCAATTGTTCTAAGTTTATCCACTGTTATGTGCTTCCCATGTTATGTTATTGTGTTTAAATTCATGTTTTGTTCACTGTTAGTGGTAGAAGTTTAGCTTTGAGGCATTGTATTGATTGAGCAGTGGGGAGAAACTAGTGCTCACTAGTGACTGTGAGCAAACTGGTTCTCTTCCCACTCTAGTTGTATGCCTAGGCTCTCTTGTTTTGTCAACTGTTAGCTTCTCAAATGTTAGGTTCAATTCACTGTCAAGAAGTGATGGAATGTTAGGCTAGAAGCCTTAGAGCATTGTGTTGATTGAGCAGTGGGGAGAAACTAGTGCTCACTAGTGACTGTGAGCAAACTAGTTCTCTTCCCACTCTAGTAGTATGCCTAGGCTCACCTTCACCATTTCACATTCACCATCTCCCCTGACCTTGGCTTAGGCCTTGGTTTACTTCCATTGTTCTTGTAGTTTCATTGTACTGTCACATTTACTTCACTATTACCTTGTGTTTATTGTTTTATCATCCATTGCCTCATTATTTCACTACTATCTTCATCACTTTCACAATCTTTTGTCACTGCTTTGTTTAGTGCATTGTTGTTTAGTTCTTTGCTGTTTAGTCATTGTCTTGTTTAATTTTCTTCATTGTCTTTGCCTTAGGCTAACTGCCTTTGTATTATTGCCTCACTGCCTTCTTCCTCTATCTTTGCTGTTTTGGCCCAGAGCCATTGTTGCTCACTGTTACCTGTCTCTCATGGTCACTTCTTTTCTTCTTGACCAAAAACTCTCTAACCCCACTGTCCATTGTTTGTACAAACTGAAGCCCAGTTCAATTCACATCAGAAACCAACTGAACCCAAGTTCAGCCCATCAAAACCACTGAAAGCCCAACTCATTCCAAGGGTATTCATAACCCATTAGCACTCAAAAGCCCATTGATTATTCATAGCCCAATAGCAAATTAGAGCCCAAAATAGCTAGAGAACTCCAAACACACCCAGTCTCTGTGGATCGACCCGTACTTGCACGAGCTACAACTGACGACCGTGCACTTGCGGTATTACTGTAGGCCCGCGTTTCATTTCACTTCAATTTTATACGCTTTCCCGGGCCCAACCAGTGAGTGGGCGGGTGTCCAATGGACTTTGGATGTCTCACTGAAATCTATCACACTAAAATAGAGTTTTATAGATGCATCTACATCCAGTCTTCTAATTGACGAATCAGGTGTCCATCTGTCGAAATACAGATTAGGTCGAGTGAAACTCGCAGATTCGAGCGTTTTTCTCAGGCCTAAATTATAAAAGAATCATTCTAAATCAAGTATGACGCAACAAGATGTGAATACTGTGGGTTCCTTTAATAAGTATGCAATGTCTCTCCCCTACCTAGGGATGGTAAAGGAACTTATCGTAATAGATAGTGGCTCAGCCGCTTCCATTACGATAATAGTTATCGGATATCCAATATCAATAAATTCCGACGGAAATCTGAAATTCAATACCAATTCCATAACGTTTAAGTTATCAGATATCGGATAATATTTTGATAGTTTCCGGTATCTGACAGAAAACAGAAAAACCATTTTTTCAGTTCCAAATTCAACTTAAAATATTCAGTTTTTAGTTTAAAATCCATATCAAACACAAAGTAAACACATACAAATGTTCAAAATTTCTTAGTTACATGTTCTTGCAAAAGAAAACACAAAGAAATTCAAAAAAAGTTGGATTGTTGGACTTAAATGTGAGTTTTCATAACTTGTAAGCAGCCGGAAGATGCTTTCCTCCTTCCTTAGTCCTTATACATGCAAAATTCAAAGTATTTGTGCATATGCATTTCAAAGAAAGTGAAATGTGTTAGTTGGCAGTGCAAGAAATATGAAAAGGAAAGTTACTAGACAATACTAGCATTATCATTGAGATCTGGCAACCAATAACATAAGCAAAGAAATATGCTTGAACAACTTATGGAGCTAATGAACTTATGTGTGTTGAAAGAACTCTACCACCAGCGCTTAACGTGGATTCTGGTGCTACACTCGTCACTAAAACAACCAACACATCTCTCACAGTCATTGCAAGAGTTGGGTACTTAGGAGCATGATTATTTTACCCACTCAATATATCAAACATAAATTCTTCTTTGGGTTTGTATTTATTAAGCATTGGTTCTCCTAATTATTTATCCAACTCTGAATTTTGAACCTCAATCTCATTGTTTTCCATCATAAACTAATCATACTCAAATTCACATCTAGTTATTGTACAATTATCAATTCCATCTGAACTCATTACACCAGCTGAATTTCCAAAATAATTTGGAGTTGTTGAGTTTCTTTCACATTAATATGAAGAAAAAATTGCATTCAATGTTATTTGAGATTTGATATAACGAGTACAATAGTTCTGCACACCATGTAATTTCTTATAAAAAAACTCAATCTATCTAGCCTTATACCTAGGATGTAAAACCACTCTCGTACTTATACAAAATTCAATAACTATCATTTCAATCCCATTTCTCTAATATACATAAGGACTAGATTCCCATTGCTTAATACTCTTATTAATCTGACATACCCCATTATAATACATATTTGCTTTGGGTACTTAATCCCTTCAAATTTATTTGAAATCACATCAAATATTTCCAAATATCCACAAACTTGTATTCCCTGTTGCCACTCCTTTTAACTTGGTAGTATTGTGAAATCAGAATCTAATTCGACTAACCTAACAACTCCTTGTCTCAAATAAATTTCATTCTTAAGCATCTTAAAGGTTGAGTTCCATCTTTTGTCCACATCTAAACAACCAGACCTTGCAGGATTCTTAACTTATGTTATAGCATTTGCAAACCTCTCTTTTCTAGCCTGACTTGACTTGAAATATTTCACACACTCTCTAATACTTTCTATAAATGCAGGAACTACTTTCATCCCACATAATACAACTAAATGCAGTATAAGATTGTTACACCTCATTTTCAACAAATCACACTCAAGAACTAGACAATCCTTACTTCCAAGTCAAATCGTCAGATTTTCCATCATAATATCATCGGTTCTAGCATTGTCAGCAATTGAGGAAAAAACTTAGTATTTATATTCGAATCTAGAGCTACTGCTTTCACAAAATCTACAGAACTTCTCCAGTATGTGGTGATGACACTAAAATGTATGCTATTGTTTTCTTAATCAGTTTCCATATTCTTCATATATATAATGCATTGTCACACAACAATAACCATCTTTTGTATATTTACAAGTCCACACACACACACATATATATATATGTTGTTAAACTACATTTAGATGAAATTAAGTTAAGTTGTTCTTGTAATTTCACTTTGAACTCGGCATACAATTTCATGATATCTTCCTTAGTTGTATTCCTATTGTAATACTTGGCTGAAGGATTCAGAACAAACTCTCTAAAATATGGATGCTCAACCATATTGATTGTATAATCATGCTTAGCAATCATCTTAGCAACAAGTAATCTAGTAGCATTAGGTATATTTCCAATTAGCTATCTTAGATTGTGTATTATGTGTTTTGATTGCAGTTATCTTTCTTTGTCCAGGCTAATTCTCCGGTTTCTTGTTGAATGTATTTAGATGGGATCTCAAGCGGCTAGTTCCTTGTGCACTTGCTGCTTCAATTTTCTTTCTAAAATGCTTGCATTCCCTTATAATTTCAACCACCTTCTTCCTATCTGATCCAATCTTTGTGGTAACAATTCAATCCATACATCTGACATTGTTATGCATGATTTCTTTTGTGCTTCAGCTACAAGTGGATCTTCTGCTTCTCCTTTGGGACGACTCACAGAGATACCAACATGATACTTGCTTCTAGTTCTTGTAAGTGTGATGCCGCCGAACTTGATGGATCGCTTGAAACTGAGATACCAACATGATTAGAGGCTCATTGGCTTCGTGACATGACTGACCTAAATTGAACCATTGAATTTGAACAAAAACTTTCAATTGAACAATTGAGTAGGAACCCAAAACTGAACAATTGAAATTGAAATGAAACCCTGAATTGAACAATTGAATAGAACCCCTAAATTGAACAATTGTATGTATAGAAACAAATCCCCTCAATTGAACAATTGAATAGAAACCCTACTTTTCACTGATTATGAAATAGAGATATGAAGATAAGAGTATGAGACGAATTAGAGGAAGAAGATTGATGATAGGGATCGCAACATATCCGCAACAATTGCTACTCTATTAGTTGGTTCCTTTAGTTGTTTCAATTGTTAATGGTATTCATTGATGGTATTTAGAAGTTCATTACTACTAGTCAAGTTCATTCTTTTCCTTTTTTCTTTTCATGAGAGTAATCATTGTAAAACAAGACACTGTTAGAGAGAAACAGTAAATTTAGCTTGTTTATCCAACTCTCCAACCCATTTGAGGGAACACTATTAGAGCAAGAAACACAAAATCTACTTTAGTTGAGAACGAATTATTAAACAAGAAGCTGCATGTTGTTTTTGTATCCATGTATAAACATACATCATGCGATAGAAACTTTAGATCTACTCAAATATCCCATCTTTTCTTGACCCTGAAAATCAATGCAGTCGATTTTATGTCATCTTGAGGGACCTGGAGCATGAACTGCATTTTCATCTTCATTGGGGCAGTCTTTGCTGTACCTTCTTCGTCTCCAACCTGAAATAAGACAATCAAAATGATCAAGCTTCTGAGGATCAATCATTAGTTTTGAGCAACCTAACATGAATAACAGCAGTTCACTGTTGACCAACAGAACCTAAAACAATCATAGTTTACTATTTGCTAGCAGTTTGGAATAAGGTAGGTGAGAACTGAGAAATAAGAGTCCGGGATATTCACCCAAACAGATGCCCAGCCAAGTCGCACAGCTGAATCATAACCAGCTTTCAGTTTGAGGTCCTTCCCAACAGTGTGCTTGTAAACAGCGCTCCATTCACTCGAATCGAAGTTGTACAGGTAGCTGTTCATGCAATCAAGTTAGCAAAGTAACTGAATAAATACCACTAAAATAATAGAGTTGGGAGTATCTGTGTAAAGTGGTTGTTTGATGTGATGGAGAGAAAGAAAAGCGCAGACTCCCCACATCTTACACAGAGCTAGTAGCAAGTCAGAGATGTATGAAGCACTTTACAGAGACAGTGCCTTATCTTTCTGATTGTGTTCGAGAAAGAGTTCTACAAGGAAAAATTCTCACCTCAACTTGTCTGAAGGACTAAACCGTCTCTTGAATGCAAAGGCCACGGCATTTGAGGGCAGGGATATTCTTGGGATGAATGAAACTTGCTCATCCTGCCATTTATTCAAAAACTCAAATAAATATACCTCATAAATAGAAGAGTTAAGGCTTCATAAGGATACGGAATGAACCAAAGAGCTAAACCCTCATGGTTCAGTTAATGATTCACACCTTCACTGGGTTCACAATACAAAAGTTCTGATGGATCCACCACGAATAGCTGTCAACCATTTTTTCCTTTTTAGAAAAGTTACCCACAGCCAAGATTGGTGGACTCAGAAAAGTTTTGGGTGCTGGAGTGAATTTACAAGGAAATAGGTAAACACAATGTCTCAAAAACATCCGTTGTTTTTTCTCGCAAAGGTCCTTCGGAACTTATCTAAGAATCTAATTCAGAATGAAACGATAGATAAGAAATGAAACTTTATATCTAGCTAATACTAATAACTATAGAAAACAGGCAGCTTTACAGGAAAACTAACAGAAAATTACCTTGTATGAGTACCTAAGATTCACATCATCATCCTGGTACTGTGCAGTGCAAATTCCATTCAGAAACTGTCCTTTCACAATCCCACTAACTGACAGCACTTTCTTGAGTTCCTCGGCCTCTTCTTCTCTTTCCTCCAAGGAAACTTCACCGGCAGGAAATCTAAAGGTTGCCCTTGGCTGCAGTCCAAATAGTAAAAATGAATAAACAAGCTTGCAACTTGAAATAAAGACAGAGGCGCTGATATGTCAAAGATAACAAGAAGCATATAATAACAGGTTCACTCACCAAACCAACAGATGGAACAGCAGATGATAATTCGAGTTTATAGGAAGGATCCGGAAGACTTGCAACCATGGCCACCTCTCCTTGTTGTGCCTACGAAAGAATAACGAAAGAAGCTAAAATAACTAAAGGAAACAGATGAGCAGAGTATTGATTACAGCTACTTGCATTAAACAGTGACATAAACAAATATTTCACACTTAACGCAGCACTAAACATGGTTATGAAAGCGTTCAGATCACGTGCAGTTTATTCCAGAGTTGGTAATTAAGTCCCCACTCGTGTTCACAACTACATTTTCATTGTCTTTCTCGAGCACTGAGTGACGAAACACCTTTACCTCAATTACAGGACTTAATTGTTGCATTTTCTTCACATATCCAAACCTACAAATAATAGATAATAGTACGATACAAAGAGGATAACCTTAAGATGGGTGGGATAGATCTCGTGTAACACCTTTCTGGGTTTTCAATTCAATATTCTGTCTTGTATCACAACGATCTACATTACTTGGGTGCCGTAGGTGGTATATCTATGTGGACACTAAAATATGAATAACAATCAACCATATCAGGATAGCTTTTTAGCTTTTTAAATAGCTTTACATGGTTCCTATAAAACTATATTGATGATCGAATTGGTCGCAATAAATTAAGAACAATTCAAGCACAAGTACTAGCAAGATTAGACTCTTGAGTAAAGCCATAATAGAGACAATAACACGTATATTTGTACCACAAGAAACACGCACCTTCCTATGATGATACCTGAATAGATAGGTACTACCGAAGTTAATACAAGAGATAACAGATTTGTTATCATCAAGCGTACATGACAAACAAAAAGATGTCGTCGAACATCTTATACAAAACGATTTAGGCTCCCCAACTTGATATTTCTGGAATATAACTTGTCTTAGCAGACGAATTGAAATCATTATCCCAATAGAATGCAACCCAACCAAATAGTCAACAGTATATTTAATCATGAACTTTCGACGCAATAACATAGTTTCCTAGAAACAGTAAGCATCCCACAATTCAAATAAAAAGACCAGTCACCATCGAGGAATAATCACTAACAATCAAGTTACTATCGCAGTCTCCACATTGGCAACTCAGATAAAAAAAAATGAAACAATTCATTAACACCGCAGGGAATTTAGATTTACAACATACAATGTACACTTAGAACCAAGTCATTCTCAGCAGAATTGGGCATTTTTCTGACATGACCTAAACTACTCATTCCTGATACTTCCAGAAAAAGCAAAAACTCAATTTATTCACAAATTAACAACAACCCACATTCAAATTCCCAATTTCTCAACACAAAACAATCAAATCACCTAAAATTTCAACAAAAACTCACACCAATTTCATCAAAAATACAGATACAGGAAAAAGGCAAAGCACACAAACCTTAACATCCTGAGAAGCTCTAAAACTCAACTTCTCCCCAACATTAAAATTACTCTTAACAAAAGCATTCTTCTCTTCAACATCATATTGCAGAGACAAGTATTTTGAAACAAACCCAATTTGAGGATCAGAGATTTCACCATTCTTACTGTTGGAGAAAGAAAGTTTGAATTTAGCAAGGTTATCAAAAACCTTACAAGAAACTTTATTAAAGAATGATAAACTATCACTATCAAACTCTGAGGTTACTCTAATAGCTGGTCTTGGGAATGAAAAGGATGAATTGGTAATTGAACATTTAGGGGTTTTGGAGTCAACAACTACTACAGGTGATGGTGATGAAGGGATGGTTATGGTTGTTTGAGGAGGATTAGGGGTTGTTGTTGTTGGTGTTGAATCTACCATGGTTAGGGTTTGGTTCTGTGTTCTCTCTCTCTTCTGAGTGAGAGAGTGAAAAGAGAAGAGATTTGGTTTTTGGATTTTTTGTGTGTTGTGAAAAATGAGGCGGAATTATTGAGGTGGAAAATAGTGATGTTTGGTAGAGAGATATACTGGAGACAGAAAGGAAAAAAAAAAAAAAAAAGCAAAGTGGCCCATGCAGGTCTCGAACCTGCGACCTTCGCGTTATTAGCACGACGCTCTAACCAGCTGAGCTAATGGGCCCGAATTATTTAAAATTGAATACAATATATAATGTAGGCGTTCTTGTGACTCAGTTTCCAGGACCAAGGATATCTACCAGGAGGCGGGGTACATTTTATAGACTTCGATCAACTCAGTTTCTACCAGAACCCCTTTTGGCAATGTTGGAATATCTTAGGCAACGTTTTAAATTCTGCGCAATTTTAGGTAGCAGATTTTGGGTCACGTCTTAGGAGGCAATTTTTGGGGAACTTTGAGTCACACGTTTGGTCATGGTGTTAGCCTACAGGCTATATAGGCTTATTTTCAGTTGCTTGTTATATTTTACTCATGAGATAAGCTTTAGTACGGTTGGAGAAGGATTGCAATGTTGGTTTTTGGATCATCAGTTACATTTTATGTCATATGGACATTTTTAGATCACCAGTGGAGATACAACTAAAATGTAAGTTTTGAGTCGTGCATTGATTTTGGGTGCGATACAATATTTTTCCCACAAGTGATTTTGGGCACAACCCATCTAGATCTGATATATGAAAATGAAAGTATCTTGAACTTTTTCTTTTGCAGATCATGTTACCTTCTTTGGTTCATGTTCTACCTAACTAAAATATGAGAAGGATATTAAACTAAATAACCGTTTCTTATTTCATTACATCCATAAGAAAAGAAAAGAAAAAGAACACTTATTTCACTGGCAGCCAAACCGATGCTACTTATAACGCAGCTAAGGATCACGTTTGCGACATTGTGAACAACCTTTCTTAAACTCTTGAACACGCGGCCATGCTACTTGTTCTTGGGTAATTGGTTATTGTGGAAATCTCGATGCTACTTGTTCTTGGGTAATTGGTTATTGTGGAAATCTCGAAACTCGGTATGGAACTCGACCACTCGATAACAACCACCCATTCTTTCACTGTTATTTTAGTTCACTCCAACGTCTTAAAGCAAATTGATTAAATTGTTTATGTAGCTTATAGAAGCAAAATGAACTGAAGATCTCACACTCACAAACAAATTTAGCCTAATTTAGTTTTTGCGTTTGCGTTTGAGTTTCGTTTTGACTATAAATACATGAATTAGTTCTCCACTTTGTAAAGCATATATGTGTACAAATTGGATGACATAAAAGCATCCACAAATCAAATGAATTACGTTAGTCATCAAAAATATATGGCAATACCATGAAGATACTTACGCATGCTGTTAAGCATTACACCTCATCTGCTAATAACTAGCAACTGAACCATCTACCGAACTGTGGATAGACCTAATGACCGAGTATTCTGTGGCTAGTCTTACGGATCTCTTGTTAGCTTTATTATAGCATCTGATGCTTTTGAATAAGTGGAATGAGTTGTAAAAACTTCTGTAATCACTCATATAAATATCAATGCATCTCCACAGTTTCAAGTGTGGAAGTATTCTACCAAATATCTTTTCTAACTTGGTATCGACCTAGATCCAAGCTACGCTTCCAAAACCTAAAAAAAAACAAACAAAAAAAACCCTCAAAACCCTATCATGACAACAACAACTCAACTCAGAAATGTTCAGATTCATCACCTGGTAACTCTGAAATTAACAGAAACAAATTACCCACTTTGGAAGACGCAGTTCAAGAGCATTCTCAAAGGCTATGGCTTAGCTGGTTTCATTAATGGAACAAAAACAGTACCACCAAAAACTTTACCCAATTCTACGGCTATTAACCCTGATTATACAACACATGAAGAGCAAGACTCCCTACTGGTTGGTTGGCTAAACTCAACCCTGTCTCCTGAAGTTTTAGGGGTTGTTAGAGATTTAGACACTGCAAAGGAAGTATGGGATATGTTAGAAGCAGAATATGCTCCAAAAACAAAGTACCACCAGATGCATTTAAAGAAGCAACTCCATTCCTTGAACAAAGATAATAAATCCCTCAAGGCTTATTTTAATGATGCTAAATCATTATTTGCACAACTTGCAGCTACAGACTATGTAGTTAATGCCGATGAGATGAAACAATCCATTTGTAATGGATTGAACCAAAAATATGATCCAATAGTCACTTCATTGAGCACTGTCGGAGACTTGGATATGCAAACCTTTTATGCCCATCTTCTGACGTTTGATATGCGGCTCGTGAACCATCTCTCTACTATCCAACAACCCATAGCAAATGTAGCAGTTACAAACCGTGGCTCATCCATCAAATCTGCACCGAAGCACTTCAACAATGCCAATCGTGGACAGTCTCACCATTACAACAACAATCCAGCGAATCGTAGTCCTCAGCAATCTCATAAAAAGTCACCGAAGTTTGACGAACCCTGTTAAATCTGTAAGAAAGATAATCATCAGGCAACGCATTGTTGGTTTCGCTACAAACCAGACAACAATGCTCAACGACCACCAACAGCTTATATTGCTCTACCGTCAGCTGCACAAGGAAATCAATAGGTCACTGATACCGGTGCCACACATCATCTTACTGCAGATGTAAGAAATTTATTCATACCCCATGAGTATGATGACACTGAAATGGTTCACGTTGGTAATGGTAATGCATTTGACATAGCTAATGTTGGTAATGCTTCATTTACATATAACTCAAGATCTTTTTGTTTAAACAACATCTATCATGTCCCTCAGATAAAAACAAATCTGATGTCAGTCAGTCAGTTTTGTAAGGACAATAATGTGTTCTTTGAGTTTCATAAATATTATTTTCTTGTGAAGGAAAAGCTCTCGGGGATCACTCTGCTGCGAGGACTGAATAAAAATGGGTTGTACATGTTTGAAGGAGTTGACATGCTAGATCGTCCAGTAAAACCACAGGCACACATTTCATCTTCCTTCCCAATATGGAACCAAAGATTAGGGCATCCGATGCTAAAAACTGTTTCTCAAATTTGTTCTCAAAATTCACTTTCAGTTTCCAATAAAAAGTTCAACTTTTGTCACTCTTGCCATCTTAGTAAAAGCAAGAGGTTGTCATTTTCTTTAAGTAATACTGTTTATGACAAACCTTTGAGTATGGTTGTGTCAGATATTTGGGTATCTCCCACAATATCTAGGTTTGGTTTTAGATATTATCTTCTCATATGGATGTGTTTTCTCATTACACTTGGGTTTTTCCACTTATCCAACGATCCGATGCTTACCAGACTTTCATTCAGTTTCATAAACTAGTTGAAAATCTAACAGAACACAAGATAAAAGTCTTCCAAAGTGATAATGCCTTAGAGTTCAAGAAACTAATAGCTTATCTAAATGAATCTGGTATTCAGACAGATTCTCATGTCCTCAAACCTCTCCACAGAATGGTTTAGATGAGCGTCGAATTCGACATGTCACTGAGTCTGGTTTATCGTTGTTGTTTCATGCTCATATGCCTAAAAGCTTTTAGGCTGATGCTTTTACTACGGCTTGCTATCTGATTAACAGATTACCAAAATCTGTTGTTGAACCTAAAACTCCGTTAGAACTTCTGTATGGCTTCAAACCAGACTATAAATTCCTTCGTGTTTTCGGCTACTTAGCTTATCCCTGTCTACGTCAGTATAATACCACAAAACTCGAACCCAGATCGCTTCCATGTGTCTTCTTAGGGTATAGTACCGCGCACAAGGGTTATCTATGTCTTCATCGAGAAACAAATAGGCTATATATCTAACGTCATGTACGTTTTGAAGAAGGTACCTTCCCATTTCAGTCTCTCAAGCAGAAGGATCCGAGGCCAGTACTGGTGTTTTGTTCTCTCCACCTTTCACTCGTACTACAACGACAACATCTGAAGCAGCTCTCTCAGATTCTACACCAGTGCACGTGCATTCAGATCAACATACTACACCAACTGCATCTTCAACACAGCATTCAGCCGCACATCCAGATATATCAGAAGATGTTAGTGCTGATAACTCTCTGCAACTTCATCTGTGTCAGCAGCTGTGGAATATGATGATGTTTTTGCTCCAGCAGTCCAACCAGATGCTGTAAGGTATTCAATGGTAACAAGATCCCGGGATGGAATAGTGAAACCCATTAACAAACTGTGTTTAACAGCCTCTAAGCACCCTCTTACATAAGATGCGGCATATGCAGAACCTACTTGCTATAGTATGGCTTCAAAAATTCCACAGTGGAAGGCAGCAATGGATGTTCAAATTAATGCGCTGATTCGCAATGGAACCTATTCTATTGTTAAATACGAGAAAGGTATGAACGTTGTTGGTTGTAAATGGGTGTATCAGCTTAAGCAGAATCCTGATGGCAACATTGACAAACAAAAGGCTCGATTGATAGCAAAGGGCTACCACTAGCAAGAGGGTCTTGACTATGGCGAGACGTTTAGACCAGTTATTAAATCCTGCACAATTCGTTTGGTTCCGTCAATTGCTGTTATGAATAACTGGAATATAAAACAACTTGATGTGGAGAATGCACTTCTCTATGGTCAGTTGGAAGAAGAAGTTTACATGCGGCAGCCGGCTGGCTATGTTGATCCGGATAATCCAAATCATGTGTGAAAGCTGCATAGGTCGCTTTATGGACTTAAACAGGCGCCGAGGGCCTGGTTTTCTAAGCTAAGTAACTATTTGATACAGATAGGGTTTAAAGGCTCCATTGCAGATAGATCTCTTTATTATGAAGAGTAAATCTTCCATCACTTACGTGATGATTTATGTAGATGACATTATTGTCACGAGTTCAGATCCAACTCAAATTAATCAGCTTATATCGGATATGTGAGTTGTTTTTGCCTTGAAAGATATGGGAGATTTGAGTTTTTTCTTGGGCATTGAGGTTCTGCGCCAAGACAAGCAGCTTGTTTTAACTCAAAGAAAATATGTCACTAATCTTGTAAACAAAACAAAGCTTTATGGGGTGAAGACTGTTTGCACACCGCTTGCTCCTAATGCAAAAATGCAGAAGATTGGAACTCAGAAATTTGAGGACCCTACTCTATACCGCAGTGTCGTTGGCGCATTGCAATATCTACATCTTACACGACCGGATATATCTGTTGCTGTCAAAAAGGTCTGTCAATACATGCATGACCCTTATGTTGAACACTGGGAATTAGTAAAGAGGATTCTGCGCTACCTTAAAAACACAATAGATTATGGATTACATCTACGGTGTTCTACAGATATTTCCCTCCAAGCATATTCAGATGTTGATTGGGATGGGAGTTTGGATGACCGGCGTTGCACAAGTGGCTACTGCATTTATTTTGAAGGCAATTTAATCTATTGGAGCGCTCGCAAGCAGAAACAATGTCCAAGTCAAGTACTGAGGCAGAGTATCGTGGAGTGGATATTGCGACATCTGAGCTAATCTGGATTCAGTCATTGCTGAAGGAGTTAGGAGTAACTCATTCTACTCCTATGATATGGTGTTATAACCTGGGAGCTACGTATCTCACTGCGAATCCAGTCTTTCATGCAAGGACGAAACATATCGAAATATACTATCATTTTGTCAGAGAACGAGTTGCTGACAAGACACTGCAAGTGAAATTTATTAGCTCAAAGGATCAACTGGCGGATATATTCACAAAAGGCTTGGCTGCACCGAGGTTCCAAGATATACGTAACAAGTTGCATGTTCATCAGATGAAGTACAACTTGAGGGGAGGTGTTAAGCATTCCACCTCAGCTGCTAATAACTCGCAACTGAACCATCGACCGAACTGTGGATAGACCTAATGACTGAGTATTCTGTAACTATCCTTACAGATCTCTTGTTAGCTTTATTATAGCATCTGATGCTTTTGAATAAGTTGAATGAGTTGTAACAACTTCTGTAATCACTCATATAAATATCAATGCATCTCCACAGTTTCAAGTGTGGAAGTATTCTACCAAATATTTTTTCTAACTCATGTCATAAACTAATCTTACACTAAGCAGATTAAAATGCAAAACTGGAACTTTAGTTTGCAATTTTTTTTTAAATACCCTTCCCAAAACCATGACTTACCAACGCTAAAAATGTGTAGTTTCCATCACAATGGCTTAACTAACCACTACAATTCAGAAAATTAATTATGCTATCATAGTGTTTGTCCATTACTAGGTTGTAGAGAAAAATAACTTACTCTGTTCACCGTAGAATAGTGCTTGCTCTGAAGTGTAGATTGTTAATTAGTCGCTGGTAGTTTTTGGGTGCAAAACAATATCTTTACCACGAGGCGACCCATTTTAAGTTAAGCACATTCAAATTTCTTGCAGATCTTGTTGAAAATTGGAACAAGGTTTAGAATGCATTTGGCATAAAAATCATATGGTAATATCAAGGAATTACTCGGGTATCGTACCCGTAAGCCATAGGCCCCGTAGTGATACACCAGTCTTGCATCTTTTTTTTTTCTTTTTTCTGAAAGAAAACTGTTTTAGGGGATGCATGCTGCATGATTTTTGTTTCAGATCCGACAAGAAAACTGTCCTCAGTGGTAAAGACCGTGTTTTACTGGTGATCACTAAGAAGTTCTTTCTTAGTTTTTTTTTTGATCAACAAAACGATATAATTTTATATATAGAAAAAATTACATGACAGAAACAACTTTAAAACAGGTCAAACGAAACTATTTCCTAACTGTTTCTTCCCATTTGAAGACTAGTTCTTCGAACCTTACATTCTTGAGATCGTGAGAAGAACAAAACCAGTACAAAATGATAGCTTTTATGTCTAAAATAATACTATGTACATCCTTATCGCTTGCCTCTTCGTAGAACATCTGGCTGTTACGTTCTTTCCACAAGGTCCAACAAACTGCATATGGTAAAACTTCCCACATGTAATTGCCATTATCAAAAAATAATTTCCTGTTAAAACCCTTGTAGAGATCCTTTATATATCCACATTGAACCCAACCTATCCAAAAACTAACAAAAAAAGTATTTCATATCTCGGCTGCAACCTTGCAGTGAATAAGCAAATGGTCGATGGTTTCAGACTCCTCTTTACACATACAACAACGATTAACTAATATTCTTCCTCTTGTAGCTAAATTGTCTTGTGTTAGTATGGAATTATGATGTACCAGTCATGTGAAAAAACACACTTTTGTTGGTACATTATTATTCCACACAACATTCCTAGGGAAAACAAATGAAGCTTCAAGACTGTGTAGAGCCGAATAACATGAACTTACCATGAATTCCGTCCTTTGTACATTTCCAGTGCCTAGTGTCATCTTCCAATGTGGTGTGTAAAGTTGAATCTGATTAGTCATATTTGATGCTTCCGTAATTTCAATATCAGTCAACCTCCTCCTCAAATCCAAATTCCAATTAACTTGGCCATTCCCATCTAAAGAGTAAAACTGTCTCACAGTGTGATGTTTTTTCCTGGAAACTCTGAAAAGGTTTGGATAAGTGACTTGTAAGGTCTCGTCACCCAACCAATGGTATTAACAAAAGAGAGTTCTGTTTCCTTTGCCCACTTTGTAGATAATCCCTTCCTTAAACTTTGCCATCCTATTGCAGACCCCCCGCCAAATGCTATTCCCATAAGGAAGTTTTGGAATTTTGGTATCCCATCCTAAAAAAGCAGCACCATACTTCTCTTTGATTAGCATTCTCCACTTCGCATCTTGTTCCAAAGAATACCTCTACAACTGCCTCATATTCGATTTCATTGTTTGTGGATGCGAACTCTAACCTGAATGAGCAAACCATTCGCGCTCCTTCTGGTGAAATAAAGACAACACCTATACCATTTCCTTCTCCATTAGACGATCCATCCACCAGTATATCCCATCTTTTTGAATTCCGATATGTTAGTAAATCTTTAAGATTTCTATGTTCCTCCTCCACGTCCATCATATCTTCTACATATTCATCTTCCTCCAAAGGAAATTCGGCCAGGAACTCTGCGATGATTTGTGACTTTGGCCAATATAGTACTTCAAAACCGATTTCAAAATTTCCCAATTGAGCATTCCATCTTTCAATTTTCCCTGATCTTTTAGAATTTTTCATAGCAGGCTCAATTGGTACCTTTGTTAATACCTTAATCTTATGAGCCTGAAAATAAATGCGAAGTTTAAAGGACGCATACACGAGTGCGAGAATTAGTTTTTCAATCTTTGAATAATTCTTCTCCGCTGAATTGTACGTTTTGCTGATATAATATATTTGTTTTTCTACCCCTTGATCCAAACATAACAATACCGCGCTTAGAGCACATGGTGTTGATGCCAAATACAACAACAATTCTTCTCCTGGCTTTGCTTCTTTCGTAATAGATAAATTCATTAAGTAATTTTTGATGCTTTGTAATGCTCTGTCACATTCCTCTGTCCACTCAAATTTTGCTCCCTTCTTTAATATGTTGAAAAAGTGTTTACATTTGTCCGAAGAACGTGAAATAAATCTTCTCATTGAAGCTATTAATCCGTTTAACTTTTGAACATCCTTCACCGTTGTTGGAAGTGTCATATCTCTAATCGCTTGTACCTTATCTGGATCAACTTCTATTCCCTTCTTAGAGACTATATAACCCAAAATTTTTCTTGATGATACTCCGAAAACACATTTTTCTGGATTCACCTTGATATTGAATTTTCGCATCTGCTCAAAGATTTCTCTTAAATTATCAACATGATCTTCCACCTCTTTGCTCTTTACTAACATGTCATCGACATAGACCTCTACTGTTTTATGTATCCATTTCTCAAACACCTTTTCTACCATTCGCTGATACGTCGCACCCGCATTCTTCAATCCAAAAGGAATTTTCGTATAGCAGTATAATCCTCGGGGTGCGAAAAAAGCGGTATGCTCTTGATGTTCTTCAGCCAGAGGAATTTGATTATAACCTTTATACCCATCTAAAAATGAGATTCCATCATTTCCTGAAGCCGATTCTACCATTTGTGGAATATATGGTAAAGGATAATTGTCTTTCGGACATGCTTTGTTTAAATCACTGAAGTCTATGCAAATTCTTATTCCCTTGTTCTTTTTTGGCACCACCACCATGTTTGCTATCCATTCTGGATATTTTGCTGGTCTTATGATCCCTGCCTCTAACATTTTTGTAACTCTGTTTCTATTTGAGGATGATATGTTGTTGCGATCTTTCATATTCTTTGTTTAAATGGCTTTGCATTCTTTTTAATATCCAGTTTATGGAATGCAACAGACGAATCTATTCCTGGCATTTCTTCCATACTCCATGCGAAGACATCATTATATTCACGCAAGATGTTTATTTTTTCTTCTTCTTCTTCTTCTTCTTCTTTATCCATCTTAGTTCCAATTTTCAGTATTTTTGGTTCTTCTTCTGTACCAACATTCACTTCTTTCGTCGGCTCTACTGCAGTGAAATTCGCTTTTGGTTCTCCCATCGGTGTTGACTCCTTAATATCTTGAATTGGTTCACCTTCCTTCTTTGGTATCTCTCTCGGTATTCCTTTTCCTTCCTTCGCTCTAATCATGTATATCCGGAATTCTTCTTCTTTTCTTAATTCCTTTGTTTTTCTCCAGCCATTCTTTCGCTTCTTTGCGCGTCCTTCATAATTTTTTACATCTACCTGATGACATATCTTCGCACTTGGAATATCTCCTCTAATTTCACCTATTCCACTTGGAATTGGGAATCTTTTTAGAGCACAGCTCGGTCAACCTCGCATGCGTTGCTATCTCAAGCATGGTTGTCAATGTTAGTGATCAAAACTATGAGTCTTGATTTCTAGCCTACATAGCTAAGTCTCGGACTAGGATAGAAAAGTGTAGTTGAGCTCAAGGACTTCATGGCGATTCATCATACAACGATGAAGATCTATACAAGGAAACGTGGAACTTCATCAACAAAAAGTTATGTGGAGACTTGAACTTATATATCACTCAAAAGTCTATCTATTTTATGTCCTACTTCTTATGAGACAAAAGTCGTATGCTATATAGATTAGATCATACACATTTGATATCTCGAGCCGAGTATATCTTGCCTATCTATATCTCGAAATCATATGTTGGTAAAGCATTTCGCTTTGATCAAGTTTATCTTCACCTAGTGACGAAAGTCATGAAAAGTTTCAATCACTTTGACAATTGCTCTGACGTGAATCGATATGTGAATAACGGCTACATAGCGTCCTCTAAGAATGTCTTAATGATTGAAATGAGAGTTTATATTACATAACCATGTAATCCTTAAACCGAAGTTTTCGAACTTTGTTGATCAAGAGAAATCGGGAGGATTGTGGAATTGGATTGCCAAGTACGCGAACTGGCGGAAGTTCTCTTTCCGAGAATTTCTGCTGAGTTTGGAGAACTCAACCGATTAACTTAAGTCCGCGAACTTGTTTGTGAACTTAAGAGGTTATGATCTAAAGATGTGCTCTGAACATGAAACATTAAATTACTAAGGAATGCTCTATGCAAACCGTGGCTATAATGTTCATGAGCCGACTCAATCGAATCGAATAATCTTTGTTTCAACTGTGTCTTGTGTAGTTACATAAGATCTCATAGCAATTGAACAACTCTTTAACTAGTTCATTTGAGTTAATTGAACTAGTTATGGTGAAGAAGAACAAGGTTAATATGAAATGCTCATATGGTTAACCTTTTGGGTTACTATATTGAACCAACATACGCGTACACGTTTGGGCATGGTTTTCACAAACCCAGTAAACGTCTACCCAAGTGTGTGCGACAAGATAAGTTTTCGATCTAACGGTTGAGAAATATTAGCTTGAATCTAAATCAGGTTTTCATCTAACGGTGAATATGGATTTCTTTGTAACTAAGGCAAAACCCTGAATTGAAGGCTATATAAAGGAGACATCTAGCATTGAGCAAAACTAATCCCCACACGTTTGTGTGATACTAGTGCTCTCGCTAGAGTCGATTTTCCTTTAACCTTTGGTTTTCTTCTCTAAAACCAGGTTATCGACTTAAAGACTTCATTAGGATTGTGAAGCCATACCGATACTACTTTTATCGTAGTTGTGTGATCTGATCTTGCATCTTCTATCGTACTAGTACAATCGATTGATTAGCTTGAGATCGTGAGAGTTCTCCGATAGGCAAGATAAAGAAGTCACAAACATCTTCGTCTCACTGTTTGTGATTCCTCGACAATCCGCTTGTGTAGTCAGGAAGGATTGTAGAGAGGTGATTGATTAATCTAGGATGTTCTTCGGGAATATAAGACCGAATTATCAATTGGTTCCTGTTCACCTTGATTTTATATCTTAATACGGAATAAAACCTAGGGTTTATCTGTGGGAGACAGATTTATCCTTTGATAGGCTTTTCTGTGTGAGACAGATTTCTTTCTTATCAAGTCTGCGATTTTTGGTTACAACAACTCTTGGTTGTGGGTGAGATCAGCTAAGGGAATCAAGTGCGTAGTATCCTGCTGGGATCATAGGCGTAGGAGTACAACTGTACCTTGGATCGGTGGGAGACTGATTGGGGTTCAACTATAGTCCAGTCCGAAGTTAGCTTGGAGTAGGCTAGTGTCTGTAGAGGCTTAATACAATGTGTATTCAATCTGGACTAGGTCCCAGGTTTTTCTGCATTTGCGGTTTCCTCGTTAACAAAATTTCTGGTGTATGTGTTATTTCTTTTCCGCATTATATTTTATATAATTGAAATAATACAAGTTTTGCGTTCGTAATCATCAATTGGAAATTCAACCTTTGGTTGTTGATTGATATTGATTGATCCTTGGACATTGGTCTTCGGTACCGTCCAAGTATTCTTTGTATTTGATAAAGATTCGTTATTGTTTTTATCTTGAGTAAAAATCAAATCAAGAGAGAGATAATAACTCCTTGAGATACTTTTATCTAGATTGAGTCTGACTGTCTATTTGATTCTCTAGCAAAGTATTTCAGAGTTAGTCCATACAGATTGCTAAGCGAAATATTGGGTGGTTTTGTTAGAGACCCGCCTTTTCAATTGGTATCTGAGTAGGAAAACACGTGTAAGACATAACAAGTCTGTGTTTGTAGCGATCTGAATCTATGGACAGAAGTGCTATCTCTGTTAACTAACCACAATCCTCGATGGCTCAAACTATCTATGGTGGAAAGTTGTTATATGCACATTTCTTCAATCGCATGACTTCCAATCATAGATATGTGTTGTGAATGGCTATGAGACTCCCGTTGTTATGGAAAGAGATGTTGTTGTACCAAAAGATTTATGTATGTACAATACTGCCGAGTTAGTTGCTGCAAGGCAGAACTCTAACGGGTTAAACGCCATCCTGCATGCTATTACCCCAAACCTTAGACATCATGTGACCTTATGCACTACGTCTAAAGAAGCTTGGGATACTTTAGAAAGCGTATTCGAAGGTAACCCCAGTGAAAAGGAAGCTAGGCTTCAAAACTTTAATTCCGAAGGGAAGAC
The DNA here is from genome assembly GCF_003573695.1 of Papaver somniferum. Lineage (NCBI taxonomy): Eukaryota > Viridiplantae > Streptophyta > Magnoliopsida > Ranunculales > Papaveraceae > Papaver > Papaver somniferum. Next base: position 235,070,411 of record NC_039358.1, read on the forward strand.
CTTTCTATGGCATAAGAAGATTCGTTCGACGATTTTTATCACAAACTGTCTGAAATTTTTAATGCATCATGTGCATTGGGTAGGACCATTCCTGAAAAGGAAATTGTGATAAATCCTCCGATCGCTGCCATCCATATACGAATCTAAAAGACATGCCATCGTTGAAGGAAATAACCTTAATACACTTTCACGAAACACATTGGTCGGAAAAATTAGAATTTTCGATCGCGAATATATGGCAAGAGACGATCATCATTTGTTTGGCAACCATGTAACCTCTCCTGATCATAAATCGTGTCATCCAAAATTGACGAAAGAGAAAAGTGAGAATTGTTTTATTTCTACGTTGTCTTTGTTTATACAAAAACTTAAGAAAATCCTCAGAGTAGTAAAAGAAAGTCTCAAAAGGAAACACCGTTAGTCAATATAAAGGATAAGAATACCAAGAAGAGCCGTACTAATGAAACTGGGCTTATATGTGTTCAAGTCTCTTCGAAAAATCCTGAAACGAAGGTAAGAGAGATAACTAAAGCATGGATGAATACTCTTGATTATTATCCTGAGGAAATCTATGATTGCTCTCTCAGTCTTTTTGCTGAAAATCATTCTCATGACTCTTTCATGACATGTCCGTCTGTGTATCATAAGTTGGATCAACAAACCTATCCTGATTTTATATTGAATTCCAGTAGTTACTCGAAAAAGGCTCTACCAAATCTCTCTGTTCATTCGACTTCATCTCAGGACCATCTGAACACGGTAAATCAAAAACAGTCCTGCAAAGCTAACCGTTGTATGCTGAAAAAGAAAAGAAAATCTGCCTTTCATCAAAAGGAGCTTTCAAAAACGGTGCAGGATTTGCAAAAATCTATAGTCAAGTTTTTTAAGACTGTGACTACATTGGATAAGAAAGTTCTTCATAACTCTCTTTTTCAAATAGATAAGAAGAAACCTAGTAGAATGAGTGGTTTCTCTCTTTGCGAAGATTATCCCAGTCCAACCTTGGATTGGAGGCCCTATGATCAGTAATCTTGTTAAAAAATGATTCTTGCATTTCCTCTTATACAAGAATCATGATATACAAGAGGATTGTGATATAATCTTTTTTCTGTTCTTGGTTTTACCAGGTCTTGTTCGTGAACGGTTTCAACCTTATGGATAACCAACTTCTGTTAGGGTTTGGTAAAAAGGGTGTTTCTGGGATTTCTACACCTGTACTCCTTTTAAAATCTCTACCTCTTCATCTCTCTCTCATTTCATCTTCTCTATCATGTCATCCTCTAGTCTTTCGAGTAAAGATAGTGATATATGGACAGTTTTATTTCCTTCGAAAAATATTCGTTTCGATTCTTCTGATAATGAGATGTGCTATGACAAACATGTCTCTTCTTCTTGAGAACCCTACTGTCTCTCAGTTTGATAAGCTCTCTTTAACCATGAATCTCGTTTTGGAGCAAGTTCGTGCTCTGAAAAATGAACTTGAAGTTTCTTCCAAAAGGCTTGAAGAGAAAATGGATAGTCTTGAATCGAGGATTGACCTAATCGAAGATGAGATTGAAGAATATAGGGAATACGAGAAGCATATTCAAGGTAAATGAAATGATTTATAAGAGGTTTTGTTTCCTAGTATGTCTTATTTTTGGATTAGTTGGAAGAATAACTAGTGTTGAATAGCGATGATTGTGACTACACATAGCTATTTTTATTTTCATCTTCTTATGTTATTTTTTAGGTTTATTGGTTTTAAATTCTAAAAATATTTGGAGGATGATGTTATGCAGTATTGATCTTTTTGATTTTGTGATATTGCAATATATTTATGGGATATGTATTATTTGCGTCTGTGAATTTGAAGGTCCCATATTGCGGTCAAAAGTAAAGTCGTTCATGAGTTGGTATTCGTATTGAAGAAAGGACGAATGACTTTTGACAATTACAAAAGTTATTCCTATACAATCATCTATTTGATGGAAAATAGGATAAAATCTTTTGTTTGACAAGGATAATGTCTATTATATCGTTATGATGGAAAATAGAATAGATCCTTGTATGTTATCCACGGTATTGATCTTCATTGATCCATCTTGTTATGTTTTACCGTGAAGGCTCCATTGTGTGTCTTATGTTGAGCACCTTACAACTTAGTCGATTATTCTTATTGACTTGTTGGTTGTTCCATAAGATGCTATATGTTGAGCATTATGAACTAAATTAATCAACCAGTTTGGTTATTTAGTTTGTACTCCATAAGTTTTCTTTCTTATGTTGAGTACATGTACGGTTAAGGTTGTCATATTCAATGATGAACTTAGTCGGGGTTCCATAAGTTCTCTTATGTTGAGCCCAAAAATAATTAAATTGATTACTTCGGTGATTAGTTTGGTTGTTTGTGTTCCAATTAGATTAATTATAGGTTCTCTTGTAATTAATCTAGTTGAGTTTTCATATGTTCCACTAGTTCTTGTGTTAAGTATATGAAAGGCTACACTATCATGTTCTACTGGTTAATGTAGTCGTATATTCCGTAAGGTTTTCCTTATGTTGAGTATGTGAACGATTAAGTTAGTCATCTCCGTATGATTACCTTAGTCGTAGCTCCGTAAGTTTACTGATATTGAGCACTTTCAATTAAATTGACCACTTGTGTGGTTCGATTTAGTTGCGTATTCCAATTGAATTAATCATGGGTTTACTTGTGGTTAATTTGGTTGAGTTTTGGATATAAAAGATCTTTTTCTATGGTTTTGGTGTCCAATTAAAAAAATCCTTCTTTTCTTTCGAAATTAAGGTCGCTCTTGTTGTTCTCTCGGGAATGACATCAAATGGGGGAGAGTTCTTTTGAACTTGTGCTTAATGGTAATATCTTGCGGGGTGTGCGGCTGTGGAATTTTATAGGGGTTATCTTGTATCTTAAAACTACTTGATGTATGCATTTAGCTTCGGCTTTATGATTGCATCTAAATTAAGTTGGTATGTATTTTTATTTTAGTCTATGAAACGTCTCTTGTGGAAATTTCATTATGATCCCGTTCTTGTACCTTTGCCAATTTTATTGACAAAAAGGGGGAGAAATATTGTAGTTCACACTACAAATACATATGGTTTTCGGATCATTGTGTAAGGGGGAGTGGTTTCCATGATCGAGATGGAATATTGACTAAGAGGGAGTGATACATATCACCGTAGTATTATTGTTAAAGTCGTGATACAATTGGACTTTGATGCTATATAATAATACTATGACACTGTATAATAATGATTGAGAATCTCGATTTCTCTCATTTTTATAGCTACGGATCTTCAACAACGGTGATGCTAAACTTACAATATTTGGGATCATTGGAGTACTTGGAAGGACGAAGATTTCAGGGAACGTTGAAGATTAGACTATGGAATAGGAGCCACTAAAGTTTATCTTTTTTGTATTCCATATGTATTAATAGTTTTGTCATTAAAATTGACAAAGGGGGAGATTGTTAGAGCATAGTTCGGTCAACCTCACATGCGTTGCTATCTCGAGCATGGTTGTCAATGTTAGTGATCAAAACTATGAGTCTTGATTTCTAGCCTACATAGCTAAGTCTAGGACTAGGATAGAAAAGTGTAGTTGAGCTCAAGGACTTCATGACTATTCATCATACAACGACGAAGATCTATACAAGGAAACGTGGAACTTCATCAACAAAAAGTTATGTGGAGACTTGAACTTATATATCACTCAAAATTCTATCTATTTTATCTCTTACTTCTTATGAGACAAAAGTCGTATGCTATATAGACTAGATCATACACATTTGATATTTCGGGCCGAGTATATCTCGCCTATCTATATCTCGAAATCATGTGTTGGTAAAGCGTTTCGCTTTGATCAAGTTTATCTTCACCTAGTGACGACAGTCATGAAAAGTTTCAATCACTTTGAGAATTGCTCTGACGTGAATCGGTCTGTGAATAACGGCTACATAGCATCCTCTGAGAATGTCTCAATGATTGAAATGAGAGTTTAGATTACATAAACATGTACTCCTTGAACCAAAGTTTTCAAACTTTGTTGATCAAGAGAAATCGGGAGGATTGTGGAATTGGCTTGCCAAGTCTGCGAACCCAGTCCGCAGACTCAGTCCGCGAACTGTCGGAAGTTCTCGACCGAGAAATTCTGCTGGATTTTCCACAACTCGTCAGTGTGCTTAGTCCGCGAACCCGGTCCGCGAACTGGCGGAAGTTTTATTTCCGAGAATTTCTGCTGAGTTTGGAAAACTCAACCGATTAACTTAAGTCCGCGAACTTGTTTGTGAACTTAAGAGGTTATGATCTAAAGATGTGGCTATAATGTTCACGAGCCGACTCATTCGAATCGAATCATTTTTGTTTCAATTGTGTCTTGTTAGTTACATAAGATCTCATAGAAATTGAACAACTCTTTAACTAGTTCATTTGAGTCAATTGAACTAGTTATGGTGAAGAAGAACAAGGTTAATATGAAATGCTCATATGGTTAACCTTTTGGGTTACTATGTTGAACCAACATACGCGTACACGTTTGGGCATGGTTTTCACAAACCTAGTAAACGTCTACCCAAGTGTGTGTGACAAACTAAGTTTTCGAAATAGCGGTTGAGATATATTAGCTTGAATCTAAATCAGGTTTTCATCTGACGGTGAATATGGATTGCTTTGTAACTTAGGCAAAACCCTGATTTGAAGGCTATATAAAGGAGACATCTATCATTGAGCAAAACTAATCCCCACACGTCTGTGTGATACTAGTGCTCTCTCTAGAGTCGATTCTCCTTTAACCTTTGGTTTTATTCTCTAAAACCAAGTTAACGACTTAAAGACTTCATTGGGATTGTGAAGCCAGGCCGATACTACTTTTATCGTAGTTGTGTGATCTGATCTTGCATTTTCTATCGTACGAGTACAATCGATTGATTGTCTTGAAATCGTGAGAGTTCTCCGATAGGCAAAATAAAGAAGTCAAAAACATCTTCGTCTCACTGTTTGTGATTCCTCGACAATCCGCTTGTGTAGTCAGGAAGGATTTTAGAGAGGTAATTGATTGATCTAGGCTGTTCTTCGGGAATATAAGACCGGATTATCAATTGGTTCTTGTTCACCTTGATTTTATATCTTAAGACGAAACAAAACCTAGGGTTTATCTGTGGGAGACATATTTAACCTTTGATAGACTTTTCTGTGTGAGACAGATTTGTTTATTATCAAGTCTGCGATTTTGGGTTACAGCAACTCTTGGTTGTGGGTGAGATCATCTAAGGGAATCAAGTGCGTAGTATCCTGCTGGGATCAGAGGCGTAAGAGTACAACTGTACCTTGGATCAGTGGGAGAATGATTGGGGTTCAACTATAGTCCAGTCCGAAGTTAGCTTGGAGTAGGCTAGTGTCTGTAGCGGCTTAATACAATGTGTATTCAATCTGGACTAGGTCCCGGGATTTTTCTGCATTTGCGGTTTCCTCGTTAACAAAATTTCTGGTGTCTGTGTTATTTCTTTTCCGCATTATATTTTATATAATTGAAATAATACAGGTTGTGCGTTCGTGATCATCAATTGGAAATCCAACCTTTAGTTGTTGATTGATATTGATTGATCCTTGGACATTGGTCTTTGGTACCGTCCAAGTATTCCTTGTATTTGATAAAGACTCGCTATTGTTTTTAGCTTGGGTAAAAATCAAATCAAGAGAGAGATAACCTTGAGATACTTTTTATCTAGATTGAGTCTGACTGTCTAGTTGATTCTCTAGCAAAGTATTTCGGAGTTAGTCCATACAAATTGCTAAGCGAAATATTGGGTGGTGTTGTTAGACCCCCCGCTTTTTCAAATTTAATGCATTGATGTAGCGTAGACGCTACGGCTTTTATCGCATGCACCTATGGCCTCCCCAATAACATGTTGTATGGTGATTCTATATCAACCACACATAATGTTGTCTTCGCTTCTATTTCTCCGAGCAATATTCGCACTGTAATATCTCCTTTTGGTTTTGTGATTTCTCTATTAAATCCATGTATATTGTAAGATGAACATGTCATGTCCGTATCTTTGTATCCCATTGCTCTGAACGTACGATAAAATAAGATATCAACAGCACTTCCAGTATCCACCAACGTTCTATTAATCACCCATTCTTCTGAGTTCTCTGCCTTTTGACCAACTTTACTTCGCTCAACCGTTATTGTAATCACCAATTGATCTGTTCGCGTTAAATTTTCTTCCGAAATTTCATCTGCTGCAAACGTTATCTTTGTTTTTCCCACTCCTTTAAAGTAAATTCTTTTTCCACCGTCGTCACCTTCTTTCTTTTATAATCTCGCTTATGTATTCTTCTTGTGATTCTTGCTTGAAAATCTACATCAGAGAGTGGTGTTTTAGTTACAGAATTACACTGTATGCCTCTACCTTTTCCTTGTATCTTCATGATTTTCATTTTTCTTATAAGTTCTATAGATTCTTCGCTTTTCATCTTTATCTTCTTCAAAATCTCCAGATCCAATTTTTCAAGATTCTACAAACTTGTTAACAAGATTTATCGTTCCAAGCTGTTTCTAGCGCCAAATGTAGTTGCAGGAAATCCTACAACCACACCCTTAATGAAATTTAACCGTAATTCAAGTGATCATCTTAAACTTCATTCATTCATTCATAAAATCTTTGATATGATTACAAGAATTGAGATAAGTTCTAACTTGGAGAACAAACAATCTTTCGCTCTCCTAAATTCCAAGTCTCAACTCTCCAGAAGATCTCTCTCAACACATAGATTCCTTCCCCTTATATAGGGTACTACATAGTGGATGACAGCTAATAGATCCCCTTTTTTCGGAACTACTGTGCGTTACAATCGCTCATGTACATTCACTCAATCTCGCACACTTTACATCTTCACTCCAATCATCACACTTAACTCATGACTATGCTGACATCATCAATACGTCACCCTTATTTTAGTATATGCGATGACCTTCGCTTAAGGTAAATAACATTTACTTCGCATATATAATGAATGTGCCATATTTCACTCCTACAAATGGATTTTTTTTTTTGCTTGATAGAAAAATAATCACACCATGTTCGAAAAGAAAGAATATATACAAATCATCTGCCAAAGTAGGGAGAAACAATACATTGCATCTAGACATACACGTAAGATCTTTAGTTTTTCTTGACGGAGAACAGTATCTTTAGTACAAAGTAAAGATATGAAAAATTAAATTTGTTCAACCAATTTAATTAGGGGAATTCCCGTCAGATTTTTATTTTCACGCTATCTCACACTTTTATGCAAAATTTTGAAATTAGTTTTTGGTTTAGATTTTCTGTTGCCAATTCCTCTTTGTGCCTCAGTCTTAACCATTCATAACACAAAACATGTGTAAAGTTTAACTGGTGGGACGGTATGAATCCTCTGTATGTTTCAGAAATGAATTGTATTGCTTTACGATTCGAGGCAAATCGTTGGATTCAATTTTATCTTTTCGGTGATTTTTGCTTAAAAATAGTATAAATTGAAAAGGTTATACTATCATTTCTCCTGAAATAGAGGAAATATTAAATTTTTTCGCATGAAATAAGTTTTGATATGGTTATGATTTTTTTTCCAAATCCCATTTTCAATAAGAGGCTTACTACCAACAAGTTCAAATAGCTACTAGACACAGAAAAGAAAAAGATCCCGACGTTGATGAGTTTCAAATTCGATCAGATCTCTCATATCATCACCAATGAGTTCAACTATACTATGGGGGGCCGGCTAATATTACGGGGTTTGGATTAAATTGAGTTTTTGAATCATGAGACATATTTTAGGTCGGATGAAAATATTTGGATCATGAATTACATTTCAGGTCATATGAAAATATGGACCAAGAGAGGAAATAGAACTAAAATGTAATTTATGTATCGTTCTTAGATTTTGTACGTGAAAAAACAATATTTTTCTCTACAGGGTAGATTCTGGGCAACACAATGAATTTTTCTCCATTTAGACCAGATCTATGAAAGTACAATGAATTTTCTTACCTTAAACAACTAATTCTATTCACGCTATCAAACTTCTTTTATGTCGCTTATATCCATTGCTTTGAGACTTTATGAAACGATTCCTAAACTCTTGAAAATGCGACCTTATGCGTGGCCTATATGCAACTTATTCCAGGGTGATTAGTTACCGTGGAAATCTCAAATGTCGATGTGAAACTCGACCATTCAATAACAACCAATTAATTTCCACTGTTATTTTAGTTCCCTCCAACGTCCTAGTATAATGTAAATGTATCCTTTAGAATCAAAATGTACTGAAGATTTCACACTCGCAAACAAAATTAGCCTAATTTAGTTTTTGCGATTGTGTTTGAGTTTGACTATAAATACACGAGGTTCTTCACTTTGTAAAGCATACAGGGTGTACAAATTGGATGACATAAAAGCATCCCAAAAATCAAATGAATTACGTTAGTCATCAAAAATATATGGGAATATCATGAAGATACTTTCTCATGCCATAAAGGCATAAACTAATTCAATAAAAAAGGGCAGCAAAAAAAATAAAAAATAAAAAATAAAAAATTGAATACTTATCCCAAACCATGACTTACCAGCACTCCAAACATGTAGTTTCCATCACAATGGCTTAACTGACTACTACAGTGTAGAAAATTATGCTATTATAGTGTTTTTCCATTACTAAGTTGCAGAGAAAAATAACTTACTTTGTTCACCGTAGACTGTAGCAGATTATTTCTAGTGGTTAGGTTTTAGGCACAAAACAATTTTTTTACCATGAGATGGCCCATTTTAAGTCGAGCACATTGAAATTTCTTACAGATCTTGTTGAAAATCGGAACAAGATTTAGAATGCGGTTACCATCTAAAACATATGGTAAAATCATGGAATTACTCAGGCATGGACCAGTAAGCCATAGGCCCGTATCCGTACGCCAATTAATCTTACACACTTTCTTTCTTTTTTTTTTAAAAAAAAAATGTTTTTTGGGGCTGCATGATTTTTCTTTCAGAGCCGACAAGAAAACTGTTCTCAATGGCCAAGACTGTGTTTTACTGGTGATCGAACTAACAAGTTCATTCTTAGGCACCTGAAGAAGATTTCCCAACAGATGATGATTCCGCATCATTTGAAAAATTAGCAGCATCATCATTATAATATGAGCACGAAAATCTTTCCAATCCCACGGAAGAGCTAAGACTATAGCAATTTCGGGGGCGCACACAAACAACCCGTGTGCCATGGAATACCACAAGTTATTTTACTCTTGAAAATAAAACAACTTGTGGTACTCCATGGCACGTCAGTTGCTTGTGTGCACCTCCGAAATTGCTTGTTCTAACTCTTAAGTGGGATTGTTCAGGTTGTTGTGCTCATGTAACGGTAATAATATTGGTTATGTTTCAGATGGTCCATTATCATCACCTGGCGGTGAATCTTCTTCAAGTACTAAGAATAAACTTGTTAATTAGTTTGATCACCAGTAATACACGGTTCTGGCCATCAAGGACAGATTCGATGGAGGACATCAAATGGAAAACCACTCTTAACAAATTCATAAATCCGGTGAACGATTCAACGCTAACGGATCAGTAGAGAGCAAGGAAAAGGAAACAAATATTGAGCGGGAAGACTGTAGATCTTGCATGCAGCTGCCTGAAAGAATGTTGGTGAGATTATATTGGGATCAAACCTGTGACCTCACGGTTGGATTTTCATTTACGGCTACGGTGAACACTTGTGTTTCGCTTGAATTTAAAGTTTCTGTACACATATATGTGGTATAGAATCATGCATATGTTCATGATACAACAACAAGGAAAGACGAAAAACAATGTGAATTGGGATCGCCAACAGAGAACCTTTAACTCTGAGATAGAATGGTGAAAAGGAATTTTAGCGTTGGAAACTTTTGTTTTTGCTTGATCGAGAAAATAATTATACCGTGTTAGAAAAGAAGAATATATACAAATCGTCTACCAGTGCCAAAGGGAGAGAAAAACAAATACATTGCATATATCCAAACATACACGTAAAGATGTACAGTATCTTTAGTTTTTATTTGACAGGGAACAGTATCTTTAGTACAAGGTAAAGATATGAGAAATTAAATTTGTTCCACCAATTTAATTACCGGAATCAGTCCTTATATTTTTATTCTCATATCTCATACTTTTAGTATTGTTTTTAATGATCCGAGGCAAATCGTTCGATCCAAATTTTACCTTTTTAGTCATTTGTTTTTTCTTCTTTTGATTAGATTTTACCTTTTTAGGCTTTGGTACAAATATAGATTTTGGATTTCAATTGAATTTTTGGATCAGGAATTACATTTTTTGAAGCAGAACTAAAGGTTTCCACGAATGACTCTTGAACATTGAGACTTGAAACTCAGTCCAGCCTTCAAAACAAGAAAGCTAACTAACAAGTAATCTGCAGCATATTCATGCTGAACTTACATGGAAGAAAATGGAGGCCCTATTTAAACTCATCTTATGAAGTCATCCCAGCTGCTTACAGGATGTTGGCACAAACTGGAGTGTTAAGACAAAACCGGGATAACATCTTATGACACCTCTTCCTTCACAAAAGATCTGATAGACATCACCATGGCTACCAACAGACTTGGAGAAAGATACAGAATTTTCAGTGCTTCTTGTGTACCATAGTTGGATATTGAGGACTCCACATATTGTTCTGAAGATATGTTAAAATTTCCTCCTGCAAAGCAATCGTTTGTAGTTAACAGTTTTGATGGACCCAAAATAAACTTGAACGGTCACTTACATATCATCCAGACCCCAGATAATCACCCGATACTTAATCAGTTATGTATTGAGTTCTAAAGGATAAGTAATTACCTGACTTGGTTTTTGGAGTTCTCGAGCATCAATATCACCATATACCTCTGCTAAATCTTCTTCTATAGCTTCCTTGACAACTGCTGTTGCTACCTGTTTTGTAATATCCAGGATGCTGGATATTTCCTATAATTCAAAGTACCAGTACGTCAGCATTGGGCATTCAAAGTATTAGATTAGTTGAAGCAAAATAGGATTTGTTAATCTACCTGGAAACACATGGAAAAATTGTCCGTTGAGAACCTCTTTCTCTGTAATATATGCTGCCAAGCTGCACATAAGGAAATGCAAAAAGTTAGAAAATATCAAAATACTGTGGTCCAGCATCAGTTAGGTAGATACCAGTTAGACAACAAAATAGGTTTTACAAGATACCATTCCAGAGGCCTGTAGCATGCCATCAGAGACGATACGGGATCCAGATAAGAGTGTACCAAGACCTATCCTGCATGATGAAATACGTGCTATGTTGGTATGTGGCGAGGCCAGGAACAAGATAGTGTTCGCTCAGAAAGAGTAAAAGGAAACTAACCCTGGAATTAGGCACATATTGTTTCCCTGGTTGCAGTGCCCAATTCGACCATCTCCTAAATTTTTTAATGAGTACGAGGAAGAAGAGCACAAGAGGTCAAAACTTGAAGCAAATTCAGTTCAATTGCATTTATATAATTATAAAATGGTAGCGCCCAATGAACTCACTAGCAATACGTTTAAGATTCCCCTATAAATGTTTCCTCACAAAGTAATTGGTGAATGAACTGACAGGTGTTTTACTAGACAGAAATTGTCAAAATGACACGGGAAGCTTGTTTAGAGTGTGATATATTTGCTGACCTCAGCATAGAAAAAGATGGCAATCTTATACAGACATATTACAGACAATAAGTTTAAATGGGCTGACTTCAATGAACATATATGTTACATAGCATAATTGATCGTACCTAAATCAGTATCCTTGAAAGGGCTCCCACTTGCAAATATTATATCACTGCCCAGAACCGAAAATGCTTTATCAGTGATGCACTCAGCTGGCAAACAAAAGTTATCAATGAACCAGAGAATTACAAGTCTAGACAAAATATATGAATACGTTATGAGCCTTAAAAATACCGTTTTTGGTAGGGTTTGACATGGCAAAAATAGCTGGTCTGGACGAAGTTGAACCCTTGAGGGCTTCCAACACCTGTCGGTGAATAACATCAGTAACAGGTACACAGAATCTATAAGAAAATGGTAAATCAGACATTAAATTCTTCAGGGGAACTAAGTTATGTAAAGGACTAAAATGATAAAAAAAGGATGCACATGACTGGAGAGGATAAATTCTTAGATCTACCCTCATCCCAGAATTTGAACTTCGACTATTTGGGGATTTAAAACATAAGTTACATATCCTACGATTCTGAAGCTTAACATACTCACATCTAATAAAAGCAAGCACATGTGCTAGTTACAAAAAAGTGAAAAACACAATTAGACAGAGCATTCAATCTATCATATTTTCTTTACCTCAGTTGAAATAACTAAATAAGCCTCCTACTGCAGACAATCCAATAAGCACACCAGGCCTTACTTGAAAGAACCTGAACAGCAACATGTACTATCAGCTGTGATTAATGATAACAAAAATGGAAGTTATAAGTAGCAACAACAGACACGGCAAGTAAACTTACCACATCTACTAGCTTGTTCCTGATTGTAGCCCCAGGGGACCAAGTTCTTTGACTGTCCTTGCAAATGGCAGTGCATCTGAATCAATATTAGGACGATCCTCGGCAAGAAGTTCCTTGATTCATAAAAGAAACAGTAAGCAAGAAACCTAAACTATAAATACTATATGCAACACAACTTGAAGATCATGTCAACTTTTATGTTGGATATTGATTATTCTTCCAATTCTACTTTGGTCTTTCACTGCTGATTGTAGACGACTATCTACTCCACTAATTTTCTTTACCCAAGTCCTAATTTTCCTTCCATAAAGTTGTAAAAACCAATTGGAAAAGGAATAACTAGTAACTCCAATATAATTTGATTTCTTTATATCACTAATATTCGCATAAAGACACAATAAGATGTTGCATCATCAGTTACCTGAACATCATCATTGAACATTCGATACGTATTTCTGTAGCAGTGCAACAATTTAAAGGCCCACTTGGCCTGGAAATCTTCAAATTGCTCAAGCACAGTTCATTAGTATCAATCCAAATGAATAAAAAAGGACAGTTTAGACCATAACAACAACTGTAACATAATAATTATGTGTAAGTAGTTTCACAGTACCTGTACTATTACATGGCGGTTTTGTAGCAATCCCAAGTCTAGAATGAAAAATAGCAACAACTATTAAGCACAAACCAACAGCTTGCATAAGTGGCGAAATGCATAAATGAACTCTTACACAGAGGATCTTTTAGAAGCTTTTTCATTGTTAGTTCCAACATCAATCATCACAGGAAGCACCTGTTGTGAGTGCAAAATCAGCGGAGCATCACAAAAATTACCACACAGCATCAAGCACCAAGCTTGGAATACTCGAAACACAATTAAACAAACCTACTTTTAGGAACTAATTCCAGAATAATATAAGAAATTCCCAGAACCAGCCATCGGTACAAATACATGAAAAGAAAAACAGTATGAGGTTTACTCTCTGAGGATTTATCCCAGCAGCAGCGACATATAGATCTAGCTTCCCTATTGAAATTCCAATTCCCTGAACTCCAAGATCTCCAAGACCTAATATTCTGCTTCCATCTGTCACCACAATCATATCAACCTACCAGATAGAGTGAATTTTGTCAATAGCTTATTAAGTTAATACCACAAGATAACAAAATACTATAGAAAAGCAACACATAACTTAAGAAACGTCCATCCAACAAGAGCTATTTTTCTTGCAAAAGCAATAACAAATTATGGAATAACACTGCCTCTGTAGCCTGAGATGTTTGGATAGTAGAAGACATGAAAAAGGATATCAGGATTGACATGATTCCCAAGCAATAGTAGCTGCAGTCTCTTAGTGGCATCCTTACAGAGATCTAACACGAAAAAGCATGTATTTGGGCACAAGAAGTATAACTAACCTGCTCGGCTGGCCAATTATAAACCAAAGACATCATTTATCCACGATCTTGAGCACTAAAATACATTCCTATCGGCCTCCTAAACATTACACCGTAATTCTGGCAAATTAGCCCAGCTGTTGGCGTATACATTATAGGTGCTTATTCCGCAATATTGTCAATCAAAACCTGCCAAACCCAGAAAGCCGTTAACATTGAGGTAAATTACCATCAATAACCATTCAATTGTAAGACCTCTACCTAGAAAGTTACGACTAAGTAGAAACCCAAATTCAAATATAGGAGCACAAACCTTGTAGTACATTGTCTCATTTCTGCCATGCAACATGTTATGGATATGCCACTTAGCCAATGCATATGGATCATTTGGTCCATCTCTTGCTTGCTCCTCCAGCCTTTTCAAATCAGCCACTGTCAGTCATTCAAAATAACAATATCCGGTTATCTTTTCTTGTCCCCAAAATGAAGCAAATATCAAAGACAATGAGTCAATGACTAAATCAATATCTTAGCATCTTCTTAAACCAACTACCCATATTCAAGTTTCCATTGGGAACTAAACAAGGTACTATTGTTACTACTAAACTACACTATCAAATTACAAGATTAAGTGAGATTTTACCTGCAGATCCATCCAACTTGCCTAACAACCCAGTGCAGTGAGTTTAGTGTCTCATCGCTAAAGTTGGCAAGTTCTTGTTATAAGAAGTAGTCCAACCTAGGTAGAAACAGCACTAGCAGTACCATTATAGTTTTGGTAACCATTTCAATGTTGGGTTTTTTCCAGACATCACCTAAACTACTCATTCCTGATACTTCCCAAGCTCACCACCATGACTAACGAAAATTCAATTATTCCTTAAAAAAACAAAAATTCAATTTTTTGCACAAATTAATAACAACCACATTTAAATTTCCAATTTCTCAACACAAAACAATCAAATCACCTAAAATTTCAAGAAAACATCAAATTCAGAGACAGGAAAAAGGAAAATTACACAAACCTTAACATCCTGGGCTGTTGGTGGTGTTTAATCTGCCATTGTTAGGGTTTGGTTCTGGTCTGTTTCTCTCTTTCTGAGTGAGAGAGTGAGGATTGAAAGAGAAGACTAAAGAGATATTGAGGCGGAATTATTGAGGTGGTGTTTAGTAGAGAGATACTGGAGACAAAAAAAAATATTGCAGAAAAAAAAGAATATATGGCCCATGCAGGTCTCGAACCTGCGACCTTCGCGTTATTAGCACGACGCTCTAACCAACTGAGCTAATGGGCAAATTTGTTTATCATACAATACACAAATTCAAACGATTTTTTGGGGACCATGGTTTTTTTTTTGGACTATGGTTTTATTTTGGATAAAGGCATTAGAAGTAATTCTAGGTCACCCCATATCTAGTTATTTATTTAATACCTAATCTACCCTCTTAATTAATTTTAGGTTATGATTAGTGAATGATTTAGTTAAAAACAATTAGTGAGATTAAATTAAAAGATGGGTTTATTATTAGTTGAGTAGAATTATTGAGAGAGTAGAGTTAGAGAAGATGAAGGAGAAAAACATGGAAAATAGATTTTTTTTCCAATTCACTAAGTTTGAGTATTCAAATGATGAAAACTCATCTGATTCTTCATCTCCATCCTCTCCTAGAATATTTGTTAATCTTCAAAATGATCCGGATTTGGACTGGATTTTGAACAATTCGGTTACTTTATATGAAGAACAAGTAATCGAACTCATTTGAAGCTGTAGTTCGGTTGCCCCGTGAGATGAACAAGTAACCAAACTCATCTGAAAGTGTAGTTCGGTTACTTGTTCCAAACACGCAGGTTACCGAACTCTCTAATAATAGAATTTCTAGGAGTTACAGCGTTATGTTTGGTTGGTTCTCAACTAACCGAACTTTGGTGTACAAAGTTCGGTTGGTTCGCAAACTGCATGCACTTTTGATCTAACCGAACTTTACGTAATATAAGAGTATATAAGTTTACAAAGTTCGGTTCTTTCGCAAACTTGAACCTAACAGCTAACCAACCGAACTTTGAGTTCGGTTTCTGCGACAAAATTGGGAAGTTACCGAACTTAACAAACAAAAAAAATGTGAAGTTCCAGCGTCTATTGGCTAAGTTCGGTTACTTTGTAGTTTAAATTTTTTTTGCGAAAAAACCGAACTCTATTGGCTAAGTTCGGTTTTTTTGGAACTCAACATAGTGGCCACAACAACACAGTTCGGTTAGACTGGATTTGTTTTTTTTTTTTGGTTCTAAGGGTGGAGTTCGGTTACTTTGTAGTTTTAAAATTTTTTGCGAAACAACTGAACAGAGAGTTCGGTGACTTAGTTTTAAATCCAATAGAACCAAACTGTTCTTCGTGTTCTTCATTTTCAAGAAGTTCGGTTAGTAAACTAGGGTTTTTTGGAAAATCGGCTTAATCGAACATGGCTCTGTAACTCCTATTAAAACCCTATTTTGATGATTTCTATTCGGTTGAAGCAATCAAAATCAAATTAAAGTGAAGGGTTTGTTGGAAAATACATTCGGAGTGGTCCCATGGCAGAATCAGGCTGCGGTTGGCGTCTTTTATACTCGATAAAATTATCATGTAACAGAACTTAATGGTGATTGCATCGATGTTGTTACATTTCTTAAATAGGCGGTGGTGGTGGTGGTGGGAGGAGGTGGTGGTGGTAATCGGTGGTGGTGGACGGTGCTGGTGGTGGTGGTAATCGGTGGTTGGTGGTGGTGATAATCGGAGGTGGTGGTGGTGGTAATCGGCGGTGGTGGGCGGTGGTGGTGAGAGGAGGTGGTGATTATATATATATATATAGATGGTTATTAGGTTGGTTTTAAATTAAATTAGATTAAGGGTAGGTTAGTCATTTCAACGTTTTAGGACACCCCTTATCACTATAGGGAAGGTGGCCTAATAAAATCATGGTCCCTAGAGAATCATTTGTAGATTCCTAGCTTCATTTTCAAACATAAGAATCGAGGAGCCCAGTCATACGGTTAGAACCCAATGGTATGACACATTGAGTCGCAAATCCACCTTTCTCGGCATCTTCATTCAGGATCACAGATTAGATCACCTAGTAGATTTTGAGTCGCATCCCATGACAATTTTCTATCAATCATGGGTAACAATCTCATTAACAGTCACTGATTAACTTTTCGATCACAGCCTAAATTTTGGAGTGAGAGTCAGATTTTAGGTCACGAAACATTTAGTTATGACGTATGTTTTGGATCGTGAGGTAGATTTTAAATTGTAATACATTTATTTTGGATCGTGAGGTAGATTTTAATGTGGTATCATTTTGTTTGGGGTGTACCAAATTGCATATAAGAGAAAATATATTTTGGTGGGGAATCGGTACACCCTCGAGCAGATTAGTACCCCATTATCAGCCATGTTTATCATGTCATGACCTTCATTACACAAATTTTAAGTCATGAATTCCATTCTGGGCCACAAAAGAATTTACTATGAGTTACTGAACAAATTTTGGCCCACCAACCATTTTTGGGTGCTTATGTAAATTTCTGAGTCACTACACAAGACACAGGTTTTTGGGCACAGTGAAGATTTTGAGGCGGATGCAAATGAAATGTCCTTGTCATTGACGACTCAAATTTTTACAGACTTGCTTCAAATTACATGTTATATCTTGGCTATGATAATGAGATGGACTTTGTTTACAATAGCAGATGTTTAGTGATGTACGATATTTTTTCTTTTTTTTTACTGGATATGGATGAGCATTATATGCCCGTTTCTTCAACTTTCAATAGTAATCAAAGAAGTTTTTTCTGTTTTTGTCTTCTCATATTCCCTCTTCTTCGATCAGAACCATCGCAACCAATACATCAACTTCCATTCTATTTTAAACCTTGAATACTTGATCATCAGAGCTAGGTAATAATTATCTATCCTAACTTTGTGAAATATATCATGAAAATTTTAATACATGATAAACTTGTGTAAACATAAATCTGCAAAACCAAACAAGTTTGGTAAACCACTACCACCAATGTGATGATGATGATGAATTGTTTGCTTCTCCTTTAAAATTCTACCAAAACCCATACATTTTTCACCAATTTGATCAGTACCCAATTATTGTGTAACAAAACCAATGGGTACTTACGCATTGTTTGACTAAATTAATCAGTAGCCAATCAGTATTTCAGGAAATTAGTTGGTACTCAAATATTTTCCGCCTGAGTACAAGAGCAAGATCACCACCAAAAGAAAATAATCTTACTTTTCATCGTAAACCTTGCAAAGATTGATAGTATTCATAAGAAAATTAAAATCGCATCCATACTCCGATAATCCCTAAACTTTGTTAATGAGTCACGCATTCGTGGAACATGTTATTGAGGGATTTTTGAAAATTTTAGTAGGAACCCGTCGTTCATGGCAGTCATCTTCATCTGAAAATTTGAGGAACTATTCTTCCTGTAATTTACACGGTAGCTAAAACACCGGCGAAAGAAAAAGTCCACAACCAAAAAAAGGGAAGATAACTCCGGTTAACATAAGAGTTTGTTGACAACAAAAATATCCAAATGTCTGGCTTACATGCTGCTAGATCAAAATATTTTCCTAAGTTATGGAGCCGTCCCAGTGATTGTACCTGGAGTAACTGGAGTGCGTACATATGTTATTGGATAGTTTCGAACATATTCATGGAATTGCACTTTGTGAAGCCGAAGACCTTAATCCATCTCTTTATCAAGCTGAAATGTCCGGCCCTTCACCTAAAAAATTAGATGAGATAAGATGTTTACATACCATTGATACCACCGTGGGTGGATCGCGAAAAAAAATCAATGGAGTTACGACTAGTACATAAGAAAATAAAAGAGAAAATTCATCTCAATAGAAACCAAACCTATCCTAGTTCCATGCCATATGGAAATAAACATTTGGGACTTAATGAATAGCATACCTTAAATTCTTGAACATGCTACCTTTTCCGTAGCCTATCTCCATAGTAAGTGGTTATCAAGGAAACCTTGAAATTATTTATGACCCACCAGTTAAGAACTGACGAACATTGTTTCACTGTTATTTTAGTCCACTCCAACATCCTAAAACAAATCGATTAAATTGTAAACATATCCTTTGAAAGCAAAATGAATAAAAAATATCACACTCACAAACGAGAAGTTAACCTAAAATAGTTTTTGGGTTTTTGTTTGGGGTTTGGTTGTGGCTATAAATATATATGAGGTTCCCCACTTTATAAGATAGGGTGTAGAATGGGATGACATAAAAGTGTGGCAAAAACCAGATGAAGTAGGTTAGTCATCAAAAACATACGGGAACATCATGAAAATATTTGGGCATACCTAGTTTTATACTGAGTAGTTTAAGATGCAAAACTATAACAGTAGTTTAACAACTTCGCGTTTATAGGGGCCACTCAAAAGGAATTAGGGGTCAAGATTTTATACCAGCCAAGGGCACTAGTTAAAGGATACCCTATAGGATATTGAAGTTACCTAAATGCCCTTTCAGTAATAAAACCTAAAAACTTAAAAACCTTTTATTTTCATTTCAAAATCAGTTTCACTTCTTCTTCTCCTCCTCTCTACTCCCGAATGTGGATGAAAAAAATATCACGAATGTGTCAATTCAACTCATCGTCGTCGTGAATCGTAAAATCAAAACACCATTGATTCGTTTTTTCAACGATGTCTACAAAAGATAAATCCCTAGGACCTAGAACTAAAAACGTTCCTCGCGGTATCGATCCAAATATTGGAATTCTCGCAAGAAATAAAGAAATTGTTGCTGAAAATGACGAAGAACGCGATGAACAAGACGTTGAGGATGTAATTGGCGGCGACAAATCTGATAGTCAAACATTCCGGCAACTTCAAATGGCCCCAATTAGGTAAGATTTCGTCAATTTCTGGGTTTATATCGCTTTAAATCGACGAATCGCGATTTTTTTTTAGGGTTTTCTGAAAATTACCAGATTCGGGAGATATTTATGTCTCTTAAACTTCCGAATATAGTCGTGTTCTTCATTTCTGAAGAACATCGACAGTATTCGGGATATAGTTGTATAGGTTTACTCCCGAATACGTTAGGTCATTTCTTCCTGTAACTTTAGATGGCCATATTCGGAGGTTATGATTCATTTTTACTTCCGAATATATTGATGTTAGGACATAGTATTCGGATATTCATCTACTACCGAATATATATACATGATGAAAAATTCTGAAAACTATGATTTAGGAAAAATCCCATTTTGGGGCCAGTATTTATTCGGAAGGAACTATATTGTGTCATACTTCCGATTATACAAGATGAAAAAAATATAGTTTCTGAACTCCAATTGATGAATATTCGTTAGCACATATATTTACTTATCTTCCGATTTTTTTGTATTCGGCTGTTATTTGTGTACTTTGTCTTCCGATTGTTTAGTTTGTAAACATTGTTCCTTTTTTTGTTGTTTAGACAAAGTCGAGCTAAGCAAGCCCCAAAACCAGGTGACTTAGGGCCTCGTTGAGAAGGGAGTAAGAAAGTGACAGCTAGTGCTAGGAGGGAAAGGAGTGCCAAGGCTAATTCAAGTGCTCAACAAAGTGTAGAACCCAAGGCAGTGAACAAGGTGTGCAACCAAGTGCTCAACAAGCCACTCAACAAGATGTAGAACCAACTGGTCCACAAGGCAGTGAACAAGCTGTGCAACCAAGTGCTCAACAAGCCACTCAACAAGGTGTATAAGCAACTGGTCCACAAGTTAAATCCCACCATGAAATTGAACCAATTGATCAAGTGCCAACAATACAAGAAGAAGGTCAACCAAGTGGTACCCAAAAATCCAAAAAAAAACAACAAAGGAGAAGCAGGTGAAAAAAGGATATTGCTAAGAAAGGAAAACATCTTGTCCCTGAGCATTTGAAGGTGAAGAATATTCCAGCAGTCAAAATCCTTGGGCTACCGGCGGATGGAGGAAAATTGCTCTTTGGATACAAAGACTCCTAGGCCAAAGAAATATACGAAACCGAGGTAATAATAATTGTATCGTATTTGTTCTATCGTAATAGTTGTCTTAAGAGTTTTTGTATTTACTTTAAACATTTTTCGTGTGTTTAATAATATCATCAAGATGCGGTTCGTCTACTCAAACCCACCGCCGCACCAACAAAAATGCTTGATTGGCCTTTATCCGGTGAATGTGAAAGTTTCAAGACTATTATAGCCAACTCGGGGTTAGCTGCTGCTGCCGAGAATTCATATTTGGAACATGATTGTGTGGCTATATCTGCATTTGTGGAGAGATTGTATCCTGAGACCGACACCTTTCATATGCCATTTGGGGAGATGGCGGTTACCCCTGATGATGTTCTACAGATTCTTAACCTCCCTGACCAAAGCACAACTGTGAAGTTCAACTGTATAAAGAAATTATCTTGGGAACAACTTTATGCTCTAACTAGAAAGTGCTTAGCTTGGGATGAAGAAACATCAAGAGAAGAGTTCATGAGGCATGCATGTTACAGAACTAGACAGATCAACATTAGCGTTTTGATGGATATGTACCGAGGCACCTTGGATAAAGAAAAGAAAGGAACGTTAACCCTTGAGCAAGTGAACCACGCTTCCACCGCATATCTCCTTTGTGTATTGGGATATGTCATTTTCCCTAATACTTCTGGCAACCGGATCGACGCCAACCTTATACAACTTTTGGATCCTCTCCATGAAGTCGGTGACTATTCTTGGGGAACGTCATGCCTAGCATTCTTGATGGATGAGTTGTGAAAGGCGTCGAGGCGAGGAACTAGCCAAGTTGCCGGGAACGTGGCTCTCTTGCAGGTTTTTTTTATATATCTATCAGTCCATCTATAGTAGTTATTCGGTAGACAGTACATATGATGCATATTCTAAACTCTAAATTATACATATTCGGTAGGAATAACATATTTTTAGCTTCCGAATATAGTTTATTCGGAAACAAGTAACTTAGTTTTATTTCCGAATATTTACAATCGTGACTTAATGTTCAGATTTTATTACCGAATATATAGGCCAAAGAAGTTGAGTTTACTGAACTCTAAATGATGCCTATTCGGTAGGAATATGCATATTTTTTGTTACCGAATATAGTTTATTCGGAAACAAATATCTTAGTTTTATTTCCGAATATTTATAATCGTGACTTAATGTTCATATTTTATTACCGAATATATAGGCCAAAGAAGTTGAGTTTACTGAACTCTAAATGATGCATATTCGGTAGGAATAACATATTTTTAACCGCCGAATATATTTTATTCGAAAAAAAATAACATAGTTTTATTTCCGATTATTTATAATCGCGACTTAATGTTCAGATTTTATTACCGAATATATAGGCCAAAGAACTTGAGTTTACTGAACTCCAAATGATTTATATTCAGTGATTTTTACATATAGTTATCCTCCGAATATGTTGTATTTGTTGATCACTTATTTCCGAATATGTGTATTCGGTTTAAATATATGTACTTTTACTTCCGAATGTTTAGAATCCATTTCCTAATAGTTGTTTTCTTATCTATAAAGGCATGGATCTATGACCACTTCCCCATCCTGAACTTGGCCGGAGAGAACCCGGAGTGGCGCCAAGGTAATCCTAGAGGAATACAATATATCTTCCAAGACAACCGTTCTCATTCAAAAGAGCAGCAGTTGGTTCGCATGAGGGAGATTTTGGACCAAATGAAGGTCTCGGACGTATGCTTTGATCCATACAAGGAAGATCGATCTAAAGGGCATATAAGAGTTCGGTCGGACTTGTCCCTTTATTTTGGACCGTTGTGGCACCCCACAGGATATGTGATGTACAACCCCTCTAGGGTGATGCGACAACTCGGGTATATACAACATCACCCAATGGATGAGATGAAGGATTACTACAAATTGGAGTTGGAAAAATGCTCTTCTAGTGGTGACAATCTCACTATAGTTTACTCAGGCCCACCTACTGTTTTTGATAACTGGGATAAGAGGTCTGCGTTCATTATCAACACTGGTAGACTTGTCACCCTAGGTGATGAAACTTCTCCAGGCTATATGAGTTGGTATAGGAACATCTCCCATCCTTTGGTTATCCGTGAAGTTAAATATTGCCATTGGGTGACATCTTCGTTGACCGACTCGTCGAAGTGACCAATTTGTTCCGTAGCAACGTGAAAACCACAATTGCCATCCCCATCAACCTCGTCGGTGGACAAAACAAATGGAACAATGATTGGAGGGAGTTGTTTAATATACTCTTCTATAATTGTATACGATGATCGTGTTGGTCTTCCATGAAAATTCCTAGGACAACGAAGAGTACCATACTTCTCCTTTATAGTCATCATTTCCGTTGGTTGTGTTTGTTGCAAGTCGCTCATTTGATCAACAACAATAGAGCTAGCTTGGGTCTCCACTAACACAACTTCTTCCACCACCTCGGATTGACTTGCTTGAGAAGGCTCCGTAGAGACCTTTGGTTTCACATTTCATTCGGTTGGTCCACTTTGATCCTTTCTTGGACGACCTCTTTTCTTAGGTTCCGTCTCATCTTGAAATTCGTCTTCCGAACGCTCGTGCCTAGACAATATTCTTTTATTAGACAAATACTCCTTCAACTCTTTTCTTTGGATGGTCCTCGACACTTCGGTGTTGGGCCTACCGACCCCCTTTTTCTTAATAGGTTCATCAACCTCCCGTAAATAAGGGTGAAGGGCTTCCTCCAAATTGTGCATCAATATTTTCTCTTTGGTGCCATTTGATTTAGCATAACGCTCGGCTATTCGTGCACACAATTCCAACTCAAGGAAAGACGAACCATCAACTACCAGGGTGCTTGGAGTGAAATTTAATTTCTTCCAAAATGGATGAATATCATTGATGTCAATCACTTCAACATACCTACCCATCTTATGACGACACGAGAGTCCAATACCTATCATATCCTTGAAAACACAAACGATATTCTCGTCATCGTAAGCTTTATAAAGCTTCAATTGTTTCATCATGTGATTTATTGCCCATCTTGAAACTTTATGAACAATTCCCCTTAGAAGCAATTTTTCCTTATCATGTTCCATTGGGAATTGGTGTACACTAAATTGCATACATTTCCTAATCTTTACGAGATCATGATTGGTGCATTCATGGATTGTTTCTTGGATCGACACAACTCTATTTTGACTACCAAGTAGTATTTTCTTTAATCGTCCATGATACCCCTCCGCAATGCTTGTCGCCTCGTTCTTGAAGTTACGATATTCATATGTCCATGCAAACACAAACTTCTCCTTAAGCGGTAACCATTGGGTTTTACAATATTCAACGGGTTTTGGGTAGTTCGTGCCATATTCATCCTCAAATTGTTTCAAGTTAGATTCGTAAATTTCCTCGGTCTTCGACCAAACGATCTTGTCCCATGCTTTCATGAACATATTCCAAATCATTTCATCCTCTTTCCATTTTTCATCAAATAACCTCTTCTGTTCCTCTCTTTCTTCCACGGTTAATTTACTAATGCGCTCATCCTCTTCCTTTGACCTCTTGGTACCCTTCCTTGGTTTTTTATCTTGGAAATGATGATGGAAATTGGATTTGAGGTTGCATTGAATGTGGCACGTACATTGCAAGTTTCGGGCTTTCGGAAACACTACCGCTATTGCATGCATTAAGGCTTGATCGTTATCCGTTACAATAACCCTTGGAAAATTATCACCGTTATAAATGGACCTCAACGTCTCCAACATCCAAATGAAACTCACGTTGTTCTCATGATCCATTAAACCCCATCAGTCGTAAACGTGTTTTTGTCCGAAGTGTGGCAAGCAATGTTCAACAACGGCATGTTATATTTGTTTGTCTTGTAAGTGACATCTATCAACAAAATTTGATGAAAGCATTGAGCCAATTGGATCATTTCGGGATGTTCCAAGAAAATACGAACCACTTTACCATCCTTTTCTTCCCTTCTCAACGTGTAGTCGTGTAACTACGCTAACCACTCCGATTGTTGCATGACCGATCTACCATCCCATTACGTCCTTTTGATCGTAGCTAAGGCCGCCTTAATTGTAGACAAAGAAGACAAGTTGTCGGGGTCGTCCGCCTTTATTTTACTTAAAATCTCACTCGCTTTTTGGATCCGCATAGACTTAAGCGTCTCCATTTCTTTTGGTTTTAGCTTGGCAACCATTACATGTCCAATTAGTATCCAGATCATCGTGGTTGTGACAACCATTATCAACTTTAAACATTTTCCACTCTTTACCTTCCTTACCTTCGGGCTTATAGAAGACAATCTTAAACGGGCATCCTATTTTCTTTGAATTTCTTCGGTATTTCCTCTGCGTCTTCTTTACGTACATACTTACTATTCTTTCCCGCGTGACTCTTTCGATCCCCACCTCGCTCACAAATCATTTCAAACCGAGTGTCACCCACATGATTATTTTGAACTACAACACACATGTTCTCTTTTACCTTGTTCATAAGCCAATCCTTTGCCTCCTCCTTACTTCCAAATGACTACACGCGCATATAACAAAACAAATATCATAAGTATAATCATTTAACATACATATTTCAACAAATAAATAAATAATAGTAATGGACAAACCAAGTCATTTGCATAGAGTAGGGAAGTATCGGGCCTCAAATATAAATCATCAACAACCGCTACAACGACCTGCAAAATGAAGCAACATGTTTTAGTATAATAATCGGAAGACATTCAGTAAGTTTTCCAACCGATTGTTAGATAATCGGTTGAATATTGTGTGCCCTCAACTACCGAATTCAGTAGAAATAGTTACACAGTCTCCTGAGTACCAAAAAAATCATAATCGGAAGATAAAAATATGGTAAAACTGCCGAATACAAGAAATCAGAAGATAAAGTAATTAATATTCCTCCGTTTTTCAAATAACAAAATTTTTTACAAGTTCGCGAAAATTTTATTTTGGGGCCATTCAGTAGATAATGTACTCTATATAACTGTCGAATGAAGATATTTTTTCAAAGAAGATTTTCAATTTTTACAAGTTTGGGAAAATTTTATTTTGGGGCCATTCGGTAGAAAATATACTCAAAAAAAACTTCCGAATGTATATATTTTGGGAAAGCAATTTGGGGTTTTAGCATATTTTGGGGCCATTCGGTAGAAAATATACTCTATATATCAACTGAATGTATATATTTGGTACTCAGTACGTTGTATTCGGTAGATATGTAGATACATTATCTACCGATTCTGGATAGTTCATGGCATTCAATGCATGCATTAATCGGGTTTTCTTGTTTACAAACACATTCAAAGTGGGTATTTGAGTTTGTTAAGAGCAACTGCAGTGGTGCGATCGAAACCAAAGACTAAATACCAAAAAAAGGACCAAATTTTGGGTTTAGTCCGTGTTGCTACGCTACGGTAGTGGGCTATATTTGATCGAGCGGAAATATTACGTTCGTTTGTTGAGGGGCGTAGGTATTATGCACGCTGGATGGAGCGTATGTATATTGTTCGCCCGTTGTTGAGCGTAGACTTTATGCACGTCGGGTATGAGACGGACCTATAATCAACGCCCCACCATGGAACGAAGCTAATATGTACGCCGATCATCAGCCGCCTACTTATCTCAAATTCGTAAGTAAAGGGAGAATTGTTGGGGGTACTGAAAAGGATTAATTATTTGAAAGCGAAACGGGAAAGTCAGCCGGCAGAGACAATGAAGATTTTTAAGCAGTGACGGTGTTCAACGTGTGAGAGCTTGGTTGCACGGAAAGGCCAACAATCTTCTTAGCCATGTGAAACAAAATTATGTAACTTCACAAACTTGGCGCGTTATTAATACGTGTGCTGTGGGACGGATCTAATACCAATGCCTGTCGTGAGGCGTACATTTTACTTACGCCTAATCGGGCGTACATTTTACCAACGCTCCATTGAAGCGTACTTTATAACTTCGCCTCACCATGTAACGATGAATATACAACCGCTTTACATGAAGCGTACTTTATAACTTCGCCTATTAACAAACGTACATTATACGTTTGCTCGATTATATTTGGTTTTGATCTTGGTCTCACATCAAATATAGTCTGAGATTTGGTTTTGGTCCAGCTTTTACTCTTTAGTCCGTCCCACTGTGTCTCGTTTCTGGATCATATTTATGGGTTTGATCGTCCACCGTGGTTGCTCTAACACAATACTTGTATGTTTGATGCATCATTAGTTTCTATCTTGGATGATTCTCCGTTTTCTTCTATGAAAGCGTCTTCTAAGGTTTCCTCTCCACAAAACTTTGGATCATTCAACATATACCCCAAATCGTCTTCTCTAAATGGTCGCGAAGCTTCAACATTATGTTCTTCACGATGATTCTCAGATTCTTCTTCGTATCCATCCATTTTTGTTGATTATTAAAAAAAAATGGTTTTTCCTTTTTTTTTTCTTCTTCTTCCCTGTAACTCAAAAATGACAACAAATGAAAACAATGAAACAAATTGAATCCAAATACTACACTGACCACAATCGGAAGCAATATTGTTATGTTATCTACCGAATGCACTCGGTAGATAAAAAACTTATAATATCTACCGAATATGTAAGGACAATTCTGTCATTACAATTTACGCGAGATAAGGTCTGGTTTCAATTTACATTTGGGCGATCCTATTTTGTTTTATTGTTGACCCCTAATTCCTTTTGAGTGGCCCTAAAAACGCGAGGTTTAACAATAGGTCAACAAAAAAGATAGTGAGCAGTTTCGTAGCGCTAAGCCTAATACTATCATGTTGCATTTTTCATCTGAAACTGAAAGAGTACAAACAAAACTCCAAATTTTTTGAAAGGGTTTTCAACAGAAACAAAGTGTTACCACTTTACTGCAGTAGCATACCGGATGTGAGCACATTATTCTTGTATGCAGTTTTTGGTACCAGTACTTAATGGAACTTACCAGCCCCTAGCTCATTACGAACGCACAGCAGCGTATTAGTACTACTCTCCTGTCTGGTCAAAAACTAATACAGTTCCACCTAGCTATTACTAAAACAAACTTAATAGAGGTTTAAGTTTGACATAATTAGATTCATTTTTTGAACATAGCATCACCAAAATAAACTTTGTATTACCTTAATCTGGAATTTCTTCATCTCCCTCAAAATTACATTTCACAATCCATAAGAAATACAATCATGTGTTACAAACAAAATTCTAAAGACAAATTCAAGGGTTTCAAATAAAGCATGATGATACTAAAGTCATCTTCCCCTTCATCTTCACCCGTATAGACTCCATCCTCATTACTAACTTCATTTTCATCTCCACCATCACCATCATCCTCCTCTTCCTCCTCATAATCATCATAACCTTTTTCTGCATATAACCAAGGTCCATAACCTCTCTGACTTTCGTCATCCTCCTCCAAGGCGTCAACATCAGCTAACACTCTTGATGGATCGACTTCTTCATAGGCACCACTATTAGCTACATATATATAGTTAAAATGCACTTTTCATCAATGGGTACATTAGCTAAATCATCATTAACACAAGAATCTACAGAGTGTCCTATCAAACCACATCTATAACATATATCAGGCAAATCTTCATACCTAAAAAACACCCAAACGACTTCATCAAGATAATCCCTACATAATACCCCATTCATCCGCATCGCAGAGTGATAAAGACACACTTGGATCATAGTCTGGTATCGTGGTCATCACCATGGCGGCACCAGCAAAGACGATAACTTTGAAGAGTTGTGATGGTGATCAAATCTTTGTTATTGACCTGGAAGTACCCCCTGCAAATCTTCATAGCTAGAAGATGCCCAACCCCTTCATCAAGATAATCCCCACCTACATGTGTTGATAAAGACCCAAACATCGCTTGGTGGAGGATCTTTTTGAGATTGTATTGGGATCAAACCTGTGACCTCACGGTGGGATTTTGGTTTACGGCTGCTCAATTTGAGCTTCAAGGTATCTTTAGCAACACTCGTGTTTCGCTTGAATCTATAGTTTCTATACGCATATAAGTGGTTTAGAATCATGCTTATGCTCATGATTTATCAATACTAAGATAGGATGGTGAAAATGACTTCTACTGCTGGAAACTTTTGCTTTGCTTGATCGAAAAATTAATTATACTTGTATGCATTAGAAAAGAAGAATATAGAAATCATCTGCCAAAGGTAGAGAAAAGCAAATATATTGCATCCAGACATACGCGCAAAGATGATCAGTATCTTGTTTTTGATGGAAAAATGAGGATCAGTATCAATGCAAATATTTGCGAAATTAAATCTGTTCAACCAATTTAATTATGTATAATTGCTAATTGCATGCATAATTATTACTATAGATCTTCTTTTGTTCAGATTCTCTGTTCCCTATTCGTCCTGTTCTGGTGCCTCTGTCTCGACCATTCATAATAACACGACACGCATTACGCATCTTATATTTTAGCTGGTAGCGAGGTTAGACTCTTCTACATGTTTCAGACATGACTCGTATTCCTCCTAATGATCTGAGTCGAATCATTCGATTCAGATTTTACCTTGTCCCCTTATTATAAAAGCAAAAGTAAATCTATTATGGGGCAGGATCCACTTACATGGTTATATTGACATAATTATGACATGGTTTGACCATTTTTTCTATAAAATTTAAACGAAAAAGAGTTTGAAGCTAATTTTTTTTATGACATGTTCCACTTATATAGCTCTACATTCCTACCAAAAGTGAGAGCATTCCTAAACGCATAAGACTACCATCTACCACTTTTAATATCAATCGCTGAAGATTAACGGTTAAAATTAAAATTGGTGGATGGTGAAGTTTCGTGTGTCGGAATACTTTCATTTTTGGTAGGAATGTGGAGTTATGTAAGTGGAACAAAACATTAAAAAATTAGCTTCAAACTCATTGTCGTTTGAATTTTGCAGAAAAAATGACTAAACCATGTCATTGGATCCTACCTCATCTATTATTTATTTGACTTTGTAAATTTACAAAATTTGGAATAATTTAAAAAAATTGGAATTTTATAAGAACAAGTAAAATAAGACTTCGTAACATTCATTACGCAAAATTTCTCGTTACGTGTGGATATTTAAAAATAGTCTCCTAAAATGCACAAGTATTTACATATTTTTTTATAGTGAAAATCCCACGCCATATTATTATACTTTTGCTGCTTTTTATACTGAATTGAATAAAATATATTTTTCTTCGATGAACCAGTCATTGCCTCCTCGCTGGATCCACAATCTCTCGTTGTCTGCCCAAAACCATTTTTTTTTGTCACGGATTGTGAATCTTGGTTATTTCTTTTCCATTATAATCCAAATCAGTTATCAATTGGATTTGGATCATTTTATATGAAATTTTAGATTTCTTGCACATTTAGTTATAGTTGGTATTGATCTACGAAGTTGAATAAGATATTCGCTTTTGTAACTACACTCAGCTCCACCATCAATCCCTCCAATCATAGCTACAAATGAGAGAAAAGTATTAAAAATGTTTTTTTTTTGTCATCAAGGTGAGGTTGATAGATATAAATCATGTAATAGATAAGAGTTTTTATCAAGAGTAAACTTAAAAAATATATTTTCAGAAAGATGTTGGAGCCCAGCTTGTTGTTAGGCTGCCAACTAAAAGGTTCGTGTGAATTACTATCTTAGCAAAGTATAATTATTTATGTTTTATAAAAGACATATTAATGAATAAATAAATAAATAGACTGGTCAAATGAAGACATTAACAGTCAATAGTTAGTTCAGTCACCAATCACCATCCCTTAATATTCGAGATTTTGCCGGATACACTACACCTGCCATTATATAGCATCTTTGACTGTTTTTGTTTCTCTTGACATTTGATTTTACTAGGAAGCCGAGTGCAAATATAGCATAAAATGACGCTATCTAAGAGCAAACATTATGGTGGCCATATCGTTGCTTTATCTCTAAAATGTGGTGTAGAGCAAATGTTGTGGGAGTGGGACTAACTTTTTCGACATTCCAGTATATTGCTTGGATTAAGCTTTAGCAGCAAAACAAACATACACAGGTTTCATTTGAGGAAGCTTATCCTCTTTTTCTTGTGAAAAGTCAAACACCTAGTCAAAATTAGTCAACCCAAATCTGTTCTCAATTATTTTGATCTGATCTGTTTTTAATTTGTTCAATCATCAGCTTTTAATTCTTGTCTGAACCTCTCTGTATGATAACTCGTTTCGGTTGTTGAATTTATTGTAAAATTCTCACTGTTTTTGATACCCTAGTTTTTATTTTTCTTTTTCTTCCTTTCTTCGTGTCGATCTCTGGTTCTAATTGAGCTATTTTTCCCTTTAATGACAGATTAATCTTCTCCTTTATCTGTTGCCACGCATGGTGTTGCAGTATTGTCCCATCAATTATCTGGGTTTCTCAATGGTTGGCAGTATCAAAGTTGGCATCTTCAAAGGTTGGCCTTATCTAACAGTGGTGTGTATCTTATTCATCTTTATCTTGTCGATCCATCGTTATCTGTTTGGGAATCATTGTTTTGGTTTTAACAAGCTACTACCTTTTTCGATCTCCGCTTCTGATGTTATCTCAATTTTTATTAAAAGCTTTGAATCCTACAACTTTTTATATGTTCTTCCAATTTCTTAAACCTTTAACCCATATTTATCCCTTTTACCTCTTGCCAACTCCTTCATATTTTGTTTATAAAACCCACCTCACAACCTTCTTCTTTCTCCATACCCTCTTCTGTTTTGTTATCATCTTCTTTCTCTTTATTTTCATGGCTCGTCCTTTTTTGAATAATATTGCTCACCAAATGGAAAGTGTTTCTATCAGTGAAGAGCCTGTTAGGAGAAGAGTGATTATGCATTCTAACACTGCTATCTTAGCTGGAATTAGGGATTGGCAGTTTAGTCTTGCTGGTAAGCTTTATGCTCCGGGGGTTATGTCTTGGAAGGATGCTGAACGTGCAGCTAAATTTATTTGGCCTCATCTTCGAAGACACAATCAATGGTTTTTCCAGGTGCGTGGTTTAGAACCAAATATTTTTGTTATCAAGTTTAAAATTTCAGAAGATAAAGATGCAATTTTATTTGGTGGAGCTTGGAACCTTGATGGTCATTTGATTGTTTTAAAGGATTGGAATCCCACTATGGATTATCATCTACTGGATTTTACGGTTTCTCCTTTTTGGTTAGAGTATAAATATCTTTTACCTGAATTCACCTATGCTGATATTCTTCGAATGTTTGGTAACATTGTTGGGGAAGTTAGAGTTATAGAACCAGATGGTGTGAACCCTCCTACATCCTCTAAGTATAGAGATCTTGTTCTCATTAATGTTAACACTCCCCTTATTACTGGTATAACTACTGCTAATGTTGCTGGTGTAACTAGGTGGATTGGTTTTTTTTACGAGAAACAGCCTTATCGTCATTGTCTTGAATGTAAAGTTCCTAATCATGAAGAGGTTGACTGTGCTAATATGGCTCATACCCGTCATGAGATGGAATAAATTGTTCGTGGTTTTGGTTTTGTAGAGCCTATTTTGCCTCCTCAAAGGAATCCTGAGCAAGAAGCACAACTCTTTCTACAACATGGATCTCAGAGGCGTGATAGACTACGACAACCTATTGAACAACAACCTATACCCTTTGATGGTATGCGCCTGTCAATCTTCTCGGCCTCTGATTCAGGTTCTGGTGCTTCCTCTTCATATCACAATCAAGCTCAGTCCTCTTCTTATTTGAGACCATCTTATCCTATGACTAGTGACGGTGCTAGTACTAGTGGTGTTAAGAAAAGATATCGTCGTACACCAATTTTGGTTATAAATTCTGAGCCGCATATTCCTGATGCTGATTTGGATGACAATGTGGTTACTTCTCAAGTGGATGATACTGTCTCTGTTGAAGATGATACCACTGCTTCAGCCATGGATAATGTTTGGGACATTGCTGCAGCCTCTGCTTATAATACACAGAATCATACTGATGCATGGCAACAGGTGATTGTCAAAACCTATCCTTCTTTATTCATTTTTGCTTTGTTTTTTCTTTTGTCGTTTTCTTGCAGTTTTTTTTTTTTGAATTTCTCTGTTATTACCGTCATGAAAATTCTTTCTTGGAACTGTCAAGGTATAGGTAACCCTCATACCCGTGATTATCTTCAATTCTGTTTGACCAACAATGACCCAGATATTTTTTTCTTATGTGAAACCAAAGCTCAGTCTAATAATATGAGATTTTATCTTTCTAAAACTAAATATCCTCATTACTGGTTTCATCCCTCTTTGGGTCTCTCTGGAGGTATCTCTCTTGGCTGGAAAAATGGAATTGATATTGAAATCATGCATACGACCTCTAAAACTATCCATGCTATTGTCCATACTCATGATAATAATATGGATTTCTTGATAACCTTCATGTATGATGCTCATGATGATACAGAAAATGCTAACCAGTGGCAATATCTTATTAATATGCATTTGTTTGTTGATCTTCCTTGGGTTCTTCTTGGTGATTTAAACTTCACCATGCATGACTCCGAAACACATAGCTCTAGTGTCACTCATCCTCATCATGCTAGACATGTTAGAAATTTTGTTCAGCAACTAGGTCTCATTGACTTAGGTTACTCAGGAGCTGACACAACTTGGTCAAATCATCGTAGTGGAGATGATCATGTCTCTGCTCGTCTAGATAGAGCTTTAGTGAATAATCGCTGGATCAACCACTAAACAAATGCACATCTTCAACATTTAGTACCTGTTTCTTTGGATCACTGCCCGATTTTGCTACATACAGTTCCTTCTGCTACAAAACATTCTCCTTTTAAACTCTACAAGTGTTGGTTTAAAATGGATTCTTGTAGTGATACTATTTCACGCAGCTGGCAGCAACGATTTTCGGGGTCTCCTTCGTTTCAGTTTTCTAATAAATTAAAACTAACCAGAACTCAGCTGCAGATATGGAAACGTCTTTCTTTTGGCAACATCGAGAATAACCTTCAAATTATTCAGAAGCAGTTACAATTTTGCTATGACCGCAATTTGCCTTCTTCTCATCCTCAAGTTAAGCATCTTAGCTCTTCCTTGCAGCAATGGCTTTTGATTCAAAAAGAGTTCTTCATGCAAAAAGCAGGTGATAAATTTCTTGAAGCAGATAGAAACACTTCTTATTTTCACTCGATAGTCAATTACAATAAGAGAAGATCAACTATCAATTCTATCCAGGGTCCCTTGGGCATTTGGTTTGATAGCAGAAGTGATATTGAAGCTATATTTACTAACCATTTTAAGAATATTGCTACTTCTTCTAAGCCTCAGATTAATAACGAGATTCTGCAGCTTTTTCAACCTTGTGTTTCAGAAATACAGAACAATTGCCTTATCCAGGTGCCTCATGCTCAACAAATAAAGGATGTGGTATTTCAAATCAAGCCTTGGGCTTCTCCGGGAAATGATGGGTTCCAAGCTGGATTTTATCAACATTGTTGGGATGTTGTTGGCACTGAGGTAATCTCCATGGTTCAATACTTTTTCACTCATAAACATATGCTCAAAGCCACCAATCATACATATCAGGTTCTAATCCCTAAAATTTCAAACCCAAAAACTCCTGCTGATTATAAACCCATAAGTCTGTGCAATGTTAGCTATAAAATTATTTCTAAAATTTTAGCTAACCGTCTTAAACCCCTTCTTCCTGATATTATCTCCCCTTCTCAAACTGCCTTTGTTGCAGGAAGACATATCCATGACAATATCATTATTTCTCATGAGATTTTTTTTAGTATGAAACGTAAAAAGATTAAGAAGGCTTTGGTTGGTTTGAAATTAAACATGTCGAAAGCTTTCGACAGGGTTGAATGGTCATTTCTGCTTTCCATCTTTCGGAAATTAGGTTTTCATAATGATTGGATTAGTTTAATAGAGAAGTGTATTTCTACTTCAAATATTTCCATTCTTATCAATGGCAGTCCTTCTTCAA
Organism: Papaver somniferum; assembly: GCF_003573695.1. Classification (NCBI taxonomy): domain Eukaryota; kingdom Viridiplantae; phylum Streptophyta; class Magnoliopsida; order Ranunculales; family Papaveraceae; genus Papaver; species Papaver somniferum. The sequence goes on from NC_039358.1 coordinate 235,105,418, forward strand.
CTTTTTCTCCGACTCGGGGTATTCGTCAAGGAGACCCGTTGTCTCCTTTTTTATTTCTTTTTGTCATGGAAGCTTTTTCTAGACTTTTGCAGCTTAATGTGGAATCTGGTTGTCTTTCAGGGATTAGAATTAATCATCACTGCCCTTTAATTAATCATCTGTTCTTCGCGGATGATTGTTTGTTATTTTTGGAAGCTGATTCTACTCAAATGCAGCAGCTTCAACACTTGCTTCATATATTTGGACAAGCTTCAGGTCAGGTGATAAATATGCAGAAATCAACCTTATTTTTTGGCAAGCACACTTCTAATGCTCATAAGTCTAATATCACTGGTATTCTTAGTATGAAAGTTATGGGACTTGGCGAAAAATACTTGGGTATACCTCTTCTGCTGCATAGATCCAGACATAAGAACTGTCAGGGGGTTATTGATAACATGAATAATAGATTGCAGGGCTGGCAGAGCAAAATTGTGAATCAAGCAGGAAGAACTACTCAGGTTAATTCTGTTCTAAGCTCTATGGGTATGTATCAAATGCAGGTTTTCAAACTACCTGAAGCAACTCTTCAACAAATGGAAAGAATTCAGAGAAGCTATTGGTGGAACAGTTACATCAAGCCACGTTCTCAAAAGTACATCTCTTGGAGAAAGGTATGTTTACCTAAAAGGCTAGGTGGTTTAGGACTTAAAAATTTATGTAACTATAACTTAGCTTTTCTTGCGAAACTAGCTTGGAAATTGTTACATAACCAAGATGCTTTATGGGCGAAGTTGTTGAAAGGTAAACATTTTCCTCATCATGACCTGCGTTTCTTCCCTCTACCGGTTAACTTAAATTCAAGTTGGATTTGGCAAAGTATCTCTATTGGGCTCGAGATTGTGTTGAAAAATGCTAAATGGCAAGTTGGTAATGGAGCTCATATCAACATCCAGACTTCTAACTGGATTCCTTCTCTGAATTCTGCTTTACAGGACTGGGGTGATTTGAATATTTCTAACTACCAGTTGGTTTCTGATCTTATAGATACTGATATTGAACAGTGGAATGTGCCGCTTCTTCGCCTTCTATTTACAGCTGATCAGGTGAACTCCATTTTAACCATTCCCATTCAGTTAGATCAAGAGGATAAATTAATCTGGCCCTTTACAACCACTGGTATTTTTACTACTGCCTCAACTTATAAGATGTTGTGTGATAAATATATCCTAACAGATAACTCCATGGGTTTATCTCAACATTTTTGGTTATCTTTTTGGAAGTTGAAAGTACCTTACAAGTTTCAGATTTTCCTGTGGAGAGCTATTCACAATGCTGTTCCAGTCAAAGAAAGAATTTTCACCCATGTGCATAATGCTGATTTACACTGTGTACTTTGCAACCACAATCAAATGGAAGATCTGGACCATCTATTACTTCATTGCCCCTTCTCTAGGGCAATATGGCAGTATTTTTTACCTCATCAGTTTCACTTTATTTTGCAGCACTCTTCTCTCTTATCTTGGATCCAAACTTGGCAACTCAAAGACTCCATCATCAACATCCAGAAGTCCCCTGAGATTGTTCACTTAGCTATGTGCATCATGCATTTCATATGGAAGCTTCAATGTAGTGTTGTTTCTAACAATACCACTCCCAACCATAACTCTGTAGTCCATCAGGTCACTTCATACATTCTCCAGCATCATCTAGGAAACTCTCCTACTAATTACAATCATCCTAATGTTCATAATAAGCTTTTACATCATAAATGGGAACCTCCTTCTTTTCAGTACCTAAAAATTAATATCGATGCTTCTTATAATTCTAGTTCTTTGTTAGCTGGTATTGGAATTATAATTCGGAACTCTATAGGGGCATATGTCATGGGAAGGGGAGCCTTGAGAAGAGCTAGTAATGCTCAACAGGCCGAAGCATGGGAAATGTTGGAGGCTATGCAACTGGCAGATTCAAATGGTTGGTCTGATGTGATTTTTGAATCTGATAATCTGGGAATTTGTTATTTTCTTCAACAACAATCTTCTCTTTGTCACTGGCAGAGTATGCCTCTTCTGCGAAAATGTGTAAACATATGTAATATTAATCCCGGTTGGTCTTGTAGTTTTGTGTATAAGTCTGGTAATAAAGCTGCAGATGCAATAGCGAAGGCAGCTTATAAGCATAATCTATGTGGGGATTGGTGGTTTCATCCACCTCCTTTGTTAATTCCCTACATAAATTGTGATGTATCAATTACTCATGTTTAATATAAGTTCTTTCCTTGGTTAAAAAAAAAAAAGCTTTAGCAGCATAAATAGAAATACTATGGTTATGAGTCGGATATCCAATTTAATTAGGCTTACATAGTCAAGCTTCGTAGTTTTTTTTTTTTTTTCCTGATGCAAAGGCAAAATGTATTAATCAAATAACAGAGTACAAGAGATTTATAATCTCATTTTTGACAAAAATATTGGAAATAACACTAGATTTTAGAACTTTTTGCTGAATATTGGAAGAAAAGTGCGTAAGATGCTTTATCCGAGCTTCTTTAGCAATGTAAACCGCTACATAGTTATATTTCCTGTTTATATACTTTACCTGGGCTTGTGGAAGATTTTCCAGGATTGAAATAGTTTCCTGAATGATATTATCCGCGTTCCAAGAAGAATCCTTACATGTCTTGTTGGTCGCGTTCCAAGCTTCGTAGTAGTTAGTTTTCTCAATCTTATATCTTGTCTAGCCTAGGCCGGCCCACTATAGTGCTTGATGTAATCGGGTCCACGGTCAATGTTAAAGAGTTACGGTAAGATAATGGTTCTCCCATTTACACATTATTTGATTACAATCATCTACGTAATGATCACTAATATACTGTATATCCCTCATACACAAAAAAGGGACAACCATAAAATTGAGGGGCCATTGAGGCAGCTGAATTTTCCAAGAAGAAAACCTGCTCAGCACATACTTAACCATTTATGCGCCCTTCCAACTCTATCCACAATGGGAAGTGATTGGAATCGAAAACCACATACAATGTATACCATCTATTATGCCTGCCTTGCCATACTGCTTTCCACATACTTCACACCAAAGAGGTTCTGTAATTTTCTTTTTCCGCAATTTTGCTGCAATTTTGATTTGATTTTGATTGCATCAATCGAATAGAAATCATCAAAATAGGGTTTTAATAGGAGTTACAGAGCCATGTTCGGTTAGGCCGATTTTCCAAAAAACCCTAGTTTACTAACCGAACTTCTTGAAAATGAAGAACACGAGAACAGTTCGGTTCTATTGGATTTAAAACTAAGTCACCGAACTCTCTGTTCGGTTGTTTAGCAAAAAAATTTAAAACTACAAAGTAATCGAACTCCACCCTTAGAACCCAAAAAAAAAAACAAATCCAGTCTAACCGAACTGTGTTGTTGTGGCCACTATGTTGAGTTCCAAAATAACCGAACTTAGCCAATAGAGTTCGGTTTTTTCGCAAAAAAATTTAAAACTACAAAGTAACCGACTTAGCCAATAGACACTGAAACTTCACATTTTTTTTGTTCGTTAAGTTCGGTAACTTCACAATTTTATCGCAGAAACCGAGCTCAAAGTTCGGTTGGTTAATTGTTAGGTTCAAGTTTGCGAAAGAACCGAACTTTGTAAACTTATATACTCTTATATTAAGTAAAGTTCGGTTAGATCAAAAGTGCATGCAGTTTGCGGACCAACCGAACTTTGTACACCAAAGTTCGGTTAGTTGAGAACCAACCGAACATAACGCTGTAACTCCTAGAAATTCTATTATTAGAGAGTTCGCTAACCTGCGTGTTTGGAACAAGTAACCGAACTACACTTTCAGATGAGTTCATTTACTTGTTCTTCATATTAAGTAACCGAACTACATGTTCAGATGAGTTCGGTTACTTGTTCTTCATATAAAGTAACAGAACTGTTCAAAATCCAGTTCAAATCCGGATCATTTTGAAGATTAACAAATATTCTAGGAGAGGATGGAGATGAAGAATCAAATGAGTTTTCATCATTTGAATACTCAAACTTAGTGAATTGGAAAAAAAAATCTATTTTCCATGTTTTTGTCCTTCATCTTCTCTAACTCTACTCTCTCAATAATTCTACTCAACTAATAATAAACCCATCTTTCAATTTAATCTCACTAATTGTTTTTAACTAAATCATTCACTAATCATAACCTAAAATTAATTAAGAGGGTAGATTAGGTATTAAATAAATACCGAGATATGGGGTGACCTAGAATTACTTCTAATGCCTTTACCCAAAATAAAATCATCCCCCCCCCCAAAAAAAAAAAAATCATGGTCCCCAAAAAATCGTTCTTTCTTTTAGGGAAAATTAGGCGCAGGCCCAAAAAAAATAATATTCTCATTGTCAGGCCCACAATTAATTTTAGGTACCATGACACCCATAGTTATTTCCGTGACACCAATAATTATATGAAATTATTAAAAATGTCTGCATGACGGATTATGCATCCGCATGACCAGTTATGCATCAGGGGTATAATTGGCAACGCAACTTGGATATATAACATATCTAAAAATCCGCGCCTTAGAATTTTACAAATTTTATATCGTTGGAAATCTTTTTAAGAGAGATATGCAACGAGTACAAACAACAATATCAAATTTTTGTTTTTCACGAAAAAATCGGAGGTGATCATCATTTTAGTCAAAATTTCAAAGCAGCCACCAAAAAAGATGCATAACACATTCTGCAGACGCATAACGAATTATGCAACCATTTTCTCGACTGCACAAAAAATTATGCAGCCATTGTTTTGGTTGATTTTAGTGCGTACATAAAAAATTGATGCATAATGCATTATGCAAACATATTTTCGGATGCATAACATGTTTTGCATCAATTTTCTCGATGCATAAAAGATTGTGCAACAAATTTCTCGATGCATAATGCATTATGCAGCCATATTTTCGGATGCATAACAGGTTATGCATCAATTTTCACGACTGTATAACATGTTATGCAGATATTATTGTAGGTGCATGACAAGTTATGCAGTCTTTATTTTTGTTGGTTTCAATAGTGACGAAAAAGTTGATGCATAACGTGCTATGCAACCGTTTTCTGGACTGCATAAAAAGTTATGCAACAAATTTTGTAGATGCATAATAGGTTATGCAACCAATTCCATATATGCATAACATATTATTCAACTATACGAATACAAAATACTTTCCTAATGTAAAAAAAATTCCACTATTTACAATTGAGTTCAAGTTCTATCCAAGTAAATTGCAATTTGATCAAAAGCGTGACTGAAAATTCGTATATCCGGCTACCAATTTTCTCATCTGACTTGTACCCCTTCATGATTACGTGAAGTTTTAGGATTCCCAGTTTTAATTTCAACATCCGACATCTGAAACTAGTGGCTGTTATGTCAGTAGAAGTCATCACAAATTCTAGTGATGGTTCCACCCCATCCGGATACTCATTATCTTCAGCATTCTGCGAATTCAATTGTCAAAACTTCAAAATTAGTGATTGCACACTCCACTGTAAAATACAAAACAAATACAGCAATAATAAATCACAAATTACCATGATACATTTCTCCAATCTTAGAGTTCTAGTGACTTTAGCATAGCTTCCCATTCACTGACGTCAGGTACAATTGGAGTTAGGGACCTTTTAGCTTCTTCTAGCATCCGTGTTCATGCTAGTAAACTTAATGTTCCATTTAAGGCGACGAATAATCCACGAATTCAATTATTCAAACAATTTGTGGCCATCATTGATCAAACCTGCATGGGAACAAGCTGTTAATAAAACCAAAAAGCTAACATCATTTGGCCTGCCCACATTCCACTGAACAAAATAGTACCCCATGTAATACCGTCGTATAAATTCTACTGGAAATATAAGAATCACAAATGCTTCCAAGTTTCATGTACATCATCCAATAAGGCACTCTTTATTAACCAATAAGAAACTGGATTCCATTTATTTAATAGTAACTCTCCCTTCGTAGAGAACACCAACACGAGCACAGGAAGAAATAATATTAAGGAATGTGACTCTAGCAAGGCATCAATTTCAGATTACCAACAGATCCCGTCTTTTCCAAATTGATCACTCTTATGAACCACTTGAATTGAACCCTTTAGAATTGAATTACCAACAAAATCACTTGCCCCCGCCCAACGCCTTCCAGTAACTAAAATTCATAGAAATAAGAAAAAGAAAAAAATCAACAAAAACCTAAAAACACAAGAATTGAACCAGAAATATAGTATTGGTGTAAAATTGATGACATCAATCAATATGGATGAAACAAAAATCATAAAAAAGGGGGAATAGTTAAAGAGAAAACATGCATGCTTCTCCAACGATCCAGAATAGTTAAATATAGCACAAAAATCACTCTTTATATAAACAGATCTTGAGTTTTTCTTGGACAACATCCAATATATAGAACCCTAAATCAATTTGTTACCCTAACTAGTTCGGTTGTATTGTAAGTTCGGTTGTATTGTAACCTCTGTTTCTCCGCACCGAGATCATAAAAAAAATCAGAATAGAATCAAAAAGACGGAAAGCGGAGGTTTTAACAATTTTGGGTCTATAAATAATTATTTTACCTAAAATGGGTGCGCGCGTGAGATTTTTTGACGCTGGGTTTGTGGGTGGAAAAGTTTAAAGAAATGGTTTGACAGTAGTTTTCACTTTCTTTTAAGTGTTGTATTTAGGGGTGTGCAACGGGCGGATGAATGCGGTTAAGGGGTCACCCGCGTCCAATCCGTCAAAGTTGCGGATTTGAAAAATCCAACCGTGTCCGGCCCAATCACCCGCGAATTTGACATCCGCGGATCAATGGATAATACGGTCCGGATACGGATTAACCGCGGATTTAGAAAAAGAAAAATCAGTAAACTTCCTACAATTTATAAAATGATTCAACCTCTTTGCTTTTATTCTCAGTAGATACGTATTATAGGTTAAAAAGGATGCTATATGTTCAAAGTACTAGAGACAAATATTAATTAACTCCAAAGTCTTAACAGAGAACAACATTCCGTAAGGGAGGAATGTTATTTCATTTCAACGTTTCAGTGCTAATGACATCACATAAATAACCCAGGAAAGGGTTTATATAGTTTCCAATGCATGAAACTATTTTACATTAACTTCCATCTGGAAATGCACGTAGCTTTACGTAGTTAAGCCTGATCACGGTGGATAAGGATCAGCTGCATAATATTTGTCTCTTGCAGTGATGTATATCTCAACTGGGTGCACCTGCTTGATCAAATGGTGCGCAGCCACAATCCAAATGTCCGCTATTTGTAACACTGCAAGGTATCCGCCGCATTTGTTTCTTATCCTCTATAATTTCAACTTGTTAGTCAACGGTGCGGGTGAATCCGCGAATTTCAAATTCGAACCGCAACCGAACCGCTAAAAATTGCGGATTTGAAAATCCCACCCGTGTCCGGTTCATAGATCTTGCGGATTGGGTTTCACCCGCAATTTTACGGACGGATAAGAATGAAATTCACGGTTCCGGACTTTTTGCTCATCCCTAGTTGTATTTGTTATTTTTTTTATTGGTCATTCCCTGTGCTCCAATTATTTGTGACGTTCGTCCTTTTTTAATCAAATCATTTAACTTACCGATCAAAAAAAAAGGAAGGGTTTGAACAATTCACAGGGAGAATCAATTAAACAACTGAAATTAAGATAAATTATGAAAATTAAAAAGAGTAAAATAACTTGCGTTACTCCATGACATGTGAGTTGATGTACACCTTCGAAACTGCTAGTTTTAACACAGAATTGGTCAAAAAGACCAATTGCAACAAATCCTGGGTGAAATATATTCTTAGATTTAGATACTGTTCATATAGCCAAAAAACAGAAAAATACCGTTCATTTAGCCAAAATGGATATTTCACCCAGAATCTTTTTTATTTATTAACCTGAAGAGACAAATATGTCCTTATCTTCTACAAATGTTTACAACGTTGGGTTAGTAAAGGTTGGAAAAAAAAACAGAGTACTACTACTACCAAAAACATAGTACTACAAAAAAAACAGAGTGGTACAAAAATCAGAGTACTACTACCACAACAGAGTACTACAAAAAAAACAGAGTTCCAACTTCTTATGCTTCTTCTACTCCTTCCTCTGGAAGAACAAAAATTGAAAAAAAAAAAAAAAAAACAGAGCAAAAAACAGAGCAAAAAAACAGAGTACACCTCTTGTATTTGATATATGCTTAGTCAGGATAAAACACACATACATGGGAACTACCTACCATAATCTGAGATTCAAGAGCATGACTCAGCCACATCAATCGCTGCAAGGAAGAAAAAAAAAGCATCACCGGCGAACAATACCGCACACCACCTGTTCGTTTATGTCTTTCTAACTGAAATAGGGTTAGTATTTTCATCTTTAATCACAAATGCCTCTGGGATCACTACAGATTAGATATAGAAATACTAACACATATCAATTGGGAGTGGACATATGAATCACATTGGACACGGAATGCGAACATCCCCAGCTTAAGTGCAGATATTTCAAAGATCATCTTCATTTCCCTGCAACAGAAATATGCAAAAGTTAACAATATATCAGTGACCCTATAAGAGATTTCCGAGAGGCATAATCTGTAAGAAAAATGGTGAGCATATTAAAGAAAAAGAGAAAATCAAAAACACCTGGAAATTAACTTTACATAAAAAAACCCTGAAGATTATCTATTGGATTCCTTTGGGTGGGATTTAGTTGGGGAATATAAGCCTAACTGAAGACAGAAACCCCTATCATCGATTTTAACCTTATCAATTTCAATAACAACAAATTTTTAATGAGTCAAATACCTCTAAACTCAAAAGCTTAATCGAAACTTTGGATTTTAAATTTTATAGCTAGGGTTTGACGAACCTTTACCTCAACAACAACAACAATGACATTAGGTAGATACAATCTTTTAAGAGGCTTGATCTTTTCTCTACAAGTGTCAAAGCACACACACCAGAACTCATTTCCCCATTGTTGTAGCTTCTCTGGTAGCAACACCAGCAACAACTCTGCAACCGCCACTGACAAACATAAGCTAAGAGCAGTAACATATGTATGTCTAAACTCTAAACCAAAATTATATACTAACAAATAAATATGCAAGCGGTAAGCGTTATTTTACAGTAACTGAATGCAACAAAGACTAAAATTGTGAATCTCATTTGTAGCGGCAGTACTGTCAGGACAATGAACACTTTTCCTAGTGGTAGTAAGATAATCCGCATAAAATGTCGTTAAGAAAGTAGGACTTGTAACGAACCATAAAGTATTAAGGCAGATAAGAGTATAGAAAGTCAGTCAATAAAACATGATGAAACTGGTTTCATCCCAGCCTAAATATCGATGAAACCAAATTTAACTAAATTTAAAACAGGATGTAACTAGTTTCATCCTAGTTTAAACATGGGTGAAAACAAATTCAAAAAAATTTAAAACAGGATGAAACTGGCTTCATACCAGCCTAAATATCGATGAAACCAAATTCAACCAAATTTAAAACATGATGTAACTGGTTTCATCCTAGTTTAAAATGGGTGAAACCAAATTCAACCCAATTTAGTATAGGATGAAACCAGTAGTACAAACCTTCACATAGGCCACGTTTTTTGGTTTACAACCCAGCCACGTTTCGGGTTATTTGTGTGGCTACTGGTCATCAGTATAACTATAGCCACGTTTTGTGTTACCATGTAGCCATAGTTCACTATTTGGTCATGGGTTTAATCCTAAACCCATCAACTGTAGCCATAGGGTATCGTTTGGTCATAGTTTTCAGTCTAATCCCATCACATGTAGCCATAGATGCCTATATGGCCACATTAAATAATTATGTATGTGTCGAAAGTGTAGGATGGCAATAGCCACACCTATTAATCCGTGGCGGAAAGAGGATTTATTTAGCCACATTGGTTTGTTTATGTGTCCATAATATATGCTAGAAGAGAGTTTGTTTAAGGTTTCAGAGAATATTCTGAAGGAATCTTACATGTAAATGGATCGTTCTTACCAAGTTTCCGACTTATAATAGTCCACTCCCGGCTAGGTTTCGATCTCCGAGCCAGTGTATGCATATAATATACCAGAACAGGGTTTATTTAAGGTTTCGTGGAATATTCCGAAGGAATCTTACCTGTAAATGGATGGATTCATCGTTCTTACGAAGTTTCCGAATTATAGTAGTCCACTCACGACCAGGTTTCAGTCTCAGAGCCAGGGTATGCATACAATATGCCAGAATAGGGTTTGTTTAAGGTTTCAGAGAATATTCTGAAGGGATCTTACCTGTAAATGGAGGATTCATCGTTCTAACCAAGTTTCTGACTTATAGTAGTCCATTCACGGCCAGGTTTCGATCTTAGAGCAAGGGTGTGCATATAATATGCCAGAAAAGGGTTAGCTTAAGGTTCCGTAGAATATTTCGATGGAATCTTACATATGAATGGTTGGATTCATCGTTCTTACAAAGTTTTCGACTTAAGCTTGTACGTCATAATACCACATTTGAAGTTCGAATCGACACTAAGCTTCATATTGATCGATTTCGATGATGCATCCTGATAAGTTTGAAGTTATAACCCTCATGGAGCTTCTTGGTTCATAGTTTGTATGTCGTGATACCACATTTGAAGTTTGAATCGACACTGAGCTTCATATTTATCGACTTCGATGATGTATCATGTTAAGTTTGAAGTCAGAACTCTCATGGATCTTCTTGGTTCATAGTTTGTATGTCGTCATACAACATTTGAAGTTTGAATCGACACTGAGCTTCATATTTATCGATTTCGATGATGTATCATGCTAAGTTTGAAGTTATAACCCTCTCATAGATTCTTGGTTCGTAGTTTGCATGGCGTTATACCACATTTGAAATTCGAATCGACACCAAGCTTCATATTGATCGATTTCGATGATGTGTCATGCTAAGTTTGAAGTCAGAACCCTCCTAGAGCTTCATGGTTCGTAGTTTGTATGTCTTCATATCACATTTGAAGTTTGAATCGATACTGAACTTCATATTGATCGATTTCGGTGATGTATCCTGCTAACTTTGAAATCAGAACCCACCAAAGCTTTTGGTTCATAGTTTGTGCATTGTTGTACCACATTTGAAGTTCATGACCTGTATGACTAGTCAAAATTGCTTCATGACCTATGTGACTAGTCGAAATTCAAACCGGAAGCACAAAGAGAAAGCACAAAAACACAAAGAGAAAGCACAAAAAAAAACACACTTTCTTATTTTTCTGCTTCATTCCCATATATTTTTCGGATTTTTTTTTCATATCGAAAGTTGGTAATAAGATCGAAAACACGAGTTTGAACTAGCAAAAAGAAAAATACACGAGCTTATCAATCCGTATGACAGTCTTAAATCAAATCTTGGACATCCAAAGAGTTTCACAATCCGCATGACAGTCTTAAATCAACTCTTATCGCCGTTCAAATTCTTTTACATTAACTCAAAAAAAAAATTCTCCCATTTTCCTTCTCTCACTTTCCCTCATCTCTTCCGCCTCTCAAACAAAGAAAACCCTAACTCTACCAAAATTTTTTTTCCAGAGAAACAAATCGGCTTCATCTTTATTATTTTATCATCTTACGATTTGAAGAACCCTGATCTCCCTTCTTTTGTTTTTGATGCATAACCCTGAGTTTGTTTGACATAATGGGAGTTCAGATAAATAGGAACATGGGTTTTCCATGACTGAGTTCAGATAATCACAATAAGGTGATAGTAATTTGATTTATGTTTTCAATCTACGTTGTTTAATTGGATTTAGGGTTTTATTGATTTTTTTATGAAACGATTTTAGGGTTTAAGTGGTGGGATATGATGTTTTCTGTTATTGTTTGTGAGGATATGAATTCTTCTTCTCATAAGATCAGACAGTTAATTCTTCTTTTTCAACTGGTTTTTCTGCTCCTCCTCTTTATTTCGTTTCGATTACTTTTATCTTTACACCTCATTTTGTTTGTAATGGTTCGATTTTGTTTCAATTTTTTGGGGGTTTTCATCATAATGAATCCCTAGGTTTTATAATTGGGTTTTTCATAATATAGATGTTTGATTTGGTGTTTTGATTTAGTATTTGAACGATAGTGTAACAGGTTTAGTTTTGTTGTTGTGATTCGATTTAACATGGTTGGTTCTTGATTCAACAGGTCAATTCTTATTAAGAGATTGGGTTTGTTTGAATTCGTATTACATGAGAAGAATCAAGATATGGGGTTTGTTTGAATTCTTATTACATGAGATTTTGTGTAAGGGTTTGATTGAATTGAGTCCTTACGTAAGGGTTTGAGATATTGATGCCATGGGTATGTGGTTATCGGGTTATGAATCTGAGAAGATGCGATAAATGATATACACACAACTACAAGGAAGAAATGATTGAGTTGAATCCAAGTTGCAGGTGGTTTGAGCAGCTGATGGCCTTGAAAAGTTGGTTTGCAGGTAGGTTCTAGTGGTGCTGAAGAATGAATTTGGCTAAAGCTGATACTGTTGTTTGGTTGCAGTGAAATTGCAGGTGTGTTGCAGTGAGATTGATGGAGATTGCAAGGGGCCATATGTTGCTACTGAGAGCTTGTCATAATTTCAGGCTAGGCTTGTAAGCTAAGCTTGAGCTGGTGATTGCAGAGAAAAGGGTTGCTATATGCATTTTTGATGATGTTGCCGAGCAGTGTCAAAAAGCTGCTCTCAAGTAAGCACCATATAATAAGGTTCAATTCTGAATGTTGATATTTTTTTTTATTCAAATCTATTTAATTTACTTTTGCTGACACGGATATTATGATACTTATCTTCCTATTGGAGGCTTGCAATGATGAGAATTCAGATTTTCGCCAGGTTCATTCTTTACTGAGTCCTGTTGCAGTTTCTATCTCTTCTTTATATATGGATCTCATATAATATGAAATACTATCTTCAGGCTGCTGTATATGGAGTTGGTATTTTCATAGAGATTGGTGGAGCAACATTCAAACCTCTAGTAGGAGGTAACTTACTTTTACTGCGCATTCTATAAACTATTGACTGTGGGTTCTTAATATGAACAATAATAATCGTTGGTATAAAGATATATAAAAGCGTACCGACTTGTATTCATAATTTTCATTACAGAGGAACTTTCCAGGCTAAATGTTGTGATTAGGCATCCAAATACGCTATCTATGGACAATGTTATGGCGTATGACAATGTTGTTTCAACTGTTGGGAAAATATGCCGGTACCATCAAGACAGTATTGATTCATCTCAGGTATTAGTTGCACTTGAGGCTCATATTCTTGGTTATTCGCCTTCATAACATGACTTTTCAAGCTCATATTCCTATATGTACTTCTCAGCGAAAAGGAATTTGAGTTCCTTCTTCTAGCATGATGATTCTTAATTAAGATTATGGAAGAGTCTGGTCCTTTTCGTATGATATCATCCTTCTTTCTTATGTATTTATAATCAATTTTTAGAGTTGTTGATGCCTGATTGTGCTTTTTTTTCCCAAAAACTTAAATCAGCTATTTTGTTCGATTCATAACTTGAGTTTTATTTACCTAGACCAGTTATCTTTGTTATACAGAATTGGTCAGGAATTCAGAAACATAACATATGCATGTTCTGTTGTTTGGAAGGTTGTCCATGCCTGGATAAGTTGCTTCCCAATCAAGGGTGATCTCCATCATGGTGTCATACTGTCGGTCACACTAAGATAATATTAAGCTTTGGTTCAAACAAAACTAAGTGTAACTTTATATCTTTATTTATCCTCTTACATGATAATCACCTAACTTAGATTTTACCCTCTTACATGATAATCACCTAACTTAAATTAATTGTGCATATACATGCCAACACAACTTACTCTTTATCTCTCATCGTTAATTTTGAAATAAAAAATTAGAGCGCATATATCTTCATATGATATAATTTTCTTTCAATTTGTTCAGCTAAAAAACAAGTAATTCAAATTTTTCAGGTCTAAAGAAGATCAACAAGGACAAGGATGAATCCCTGGTTCAAGCTGAAACTGTCAATTGTCAGCTGCAGATCACTTGCTTGCTCCTTTGAGTGGTCAGTTCTGAAGTGTGCTGTCTATTCAAAACATCCGCAAGGTGCAGGTGGAAGGTCAACTACCTGAATGCTTATCTACTTTATTGACTGGATTTTCTTTTTAATTTATCATTGTACAAATCTGGTCTTATTTTGTTACACCCTAATAAAGGAGAAAATTGCAAGAGCTCAAGTGTTGGAATACTGTCACATTTTAATGGTTTACATTTTAATGAATGATGGTATATTTTAAGATTCGATAACTGTTGAGATCTTAGACTGGTTCAATTCTAATTGTAGTCTTGATTAATTTTTTATGGATGGTTATTTAGGTGAATTTTGCTACAAATGATAAAAGAGGGGGCCAATAGGTCCGTGAAGATAAATTGGGCGATAAAAATTGCAATTTTATCGAGTGACTAACAACTAATATTTGCCACGTTGAATACGTTTTATGTCATTTTATAAAGTTTATCGCCATGGTTTGTGGTATCCTATGTGTCCAAAAGGTGAACAATAGCTACATTGAAAACACTTGATGTGTCCAAAAGGTGAACAATAGCTACATTCAAAACACTTGATGTGTCTTTCGAAAAAATTTAGCCACGGTGCTACAAATTTTTAGTAGCCATAACTTATTAATTGGCCATGTAAAATGTTTATCATGTGTCCAAAAATATGGATGGCCATGGTATCATATATTAAACGTGACTACAAATCATGTATTAGTCATGTTAAATTATTTTCCGTGTGTCCAAATGATAGAGATGGCCATGGTTGAGAAAAATTAGTGTGACTTCAACTCATGAATTGGCCATGATAAAATGAATTTTGCGTGTCCAATTGATGACAAAGGCCACGGCTATAATAAAATTCACGTGACTTTAAGGTAAACTTTAGCCATATATAATTAAATTGTGTGTCTATAAGGATCCTATGGCCATGGTGATAGTGAAAATGCTTAACTACAAAAAAATATTGAGTACCATATAGACACGGTTTTAGAGTTATGGCCATGGTAAATCATATTTTATAGCCACTCAAAGTTTATGTATCCATAGGGATACCTTTTTGTCTCGGCACCTGATGCCACATTTTTGGAGTGAAAAAAATCCATGACCAAAAGCCTATGGACACGGTGATTAAGTGTGGCCAATGTGAAGATTTGTACTAGTGAACCCAGTTTCATCCTAGTTTAAAATGGGTGAAACCCTTGTTTACAGTAGGATGAAAACAAATTCCATCCTTTGGTTCTTTACATCTATCTTTGTGGTTATCTATACACAAGATTTTGCAGTCTCTTTACCTCTTCATGTAAACAGGTTGCCATCAAACTCGAAGTAGCGATAATCTGTACGAAAAACAAGAACAATGAGACGAAAATTAAGTTACTGCTCTTAGATTACGTTTCATCCAAAGGCAACACAAGATGAAAACAAGAACAATCAAACCAAATCTGCTCTGACGACATGTCAATAGTGGGAAACACAAGATGAAACCGTGTTTCATCCAAAGGAACACATGATGAAACCAGAATCATCCAGTGGAAGCAGATGCTGGAACCGGAAAATGCATCGGAACGTGTACTAAGATGAGAAATATTCAACAGAAACTCAATTGCATCATATTTTATATTACTATGTAAACAAATTCACAAAATGCAAATTAGTTTGTTTACAGATCGATACATTAACAAGAAAATTGACATACACATTTCACATTTATGAACAATGAAACCAGTTTCGTTCTAGTTTACATAGAAATAAAACCAGCTTTATCATGTTATTGAACAAGAACTCTTACCTAAAAGGAAAATAAAAATGAGTATATCCACATTTCCAGAAGAAAAAAAATCAATCAATTTACACAATAAAACAGGATGAAACTAAGTTCAACTCAGTTTAAAACTGGATGGAATCATATTCAAGACCCAATTGACATGAGCTGAAGAGAAATGCTACACTGACCTCTTGATATTAGTTGGAGATGGCTCAGGGATTACTGCCTCCATATAAGTTTCAGTTAACTCCTGCTTGATTTGAGCTATCCGAGGAGCTTTAAAAGCCATATACACCCTTTTAAATGAAATGATTACAACACAAACATACAACACTAATGCCCCAATTCTTAACATCCTAAGCACAATAATTCCAAGAAAAAAAAAATGTTCATTTTTGCATCCAAAATGACAGCAAAGTGTACAAAATGATATGAATTGAAGAAAAGTGTTATACCTTCCAGTGGTCAAGCTTGTTCCAATCAACAAACCCAGGTAGCAATTCAAACCTAAAACGATGAATCGCAGCTCCACCCTTGTTTTTCACATCACTAACAAACAAAATCACTTTGCTACTAGCTTCATTTAAATCAAACCCAGTTTCTTTTTTCACTGATTTACCAAAACTTGAGAAGAATCGTTCAGACCCACGACGAATTGAGCGAGAAATTCTAGACCAAGACAAATTATTAGACTCATTTTCAGAATCCCTAGTAGATAGTGATGAAGAAGAAGCTCGAAAGATGAGTTTTTTATGAGAAATTTTGGTTGTTCTTTTTTGTGGATTGAGAAATAGAGATAGATTTGATTGGTGGTATGAGAATTTTCAAGAAACTGAAAGTGGGTTGAGAAATAGAGATAGATTTGATTGGTGGTATGAGAATTTTGAAGAAACTGAAATTGGGTTTTGTCTGTAATGGATAGTAAGAATAGCAAATTGGTGGAGCTGGTTGTGGTGGTGAAGTTTTTTTGAAGAGGAAGTTTTATTTTGCGCGGTGTTGATGGCGGCGATGGAGAACGAGAGCTGGTTTCAGATCTGTTTTATGTTCAGGGTGACGAAGAAGACAAGAGAAGAAATGGGTTTTCTGTGATATAAAGGGCAGTAACGTAAACTCAATATTTAAACATTCCTTTGGACATTTAACCCAGGCCGAATTCTTACTGTCCATATGGCCCAGGAAACACCCAATTTTGACTATATAGCCCATTTTCTGTAGTTTTCACTCTTCAGTGGGATTGTCCACATATAACTTTAAATGATCCTTTATCAAATCTGTGGGGAATCTTCTTCACGTACTAAGGGTGAACTCGATAGTTTGATCACCAGTAAAACTAATGATAAATAAAGCTTACCAACTTCTTTCCATATAATGATCCAAATTGATCAAATTAGCATAACCAAATTAGCAATCAAATAAAGCTTCCAATGTTTATTATATACACAAAATTGGTTAAAAAGATCAATATCAACAATTCCTGGGTGAAATGGACAGTTAGATTTTGATACTGTTTAAATGGACAAAAATGTAAAAATAGGCAGGATGTAACCAGTTTCATCGTGCCCATTTTCAAATATTTTTTCTTATTTTTAATTTACACAAGATGTATCCAGTTTCATCCTTGCTATTTTTTAAATTTAAGTTAGGATGTATCCAGTTTCATCCTTACTTTTTTTTTTTGCCCATTTCACCCAAACTATCTTTTACTCGTCCATTTGAACCGTGATTTAAAAATATTTGGACAAATGACCCATTTTCCGTATTATATAATGGTTCCCTTGCATATATAGTGCCCTAAAACTCTTCGTTTAGGTTAATACAAGCAACCGATTTTACATATCTCATTATATGTGTACTCATATCGATTACGGTAAAATAGATACCTTAGTATTCCAAGTACAGGATGGATATCCCCAAGCAGATGAATTTTCCATATCGAACAAATCCTCCGGCGCTGTAGCAAATTGGAAATTAGTACTTCCTTGATTTTCATTTGGTAGAGGAGGAACTGAGGGAAATGGAGGAAGGCTAGATGAACTTCCTATAAAAGGAGAATCCTCTTGCCAAATAGTGGATGGAACGTCGATAATGGGTTGATTTCCATCTGGCAGAGGAAGAACTGAAGGAATAGGGGAATAAATATTCTGAATATAGATGAAAATGTTTCCTGCATGATATCGCTGATAGCACTAAGACTAAGGTAGTTCTCATCTTTTGTTTTCCCAATGTTCTGATGATAAATATGAACAAGAGAAGATCAATTTAATCCTCTGCAAGTAGACCCGAGTTCCTTCAACTGTAACGCTCCTATTTCCACCGTGGCTGTGTCTGAGGTGGAGTTTCGCCTATCCTTCCAACCAGTGCTGATCCTTAAGGGCATTCGAATCCACCCTACGTGATCACATCCTTGTTGTATTGGAGAGAAGTCATTAAACGTCCTTTAAGAATCAAGATGCACATAGAAAATGGGCTAAAGACCCAAACATGGCTTGGTAGAGGATCTATCAGATTGTATTGGGATCAAACCTGTGACCTCAGGGTGGGATTTTGATTTACGGCCGCTCAATTTGAGCTTCAAGGTATCTTTGGAAACACTTGTGCTTCGCTTGAATTTATAGTTTCTATATGCATATAAGTGGTATCGAGTCATGCATATGTTCATGATTTATCAATTCTAAGATAGGATGGTGAAAATGACTTTTAGTGCTGGATACTTTTGTTTTGCTTGATCGAAAAAATAATTATACTGTATGTATTAGAAAAGAAGAAGAGTAAATACATTATATCCAGACATACGCGCAAAGATGATCAGTATCTTTGTTTTTTTGATCGAAAAAAGAGGATCAGTATCTTTTGTACAATGTAAAGATCTGGGAAATTAAATTTGTTCAACCAATTTAATTATGCACAATTGCTAATTGCATGCGTAATTATTTCTCTAAATCTTTATTTGGCTCGGATCCTCTGTTCTCAATTCTTCCCGAGCCTGTCTCAACTATTCGTAACACGGCACATATCTAATATTTTAACTGGTAGGCCAGTTCGACTCTTCTACATGTTTGTGACATTACTCGTGTTGCTTTATGAATGATCTGAGTCGAATTCGATTCAGATTTTACCTTTTCAAGATATTTAAGAAGTAAAAGAAAATATGTCTTTCTCCAACATTGTAACTTAAAAAAAAATTAAACCTTTCTAGAACAAAACTAGTCATAAAAATCTAAGGTGACCAAACTTGTGATACAAAAATACCACTCAAATGTTGGGATCCATTATAACTCCATCGTAAACAAAATTGATACAAAAGCCCCAAATTTTTAAAAATTGATACAAAAACCCCAAATTTAAATGTTGGTTTCATCATAAAATTTGATGAAACCAACATTTAAATTTGGGGTTTTTGTGTTAATTTTGTTTTGATGGGGTTTTTATGTTACTTTTGTTTTGATG
This sequence comes from Papaver somniferum, assembly GCF_003573695.1. Classification (NCBI taxonomy): domain Eukaryota; kingdom Viridiplantae; phylum Streptophyta; class Magnoliopsida; order Ranunculales; family Papaveraceae; genus Papaver; species Papaver somniferum. The sequence continues at coordinate 235,124,755 of NC_039358.1, forward strand.
GGTTTTTTGTGGAAGGATGGTGACACCTCTGAGATTATAACTCGCGGACCGTTTCTAAAACGTATAAAAATAAGACTTTATAATATTGATTATGCCAAATTTTTCGTTACTCGAGGATACTCAAAAAAAAAGTCTCCTAAAATTTACATACATATTTACATATTTTCTTTTACAGTGGAAATCGCACGCAGAGAACACAAGAGATATCACTCCCCCTGTCTTAGAAAAAGGGATACTTTCGATTTTTCAATTTGACCAAAAAAATAAGTCAAACTGAAAAAATAAAAATATCTCTTTTCCTAAAACAGACTGAGTATTACATTTTGCAGTTCTTTATACTGAATTGAATAAATAAACTAATTTTTTTCCAAAATGAACAAGTCCTTGGCTCCTCCTTGGATCCAAAATCTCTCGTTTCTTATCATCAACTACATCCCTCTTTCAGATAAAAAAAGAAAAGCTACACTCCTCCTATCGACACCTCCTACTGTGGCTAGGAACCCTTCAAAAACAAAAATAAAAATAAAAAACAATAAAAGTGCAATTCTAGCACCGGGTAAGATAGGGATGAAAAAAATACACGTTTTTACAAGGGGAGAACTTTTTTTTTTTTTGAAAAAAAAAGGTTATATGAAAGGAAAAAATTATGTACAAAATAACATGATCAACACAACACATACATTACATGTGCAAAATTGAATCCCATTGGAACAAAATTTGATTTACAGAATAACCCCTAAAAATATCCTTATCAAAGAACCAAAGTGCAACAGTTTGCTTCACTACCATGATTAGCTCAAAAGCTTCCTTATCCCTTCCACCATTGTGAACTCTTTTACTCCTCTCTTTCCATAAATGCCACATAACTGCATATATGATTTTCCACCATACTTCCCTGCACTTCCCATTCAAATTATTCATCCTCCAAGATTCAAAAAACCCCTTCACAGTATTTGGTGCCACCCAAGCCACTTTAAATGCATTAAGAAAATAGGACCAAATCTCTAAAGCATAAGAACACTTCACCAACAGATGATCTGCATCTTCAATTTCCTTCTTGCACACTGGACACACCTCATTTTGAAAAGTCACCCCTCAGTGTGTCAGCATACTTAAAGTGGGTAATGAATCATGAAAACATGCCCATATCATGAAACTAACCTTAGGTGGTATATTTTTTTTCTACAAAAACTTCTCAAAATCACAATCAGTCTCATCATCCAGCTGCAATTCATAACACTTCTTAGCAGAAAAAACTCCCCAAACAGTCTATCTCATCTTCTTCATTGTGCATATGCCCTAACTCATTACACAACGTATCCCATTCCAGTTGCTCTTGATACTACATTCTCCTCCTTGTTACACATTGCAATTGTCCTTCCACAACCATGTCTGTAACTGTTGCTTGTTTATTCTTACAAATCTTAAAAATGGAAGGGTATCTCTTCTTCAGTGAACCATTAGTTGTCCATTTATCCAACAAGAATTTTATAGATTTATCATTATTCAGCTTAAAACCCACATGATCCTGCAAGAATTCAGAAGACTGCAGTATACTCTTCCACATAGTTCTTCCTTGGGGAGTTGCATCATCAGTAGGCATAAAAACTTCCATCTTATTCTTGAATTTCTCCTGCATTACAAGGGAGAACTTGTAACATAGTTTCTTATTTTATTGAAAGAGAAAATAGAAAATAAAACGATCAAACGAAGATTTCAACCGTCAACAGTTAGTTCAAATACATCCCTTAGTATATGAGATGTTGCACATCATCCTTTGTTTCTAAATTTAAACAAAAGTTGGCAGATAAGACCATAAACATTGAAGATGAACTTTAGGTGGAAAATTTCATCTTTAATATTTTTTGTCTTTTAGTAATGACCCACTAGAAAAACCTGGCGTCATTAGGGGGCGACTGAATAAGACAAAATAGGTTGAAAATACTTATATGTCCCTTCATAATCGGTAGTTTAGTATTATTTTTATCTACCGATTGTGACTATATTCTTCTCTTCTTTGAGAAATTCAAAGTTCCATTGGTTTTTAAAAATTTGAATTTTGGGTTACTACCACAATCGGTAGATAAATAACATCACGATAGATAGTAAACATCACGAAACAACCGATTGTGCAAATAGAGAAATTCAAAATTCCATTGGTTTTTGAAGATTTTGAATTTGAGACTACTAGCACAATCTGTAGATAATGAACATCACGATAATAAACATCACAAGACTACTGATTTTGCAAATAGATAAATTCAAAATTCCATTGGTTTTTGAAGATTTCGAATTTGGGACTACTAACACAATCGGTAGATAATGAAAATCACGAGACTACCGATTGTATAATCGATAGATAATAAACGTCACGAGTCTACCGATTGTGAAAATAGAGAAACACAAAATTCTATTGGTTTTTGAAAATTTCGAATTTGGGACTACTAGCACAATCGGTTGATAATGAACATCACGAGACTACCGATTGTATAATCAATAGATAATAAACATCACGAGTCAACCGATTGTGAAAATAGAGAAACTCAAAATTCCATTGGCTTTTGAAAATTTTGAATTTGGGACAACAACCACAATCGGTAGATAATGAACATCACGAATTTACCGATTGTGAAAATAGAGAAACTCAAAATTCCATTGATTTTTGAAAATTTCGAATTTGGGGCAACAACCAACATCACGAGACTACCGATTGTATAATCGGTAGATAATAAACATCACGAGTCTACCGATTGTGAGAATAGAGAAACTCAAAATTCCATTGGTTTTTGAAAATTTTGAATTTGAGGAAACAACCACAATCGGTAGATAAATAACTTCATGAGGCTACCATTTTAACAACCTATTATAATTTTTGTAACACAAACCAACATACATCAAACTAAACTACCAATTGTAGTATTGTCTACCAGTTATTGAGGGCATTTTAGACATTTTAAAAAATTTAGATAAGGGGTGGCTTTATTTTAGTTATGGGTGACCTTATTTTATCTTATTAGTCGCCCCTAATTCTTTCGGGATCGCCCCTAATGACGCCAGGTAAAAAAAAAGGGTGCTAAAATGACCTCCGTATAGGATGAACTTGACCCGAGCATTGGAGATGCTTTATAAACCAACAAACGATGAAAATAGTATGGACAACGGATAATTATGCTTCAAAGGTCCAGAAGGATGGCTGGATAATCCACAACGGATAATTATGTTTAAGTTGTAATTTCTACTCACAACTCAGAATTATGTTTCAAAGGTCCAAATGAATGAACCACGTTACAACCAACTTACAACTAGCAGACAAGCCAACCAAAGCGTAAAAAATCTCTCACAAGGCCTTCCAACCTACACAAAAAGGAACCTAGAAGGCTAAAATTATACTGTAACACCCGACTGTGATTCAGTATAGCACCTTTAATTTGTTTGGAGAAATATTAAACGTAGGCCAAAAAGGATCGTCCAAAATGATTTACAAGTATTTGTAGTATATGGGTATTTCATATTTGGTGGGGTATCCACGACTTTCCAATAAGTTCATTATTCCCGGGTCTAAGGTTTGGATGAGTATCTCGTAAAATGTTACATTTGGACCGTCTGTTTTGGTCTACCAAATAGTTGTTTGGTTTGGATTTGGACTGTTTCTTTGGTTAAGTTGTACTGCATGTGCTACCTAATGGGCAAAAGGCTTTCCACATTTTATGCTGACTTAATGTAAAACCCAACAATAAACATGTCAGATCTATGAATTAGTGGTTATAGTCTACGTAGTCTTTTGGAAAGCAAAGGGATACAAGACAAGAGTCCCAATAATATACTGTTTTGAACATCAATATATTATCTTATCCTGCACTACTTGAAACAATAAGGTATCCGCTCCTTAAGATTATTCTTCCCGGGAGGGGAATAGCACCGCTGTATTACTATTTAGAGATCTTTGAGTTCCCTCATCATCATACTATAAATACGCATCGACGCCCAAGTCTATCAAAACAGCACCCATATGAAGAGCTCTCTTGCAATGGCGAATCGTAGAAGTGTTTTTCCTTGTGTGCTAATGCTAAACTTGATCTTATTAGTTCTCTTCATGCTGGACACTTATCCATACCCAACTCTGTCCCAAAAAGATCCAATCCAACCCTTTGGATTTTTTAAGCAACTAGAGGGGTCTCATAAAGGTGAGAGGGTAAGAGGCTTGCATCAAGCTAAACAATATCTTAAGCAATTCGGTTATCTTAATGTCCGAAGTAGACATGATTACGACGATGAATTTGATGATGTCTTAGAATCTGCAATCAAGACTTATCAACTCAATTACAATCTAGAGACTAACGGAATTCTAGACACTCCGACAGTGAAACAAATGATGATGCCTAGATGCGCAGTGCCTGACATTGCAAGAGACGGCACAACTTCCATGAAATCAGGCATGAAGCATCATCAGCATGATCATGGCAAACACAATGGGTCTTTTCACGTCGTCTCTCATTATAGCTTTTTCCCTGGGAATCCAAAATGGCCACCTGAAAAAATGGAGCTCGTCTACCGATTCCACTCTTCTGCTGTAGCTAATGTTGGCCCGCTAACCCTGCAATCTGCCTGTACGCGAGCTCTCTCTTCCTGGGCAGCTGTGAGTAATTTTAGGTTCAGAGTACCAGCTTCTTTTCTAGAAAGGAATGACATTCTGATTGGATTCCACAGATTTTTTCATGGTGATGGTAATCCTTTTGATGGTCCTTTAGGAGTTCTCGCTCATGCTTATGCACCACAAAGTGGAGCGACTCATCTTGATGCAGATGAAAGATGGAGTACTAATCCTGATCAAAACATGATTGATTTAGAAACGGTGTGTCTTCATGAGCTCGGGCATGTTTTAGGACTTGGCCATAGCTCCGATACAAATGCGGTTATGTTTCCTAGCATCGCAGGTGGACAGAAAAAGAGGACACCGATGGCAGATGATATTAATGGAATACGTGCATTATATATATAGTTGATTCATCGATAAGCATGGGTCGATTGAATCTACTGGTGTAACTACAACCAGGGATAAGCCTTTCTGTGTCCTAATGTAAAATCTCAAATAATTATCTCAAATAATTCCGTCTTTGGAAATCAGTAATCAAGTCATATTGTACCTGAACATTATGGTACTTCTCCAAAAATCAAATTGTGCACAAAACGGACACCGAACAAGTATTAAAATGTTTTAACTCGAATTAGATTTGATAATCGATGGTATATTTCATTTTGTGCACATAAAATGTGGATAAACACATACAATCTCAGCTTATGCAAGCCTAATTATTCATGAGTACCTTAAATCTCAGCAGAAATCGAGAGTTTTAGTCAAATAGATATCAGTCAAATAAAATAGAGAGTTTTAGTTTGCACGTTTTGGTTTGCACCAAAAATCTTCTTCTAAGTTTTCTAATGTCAGTTGAACCTGGCTTTAACGCGTATTAGGCAGTGGTCTTCGTCGGCTTGAATCAGCTGGTACAATTTTGTATGAACGATTTTTTGGGAATCATGGTTTTTTTTGGGACCATGGTTTTTTTTTGGGTAAAGACATTAGAAGTAAATCTAGGTCACCTCCTGATTAATTTTGGATGATGATTAGTTAGTGTTAATAATAGTTAGTGTAATGATTAGTGAGATGATTAAGTTAAAGATAATTAGTGAGACTAAAAAATCAGATGGTTTTTTTTTAAAGAAGTAGAATTATTGAGAGAGTAAAGTTAGAGAAGATGAAGAAGGAAGACATGAAAAACGATGGATTTTACCAACCACAACCGGAGGAAGGGTATTTGGGTACCCAGGTGTGCTTCAAACTTAGATAATGTTGGTTGAATTGCTCCAAACTTTCAAAAAAAAATGAAAAAATTTATGTAGATTTGGGTCAGTTCGGTTACCATATGTCAAGAACATGTAATCGAACAACCTGAAAGTGTAGTTCGGTTACGTTTTCCAAACACGCAGGTTACCGAACTCGCTCGTTAATGGAGGTTTTGGTCGTAAAGTGTAATGTTCGGTTACCTAGGATATAATGGTAGGTAACCGAACTTTAAACTTAAAAATTTATTTGGGTACATCTTGTGTGTTCGGTTAGTTCGCGAACTTCAACACAACCAAGTTTCCAATCGAACTGCAGGTTAAAAGTAACCTAGTGTTTGGAAGTTCGGTTGGTTCGCAAACTTCAACATATTTTGCGAATCAACCGAACTGGGCTTATATATGCATATATGCAATTAGACAAACGTTCGGTTACTACGAAAGTTCGGTGATATCCTTATTTTGCGAAGGAACCGAACTTATGGACTTCTGTTGTTCTAATACAAGGAGTTCGGTTAAAATTATTTTTTACGAATCAACCGAACTCTATTGGCTAAGTTCGGTTACTTTGTAGTTTTAAAATTTTTTGCGAAAAAACCGAACTCTATTGGCTAAGTTCGGTTATTTGGGAACTCAAGATAGTGGCCACAACAACACAGTTCGGTTAGACTGGATTTTTTTTTTGAAGCAATCAAAATCAAATTAAAGTGAAGGGTTTGTTGGAAAATACCTCCAGAGTGGTCCCATGGCAGAATCAGGCTACGGCTGGCGTCTTTTATACTCGATAAAATTATCATGTAACAGAACTTAATTGTGATTGCATTGATTTTGTTACATTTCTTAAATAGGCGGTGGTGGTGGTGGTGGGAGGAGGTGGTGGTGGTAATCGGCGATGGTGGGCGGTGGTGGTGGGAGGAGGTGTTGATTATATATATAGGTGGTTATTAGGTTGGTTTTAAATTAAATTAGGTTAAGGGTAGGTTAGTCATTTCAACGTTTTAGGACACCCCTTATAACAATAGGGAAGGTGGACTAATAAAACCATGGTCCCCAAAAAAACCATGGTCCCCAAAAAATGGTTCTTTTGTATCCGCTCAAATTTATAGTGGGCTATAATAGAATGATTTTTTGGGGACCACGGTTTTTTTGGGGGGACCATGGTCCTATTAGGCCACCTACGCTATAGTTATAAGGGGTGTCCTAAAGCATTGAAATGACTAACCTACCCTTAACCTAATTTAATTTAGAACCAACCCAATAACCACCTATATATATATAACCACCACCTCCTCCCACCACCACCTCCCACCATCGCCGATTACCATCACCACCAACAACAACAACCACCGATAACCACCACCAGCACTGCCCACCATCGCCGATTACCACCACCACCACCTCTGATTATCACCACCACCAACCACCAATTACCACCACCACCTCCGATTACCACCACCAACAACCACCACCAATATATATATATATATATATATATATATATATATATATATATAGCTTATTTAAAACATTAACAAAGATATTCTCACAAACCTATTAATTGTCGTTCGTTTTTGGTTGAATAAATGAGAAGTAATTATTAAAATGAGTTGAAAATGGAAGTTGCAGAGAGGTTTAATGGAGGGTTTTTTTTCAGAGAAAATTTCGGTTATCAAGAATTAATTTTTTCTTAACCGAACTCAGAGTTCGGTTGATTCTCAAAAAAATACTTTTAAACGAACTCCTTGTATTAGAACAACACAAATATAAGTTCGGTTCCTTCGCAAAATAAGGATATCACCGAACTTTAGTTTACAAAAATAATGAGAAGTCCACAAGTTCGGTTCGTTCGCAAAAATGTTAAGTTTTCTTTGTAACCAAACTCTACCTTTGAAACTTCGTAACCGAACTCTACCTAATTCGCCAAGAAATAAATTTCGTAGTAACCGAACGTTTGCCTAATTGCATATATGCATATATAAGCCCAGTTCGGTTGATTTGCAAAATATGTTGAAGTTTGCGAACCAACCGAACTTCTAACACTAGGTTACTTTTAACCTGTAGTTCGGTTGGGAACTTGGTTGCGTTGAAGTTTGCGAACTAACCGAACACACAAGATGTACCCAAATAAATTGTTAAGTTCAAAGTTCGTTTACCTACAATTTTATCCTAGGTAACCGAACATTACACTGTACGACCAAAACCTCCATTAACGAGCGAGTTCGATAACCTGCGTGTTTGAAAAACGTAACCGAACTACACTTTCAGGTGTGTTCGGTTACATGTTCTTGACATATGGTAACCGAACTGGCCCAAATCTACATAAAAAATTTCATTTTTTTTGAAAGTTTGGAGCAATTCAACCAACATTATCTAAGTTTGAAGCCTACCTGGGTACCCAAATACCCTTCCTCCGGTTGTGGTTGGTAAAATCCATCGTTTTTCATGTTTTCCTTCTTCATGTTCTCTAACTTTACTCTCTCAATAATTCTACTTCTTTAAAAAAATAAACCATCTGAATTTTTAATCTCACTAATTATCTTTAACTTAATCATCTCACTAATCATTACACTAAGTATTATTAACACTAACTAATCATCACCCAAAATTAATCAGGAGGGTAATTTAGGTATTAATATAAATATCTAGATAAGGGGTGACCTAGATTTACTTCTAATGTCTTTATCCAAAATAAAACCATGGTCCCCCAAAAAAACCATGGTCCCAAATACTATATAGTTAATGGGTTAAAAAAGGAAAACTAATACAGGACGTCTTCCTTAAAATAATAATCTCTAAAATGATAAAATTCTGTAATCCAACTAAGTTTACGCAAAATAATTTTTTTTTTTTGTTTTTTTGCTAGAAAAGAAACTTCTATTAAAAAGTTTAAATTACAGAGTTTTCAATAATAAAGTGAGGCTGTTGAGACAACCATTCACTGGTCACTGTATTCTGTCTACAATGCTTAGCTGCCTTATCAGCTAGCGAATTAAAGCTTCTATCAATGTTTTGGAATTCAAAAAACTGGAAATGTTCAGAAATTAAATTGCAGTCATCCATGATAGTACTATTGTACCAACTGGTTTGACATCGCTTATTGATAAGATAAAAAATGACATTCTTGGAGTCACTGAGGATGCAAATGTTTCCACCCTTCTTGTTTTGCTTCCCATACTGCTAAGCTTTCAGCTTCTTCAGCATCCCTTGTTATTGCTGGTTGAGTTTTGCATCCCCTGTAATTACCTGCAATATCAGTAGCCACAATGCTAATCCCTGATGTATTAGTATTTGTTTCAAATGAAGCATCACAGAAGAGTAACAAATAATCATGCGGCAGACTTTCAGTCCTAGGTTGTCTTGAAGTGTTTGGGAGAATGACATTATCATGAGCATTCAAAATAGTATTAGAATCAAGATTCATGTCATAAACTAACTTAACAACATATCTTGCAGTGGAATCTTTATTGAGATTTAGACTCTGAAACCAATGTAGTTAATACCGGATATCGATTTATCTCGGTCGGGACCGATACACTGGTACGAATTTATATCGGGGATATTATCGTTGAAATATCGGTTCCAAATTTTAAGACTATAATTTTATAGCAAACATTTTATGTTAAGATATAATAGATACCATTAATTTTATCAAAAACACAAAAGAGTAACTTCAATAACTTTAGAGTTCACTGCCTAAAATGATTATTAAACAAGTTCAAACTAGAAACAGGAGAGTAGCTTCAACAACTATAAAGTTTACTACCTAAAATGGTAATTAAACAAGGATATTACAATTCTAATCAAAATCATACGAGTCATTATAAATATAGTCCCATATTATCGGGAAAATACCCTTAATCTTTACCTAAAACGACTAATTTACCAATACCGGATTATCGTAAAAAATTCGTATCGGCTCGTATCAGCCGATATTATCGGGAAGATATCGTATCGCTGATATACTGCTTCTCGTATCGCTCCAGAGCGATATCCGATATTTCGCCTATATATCGGCCGATATGGCTGATATGGACTGCATATTCTGAAACACATGCATACATCTGTCCCTCCATATACACCAGGCAGTTATGAAAATTGCACATTTTTGGTTCAAAGATAAAGTGTTTTTCAGAAGATCTGTTACCCACTTTGTTGTGGTGATTGCTGAATTATGATATTGTAAAACATGAACCCCCCATGGAACTGAGTTCCACACAGAATTAGCAAATTCGCAATGCAAGAGAATATGTGCAGCTGTTCCAATAACATTGGTAGTACACATGCTACAAATAAGATTATGGGAAGGATTATGTCTACCAACTTTGTGTTTCGAGGGAACAATATTTTCATAGCATTTCCACAAAAACAACTGAATTTTGGGAGTAATAGGAAAACCCCAACTAGTTTTATAGATTGGATCATTCACTGATAAATTAGGAATGTTATTTTCTGGTCTCGAAATGATATAATAACAAGATTTGACTAAGAAAGATCCTGTTTTAGTACGGGGACATATTAATCTAGCAGTGCCCTGCAATGGGATTCCAGTGTTAAGTATTTATTACTGTTCTCAGGTGTGAAGAAAACCTCAACCAAATCACGATTCAAATCAGAGGTGGCATTATCAATAAAGTCATTAACTCTATAATCAGGATTAGGGTAATTAAGACACACAGGTTCAGTTTTATTATGAATCCAATTATCCCTAAAATCATGAATATTAAGGTCATTTCTAACCTCCCAAATTGAGTGTTTCTTGATAATCTCTAAACCAGCACATATGCTAGTCCAAACTCATGAGCAGTTTTTAGGTTTAGTATAGTGCAAAGGGTGACAATTCTTAAAATGTTTACACCTCAGAATTTTGACCCACAAAGCATCAGGGGAGTGTATCATTCTCCAGGCAGTTTTAGTGAGTAAAGTAGTGTTAAAATACTTTAGATTCCTAAAACCTAGCCCTCCTCTTGTTTTATGTCTGCAAACATCAGTCTAGTGTTTAGGATAGATACCACCAGCATTCCTTTTGCCCCACCAGAAATCACGCTGTTTTGGTTCCATTTTATGTATCAAGTTATCGGGCAAGAGGAAAGAGTTCATGTGATAGATGGGTGAAGACTGTAAAACGTTTTGGACCATAACTGACCTACCGGCTTGAGTAAGCTGTTTTCCCTTCCATTTTGGGACAACCCTATCAAAAGTCTCAGCTAAGTGAGTGAAAGCCTGAGTTTTAGATCTACCAATAAATAAGGGTATACCTAAATATTTATCATCCAAAGCTATTTTCTTAACATTCAAAATTCTAATCAAAGAAACACATATATCAGGATGAACATTTTTGCTAAAAAAACAACCAGATTTTTGGAAATTGATGACTTGACCTGAAATGTTACCAAAATCCTTTATGGGGTCCATAAGGTTGTTTGCTTCTTGATGGATGGCTTTGGTGAAAACTAAGCAGTCATCACCAAACAAGAGATGAGAGACAACAATTGCATCTTTGGTAACTTTGAAACCATGTATCAAATGATTTTCCTCAGCCTGATTTAGAAAAGGCTTCCATACAAATGATAAAGAGATAAGGAGATAAGGGATCTCCTTCTCTCAAACCTCTAGTAGGTTTAAAATACTCGCATGGTGAACCATTTAATAAGATAGAGATAGAGGTGGTACTAATGCATTGAAAAATTAGTTCACACCACTGATTTGAAAAACCAAATTTCTTCAATACATTAATAAGAAAAGGCCATTCTTCTATATCAAAGGCCTTAGACATGTCCAGTTTAAGGACCATAATACCACACTTATCTTTTTTAGATTTTTTTCTTCATTGAGTGAACCAACTCATGTGCAATAATAACATTATCTTGTATATTTCTGCCAGGTACATATGCAGCATGGAAAGGAGATATTATTTTTCATAAGAGAGGTTTCATTCTATTGACTATAATTTTAGAAATAATTTTGTAACTGGTGTTACAGAGGCTAAGTCAATAGGTAAAGAAGGATTATTAACCTTTGGAATGAGAGTAAAAAAAGTGTGGTTCAGTTCTTTTAAAAGGTGTCTGGAATCAAAGAAAGATCTAATCATATTCCAGACATCCATCTCAAGCAGCTCCGTGTTCTGTTTATAGAACCCTGGTGGAAAGCCATCAGGTCCCGGTGCAGTCCATGGTTTCATTTTCTTAATGGTGTCCCTGACTTCTTAGAGGGTCACAGGACTCAATAATTTGTCATTGTCCTCACCAGTAATACAAGATTCAATGCAATTAAAGAAAATATTATCTTGATAAGGGTTGGAAGTGGAGCTGATAGAACTAAAATGAGACACTAATAAGTTCTCAAGTTGAGTCCTTTCATTCACCCATTGGCCATTATTCATTTGAAGGGAAGATATATGATTATACTGTTTTCTTCTATTGACAGAAGTATGATAGGAGCTAGTATTTTTATTAAAGCATTTTATGTAATCTTCCCTATTTTTTTGAGCATAGAACTCTTCTTGTACACTTTGCCAGTGTTCAATATCTTTTTCAACTTGTCTCATGGACTCAATATTTTGGGTAGTAGGGGATTGACTACCCAAAGATTACAGTTGATTGCTCAAATCTTTAACCCTTTGATCGATATTTCCAAAGTGATTTAGGTTCCAATCTTTAAGGCCAACTTTCACATTTCTTAATTTTTTTGTGAAGCAAAAAGCATATGAACCTCTTAGGTTGGTTTGATAGTATTGTTTTACGACCTCATGAGAGGTAGGATCCTTAAACCAACACTTGAAATACCTATAACGTATATTACCTTGATTACTATTAGATTAAGTGTTCAAGATAATAGGAATGTGGTCTAAACCAATGGTATTAATGTGACTGAGCTTGTAATTGGTATAATGTTTAAGCCATAAACCATTAACCAGAGCTCTGTCCAGTCTAGCCATAATTGAATCATTACCAGACTGTCTATTAGACCAAGTGAATTTACTACCAACGAAACCAAGGTCAGAGAGATCTGAAAAATCAATAATTTGTTGTATTATTGGAAAATCAAGTGGTTGTTGGATTTGAGAGAGTATACCTTTCATGGTTATGCATTGTGATATTAGGATCACCAATGATTAACCATGGAGTATTTACTCTTTGACCAATTTCTTTAATATAATTCCATTGAGATAATCTTTCATCATGGTATGTGGAACCATAAAGAAAAGTTACCAGGAATTGTGGCTTGTCTGTATTTTGAAAAATTTCAAAAATAAAACCAGACTTCCAAATAAGAGCAATACCACCTGAAAGACCCACTGAAGAACATACCCAATTATTAGGGTAGTTGAATCTTCTTAGGTATTGGTTCATTTTTTGAAAATTATTTTTTGTTTCACAAAGAAAAATAATATCAGGACTCTGAGATTTTATTAGGTTTGCTAGAGATGTCCTAGTGGCTGGGTTGCCGAAACCCTGACAGTTCCAAGACAGAATCCTCATCCTATAAGTATAATTGACCACTACATGGATACTCCTTTTTATGAGTAAAAGAGATACATGGAAAAATAATGGTGCAATACAGTCGATCTAGAAAATCACTAGCAATAAAAAAGTAATTGAAAACAGACCAAGACAAACCACAGATTGCAGAGATGGGATTATGCAAACACAATTTCAGCAAGAGGACACTAGTTAAACCTAGTTGAATCAGCTGAATATGATGGAAATTCAATAGAATGTGGTTAAACAAAGAAATATCACAAAATAGTGCTACACCAATTAAATTAATCACAACAAAGAAATAAATCAACACAGACCTCATAGTAAAACCTAATTTGAGAAGAAGCGTCATTCTAAAATAAGGGCTAGATTTTAGAAAAACCTGATGAGTAATTGCAGGGTTTCCATAACAGTTCTGTGTAAGCATCCCAGAGAGATCCGCTGTTGAGCTATGAATTGCTATTGATTGATTCCCCTCACCATGACTGTTCTGGTATTCCATCATATGCTCATTAGGTATATTACTATACACTACGGTTTCCTCAGATTGATAAATAGGTTTATTGTGGGTTGTGGTTGAATTGGGGTTAAGCGAATTAGGGTTATCAGATGAACCCTCTTTTCTAATTCTTTTGGTTTTCCTCTGATCAGAGTCTTCAATCCCTAAATTAGGATTCATGTTTCGACCCATGCCCATGCGCGTGTACCAAGCACCAAGTCCGTGTCTACTTGAAATTATTTTTTTGATACAATTTGGGCATCTGCTGAAGGAATATTCTGTGTAGAATTACTAACGACACCCCTTTCATGTTCAACACCATCCTCCATCATGTCCGCATCCACACTTGTGAAAAATGTCGCTAAAAAAGCTTTTCTTTCCTCTGTCAGACTCCACACTGCATATTCCTGATATGTCATAGGTTCTACTTTTTTTTCTTGAGCCAACCTTTTACAGGACTTTCGTCATGATATACTACCCAACAATCTCTACAAATTTTGTATGGTTGCATTTCATAATGGTAGATGACCCATTTCCGCTGACCATTTGGTGTATCCACCCAGCCTCCTCTTCTTAAAGGTTCTTTTAGTTTCATCTCAACGTAAACAGTACTTGTCACGCTACCTCTTGGTTGCCTTCTTCTTTCTTCTGGTACGACTCTTTTTCTGATATCTTTACAGATTTCCTTGATCAGGGTTTCATTCAGGATGATATTGCGTAAGTTTCTTAGCTTGATACACCAGGTGTGGTTATCAAAAACCTGATCTCTTATTGGTATGTTTGAGTCATAAGGAATTAGGGCAAGCAAATGACCAAGATATCCCAAGTTTTAGCTTTGACAACATTTTTTGAATCCTCATTTTGGAAACGAAAGATAAACAGATTCGTTCCTTCAGTGATGATATCGTATCTCCTATAACTCCTCCATCGGTCATTAATTTCTTTCTTCACAACTTCATGATCCAGTGGTTTGTTGAACATAATTTTCCCGAGCAGGCAGAATAAATACTCATCAGCTCCATCAGTTGAAACTTGGACAGACGCAACAATCCTTCTTAGTGGTCTTGGTGCGACGGGACCAATAGTAGTTGATTGCATTCTAGTATTCAAGTTTGCTACTTGTCTGTTTCCTTGAGAAGACATGGTATAGCACTCTGTTTTGGTGTAAAAAGAAAGGTTCTCAAGGTTTCTATGAGTTTTAGGGTTTATAATATATGCTGGGTATCTAATGGGATTATAAAAGGATTGACAGATACGATTATCTTTTTGTTTCCATATGTGAGTGGTATACTGCTTATTTTCCGGATTGACTAAACTGATAGTATCTTTGAAATTGAAAAATCTTGAAACTTTCCCACTTTGAAAGCTATAATCACGGCAGTGATTACTGACTGATTCAGGGATTTTGATTTTCTGAGTTAACAGGTTGAAACTAGATCTAAAGGGTATCATGATGAAGGAGATGAGGAGGTGGTGTAGGTTAACAGGATTGGAAAGAGGGGTAGAGAGCCAAATGGAATACCAGTGAACTAAACGACTTTTAATTCGCAATTATAATGAGGATAATCTGAAAAACACCATTGTTCTTAAAAGAAACACTACTGTGACAATCTTCAGAATCAAATGATCTCGAGTGTTAAACACTACTGATTCACCACCATTGGGAGCTACACAGAAACAACTATGGAAAACCTGCAAAAAAGATTAAAATCACATTAGACTGCTCGTTGAAAAAGAAATATCAAAATTTCCAGTTCACAAAGAATAAAAAACTAAAACCTTCCACAAGCGTTTTAGCTAGCGTACCAATCTAGATAAGACATAAGCAACCAAACCAGAAAACTTTAAAAGAATAAGATCATCAGCGTAAAGAAACAGTAATGGAAAATCAAGAACAATAATAGAAAATCATGAAGGAGGGAACATTTTTGGAAAAAGATAGGCACTGATTTCTTATCAATGTATTTGTTAAATTTAAGACACCGCAGAGAAGAAACCATCCATTTGTAATGTTACGCAAAATAAATTTCTTCTCCCTAAAATAATCTTTTTTCCTAATATCAGAATTATTATTTTAAGGAAGTTATACTTTATATGTACTGAAAACATTTATGTCCGACTTTTGAAAAGGCCTAAAAGATCACATAGCTCTTGATATGGGCTCATCCCCATCTCCGTGGATTTAAACAAAAGGATCCAGTGGAATTAAGTGTTCAGTCTACTGGAATTATTACGGTATCTCGGGGAGGATTACTTACATATCCTATATTTTTCTTTTCTATGTAGAAATACACCTGAGAGGTATATTTTAAATGAATAATGAAAATGAACTAATACTTTTTTGGTTAAAAAAAAGAACATACGTCAATCCAACCTCCTTTAAACCTTAAATTACACCCTTCAATGGGTATTAGTGAAAACCCCTGGAAAAAGTGGTATTTATTTATGGTGGGTTTGGATGCAGGATTTTAAAGGTGGGATTTATGGGTTCAGGGGATTTGGTGGAATTGTGTTTCCTTTGGTACGTTTGGTTCCTCAAATCCCCTGGAATCAGGTTTCCTACGGGAATCACTTTTCCAGCAAATCCTCCATATGGAGTCCGACCCCTCCCCCCTAAGATTTGCTGGGAAACTTATCAAGGAATTTGTGGACCCACATTTTTAATCCTAAAATACCATATATATACAATTTTATTAATCTGAGGGTAGAAACTCTATAAATCCTAGTTATTTTGACTGTGTTACCAAACACGCGAGGGATTAGCATGAATCCAGGAATTTACAATCCCATAGGATTATAAATTCCCCGGAATCATGAATTCTGCAACCAAACCCACCATTAATTTCTACTCAGGAATCGTAATTTTATTTTTCTTACAAGGTCAAAGCAGAATCGGGTTAGGAATCTTGCCCACTACAAGAGATTTTTCCTGCAAAGGGACTTAAAAAAGAGTGAAGTTCCCCGTCCTTCTAGAGTCATTGTCATTTCTAAAAATGGAATATATGATCGAAAGGGAAAAATATGACAAGAAAAATTTCATCCATGTCCCTGAAATGGTGACGTATATGACTTCACGGCGAATGTAGTGAGAACAACTTTTTGAGTGCATTAATGGTGCTTTCCATAAATTGACTGGTCCACTGGACTTATTTTGACTGGTCAACCACACTAATAACAGGACTGCACCCCCATCTGTGACACAATTGACTGGTCTCTGAGAGTACTCTTTGATCAGAATATTTGTGAAAAGTCTACTACGAGGATAAAAGAGATAAAAACGTTACAAAAGATTTAAAGTATCGCTTTTGAAATTTTTAATAAGAAATACTAGGAAAACGTCCGAACTTCACCCTCTTTTAAGTGCCTGTTTGACAAATAATCGGTGAAGAAGACTTGGTATATAACGATTTACTTTGGAGAGCTCGAACAAATGTCAAGTTCATAAATATCAAGCTTAATGTTTCCAGATGCTTTTGCTCAAGTTCATAAATAAGAAGCTTTTGATTTTAGTAGGCAGATTAAACAAAGAACAAATAAGGTTGTTCAATCTCAATCGAAAATCTCTCTCTTTGGTGATAAAACTTCAATTCTTTTTTACGAGGATTGAGAACCCAGACCTACTCAAATACGGGGGACGAGTATACACTATTTGTCATTGCAATTTTAAAATCAACTCTTTCCCATAACTGTAGGATCAGAATCTCGCAACAACAATGCATCAGCGAAATTATCAACAACACAACACAACAGCGTCGCAGAACAATTTCATAAATGACATAATAAACGACGTCAGCTAAAATCATGAGAAAAATGTAATGGTTCTGCGAAAATAGGAGAGTTTGCGAGATTAACATTTGTAAGGTTGCGAGAATATCGCAAGCCATATCCGAAAATAAAGGACAGATTAGCTGTCATCCACTATGTATTTCCCTATAAATATTCGTTCAGTTGTAAAGGAAAGTGAGAGATTTTTTTCTGAGTGAGAAGCAAGTAAATAGGAGAGAGAAAATCTAGAGCAGTGGTTATTCTTGATTTCTTTATCTTTTCTTGTAAGATTGTTCAAAGATTGATCAATAAAATTAAGATTGTTAATCTAAAATGAGTTGAATGTTAATGAAATCTTGTGAGGGGTGTAGTGTAGGATTCCATGCAACTACATAATGGCGCTAGAAACAGGGAACATTTGAAGATAATTGAAGATTAATATTAAGATTTGTGAAGATTTGGAGTGATTGATTAAGAATTTTACATAATTTCTTTCAATTCGTTAACATTGAAGAAATGGCTAGAAGAAGAAATACATCAGAACAACCAACTACTGTTAGAAGAAGCAAGAGAATTGCTGGAAGAGAAAGAAGTGAAATGGAAGAATCTACTAGAATGAGAAATAATGGAGAAAATTAAATTCAACCACCAGTTAAACAAACATTAGTACAAGGAAGGAATATAGATTATGATAGGGTGAGTACACACACTTGGCAATCAAATTCCGTAGAAGAAGTAGAAGAAGGGCAGCAAACCAGAAACCATAGACAGGTAGAGAGAAATCAAGAAGCAGATGAAGGAATAATTCATGGAGATGAGGAAATTAGAGCGTTAGAAACATTGAGACGAAGAATACATGAAGAAAGAAGAGTTGAGACAGAAGAACGTGGAAATCTAACAAGGCAAAATCACGAATTGAGGATGGAAAATATGAGACTACAGAGTAGAAAATCGAGAAGTATTACAAAATCATATTCAAGATCGACTAGAATAAAGATGAGGTGAAACTCACCCACAATTAATGCTGGAAACAATATTCACGAAGAAATATCAAATCCTAATGAAAAATATCGCGAAAATAGAGAAAGAACTGATGATCGTTACGTTCCACAAAATGAAACTTTTGATGATAGGCAAAATGGTAGAAATAAAGATAATGGACAACGTCAGGGACGAAATGATCAAGATGGCGAAGGGAATCGAGTGGAAGGAAGGAGAATTATACGTGAGAGAGAAACTCAAAGAAATCAACAAACGATTGAAGAAGAAATTGAAAGACATTATGTTGAACAAGCACGTTTAATTTGCGAATGTGAAAGATTGAGAGCGGAAATGGAAGAACAAGAGTTTCAAGAGACAATTCGCCGGAACAATCACGACAATCGAGAAAGAAGGTGTACACGAAATCGGAATAACAGTAATATCAATGAAGAGTATGATAGAGTACAGAGGATGGCTGAAATACAGCGAATGGAATTAATAAGAAATGAACAAAATCATGAAGGGTAAAATGAGAGACATCATCATATGCGAATTCAAGATAGAGATGAAGAAGAGAATCGCAGAAGAAGACGAGATGAGGATAATGAAGAAGAGATGCAAAATTTCGCGAGAGAAGAAAGACATGAACGCAAAAGAAGGGAGGCGAAATTAAAAAGACCAATGGATCAAAATTCATGTGTAAATAAACAAATCTTGAAATAATTAGAAGAAATGAGAGGAATGCTAAATAATAGAGGAGAGGTAGGCAGAAGACAAATAGATGAGGCTATAGAAGAAGCTGTGAAAACTCTATTTACAAGGGAAGTACAAATAGGAGGAATACCTCCGAAATGCAATTTTCCCGAATTAACCAGCAATTTTGATGGACCAACTTGTGCAATTCAACACATTAAATCCTAAGTGAGGTGTATGCTGCAATGGGAAAATCATGATGTCGTATTATGCAAGTATTTTGCATCCAGCTTAACAGGGGAGGCGTTAAAATGGTTCGAAGGTCTACCAAAGAATATAATAATATCCTTTAATCATTTGCAGACTACATTCCTGGGGGCATATATAAGTAATAATTCTTCGCGACCTGGTATTGAAGATGTGTTTGGATTAAAACAAAGAATTGACGAAAGTTTGAAGCACCTAACTAAAATATGGAGGACTATGTGTAGCGAAATGGCTGGGCGTGTGGATGAGAGATATCTTATCTTATCATTTATTAATGCTATGTTTGCAACCAACCTATTGTATATCCAAATTTTCAGAGTCAAGAATACGATCACAATGACTGAATTGCGAGAACTTCAATAAGAATATATTACTCTAGAGGAAAGGCAAAATAAAATGGAATCATACCCAGTTGCGAACACCAGTTCACAAACAGCGAATGCAAGCTTATTACCCAAACTAATAAACACAGTGGCGAACACTTCGCAAGTACAACAAGAGAAGGTCACGGGTAACAATCAACAGTAACTGGTGGCTATAGGAAGCCGAGATCAAGAGGAGTATGAAAGAGAAAGAAATTTCTAAAATCGTGGTGGAAATAACAAGATTCAAAGACTCGATCAGCCACAAGAAACTTATGGAGGTCAAAGACAAAACTATAATAGAGGACAAGGAGGTCACAAGGTAGTATGAGAAGAAATCAAGATGCCACCTCTAAATGCAAGTGTGGAGAAAATAAGGGAAGCTATAATTTTGATGGAGAATATACCAACACCATGGAACATGGGAACGGAACCACCTCCAAACCACATAAGTCATGAGTTTTGTTCTTATCTTAATTTTCATGGACATACTACAAATGATTGCAGAAATGTAAAAAGAATTATTCTGAGAATGATAGATCAAGGAAAACTAAACAACTTTTTGGTAGGGCACCCACAATCTCAACCATTGCCACCACCACCAGAGCATCACAAAGTAAACACGATGAAAAAGAAGGAAACATTCTTCATAGAAGTTGGTGCAAAAGCAAAGAATCTATTCTATCACTCTATCGTACATTCATACAAGACAATTGAAGATTTTCATGACAATGTTTTGAGTAGAGTGTTCGCAAGAGATAATGATGGAAGAGAAATTATGAATATTGTGAAAATCTCGCCACTTGAGGAATGGCAGAAACAGATTATTTATTTTACCACAGAAGAAATCCCGGAAGGTGAAGAGGTACATGGTAATCCATTGGTACTGAAATTAGAAATTAATCCAAAACCGAAAGAAGATGAGGATGATGAAGCTGAAGATTCATGGGCAATTAATAGGATTCTAATCGATACTGGAAGCTCTGTGAACATCTTATTTTATCATACTTATAAAACTACGGGAGGAAGAAATGATGATCTTATACCATCAACATATAAGATATATGGTTTTAATGGTACTGCTAACAAGCCTAAAGGGGAGGTTACTATGCGAATTCCATTGAAGGGAATATCTTCTGAAATCCTATTATGTGTCGTTGATGTATTAATTGGTCGACCTTGGCTACATGGGATTCTAGGTGTAGCTTCAACTTTCCACCAGTGCATCAAATTTCCTCACCCCAGCAGTGTAGGAATCATAAAGGGAGATTGGGTTTAAGGAAAGAGGTGTTACGAAACTGAGGTAGAATCCTGCGAAGGAAGAGCAAACAAGAAGGAAAGTTGGCGACACAAAATCAAAGAGATGTTGCTAAACTAATAATAGCTCAGATTAAAAAAATGATGAACATACCACTACCAAAAGAAGCAGTAGCAGAAAATAACAAAGAAGCAGAGGATGGCAAAGGTAATAAAAATAAGAAATGTATGAATGATTAATTTGTTGCGACACTCTCGCAATAAGTAAAATTCTCAAAAATACATTTTATTGAATGACAAAATTGAGATTGTGAAATGCAAATACGATATGATGATGTGCGAGAATCTCGCAGAGATAATGAATTTTACAGAAGGCAATCAGAAAACAATGACAAAAGAGAAAGGGGCGAACCTTTATGGCATACACCCTAGTTCGCGAATACAATTTTGCAAGAGGCAAATGTAAGACCTAAAGTACGTCATATAAGGGGGTACCTGTTGCATGGCTCAGGGAAAGGCTACACCGCCACCGGAACCTGAATCACGGAGATTTGGGGTCAATAAAGCCCATCCGGGAGATGCACCTTGGATTCTCAGCTTAAGCATATGATTTAGGTTGGGCGACTAAGGTAATAAGGACTCTCCCAAGGAGTGAAGAATCTGATCAAGGCGCCGAGGAACACGGTTGAGTCAAGAGTTCCAGGGGCGTTTGAAGCGTACCTTGCCATTCTTGACAAGTCTTGGCTTATACTGCACTCGGCCCGAAGAAAACCCCACTTAGGGTGCAGTATCGTAACCATAAACCCTATAGGTAAAAGGGATAAGAGGCTGCGAAAACAACTGGTTGTTGTTAAGACCGGATGGGAGGAGCCAACCTTGTATGGTAGAGGTACGCCTCCTTGAAGGGGCAACCAGGGGGAAGATAAGGGCGGCACCCTCCATTAGGGAGCTGATAAGTGTCTTAAGACGCAAATGTCATGAGGATTTTTACTCGCAAGGGTATTAAGGCTTGTCGTATTTGTGCGACAATACTGAAGAGGCAATAATACAAAAGAAAAAGATAAGACGAGATCAATGGGTTTTCGCATGAAAGTGCAAAGACGTCCTGCGGTTTCGTCACAAGACGGCAATGTCATGGGGCTTTATTTTCGCAAGAATATTTAGGCCTGTCATATTGTCGCAACATTCCTGAAGAGGCCATAATAGAAAAGAAAAGGCTAAGGCAAGATCAATGGGTTTTTTCATGAAAGTGCAAGAACGTCCTGCGATTTTGTCGCAATGACAAGAGGTGGCATAATAATACCTTTAACTAGGAAGGAAAAATAAGACCACACAGGGATGAGATTTTGAAAAGAATCAAAATTCACTTTGCATATGATTGCGAAATTATACATAAACAACTGCGAAGTTGAGGCACAAAATAAGAAAAATCTGCAAAATCTCTCATTCGGATACAAATAACATAGGCAAGTATGGGAATGGATGAAATTGAGAAATGTTATTTGTCTCCACATGATAGATTTACGCAAAAATTAAAAAATTAATGATTATATCGATTAACCATATTGCAAGGAAGAATTGTTTTAATAAATGCAGGTCAAAATGAAAGAAACTCATACATTAAGGAATATGGAGAACCAAAAGAATTCGCAAATATACAAAAAGGAGGAATAAATGTACAAGTATTACAGAAGATTAAAGAAAGAAACAAAGACTACTTCTTAGTTGATCCTTCATCATCTTCATCAGACTTGTTCCCTTCTTCGTCTACATCAGAACCTTCATCACCATCAGATTCTTCATCATCAGCTTCGCTATCAGAAATAATCAGACTGGGAATGTTCTTTGGGACCTCCTCCAAGAGACAAGGATAATCATAATGAGGAATACTATGGTCATCACTAACCATTTGAATAGTTTGATAGCGAAAATGCATAACATCATTCTTAAAGTTCGCAACAGTGTTCTTGATTTGATTCTTTAATCTAGAATACTTGTCGTTGCGAGAAGAAAGATTTTTTGCGAGTTCCTCTTTTTTAGCTTCAAGTTCCTCAATTCTTTCGCGATATCTACTTTCAGAATCTGCGAGCAAAAGGAAATCAATTAATAACTTGATGAAAATTCATAAGAAACAAAAGATTAGTGAAGAAGAAAAGTTAATAACCTTCTCTGTCAGAAATCATATCTCTAATCAAGGATGTATGCTCAACTTGGAGACTAACATTTACACCTAAATCTTTTCTGGCATCGTCTAAGATTTTTGAAGCCCAAGCGAATTCATCCTCATTACTTATAAGAAGACGAGAACGAATTTGGTTTTCTCTTGGAATTTCGCCAAAGCCTTAGCACCTTGATCAGAGATGCGATCCTTACAATCTATGAGATCGCTAATTTTGGTTCTCAACTCATTGATTTTCTCTTTATAATTAAGAAGGAGACGCTTAAATCGGTTGGCTAATCCTAAACTAGATCTATGGTCAATTTCTAAGAGGCGAAATTTGGATCTTAGTTCATTCAGAGAAAGAGATGAAATTTTATCATTTGAGAAACTATTTAAGGATTTATTAAGACGCTCAAGAAGGGTGTCATTATCCAAGGCATTATGAAATGAACGAAGAATGGTAGCTTCATTAGAAAGACCATAAATGTCTGCAAAAAGGATCAATTAAATAAGATAAAACAACAGGATGAATGAATGAAGGGAAAGGAGAAAAGTAACATACCATAGAGTTGAAGACTAGAGATTTTGTTCTTATACGAAGAAGAATCAATTTCTAGTTGTTTGTTCTTCTCGCGAAGACATTTGATTTCAGCTTCCAGTTCCTCATTCTTTGTACGAAATTGAAGATTTTTCTTTTCAAGATTTTCGCGTCACCTCTCCATATCTGAGGCAACAACGAAAGAAGCTTTTCCAGCCTGCGAGAAAATATAAAAAGTATTAAAATAGAAAGAGACTTTGAGTTATAATAATGAAGAAGTAAAAGGATGAAAGCATACCAGACTATTACGAGAATGTAGGAAATTGGGAGTCACTGATCTAGAAACTCCACGACGAGAGTTATCACCATCCAATAAAGGAACATCGAAAATTGTAGCGAGAGCTTTGCAGGTATTAGCGAATTGACTATCTCCCATTCCTTGCAAAGAATCAGAAAAGAGGCCAGAGAGCTTAGCCATAGAAGATTCAGATGGAGAATCTTCATTTGCAGCAAGGTCATCATTATCCTCATTATCCTCATCACTCTCGGAATTTTCATGAGAAGGAATATTTGAAGGAGAGGAAGAACGAATTTTTCTCTTCTTTGAAGGAGGAGCAGTCGGTTTTTCCCTGCGAAGAGTACCTTTACCTTTATCTCCAGTCTTCGCAACATTGGCAGGCTCTTCTATTTCAGCAATAATCTTCACACACAGATAGAAATAAGAAATAGAGGCAACAATATACTGTTTCAAATCATAAGAGAATATTTCTTACCTCATCTGTGTATGAGAGAAGAGCTAACAAGGTACTACCCTTCCCAGTCCTGTGATAACTATCTTTCATTTTCTGGATCTGTAAAATTTCGCAAGAATCAGCGAACAAAAGAATAAAGATAAATAAAGAAATGTAAAGTGAGAAAAACTGGAAGAAACATACCTCTTTCTCCTTCTCGGGCCAAGAGAATAACCAAGGTTGATAAGTAGCGAGATTCTCAGGAAGAACATTTGACCCAGCAATGTAAGGTCCTTTTAGCATCAAGGGAAAAACACACCATTTATCATCTTTGGATTGGCGAGGAGTTGTGTTTTTACCAGAATGCCAATCAATGTCTTTCATGGTATTTTACCTTCATCAATGTGATCTTTCCTTTTCAAACGAATACCCCAGAGAGTATTCTCTTTCTTCATGAAGATCAATTAATAATTTTCAAATAAACTCGCTACTGTGTATTTCTCAGCAATTATCTCCAAGTCTGCGAATTTAGGATCCCTAAGTTCTTTGGAGTACATAGATCCTTTACCAGCACCACGATTAACGAACTCTAGCATCAGACGGATGCAATCCCCACTCAATTGGAAGATAGCTCGCGAAAATCCCGAGTGAGCGAGAATTTCATAGAACAGAGGAATATCTGGGTCATAAAGAGGAATGTGGAGACCTGCGAGAATTTGACCTAGCGAAATTATGATTGATTTATCATCATAATATTGATCAGAGAAAAGTTTGATAGAAAGAGTTGACTTGTCACTTTCACCAGGAATAGTAGAAAGTGTGAAACTTTTCTCATCAAGATCTTTTTGGACGTCTTTTAAGTTTTTCTCATGTTTGTGGCCACTTGGAGGCATATCTGAATATAGAGTATGGGAACGAATAAAAAGTAAGAAAATTAAAGAAGGAAGAATTACAGTAGCAGAACTTACGGAAGAACAAAAGAGTTGCAGAGATGAGAAAATAAAAAGAGAAGACAAAGTAAAAAGAAAATGGAAAGAAGAGTAAGAAGAATATATAAAGAAGATTTTTTACTCGACGAAATAAACACCATTAATGCGAAAAGACGTGAGCGGTTACAGAAGACGTATCAAGAAATAAATGGAAGAAAGGATACATGTGATAAATGCAGAATACGAAGAGATGGACAGTTGCGGCATTTCTCACATCATTCTCTACTTTGCAGAGAAGATATGAGATGAGGAAAGATGTAGGATCATAATCTCGCAACAATAATGCCTCAACGAAATTTTCAACAACACAACAGCGTCGCAGAACAATTTCAGAATTGACATAATAAACGACGTCATCTAAAATCATGAGAAAATATAATGGTTCTGCGAAAATAAGAGAGTTTGCGAGATTAACATTTGTAAGGTTGCGAGAATGTCGCAAGTCATATCCGAAAATAAAGGACAAATTAGTTGTCATCCACTATGTATTTCCCTATAAATAGTCGTTCAGTTGTAAAGGAAAGGGAGAGATCTTTTTCTGAGTGAGAAGCAAGTAAATAGGAGAGAGAAAATATAGAGCAGTGGTTATTCTTGATTTCTTTATCTTTTCTTGTAAGATTGTTCAAACATTGATCAATAAAATTAAGATTGTTAATCTAAAATGAGTTGAATGTTAATGAAATCTTGTGAAGGGTGTAGTGTAGGATTTCCTGCAACTATAATAACCTACTTGACAAATAATATCCACCTCTGACCAGACCTACGGAGAGGAAATAGGAATGCCTCATTACCCTAATTACCCTTATTAGAACTAGCTGAAGGAGCCGCTTCAATATATGTAGGAATAAAATATTTAATAATAATGTTTAATGTACTCCACTAGATTCTGTGAATTATGACCAAATAGTTATCTTACTATTATTAGAGAATACATCTCTTGTGTAAACAGAGTGTTAGTGAGGCTATTTTGTTTTGTTGCTCTACTGTTATTGTTAGTTGTCTGTTAATTTTAACATCTGTTAGGCTTATCTTTGTAAGACTTTAAGACAAAACAATCAATTCAATAAATATCTTTCATGGTATCAGGTTTTTAGGTTTCGTTACTTGAACCGCCACCCAAAATTATTGTCTTTATACTAATCATTAATCAACCATTTATTCGTCTGAATAACACCGTACTCAATCAATCATGCCGGACGATACATATACAAACACCAATTTCAAGTATAATTTTCCAACATCTATCCCTTTTTCAAATGTCTCAAACTATGTTTCTTCTATACTGAGGGACGGAGCTGTCAAGAGACAAATGGGGGCCGTAGACCCCACAACTTTTTGAAATTTAGTCAGAGAACCATGAGTATTTTAGTAAATAGTTGGTAGTTGTGGGGGAAAAGACGATTTGAAACGTTGATTTTTTTTGGAGAGTCAAACTTATGTTTGAGAAATATCTCTCTCCATTCGACAACCTCACAAGTTCACTCGACCATATCCATATCACTCACTTATCGGAGAACCAAGACGAAGGAGAAGAAAGGATCGAAAAGCACCAAGGTATATCTAACTATTAAAGTTCAATTAATGGTTTTTGGTCCTTAATCTTTGGTTGTCAATGAAACTAATTCTCATATTTTACTTTTCTTTATATAATTTGATTAGATAAACTTCAAATTAGGTTTCTTTCAAATTGGGTGTTTTTCAAATTGGTTTAAAAATTAAAACAATGTTAGAGACTTATAGTTAGAGATTCGAAAATACTCATACACCCATCTTGAAAACAGATCTTCAAGTTGTTAGGGAAATTCAAGTTTGGGTTTTTTTAATTGGGTATTTTTGCAAAAAAAAATCATTAGTAGATTTTGGGGTTTTCAATTTATCTGCCTTGTGTGTTCTTGAATTTTCAATTGGGAATGATTTTTGATTTGTTGGCTTGCAGGAATTTAGATTGATGGATTATAATCCAATATGTTTTAAATTTTAGATTTCAAATTCCATTTAACATTTTTATCAATGGTTTTCTTGTAATGCTAGTTATTGGTAGGGGAATGTAGTCACTTATTTCTGTTAATTTGAAAAGGTTATACTTTGAGTACTTCTAATTTCCTTGTAGTTGAAATCTCATAGTATGGAGAGATACTTCAAAAAGAAAACAAGATTTGCTGATACATCATCAAATTCACCTTCAAAACGACATTGTACTAGAGATGGGAATGCATCATCTTCTCAACCTAATACACCATGTTCACAAACAAATGCTGCCAGATTAGAAGAAAGTGATATAAGTGTTCAAGTTCCGCAATCAGACCCTTCCAAGTCCAGTGGTAGTAGTTCAATTGTTTTGAGTGAGGCTGAATTGGCAAATCTTCCTTCTAACGTAGGACTGCGGAAACAAACCATAGAGTATCACCCAAATGTCCGATATCAAGTTCGAATGGCATATCTTCAGAGGGGACCTTGTCATCCTAGGAATAATTTGTTTCCTTACAATCGAAAAGGTAGAAGGTTCAATCCTTCTTGGTTCAAGTCTCATGAATATTAGTTGGAATATAGCATATCAAAAGATAAACTATATTGTCTGTGTTGTTACTTATTTAAAACCAGTGGTGCTAATTGTGGTTCATCTCAAGGAAGACCAAAGCGCAAACTGATTACAGATTTTTCGTGTGGTTGTAGTAGTGAGGTTCAAACTCTCGTATTTGTGAAGGATAATTTTTTAGACTTAATAAATAAGGATAAATATATACAAAAATATTAACAATGGGCGAGAGGTAATGGGATTAGGATTCCGCCAATTTCATTTATTAAGGTTCAAATAATAATTCTTTTATCAATAATAGCTCGAAAAATATATTAAATATATCGACTCTAATTTATTGCCAAGATTGATTATCAAAATATTAGGTGTAAATGTTAAGCATGGGACATCAAATCATCTAAGCTAAGCATGACCCATCAAATCAAATCACAACTAATTAATTTAAATCATAATTTAAATTAAAATTAATGCAAAAGTCATGAAAAGAATTAAATATAATTACCCAAGTGTGAAATAAGGCTTCCTCCTTCATCCCAGTATTGGGGTTTAGCTATTCATATCAAACACACACTCAAAATAATAATTCAAGCTCACAAGGTGTTCAAAAGATTGAAAAAGGATAAAACAGTGGATCTACGACCCAAGCTGAGCGTCCAGAAAACAACGACAATACTTTGATGTTGTAAACAACGACACAAGCCAACTGCTGTTGGTGCTGCTGAAAATAAGACTGTCCTGGATAGTCTGTTCTTCGTGTTCTTCAAGCTCTTTAATGGCAGCAGCAGCAGCAGAACCCGTTCCTGGATATCGATTGTTTCTGCTCCTCAGAGGCTCTGCTCGACCCCCAACTCTCGACAGCCTCTCTGTAGCACATTAGGAACATATTTATACGTAATTGAACCATTTAATCTCCTCCATTAACTCCAAATAATCTTCATTTACTCGTCCATTGAAGAAAAATATTTCGGAATATTTTCTTCCCTGAATTATCTATATACGCGTCTGGAGCTGTAAATGGTGAGTAGATTTTCTTTGTTTATCTCAAACACACTTCAGAATATAGCCAAGCCCCATCCAAACATGAGCAGCACACTTCCAACTCATCAAAACCCCACGAAATATTTTCCATGCACGCGTCTGCTCTGATTTCATCTGATGGATTTTCCAGCCAAATTTGATCGCATCCAACATCCATATCCTTCCTGTCTAGCCCAGCAGAAGATACCCAATGAGTTTCAGCCATTGAATCGGCCTGAAACTCCTTCAAAAATCGATTGGGAAACATGTCAGTAAATAACCAAATTTTCCCACCAATTTTGGAATTTGAATTTGGGAAGAAAACTGGCCTCCCCCTAATCCAGTTTTGGTGTCCCTTTAGCAGTTGGGGCTGAAATAGTAATTTTTGGGTGGAAATATAATTTTTCTTGGTTCCTCCGGGACATTTTTGTGACGTTTCCAGTGAATTTATGGGGTGCCTTTAATACTTTATCTTGGGGGTGTAAAACACCACTTTTTGAGCCCATTTCGCCGCAAGGGCTTATTTCTCTAAAATTTCCTACAAAGACATAAAATAACACAATAAGTACAAAAACGGGCACTAATAGTATATACAAATGAGATATATTAGACACATTAATGCGTCTATCAAATACCCCCAAACTTATTATTTGCTAGTCCCGAGCAAATTTATTCTAGAAAGGAAAATCATTTGAACCCCTAGGTGGCCCTTGTGGCGGAGTGTTGTCTCCGGGGGGTTTACTAGAGGTGTACCCACAAAACCAATACTCCAGACCCTAGATATCTACGCAGAACCTTGGAAAGCACTAAAGAACCTCCTTGGTTGGTATACAATTATTGACTCTAAGAGGAAGAACCCTGATGCGAAATTCCAATTGCTGTACACGAGTTTGCACTCAAGCATACTAAAATTCATATAAGTGACAGAGCTCTAATAAGATAGTTTCACGATGGACATCATACTCGGAGTCAGACTAATCACATGAAAAGATTAAGAAGATGGAAAAAGAAAAATGTAGATGGTTGAAAAGCGAACGGTGTTTCCCATATCTGTCTGAAGGCCTCTGCCAAGATGAACCTAACCTAAATGACTGAGATACCTGTCTGACTAATATTAACACACTGGCATATACAAGGGAACCAGCGGCCAATAACTTAAATCTAGATCAACAAACTGGCAAATACAAGGGAACCAGCAGTTGACTACACAGAACAATAACCATATTTTTTTTTTAAACTTAACGGCATGAATAGATCTTTTTGATCCAAGCGCATGCTTCTTGTTAGCAGATTACACGATAGTTCCCTCGGGTCCTGCATTCCACGCTTGCTTAGGCGACGGAAACAGGGAGAACACACACATATTGCTATCCAAGTGTTAGTATTTATTCCGATTGGTCTACTGGTCTGGTCTAAATTTATTTATTTATTTATTTATTTATTTTTTTTGAAAAGGTAACTCAGTCACTCTATCTCATCCTAGCAAAGGTAACAACTTGAATCGTGTGCCACACCAAATCACTTGAAATAAAAGAAAACTAGAAATAGAAAGTGAAAAGGACTCGACGAGATATGGCGAAACTATCATGTTAATTCTAACACCTGAGCTCTGTGCTTTTATGAATAGACTCTATAGATGTTTCCATCTAGTCAGATTGGTTCCTCAACTCCTAAAAAAAAAATGTTTCCATCCACTTAGATTGGTTAGTGCTATCCTTAATAGGCGTAAATTTCTATGCTCTGGAGTTTATTTATTGCAACTAAAAAGTTTCTCCCATACACACAAACTTAAACCTAGCATTGTCCTCAATGTTCTAAAGATAAATTAAAAATGTTAACAAGGAGAAATTGTTACCAATGAAGCAAAATAGATAAGGAAAGATATTACCGTGTCGCAAGAATATTGGGTTACCTCCCAAGAAGTGCTAAGTTTAAAGTCTTCAGCTAGACATCGAAAGGAATTAGTCACCTCATAGAATCATATAGAAGTAGTCGGAATAACTGTGGGTCATCTGGATCAAAAAGTATTACCCACAAGAAGAGGAAACTGCAACAGACCAAAAAGATGCCGAACATACCCTTGTTTAAGGCAACTACATCTAGTTGTGGCTCAGGTTCAGATTCTATAACTGAGTCTAGATAACAGGTTTTCATCGGTTGGATTTCCTCAAAGCTAAGATCCGGTTCAGGAATTAGAGTCTGGAAAAACTCAACTAAGAACTTATAAGAACATAACAACAACCTGAATAACTGGGGATCCTCTAAGTCAATCAGATTTGACTCAGACAGCTGACCACAATGAAAGAGGTGGTCTTCCTTAAGAAAATGTGTCGACCCTAATATCCTAAAGTGATAGGTTTAGCCTCAAAACTTAATAACCGACACATCTTAAAATCAAAAGTTCCCATAATTGGTTGAAAAGTTTTTGGTGGGAAAACAAAGTCAATCTTGGTATCATAGCCTGGGTTAACCACATCAACCAGAGGACGGGTTTCTAACAACTGAGCTTCTTTCTGGACATCATTAGGTTCGAGAAAACGTGTATGAAGATAATCTTGTAAGATGGTTGAGGCACAAATGTCAAGTCCTACAGGAGGGTACTTA
Source organism: Papaver somniferum (assembly GCF_003573695.1). Classification (NCBI taxonomy): domain Eukaryota; kingdom Viridiplantae; phylum Streptophyta; class Magnoliopsida; order Ranunculales; family Papaveraceae; genus Papaver; species Papaver somniferum. Next base: position 235,156,471 of record NC_039358.1, read on the forward strand.
CTAAGAGTTAAAGCACACGGAGAATGATAATCACCCCCAAACTTAGATTTTCCTGTGTCTCTATAAAGATTAGTCACAACTTCCCTAATTTCTAGGTCATCAGATTCCTGGAAATGGTCAATAGATTCTTCTAAGTTGGGTTCATCCTCACTCATTTCTACGAGTTTATCATCTTCTAAGACTAGTGTTTCTAAATCGCTAGATTCTAAAACAGTATTCTCAGGGTAAACTCTTTCCTCTAAACCATCATCACAATCATATAAAGGATTATCAGAGAAAGGCTCATAAACTAAGGTTTTAATCATTGTTACCTCCTCCGATTCATTAATAGGCACATCAAATAATGGATTATCCAACATACTGCAGGCTAAAGGATCATGAACTACATCGTCTAAAACGGTGGTATCCCTAATCAAATCCTCGTCCTTTTGAATAGGTGAATAATCATAAAAATTATTTGGATTTTAACTAGAAATAATATAATCATTATGAAGCTCAATTGGATTAATAGATTCCTGATCACTATGCCTACATATTTCAGATTCTTCATTAATACTATCCTCATCATCATAATAGTACAAAGATGATTGAACCTTATCTAAATAAGTAGTGTCTTTTATTCTAACCTCGTCCTCTAGATTGGGCAAATATTCACTATTGATATCAAGGGTAGAATTGGAAACCCTATTTTGGAAATTTAGATTATTTCGAGCAGCATTAGCCAACTGTTCATTTTCTGCCTCTAGACGTGCCTGAATTTCACTGAGCGTAACACTTATATGTTCACAAGTCTCATTGAATATCTTAGACCGTTGTGTACTCTCTTCTCTTGAACTAACTGCACGTTCATACTCCCTTCGAATTTGTTGGTAGGTTTCTTTTTAGAGATTGAACAGGTTTAGAAATGTCATAATCAGGACTAGTTTTTAAGTAATTTTCCAAAAACGCATGACTAGTACTATAATATTCCTGATTTTCTTGCTCGTAAGACCAATTCGTGTGTGGATAGTAATTGGGCTCACTATGGTATGAACCATAACCTTGAAAAGGTTGGCGTTCCCAACTACTATTCCCACCATGGTCATAAAACTGATGATGTCCATATTCAAATTCAGGTCGATACTCATTGAATTGGCTTCTGTCATACCAGTTCGACATTCTTAATTGCAAGAGAATTCTACACAACCACAAACAAGGCCGACTCGACTCCACCAAAACAAACCTAAAGATTTCTAGCAAACAAAAAGCATGATGGCTCCACTTAGATTGTTTCTATACCATCTTCTATCTTTCGAAAGGGAATTCGTTGCAATTTGAGCAAACCCCTCTGGAATCAATCCGAGTCAAAGTAAGTTGAATTAAGGCGAGGGAAGCTCAGTGGAGCTTTGATACCCAAGGCCTCACCGCTATCACAAGGCGGCGCAGTCACGCATTCAACTCACAGAAACCATCATGAACTTTGGAGTGTGCTTAAAGAGCAACCAATATTTTTCGAACGAGTTTCCTACTAAGCTCGTTACCCTATCGGTCTCGTTCTATTCCAAAATTTAAGCTTGGGTTCGCGTTAGGTTTCGTTTTCCTAAGGCGGGAAAGAAGAGAGCGGTGATGAAATCCGAACCCTTATCTTGTATTGGCCAGGCCTTTCCCTTTACTAGGAATTTAAAACAGTCCAAATTCGTCCTCAATCAATGAATCACCTTAAGGAATACAGTAACTCGCTTACAGGAGATTCGCGAGTGTTTCGATGGATTTACCTCCCGTACCAGACGGGGGATGAACCGTTGAAGTCGACTCGGGCCACGACTCCTATGTCATGTACGAACCCGAGGGGCCGAAACTATATAGTAATCGTCGTCCTTCCCTGCACACAGTTTATGTAATTTTTTTTTTAATAATAATACCCTTCCGTAGGGTTAAAAAAATAAAGTCCAATTGTTTAAAGTCCAAAGTCCAAAATAAAAAAAAATTACAGTTTTCCTCACACACTCTTAAAAAATTAAAAATTAAAAATTAAATCCTAAAATTGTCCTTTTTTTTCTTCTCTTTTCGCTTTTCGCTTTAAGCTTTTTCCTCTCCAAGTCCTTAGTTTTCACTTTGAACCTGCAAAATAAAGACAAAAAGAAACATAAAAAGGAACAAACAATTCTAAAACAAAATAATAAACCTAAAAAAAAATTCTACCTAAGCACAAATCCGCGTCGGCGGCGCCAAAATGATTACAGATTTTTCGTGTGGTTGTAGTAGTGAGGTTCAAACTCTCGGATTTGTGAAGGATAATTTTTTAGACTTAATAAAGAAGGATAAATATATACAAAAATATTAACAATGAGCGAGAGGTACTGGGATTAGGATTCCGCCAATTTCATTTCTTAAGGTTCAAATAATAATTCTTTTATCAATAATAGCTCGAAAAATATATTAAATATATCGACTCTAATTTATTGGCAAGATTGATTCTCAAAATATTAGGTGTAAATGTTAAGCATGGGACATCAAATCATCTAAGCAAAGCATGACCCATCAAATCAAATCACAACTAATTAATTTAAATCATAATTTCAATTAAAATTAATGCAAAAGTCATGAAAAGAATTAAATATAATTACCCAAGTGTGAAATAAGGCTTCCTCCTTCATCCCAGTATTGGGGTTTAGCTATTCATATCAAACACACACTCAAAATAATAATTCAAGCTCACAAGGTGTTCAAAAGATTGAAAAAGGATAAAACAGTGGATCTACGACCCAAGCTGAGCGTCCAGAAAACAACGACAATACTTTGATGCTGTGAACAACGACACAAGCCAACTGCTGTTGGTGCCGCTGAAAATAAGACTGTCCTGGATAGTCTGTTCTTCGTGTTCTTCAAGCTCTTTAATGGCAGCAGCAGCAGCAGAACCCGTTCCTGGATATCGATTGTTTCTGCTCCTCAGAGGCTCTGCTCGACCCCCAACTCTCGACAGCCTCTCTGTAGCACATTAGGAACATATTTATATGTAATTGAACCATTTAATCTCCTCCATTAACTCCAAATAATCTTCATTTACTCGGCCATTGAAGAAAAATATTTCGGAATATTTTCTTCCCTGAATTATCTCTATACGCGTCTGGAGCTGTAAATGGTGAGTAGATTTTCTTTGTTTATCTCAAACACACTTCAGAATATAGCCAAGCCCCATCCAAACACGAGCAGCACACTTCCAACTCATCAAAACCCCGTGAAATATTTTCCATGCACGCGTCTGCTCTGATTTCATCTGATGGATTTTCCAGCCAAATTTGATCGCATCCAACACCCATATCCTTCCTGTCTAGCCCAGCAGAAGATACCCAATGAGTTTCAGCCATTGAATCGGCCTGAAACTCCTTCAAAAATTGATTGGCAAATATGCCAGTAAATAACCAAATTTTCCCGCCAATTTTGGAATTTGAATTTGGGAAGAAAATTGGCCTCCCCCTAATCCAGTTCTGGTGTCCCTTTAGCAGTTGGGGCTGAAATAGTAATTTTTGGGTGGAAATAGTAATTTTTCTTGGTTCCTCCGGGACATTTCTGTGACGTTTCCAGTGCATTTCTGAGGTGCCTTTAATACTTTATCTTGGGGGTGTAAAACACCACTTTTTTGCCCATTTCGCCGCAAGGGCTTATTTCTCTAAAATTTCCTACAAAGACATAAAATAACACAATAAGTACAAAAACGGGCACTAACAGTATATACAAATGAGATATATTAGACACATAAATGCGTCTATCACAAACCCCAAGAAAACAATAGCGAGCATAAATATCGTGTTGAAATATTTTATGAGGTCATAGATTTGCAACTACGTGAACTGAATAATCGTTTCATTGAATCAACTACAGAGATGCTTCTTTGTGTGGCTTGCTTGTTCCCAAGTGATTCTTTTTCAGCTTATGCTAAGAACAAGTTGATGCGCCTTGCAGAATTTTATCCAAGGGATTTTTCTGAAACTGACCTCGTGTTACTTGATCATGAAATTGAAACTTATATTTTTGATATGAGAACAAGTGATGGTTTTTCATGGTTGAAGGGAATTATTGATCTTTCCCAAAAGATGGTCGAAACAAAGCAAAACGTAGTTTATTCGCGAGTTTACTTATTGTTGACATTGGCGTTGATTTTACCGGTTGCTACTGCCTCTGTAGAAAGACTCTTTTCTGCTCTGAAGATATTGAAGACTCGGTTGCATAATATAATGGATGATGAGTGGTTGAATGACTGCTTACTTGCGTATGTTGAAAAACTAATTATGGATAGCATTGTCGATGCATTATAATGAAAACGTTTTCATATCATGAAGCCACGTAAGCGACGGTTGTAGAGTGATGCTTGTGTATAAAGTGAAGTGGAGAAAACATGATAAAAAATAGATTAACATCAGGTTAACATGAATGACTTTTTTGCTCCATAATTTGGTATGACTATGGATTGTTTGGTATGACTATGATTTTTTTGTCTGCAGTTAATGTAATTACAAATGTACACTGTCTTTCTCAGGAATCAACTATAATATCCTCTTTTTGTTAATATATATCTATATAAAGCTTTTTTGGAAATGGGTTAGAATGTCAATCATTGTCAGATGTTATGTATAATTCACATTTTTCTATATCATTCATGCTATGGTGGTCGCGACAACTTCGTCTGGTTCTGCAAAAGCGGTAAGCTTTTATATTTTTGTATATTGGTGAGCTTTTTACACTTCACTGGATTATACATCGCATTATAATTTTGCACTTCTGTTAATCATAATGATCTGTCGATGTACTGGTATATAAACTAAACTAAACTTTACTCTAACTTGTTTTTTGTTTGCAGGAGGTGACAAGAGGCTGGATTTCAAAACACTCCAGGTGATGACACTAAAATTGGAGTAGTTTTTATATCCACAGGTAAATACTCTAAACGATTTACCTCAAAAAAATTTGGTGAATGTTAAGAATTTTGATTTTGACCCCAGGACTGAAAAGTCCTGGCTCCGTCACTGTCTATACTGGATGATACCAATTACTTTGTATGGAAAGTTCAGATGGATTCCATCCTTATGAGTACATATCTCCATGGATTTATTGACATAAGAAAGTATCGTGAATAAAATACACAGAAGACCCATCAATCAAGCTCGCTTATCCCGTGAAAGAAGAATCCAGAAGTTTCTAGAGAAGTCTTGTTATCCAAGTTGTTTGCATATCAAGTTTACATCAGAATTATGGTTACATATACAATATAAATATATGTATCCTAAACCCTAAGAACACATGGAATCTTAGGTTAGCTAATCCTAAGAAATATGATTGTATGATGATCATCAATAAAATCACTCCCTACAGGATTCCTTCGTGGATGTAGGAAACACTTGTCGAACCACGTTAAATCTCTTTGTTCTCTGTTCGTCTTTAATTTATGCTTTCTAACCCTAATTCCAACAATGATCATCAAATCATCATCATCGTGTTTAGTGCCTAAAAGTAATTTTGGGTATAAACATTGGCGTCGACTAAGGGGATTCATTTAAAACAATCGTGTTTTTCTATGGAGAAAAGAGCAGAACAAATCGTGCAGGAGTTCAATGAAAGAGAAAAAAAAAAGGTTAGGGTTTCAAAAACACCGTTACAACAGTTGAAAAAGCCGTTACGAAGGTTGAAGAAACTGTTGCGAAAAGTTGCAGAAAGCGTGGCGAAAACAGTAGCAACAAGTGTTGCGAAATCCAGAGACAGTAACAAAAATAACTGTTGCAGAAGGCGTTACAGGAAGCCCAACCAATCAAACATCGCCACGTCATCACCTTGCTGAGATGTCTGCTACTGGATTTGCAACGTACGGCCATATCAGCACGTTCAGTGTCACGTCAGCACCTGTGTCAGTGACTGGCACGTCTGCAACAGCCTGTGCGTTTCGTGAAAATATTGTTTCGTCAATAACTTCTTCGTTATAAGTCCGAATTGAGTGACTTCTGGCTCGTTAGAATCTTCTTTCAATTCCGTACAACGTGGAGAAAATTCTAGTGTTCAGGAAACTTTTATATGCATTTGGGGAAGAAACATGATCAAGTTCGAGGTTCGTGGATAGCGACATGATCGAGTTCGAGATGAGGATTGCTTAAACCATTCAATATTTAGCCTTGCATCACATCGCAAGCACCTAAAGCCTCACCTTGCACGTGAGCACTTAAATCTTGCATTTATCACCAGTATAAAATTCGTCTTGCATGCGAGTATGAAAGACATGCACCGATGCAAGCACAAAGTCTCGTCTCGACCACGAGCTCGATGCCCGATATTGGTACAAAGACTCATACTCAACACAACAACAACTAGCCTGCACGAGCAGCGAGCGCTTCAGCCTTGTTACGTTGCGAGCAAAAAGCCTTGCCCAGCCGCAAGCACACTACATTCCACTCAAGACTCGACTATATCTCGAGCATCATAAGTCCACCACGTGGAAAAAAGTCTCGCCTAGCAATTGAGAAAATTTTATTGCAGGTTACACAGTTGGGTGCGTCTTGTAATATCTTTACTCACGCTTGGGGGCGAATTTCATCAACAACGATCGACGCAGAAGGAAAAACAAATTTCTTAACCACCAACTAGTTATAGGTTGAGAGGGGGCAATGTTTGTACCGTGAATAAAATAAACAGAAGGACCATAAATCAAGCCTGCTTAGCCCGTGAAGGAAGATTCCATAAGTTTCTAGAGAAGTCTTGTTGCCCAAGTTGCTTGCATATCAAGTTTACATCAGAATTAGGGTTACATAAACAATATAAAAAAATGTATCCTAAACCCTAAGAATACATGGAATCCTAGGTTAGCTAACCCTAAGAAATACGATTGTATAATGATCATTAATAAAATCACTCCCTAAGGAATTCCTCCGTGGATGTAGAATCTTTGTGTTCTCTATTCATCTTTAATTTATGCTTTCTAACCATAATTCCAAAAATCATCATCAAATCATCATCATCGTGTTTAGTGCCTAAAATTAATTTTGGGTACAAACCAACACTTACAAATACTCCATACCCTAGCTACCCTGTGGAATCCAGGAACGGCAATAAAAAATCTCCTTAGGTGGAATACTCTCATTCACATAAGAAAGTACCGTGATTGCGATTCCAATCGGTGTACACGAGTTTGCACTCAAGCGTACTAAAATTCATATATAAACGACATATCTCTACTCAGATAATTGCACTATGGACATCAATCTCTGTAATCAAACAAATCATATGACTAGATTAAGAAGATGAATATAGAGGTAGATGGTTTGCGATGTTGACTGAGGTGAACGGTGTTCCTAGAATATTTGTTTGATCGTCAACATCAAGATAAATCCTAAAGGACTGAGATACTGGTCTTAACTATAATATCAAGACAGATGGTATACATAATGGTCCTAACGATCGATAATTCTGATTCTAAATCAACTCAGATGGTATATACAAGGGTCCCATCTATCGATTTTATTAAACATTTTATTCTGGTTGGTTGGATTGGTCTTTTTTTTTCATCCCAATCACTCTACTTTACCTAGCGGAAATTTGGCCGTACTAGTAATCCACCAAATTACTATGGGAAACGAAAAGTCTGGAAGAAAAAAAAACTGATAAGATGACTCCGAGATACTGTGAAAATACCATGTTATTTCCAACACCCGTGCTCTGTGATTTTATGAATATACTCTATTTTTGGGCTTTTCAACTCCTACAATCAAGATATTTTCATCCAGTTAGATTGGTTACTGTTATCCTTAATTGGCACAAGTTTCTAGGCTCTGAAGTTTATTTATCGCAACAAAAAACTAACTAAAAGTTTTTCCCACACCCCAAACTTAAATATGACATTGTCCTAAATGTTTCTAATAAAAGTGCAGTACCAAAAGTACAGTTACATAAGGAATCAGTTAAAAGAGAAGTCCGAAAGATAGTACCTGGGTGAAGCGTTAAAATCAAAAACTAATATACAACATGCAACCGCCTCGATGGTCAATCAAGGTAAACAGGGTCCTCCATATGTACATCCTCAACATCACCTGTAGGAAAAGGTTATAAAACGGGTTACAATATCTGACCGTTAACCTTCTAAGAACTACCACCATTCGATGTGTCGATCTCAATAGCTCCATGAGGAAAAACAGTGCAAACTATAAAATGACCCGTCTTCCAAGAACGTAACTTCACGGGGAAGAGATGCAAGTGGTATCATACAAAAAAAATAAAAAATTATCTGGAGAAAATAACTTTCTTAAAATATTTTTATCATGCAAAAGTTTCATTTTGTTCTTATACTCCTTAGCACTATCGTATGCATTTCTACGAATCTTTTTCAATTCATTGAGCTGGAGTTTCCTGTGAGCTTCTTCCTTGTCAAGTGAAAAATATAGCTGCTTAACAACCCAATAAACTTTATGCTCTAACTCAGTAGATAAGTGACATTCTTTGCCACACACAAGTCAATAGGGTGACGTGGCCGGCGGACTTTGCGGGGAAATAGGATTTTTGACCACTTGATGTAAACTTTTATCGTTGATCGATGATTGACTTTGACCATTGATAGCGATTGACTTCAGGGAGGGCTACCCAGGATGGAGGACGATGTCAATCAATTAGCTCAATGACAAACTTAGATGTCAACTGAATGACGGTCCAAACAGTACTGTGACCTAATATGTGACAATTTTATTATGATACAAACAGTATATATATTTGGTTGAGACACCTTTTCATCAAGTTAGTCCATAAATAAAAGAAAGGACATCTCACTTCCGGAAAGACGTACACGTTTATTCAAATGTATAAAAGACACTGAAGTTTGGTGCATGGGTGCTTCGTTTGGTAGAGACTTGAGAATGAGAGGCATGTCTATTAGAGGAAGAAAACCAGGTGAAAGCCAGTTTTATTTCACTCTTTTCATTGAGATCAAATACAAAGAAGTATTCATTTTTGCCGTCTTTCATCTCTAATTATCCCCCAATAAAGAATCTAAGTTTATGTTCGTCATGTTATCTGTAAGAAATTAATATTCTTTGATTCTTATCGTGAAATAACATAACTTCGAAAAACTAATTATAACGACAAATATAAGATTGGTCGGTTTCTTCGAATAATATCAGGCATTTTATTGATCTATTTAAAGTTTACTGATAGATTTTTTTGGTTGTGAATTTATATGCATATACAGAAGGGAATTCATTTTTTAAATGTCGCTTAGAATGTTAATTTGGGATATAAGGGCATCTTGATAATTGATAAAATTTTATGATGCAATTGGAATGTCGATCATTATTAATTGGAGTACAATCGGTATAACCTAACACAGGCGACTGGCGTTTATACATCATGGGGAATTACCAAATAAAATAGTAAGATTTTCCTTCAAAAACAAATGTTTGTAAGGTTCTAAATGGTATCGATCATGTTTGTTCCGATCTTTAATCTCAAAACCAGGCGTGAATGGGTTCTTTTAATTCTGTTGTCAGTATAATGTTCACATAAATTTACCGCGCATAATTGGGAACATTTGTTTGATTAAATGATAATCCATTTCCTCTATTTTGTTTCCTGAAGTATGCAGACGGTGATCGAAAGAATGCCACACTTATCCAGTTTTATGAACATGATATTTTTCTATTCTTTTCTTAACGGCATTAATCTTTGCCTCGGGATCCTCTGTACCCTCGGGATCCTCTGAACCCAATATGCAAAGCTAGTGACCTGTTGATCATACATATTGGCCCAAAGTGACACATGATTTTTTTGGGGGAAGTTCAAATGTCGTAGAATTTCTAAATTTGCAATTAAAAGGAGTGAGATCCGGCATTTGTAATCGTTAGTGGGATGAGGAGAAGAACGAGATACGGATATCTTTCCGAATAATGTGAAAATCACGCACATCACGCACAATTATTGCCTGTCGTAACCAGTGCAAGCGGACCATACCCAATAGAAAATGGGCGAAGTAGTTTCTGGTTCTATGATTCCCATGAATCCTGTCAACCATCAGTAAACTAACATGAAATTGTTCTTGTTAATAAATTAACGTTGAATTCATTTTTACTACAAACTGGACCTTTATGACAGAAGCGCTGACATTTTAGTAAGTTGGAAACTTGGAATAGACAAGGAAACAAAATCTTAAAACAATTATTATGCACATGACGGATATCCCGCAACTTAGAAGATATACTTAACCCTAAAGCATGCATCAACGTACAACTTAGAAGGTATACTTAACCCGATTTCATCGTGCATATCACGCAAGCCATATATTCAATAGAACAATGTGTGATATAGGCTTTTGGTCCTAACATAGTGCGGTTACGTGGAATTATTCTTGTCAATATTATTGTGTATATGGAGCTTATATGTCTTTCAGTTTTTTGGTTAAATAGGCCCTAAATTTGAATTCCTGGGCCAGTTTCCGCTTTCAGTTTTTTGGGCATGAAAAAGAAAAGCTTATATGTCTTTTTGGCGTGGAAAAACTATAAAAACATCAAATTTAATCATAAAATTATTAATACTTTTTTTCACGACAAAACTAACCAAGCTTATAGGAAGTAAGCAACAACAAACCAAAGGTTACAAGGCGCCAACCACAGAAGGAACAAAAATCCCCAGCAAAAAAAGAAAAGACAATCCCATATTACGTTCATCTCACAGGAGGTTTAAGTTACAGAAGAATAATCCATTCAGAATCAACTAGCTCCAAAGAAACTCCATTTGGTTCCCGCTGTTTTTATACCAGAAAAGAATTTGAGCTTTCACTTTTTTGATCACTTGTTGTGTATATCATTTCAAGCTTTACATATGGTCCATGTAATCTCTGCTGGAAGTAAATGTCAAAATACCGTTCCTGTCGAAGAGACTTATGTCACCCCCCACTCTTTGATAACTAAATTTACGTAGATAGGCACACCCAATCCGACTGAATGAATGATCAGAAGTAAATCCATACAGGGTACACTGTTGGATAGTAAACCACAGATGCGAGGCGGATTATTCTGCTTTTCAACATAGCAAACAATTGTTAATCACTACCATTCCTTTCTTACGGAAATGTCGATCTTCACCATGTTTTATGGATGCTCGCTAATACTCTGTTAGCTAGAGTTAAACTTACCAGCTTTATTAAGACTAGAGCGTTTCCAAGAGGCTAATCTTGGAATTACATATTTCGTTACTAATTTCCCATTTTAAAGGAAGAACCAAGTAGCTAGAACTAGAAGGCAAAATCTTCTTTTACGAAAAAAACGGAATTTGGGGGTTGCTAAATTATGACCAACTAAGTTAACCTAATGATCATGTGAAGAGCTATTTACCAAACGTTGACTTAAAAAGGGATGAAATAGACTTTATTGTCGCTTATCAAAAATTCTAGAAGTAACCTTTTGAATATTTTGCAAGTCTTTTATACCCTTGTGTCTCCCAAGGTAGAATTTTCAGATCGTTTTTTCCCGATGAGTCATCTTAAATAGAGTAGCAAAATGTGTCGGCCTAGCCCAATCCTGCTGACGAAGTCACGTGCTTAACATGATGTCTTCCGTGTTGTGTTGTGGCGAAGATTAAGACATGTTGTCTTATCGCATGTTAGATGATGTGTCGTGCTATGCTATGTCGGGAAAATAAATGTGTAGTGTTGTACCGGGATGAGTCAGGCACCTTTATTTTGTGTTTTTCGAAGTAAATATTTTCTAAATTTGTTATTATTATTAGATAAAGAGTATTACATTAACTAGTTGGAAGTTTAACAAGCTAAACTCCAACAACGTACGACTACATTAATTGAACAGGTTATCGTGCTAGCGTACCAGCGAGCCTCATGCATAACCTAACCAAGGGAGCCGAAGCGGATGGGGGCTGAGATTGTGTCATAGGTTGACTAGAATAAAAAAATCTTTTGCGAAATATACATACAAATTTGATGTGTTTTGTATTGTTTTATGCATATTATGACATACTTTCTTAACGTGATGTGATGTGTTGTGCCACCAGCTTATCTGCGCCGCGTGTTGTGATGTGTCACAGTACCGATTAGACTAACACATCCCACGAAACTAACATGCTGGAACATACTTGACTACGTCACGTGCTTTGTTGGGTTGTGCCCAAATTTTAGCGTGTTGTGCTAGGTTATGTTTGTGCTGGCACAACCTAGTTTAGGACAGGAAAAAAATATTTTCTTTAACCAATCAAATAAATTCAGTTGACCAACCTAGGACAGAAGTGCACTTTCTATTGGACTCATATTATACACTCATGTAAGGGAAATATATCTTACAACATATTAAGAGAGCGAGAAGGCTACGCATCATTTATCAACAGAGCCGCGCTCCATTATCAATAGAGCCGCGCTCCATTATCCTAAATAAAAGGCTTTATTTGCTATACTCCACTATTCTTATTAGCTGTCATCCACTATGCAAACACATATATAAAGAGAAAGGGAGGTTAATCTTATCTTTAGTATTATCATCTTCTTCCTCCCACACCTAAAACTAGATCTAGAGCTCAACCCATAACCATTAATGAAAATTTTAAATGTAATACTCATGCAATTCAAATGATTATAGTGAAGAACCATGGATGTAAATCGCATTGATCGAACCATGTAAAAAATCCTTATGTCCATTTTACATTTCAAGCACTTTAATCTTTATTTTCATGTTTAATATGTTTAGATGTATAGAAATTGTTAAGAGGTGTTAGTCGTGGAATTTCTTGCAACTACAACTCAAATATAGTGCATTGACTTAGTCGATTTTTGGATTAACGGTACATTCCAAAATTGCTTTTACTGGATATTGTCACGTAGTTATACACATATTTTACCCTTTTGTTTATATGTCCATGTCTTGGAATTAGCGGGAACTCTGAGAATAATTGTCGGGTTTCACCCTTTTCTAAATCCCTTTCAGTGGTGATGCGTGGGTATTACGATTGTCACCTTACTACGAAGATTTATCATTAATTAGATTCCTTTTAGAGAAATACAAATAATTAAGAGTCCAAATTTGAGGGCCTCTCCAGAATCAGGATGGACACTCCAACTTTTATAATTGGTGGATAAAATTACGAAAACCACCTATATTTAAATTTACTTTCTTATATTTAGTTTAAAAAATAAATAGAAAACCATATAATTTATTTGCACAACTCATAATTTCTATTTCATCTTTCACTTTTTAAAACCCAAATGAGATCTCTATCCATCTTTATTGTTATCTTTCATTACATTCAATTTTTCTTTCATACTCTTTATCTCCTTCGTCATATTCTAGCTAGGATTTTTGTATCAATAATTTAGTTTTCTTTTTTTGTTTTTTGTTTTCATACTTAGGATTTGGAGTTAGCTTTTGGTGTTCATTATAATTGACATCTGTTTTTCATCCGAGAATTTGTGTTTGGTATTTTTCTTAATCATACCAATATTTTGATTCTAAAACACAACTAGTTTAATAAATTATGGGTATCGAGGGTTCGTAGATCGGAAAACAGAAATCAAAGAAGACAATGTTTAAAGTGGTTCGGCACTAACGCCTACGTTCACTGATAGAATCCCGAAGGGTGAATTTGATTGATCTCCAGAGTTTGATAATTCTGGGATAACTTTACATTTACATTCACGCTCTTATTTATAGTGTGATATGAATAAACCTAAGAAGATAATACCTTAACTAAAATATCTTGACTAGGTAAATATTTAGGAAAATATAAAGATTACATTTAATAATTTTGATCTTGTAATCTGTAATTATCTTCTAATATTTTCTCTTCATGGACATTGCACGGACACCTTGTTATATTCTCTTCATGTACGGTTACCTTGATATCTTGAATATGGGGAATATATTTCAACACCCCCCCTCAAGTTAAACACGGAAATGTTTTGAAGTGTTTAACTTGAACCATCTCAATAAAATGTCTTGTAGCTTGAATTTTGATTGTTGACCGTGGTATTTGATCTTCGATGACAGACCACGATAGTTGAATAAAGGAAAGCCGCGATAGCAGAAGCAGCAAAATGATAACTGCAGAGTATATATGTAGGTTTTTTACGGAGAATTGGCTTGATTGGAAAATGGACTTGATTGTTAATTACTAACCATACGAGAAATTCATGTTGAGTCCATGTTGAGAAACATTAATGGACTTCGAAGAGACTCCTATAAAGTGAACAAAAAATGGTAAAACAACCCATTTGGAAAGATTCGGAAACTAAGATGAACCGATCTTGATTGGAGACTCATAATAATTTTGGAAACATCCCAGCACAATAATTATGGAGAGTAAATGAGTTTCTAAAAGACCAAAAAGAAAAAAAAAGTCTCGACAGTGAAACAGAAAGATAATTGATTTCGATCTGCAAATAAAATCAATTGCCGAATATGCGACTTAATTGATTTGACAACAAGATAATTAACGTATCCATAGGGATATCCAACAGTGGAATTTGAATATCATTGGTTCTGAAGAAGTGCAAAGATGAACACAGTGATTGATATTTTGTTGATGTTAAAATAAGATCTTGGATAAAGATCTAAAAGAGATATATTATATCATCGACCAGACGATAGAGATTTCGATCTTGGTGTTAGATCCATATAGTGATTAATGGATTCTAAATTGTGATAAATATATCCCAAACGATATTGGCGAATATTTTCATAAGAAATGAGATATTCTCGAAAATGGAATGATATTTCGGAATCAGATGAATATTTCTCAGAAAATATGGAAAGAGTTGAGACGTGATACATACATCTTTTATTTAAGGAATATTGGCTCATAAAATCAGAGCAAGCAGCGAATTGTAAGATCTTGGAGATCGTGGATAATGATCAAAATGTAGATACATTAGATGAGTTTTCGTGATTGAAAATTGATTTCGAAAGATTTTAAAGAAACCCATGATAAATGGATCGTGAGTTAATGAATCAACCCTTAATATATCCCAAAAACAAATATGGGACAAGAGCATGATAGATTGATACAGTTGTGGTCGATAACAACCAGTAACAAAAGATTGAAAAAAATGGCTTGACAACCAGTAACAACCAAAAATACCAAAAATAACTCATTTGACTTAATGGATTCCCATTAGTCACGGTTATAGATGAGAGCCAATATTAATGTGTGGTTGAATAATTTGTAACACCACAAATAGAAAGAATATTATCGAAAATAAATGAAGAGCGTGATATTGACCAGAAGTATGAAAATAGGAGATGAAACCCACGAATCTTATATGCAAAAAAGACGTGAACACTATACCATGTCTTTACTGTTTGATGATTTAAGAACAGAAAGAGCATTGATTAGTTTAGATGTAAATAAACTGTGAATACTAAAACAAATCCTCTTCAAAAGTTTGATACCCAATTCTGATAACAGGGAAAATAAAGTTTTGAACTTCCCCGTGATTTAAGATGCTAACCCTAAGAAATCTGGGAAGCAGTGAAAATATCAAGCACCATGTAGACATCAAACTCAAAACAAAAAAGATGCTTAGATGCGAAAAACGAAGATTTTAATTTTGTAGCGGAAACGATTCGAGGGAATCTCCCCGCTCTCATACCATAATAAATTATGGGTATCGAGGGTTCATAGATCGGAAAACAGAAATCAAAGAAGACAATGTTTACAATGGTTCGGCACTAACGCCTACTTCCACTGATAGAACCCCGAAGGGTGAATTTGATTGATCTCCAGAGTTTGATAATTCTGGGACAACTTTACATTTACATTCACGCTCTTATTTATAGTGTGATATGACTAAACCTAAGAAGATAATACCTTAACTAAAATATCTTGACTAGGTAAATATATAGATTACATTTAATAATTTTGATCTTGTAATCTGTAATTATCTTCTAATATCTTCTCTTCATGGACATTGCACGGACACCTCGGTATCTTCTTTTCACGTACGTTTACCTTGATATATTGTATATGGGGAATATATTTCAACATAGTTGTGTTAAACAAGAAAACAAGATATTCAAATTTAATTTGGGGTTAATTTTCATCCCTGACTTAAAGATACTTTCGATTTTATGAATAGTTAATTCAAGTCCTCCCATTGTTCTTGTTTAACTCACATGGCTTTAATTGCATCAAAGCCTAAAAAAAAGCATGTACATGTTAAAACTAAAATGAGACACAAAATGTAGAGAAGAAAAAGGTAGAATTCTCATTAGTTTTGTGCATTATAAAGGAAATAAGCCTTAATTTATTTATAGGTAAACATAAAAAAATGCAGTAAATATAACATTAACACTAGAGGAGTAATTGAGTGCACGTCCATCACTAAAGGCTAAAAACGAAGATATTTGGAAGTCCCTCTCAGTAGGGATGCGTTGGTGTTACGATTGTCACCTTATTATGAAGATTTGTCTTTTAATTAGATCTTTTATAGAGAAATATAAATAATTAAGAGTCCAAAATTTATGAGTTTCTCCGACACCAGAGTGCGCATTCCGGCTTTTATAATTCGTGGATAAAATTACGAAAACCACTTTACCTTCTTATTTTTATTTAAAAAAGAATAATGAATAGAAAACCATACAATTTGTTTCCACGACTCTTAATTTCTATATCATTTTTCACTTCTTAAAACCCAAATAAGATCTCTAACCATCTTTGTCCTTATTTTTCATTACATTCAATTATTCTTTCATTCTCTCCATCTCCTTCGCCATATTCTAGCTAGGATTTGTGTATCAACATTTTAGGGTTTTTTTGTTTTCATACTTAGGGTTTGGATTTAGCTTTGGTGTTTATCATAATTGGCATGTGTTTTGCATCCAAGAATTTTTGTTTGGTAACTTCCTTAATCATACCAATATTTTGGGTCTAATATACAACTAGTTGTTCCTTCAACAAGAAAACAAGATATTCAGATTTAATTTGGGGTTACTCTTTATCCCGGACTTAAAAACACTTTCGATTTGATGAATAGTTAATTCAAGTCTTCCGTTGTTCTTGTTTAATTCTTCTGGCTTTAATCGCATCAAAGCCTAAAAAAAAAATATGGATTATGTTTTAGAGGAAATATATTTCTCATTAGTTTTGTCAATTACTAAAGGCTAAAGAAGGACACATAACACTGGAGTAAGTGAGGTGTACCTCCACCAAATTTTTATTTAAAACAAAATGCTTGTATCGTCCAATTATTATGACCAAATAGGATGGCCTGGTGCAAAAATTTGAACTCAATAATTAACAATCAATAAAGGCCATCAATAGATTTTATTTAGGATCATGAGCTGAAAAGTGCTAGTTCTTTCAATGGATTTTGCATCTTAATTACATATTTTGAAATTTTCAACCATAAAATAATAACTTTGTAAATGTTAAGTCTAGCTCCCGATTCTTAAAATCTAAACCATCGTACAAATAGAAACCCATGAATTGTTAATTAACCCTAAAAAATAGATCTTTGAAAGTAGTTTCTCAAAGTCAACAAACTGGTTTGAAAATATGTTTTGTCTTCTAATCCAACTGGCCGTCACATTGTCAGCTGGCTATGGAAGTTGGTTGCAAAGAGTGTCTAAATAGCAAGGCTTAAGAAAACAATTTATTTATTATGGACCTGTTGCCATTACGGCACGTACTTCTCCACTATGCATATATAGGTATCTTGTCCAAGATCATGTCAAGTATGCAATTATTCATTAGCACAGCCTTAATTACCCAACTAAAGCAGCAAAATGGATGATTTGTTACTGAAGATATGTATGGTTTTTCTCTTGGTAGCAATCCTCCTTTTCTCTCTCTATGCTCTCAAGAAGAAGGAAAAGCAACACGACGGAATAACATCAGTTGAGCCACCCGGGGCTGTAGGCTGGGCACAAATCATTAGAGAAAATGTGGATTTCCTTCGGAAAGGTCTTACAGGGATTCCAGAGCAATTCTTTCAGGATAGGATTCGAAAATACTCTTCAGAAGTCTTCAAGACTTCAATATATGGAGAAACTGTGACTGTCTTCGGTGGTGCTGCTGGTAACAAATTCTTGTTCTCAAACGAATACAAACTTGTGAAGACGTGGTGGCCTAAATCGGCTCGTAAGATTATACCAGTTGTAGGAGATGCAGCCTCACCCGAGGCACAACGAGTATCTAGGAACCTTCGTAATAAGGTGTTTCCTTTGATTATTAAACCAGATATGCTCCGGAGGTACGTCGGCGTGTTGGATTCTACGGCAAGGAATCATCTCAATACTCACTGGGATAACAAAACGGAAGTTGTTGTGTTTCCTTTATCACAGATTTACACTTTCTCATCGGAATGTTTGTTGTTCTTGAGCATCACTGATGAAACTCGTGTCAGTGAGTTACGCAAGCTCTTTAATATGGTCGCGGATGGAATCTTAACTGTACCAATTAATTTACCCGGGACACCATTAAATCGGGGCATCAGAGCTTCTAAAATTATCCGAAAGGAATTTGCAAAAATAATTAAGCAGAGGATGGATGAGATGCACCTTTTTAATGAGGATGAGCTGCACAAGAAGGATGAAATATCATCGTCGTCATCACCCTTGTCTTCAGTTCCACCGGCACAAGACTTGTTGTCGCAGATGATTCTATTTTGTAGTGAAAATGATGATCCAGAATATGTAGAAGGCATCTCTGATGATTATGAGTATAATGCAAAGACACTCACTAATGCAAATTACCTCGCCGACCTGTTACTTCCTGTAATCCTCGCTGGATACACCCCAAGTACTGTTATTACAGTTCTTATGAAATATCTTGCCGAGCTTCCACATGTTCTGCATGAGGTCCTACAGGGTAAGTATTCACATAAATTTCATTAATTTATGTTTTTCTCATGTGTTTATAATTTGGTCTATGTATAAAACAGAGCAGAACGAGATTGCAAATGGGAAAGCAACAGGAGAGTTACTAAATTTAGATGACATACAAAAAATGAAATACTCATGGAATGTAGTTTGTGAGGTATTGCGACTTGCACCACCACTCCAGGGAGCTTTCACCGAGGCATTGGCTGACTTCACCTATGCAGGAAATTTCATTCCAAAAGGATGGAAGGTAACCAATGCATATATTTCTGTTTAATAAGAAATTTAGGACGAAATTGGTTTTCGTTTTTCTCTATAACTTCATACACATGCATGCAGTTATATTGGAGCGCAATAACAACACACAAGAATCCAGAATATTTCTCAGATCCGGAAAAGTTTGATCCATCTAGATTTCAAGGGAAAGGGCCTGCTCCATACACATTTGTTCCATTTGGTGGAGGACCTGCAATGTGCCCTGGAAGAGAGTTTGCTCGAGTACAAATACTCATTTTCGTGCACCATGTTGTCCGAAGGTACGAATGGGAGAAGCTAGTTCCCGGGGATGAAAAATTAAGAGTCTGCCCCTTTCCTTTGCCGGCAAAAGGGTTTCCAGTACTACTCCGACCTCGGAAACCTAATTAGCAATTCCGAGCACTGATATGATTTATCAAATAAATTTATGTCGTTATCTTATTCTACTGCTCAATTGTGCTTGTTGTTAAGTTCGTGACAATATCTACCATATCTTCATCTTCCTTTCATGCTAGTAAAGTTATTAGGTGACGACATCAGTGATTATATTTTGTGTCTATCAAAAAGATAAAATAAAAAAGTAATTTATGAAAATAATCGGCCATTAATGAAGCTCTATTGGATTACAAACTCAATATTATCCGTCAATAGAAGAGCATTACCTATACAAAACACAAATTTCAGAATGCAAATAGTGAACTGGTGCGGTCCCAATGCGGCAAAAAAAAGTTTTGACCCGATGGAAAACAAGAGAAACTTGGGCTCATTTTATCTTCGGGGCTTAAGCCAACTGTAGAACCGTGGGGGTGGAGGCCTGATCATGACCTAGCCGAGCTCTCAAAAGTCAAAACCTATCAGCCCAACCTGATTTTGCCGGATTGAAAACCAAGTATATAGACTTTTTTTTTAAAAAATTCTTTTTCTGTTCAGACAATATAATATTGGTACTCAGTAATCAGTATATTGATACGTTATTAAGAATCGGATATTTTCCATGAAGTCTAAAGAGAAAGTTTGCTTGAAAAATAATTAAAATAGATGACAGTATGCTTGTTACCTGGTCTGTTTATATTTACCCAAGACTCTAACGACTACTTGCCGAATACACTACCAAATGATGGATTATAATATGCACGTAGCTTGCTTATAATTTTTACTTCTCTTGGCATTTGCTGGTTTTTAATTGGATTATTGGTTGATGATATATTGACCGAAAGGTACATACAAAATGACATATTTTATTATGGTAATGCAGTAACATCAAAGTGATATAAGATTGCTTCAAAAAAATGTGATGTATGATGAATGTTAAGTTCATTTTACTACAAAGTGGCTCTTTATTTTGATGCCAGACCATAGCACACAGCATGCACCATTTATTTACCACACAAAATGAAAATTAACAAAGAAAATTTAGTAAAATCCTATGAATTATTGCGCCCAAATTAATTTTCCATTTTTTTCTTTTTTTTTAACCGAACATAATCTGTAACTTTTTGTCTATTTGTGGATTTACTTTGATATTCAGAACTAGCCGACGACGTTGGGTACAAACTTGTTTAATGTAACTACAGTAAGCACTATATTATATCACATGAACGAGAGAGATGAAACAAATGATAAGCTTTTTCAACATTTAGTGGTACACATCTCGACCTTCCAAGTGACGAAATACCACCTTTCCTTCAAAATATTGGTCTGTAGTTGCACTCCTCCAGGAGAGATGATGGATTCCTTCCTTTCCGATTATGGGTTGCCCCAAAATGTGATATTTCTTAAATCCCTCATTTGATGAATTTTGAAATCTGCCATAATGTGTTTTGAGGGTGCAGAGCCAACCATAACCATTTGATCTGTGTTTTAAATGTAGCCATCATCGGAAGCTAAGTAGGTTAGAAAACCCCTCGGATATGGGTTGCCCCAAAATGTGATTTTTTTTTTAAATCCTTCATTTGATGAATATTAAAATCTGCCATTATTGGTAGATAATATAACTTATAAACCTACCGGTTATAAGTAGTCCCATATTCAGCCTTGGCCAAATTCCATAGATTTTGAGGGTACAGAGCCAACCATAACCATTTGGTCTGTGTTTTGGATGTAGCCATAATCAGAAGCTAAGTAGGTTACAAAACCTCTCGATTATGGGTTGCCCCAAAATGTGATTTTTCTTAAATCCTTCATTTGATGAGTTTTGAAATCTGTCATAATCGGTAGATAATATAACTGATAAACCTACCGATTATAAGTAGCCCCAGATTCAACCTTGGCCAAATTCCATAGGTTTTGAGGGTACAGAGCCAACCATAACCATTTGTTCTGTGTTTTGGATGTAGCCATAATCGGAAGCTAAGTAGGTTACAAAACCTCTCGATTATGGGTTGCCCCAAAATGTGATTTTTCTTAAATCCTTCATTTGATGAATTTTGAAATCTGTCATAATCGGTAGATAATATAACTGATAAAACTACCGATTATAAGTAGCCCCAGATTCAACCTTGGCCAAATTCCATAGGTTTTGAGGGTACAGAGCCAACCATAACCATTTGTTCTGTGTTTTGGATGTAGCCATAATCGGAAGCTAAGTAGGTTACAAAACCTCTCGATTATGGGTTGCCCCAAAATGTGATTTTTCTTAAATCCTTCATTTGATGAATTTTGAAATCTGTCATAATCGGTAGATAATATAACTTATAAACCTACCGATTATAAGTAGCCCCAGATTCGTCAAAATAGCCGTTGCAGTTTAAACCTAATTGATGAAATAGCCGTTGGAGTTTTTTGGAAAAAGAAAAAGAGTCGTTGGTCCATAAACCTATATAAAGAAACTCATATCTATCAACCCATTTGCACCAAACTATTTCCTCTCTTCAGTTCTAATTTTGAAAAAAAAAAACATGAATATTTCTTTTGCCGAAGAAGAAGATTGTGTTATTTATAGAGCGTACGTTGTGGTAACTACTCATGATCGTGTTCACAAGCTCCAAAAATCAGAATCCGAAGAGCAGTTATGGAACCGTATCTTAATGGTATTTAAGGCGTTAGATGGTTATCGAATTCGAAGATCATCCAATGACATTAAGATGAGAAAGAATGCGCTCGATAACGAGATTGACAAACTTGAAGATGAGGAACGATTTGTTAGGAACGCTTTTCCTTGGTGGACGTATGAAAAACGAGTAAGTATCTTTGTAACTCCGGCTCACATAAACATTAGTTAGTACTAACTTGTTACTCATTCGTAATTTTAGAGAATTCTTGTTGATTGCCCGTATGTGGACCTCTACGGGAAATGATTTGAACATGAAGGATGTTACAAAATCAAGAGGGACAATTTCTATGATCACTCGAAGTTATGATATTTCTTAATACTTTTAAGTGATTGTAAGAGCATGGATTTAGGTACTATTAACATGATTGTAACGTTAAGGTCTTTTGAACCTTATGTAATGGCTGTAATCGGAAGTAAATTAATTTAAAATATTTATCGGTTATGGGTAATCGGACGTTTATTTGGCTACACAAGCTTCCGTTTATCATAATCAGAAATTTTCTGAGTGACTTACTTTCCGATTATGGTGTTTTTTGGATACAGAAAACAAAGTTTTCTTCACATACAATATCGGAAGCGCAATATAAAATAAACCTAACGATTGTAGTAATCGGAAACCAATGGAGTGAACTTACTTTCTGATTATTATGTTGTTTCGATACAGGAAACAAATTTTCTTCACATAGAATAATCGGTAGACAACTATATCACAAAACTCTCGATTATCATAATCGGAAGTTCAAGGAATGAACTTACTTTTCGAATATGGTGTTGTTTGGATACAGGAAACAAAGTTTTCTTCACATAGAATAATTGGTAGACGACCATATTACAAAACTTTCGATTATTATAATCAAAAGTTCAAGGAGCGAACTTACTTTCCGAATCTGAATTTATTTTGCAAAATCCCCAGAATCGGGAGGTATGTATATAAATTAATCTTCTGATTGTGCATCAAAATTCAACAGATTCATATCTCTGCATGTGATTTGCTTGCGAGTCATCGTTAAATGCATAAAGGTAGAAATAATATCATACGTAATCCATAAAACTGACCATTCAAAAACCAAAAACATAATGTACTAACTTATAATCTGACTAAAACCTTAAAAACGACATAATCCGTCACAAACATTGAAAACGACATAATCCGCCATAAACTTTGAAATCCATAAAGTTAAAAAAACATCGAGAGTTTGGTTGTTCCTATTTGCTTTGACTTTACGACCTTTACTACCTCGACGACTTGGAACACCATCATCATTGCTTTCATCATTTGGGACTTCACCTTGAGTGCTCGATGAGACCCAAGATCTTTTCTTCACCTTCTTTACCGGTTTCTTGCCTTTTTCCCCGAACTGAGATGCATACTCTTCATTGTCAACGTTATCAATCAACTCTTGGTGCTTTTTTATCTTCTTAATTGGCACAGGCTCTCCGGACTTTATGCAACCAGTGCACCATTTGGACAAAGTCTTCAACCTTTCCCGCTGTTTTTATACATAGCATAACATCAAACGGTTATTACTCAGATTTTGATCCATAATATTAAACTAAAGTAAGAAAACAATACGTACGAATCTATAAAAACCTGGAGGTTTCTCTTTGAAGATACTCTTGTACGAGGCTATGGGCTTTGCTTTAAGATCACGGATTACACGAAGATGAGAAACATTCTGGTACCAAACCATATAGTTGGGAGCATTTTCAAAATCTTGGTTGACTTGTCTTCCACTGTTGATCAAGTAATGCATCATTCTATCCCAATATGTTTTAACGGTTGGTTTACCCGAGTAGACCACCGTGATAGAATCTTTAACAGAATCGCACTTTTCCAGATCCAAAGAGAAATTTCCATGGATTTTCTTTTTTCGTATACCTTGTACGTATCCGTGTTTTCGCATCACCCTTGAGGCATTGTACATCACATATCCTATGGGGTGCCACAACGGTCCAAAATAAAGGGCCAAATCGGACCGAGACGCTATACGTCCACCAACCCGGTCTTCCTTATATGGGTCAAAGCATACCTCTTGGGATTTCAGTGAGTCCAAAATCTCCCTCAAACGAATAAGCTGCTTCTTCTTTGTCCTAGAATGGTCGTCATCGCAGACGTAGTTTTTTCCTCTAGGGTCACCTTTCGCCCACATCGGGTTTTCAATGGCTAATTGCAAGATAGGGAAGTACTCATAAATCCATGTATATATTGTCATTTTTGCAAGTATTAGGAAATTGATTCTTCAATTGTAGAAAAATAAAAAAATAACTAAGTATGTAGAGTTAATAAAAATACCTGTAGTAGACTCACGTTCCCGGAAATTTGGCTATTTCCAAGCCTCGACGCCTTTCTCAACTCTTCCATCAACCACGCATGGCATGCCGCGCCCCAAGAGTACTTATAGACTTTATCGAGAGGATCCAGAAGTTGTAAAAGGTTGGCGTTGACCCGATTTCCACTGGTATTGGGGAGAATGACACATCCCAATACACATAGGAGATATGAGGTGGCCGCGTGGTTCACTTGCTCATCAGTTAAAGTTCCTTTCTCTTCTTTTTCCTTGGTGCCATTGAACATATCCATCAGAGTACCCATGAACTATCTAGTTCAATAACTCATGCATCTACCAAACTCAGTTTTTGATGTTTATGCATCCCAACTAAAACACTTTTAGTCAGATTATAAATTTTTTCCCATTCCAACTGCTTTGTGTACTCATCCCTGACACCTTTGCCATGGACAAGGAGATTAAGAATCTGCACAACATCATCTGGGGTAATCGTCATCTCCACAAACGACATATGGAAGGTGTCGGTCTCAGGATAAAATCTCTCTACAAACGCCGATATAGCCACCCAGTCATGCTCCAACATAGAGTTCTCGACAGCATCAGCCAACCCAGAATTTGCAATAATTGTCTTGAACCTTTCACATTCATCGGATAAAGGTCAATCCAATATTTTAGTTGGTGCGTCGGTGGGTTTGAGTATACGAACCGCATCGGAATGATACTGTTAAATACACGACAAGTTAAAAAAATTAGAATAACCTAAACCTATAACCCTTAAAACTCTTACGAAGAAAAAGGTAATACGTAAATAAAATGGATATGATTATTACCTCGGTTTCATATATTTCTTTGGCCCAGGAGTTTTTGTATCCAAATAAAAATTGTCCTCCATCCTCCAGCATCCCAAGGATTACACCTTCTGGAATATCCTTCACCTTCAGTTCTTGTGGGACAAGGTGTTTCGCTTTCTTTCGAGGAGGATTTTTCTTTTCAGCTTCTCCTACTTCTGGTACTCTATCTCCTGGTGCTTCTGTTTGAACACTAGGTTGAATTTTAGCTTGTGATTGTGGAGCACTTGGTTGAACACCTTCTTGAACTGGTTCTGATTGTGGGGCAGTTGGTTGAACGCCTTCTTGAACTGGTTCTGATTGTGGGGCAGTTGGTTGAACAACTTCTTGACTGCCTTGTTGAGTTCCATATTGAGCACTTGAAGTGGATTCAGCAGTCCTAGCTCTCCTTGCACTAGCTGTCAAGTTCTTACGCCTTTCCATCCTTGCATTGTCTGAGACAATTGCATCTTCGGCTTTTTTACCTCGTCTATCCCTGAACAACAAATAAAGTACAATAGGTTCGGAAACATATGTTACCAAACTACACAATCAATAGTTAATCTAAATCCAAATTCACGAGTATACATATTCGGTTGATTGAGTTAACCATTAGCCTTCGATTATTCATAATAGAAAGTGTCACTTCAAAATAAGCGGCTGAATATAAATAATCGGAACCAAAAGAAAATTTTTTGGTGTCCGAATATATTTATCCAAAAAAAAAACAACCTAAATTATACATTATAATCGGAAGCTATATTTCAACATAATCTTCTGAATAAACATAATCGAAAGTCAAAAGAGAGTCTATCCTACTGAATACATCACAATCGGTAGCCATACAAAACTAATTCCTATCGAATATACATCATTTTGTGCCCAGATAATACTAAAGTGGTTGAGCCTGAAAAATCAGAAGCAAATTAAAAAAAAAAAATATCACCTGATTACCGTGTTTATATCACTTGTACTTCCCTAGTATATTCGAAAGTCAAAAACACATTTAACTTCCGATTATAGTCGATTTAGGGTCCAGTAATGAAAAACGTTCTTTAATCGGTAGGAAACCTAAATTTTTAGCACCCGAATATGACCAATGTTCTTGTGCAATGAAGAATTCCACCACAATCGGAAGTTTAATACAATAACTAAACTACCGAATCTGGGTAATAACCGAAAACCCTAACAAGAGAAATCATGGATTCGTCGAATTGAAGCAATAGAAACCAAAAAAAATGGTAAAATCTTACCTAATCGGGGCCATTTGAAGTTGCTTGAGAGTTTTTCTATCAGAATAACCTACATCAGGGACTTCTTTTTCTTCGGGTTCGTGAGTTAAAATCTCTTTATTACGGTCATGCAGTCCAACATTTGGATCCACACCACGCACTACGTTTTTGGTTCGAGCTTTGTTACGTTCCTTATCTTTCATCTTTATAGAGAATAATCGACGATGATTCGATTCGACGATTAACGATAACGATGTATTGAAGCGGAGTTGAACGAGGGGAAGTTTCTGCAATCAGAGGGGAAGAGGAGAGGAGTTGAAGTTGAAAAGAAATGAAATGAATTTAGGTTGACATTGGTTTTATCGGTCAAACGGTTATTAATCGGTAGTTAATACAATATCATTAGCTACCGATTTTTATGTAGCCCCAAATTTAAATTATTCCAAATTCTAAAAAATCAGAATTCTGGAAGATCTTAATCGTTAGCTTAGACATTTTATTGTTCCTCCGATTATATAGGTGCCCCAAATTTCAACATGGCAAAATTCTTAAGATTTCTTATTTCTATACTTTAACAATTGGTAGGCTCGTGAGGTTCATGTTCCTTCCGATTGTGATAGAATCCAGATAAGCGGGTTTGGCAAAAACTTATATTTATCGGTAGTATGTTTGAGTTACTTAACTCCCGATTCAGTATTAACAATCGGACACAAAATGACTTCCTATTATGTAAGGACATTAGCGTATTCTACTAGCCCTTTGGACATCCCTTAACGTTGTATATGGGTTGAGAATAAAAAAATCTCCCCTAATTCTTTTCGGATCGTCCTAAAAATGCGAGGCATAATTTGTATAAAGATAGATTAAATAATACGCTAGTTTCCTGGTCAGTTTATCTTATCCCAGAGACAGACTCCCCGTATTACTTGCCGTATACACTACCACACGATGGATATGCACCGAGCTTTTTTATAATTCTGTAAGGTTACAACTATTCGAACTTATCAAATATATAAACAAATCATTGATGATACATTTGATTGAAAGTGACGCATGGTTTTGTTTTTAGGGAAAAGAAAACACTAGTATATAATTTCTCCATTGGTGACTGACTTATCTAGATTCCTTTAACTTTCTCTCTATATATATAGAAAATTACAGACAACAAATGACATAATCTTTCTGTAACGCCAATGGCATTTACATCGAAGATTCGAGGTGATATTAAATAAAGAGGGAGGATCCATGAATATTCTTAGATGGACAAGGTCGGATAAAATTTGCGTCATTTTCTTCGCAAAACCCAAAAAATAATGAATTTAAGTTTAATATTTTGATGGTATATTCTTTTTATAAGACTCTACGTTCCAATAAAAAATAAGCAGAATTCGAGATGTATAAAACCACCATCTACCCCTTTGAGTATCAATCATTCAAAATTAATAGTTGAAATTAAAATTGGTATATGGTCAGGCTTGCTATCTCGAATTGCATTTTACAAATTTTTTTTTAGCGAAAATCAGTCTAATGATTAACTACTATGTCAATGAATGATTAGAAAGCTACTGATCGTAACTTTTTAAAATCCATGCATCAACCTGGACTTTCCATTCATATGTCAATGAATGATTATCTACGTAATGTGCATATCATAACCGGTTATTTTTCTAATATATATCAAAATCATTATCAGCAGTTGGCGATAATAATACGAAGGCAACAGAATAGCTGATGTCTTTAGCGTCCACATAACTCCAATATCAAAGGCCGGCAAAATCCAACTTGTAAATAAACAAGTGCCACTATCACTATCCTATCTTTATGCCCAACTGTAGATACGGTTCCTGTTTTGCTCGCCTTGCCTGTTCATAAGCTGACAGTACTACGAGGTCAATTCATCAATTTGGCCTTCAGACAAATTTTAATGCATAGGCTATCGTATTCACAAATCTTAATGCATAGACTATCATATTCACAAAAGATATTAGAGTTTCGTTATCTGTAAGCAATTCTATTCCCCATTAACGTAACCGTATCTCCATCAGCAATACATTGATAGCCTCCTTTCTTCAAAGGGAAATGGAGTTGACTATTTTTGAACGATTTTTTTAGGGACCATGATTTTTTTGAGGGGACCATGGTTTTATTAGGCCACCTTCCCTATAGTTATAAGGGGTGTCCTAAAGTATTGAAATGACTAACCTATTCTTAACCTAATTTAATTTAAAACCAACCCAATAACCACCTATATATACTGGGACGGAGGCATGTGAGCGCAAATGGGTGCGCTTGCACCCACTGAAATGTCAAATTTTATAAGATTAGGCTTGGTTTTTCTGTAATAATAGAGTCTTGTGGGTGCAAATATAAATCGCATAATTGAAGTCTTACCATTTCTAAGAGGTCAAAGTTAAACTGATAATTTTTATTATTAGCTTAGTTTTCTTCATCTTCCCGAGTTACCGACATTATCTCTTTGCAGACTACAACAAAAGAAAAAAGAGAACCTTCTCTTCTCTGTAACTGTGTATCTCTTCCGCAAGAGATTATTAGCTGATGATTCTGATCACAAATCAGTTAAAGGTGACGCTTAAGGTACATTCATCACCATGATTTCCTTTTTATTCTAATTTTAATTCAGAAATATATACGATCATTTAGTTCGATTTGGGTATTTTCAAGCTAGGGTTTTTATTTTTTTCTTAATCAAAAGCAAAATTCGTCTTCTCTATAACTATAATCACAGTTCACATAACTAGAGTGAGATTCGTTAAAATACTCATTAATCCATAAGTAATCAGACCCTTGTCTTTTATTTGAATTTTTAGGGTTTTCTCAAAAAAATAAATTTAATTCAATCTTTTGTTTTGTTTGCTTTTGTAGATTTTGTTTATTTACAATGTTCTAATTGAAGCATCAATGTAGGTTTATGCAACCAATTCCGTGATCTATGAAAACTCAATTGTCGATGGAGAGGTATTACAAAAGGAAGGCGACAGTTGATTTATCATGGCCTTCAAAACGAGGTGGTGGCAGTACAAATGAACTTGGTGAGCTTGCTTTTTCTTTACAAACTGAAGTGCAAGAAATGGGGGAGGCTGTAGGTTGGTACTTGCATATACAATGTGAAATGGGGAAGATGATATGACATAGATTAATTAGCATCAGGTTGGGTTTACATGAATGATTTATTTTCTCCATCTTTTGGGCAGACTTATGGTTATGGATCTTTTGATTTTTGCAGTTGATGTAATTACAGATGTATATTGTCTATCAGACAAATCAACTACAAGATCCTTTTTTTGTTAATATATATAATACTCTTTGGAAAAGAGATGTTACGTCTAATTTAAATTTTGCCTATTAGATTCATGTTGTGGTTGGTGGGATGAGTTCATCTATTTTGGCGAAAATGGTAAGCTTTACATTTCTGTATATAAGTATATTAATTGGAATAAGTTTGCTTGCTAGCTCGTTCAACAGTCATGCTTTTGAACTCCTTCTGTCTTTATTGCAGGTATCTCAACCCTGGATCCAAAGGATAAAGTTTGCATATGCAAAGCATAGTCCAGTCCTGTAATTTGTTTGGTTGAGGAGGAAGCTGTGCTAAAAATGCTTTTGGAACTTGATATATATCTTGATGGTTGTGTCCGAATACTAAATTGCAGTGGAACTTGTACAAAGGTAAAAATTTTAAACGACGATTTTGATTCAGTTAAAATTTTTTTTCTGAATATTAGAAAATTTTTTTCGACCCCACAACCTTTAAGTCCTGGCTCCGTCCCTGTATATATATAACCGCCACCTCCTCCCACCATCGCCGATTACCACCACCATCACCTCCGATTATCACCACCACCAACCACCGATTACCACCACCACCACCGCCGATCACCACCACCACCACCTCCGATTATCACCACCACCAACCACCGATTACCACCACCACCTACGATTATCACCACCACCAACCACCACCACCACTATATATAGCTTAATTTAAAACATTAACAAAGATATTCTCACAAACCCATTACTTGTCATTCGTTTTTGGTTGAATAAATGAGAAGTAATCATTAAAATGAGTTGAAAATGGAAGTTGCAGAGAAGTTTAATGGAGGGTTTTTTTTCAGAGAAAAGTTCGGTTATCAAGAATTAATTTTTTCTTAACCGAACTCAGAGTTCGGTTGATTCGAAAAAAATACTTTTAACCGAACTCCTTGTATTAGAACAACACAAGCGCATAAGTTCGGTTCCTTCGCAAAATAAGGATATCACCGAACTTTAGTTTACGAAAATAATGAGAAGTCCACAAGTTCGGTTCGTTCGCAAAAATGTTAAGTTTTCTTTGTAACCGGACTCTACCTTTGAAACTTTGTAACCGAACTCTACCTAATTCGCCAAGAAATAAATTTTGTAGTAACCGAACGTTCGCCTAATTGCATATATGCATATATAAGCCCAGTTCGGTTGATTCGCAAAATATGTTGAAGTTTGCGAACCAACCGAACTTCTAACACTAGGTTACTTTTAACCTGCAGTTCGGTTGAGAACTTGGTTGTGTTGAAGTTTGCGAACTAACCGAACACACAAGATGTACCCAAATAAATTGTTAAGTTCAAAGTTCGCTTACCTACCATTTTATCCTAGGTAACCGAACATTACACTGTACGACCAAAACCTCCATTAACGAGCGAGTTCGGTAACCTGCGTGTTTGGAAAACGTAACCGAACTACACTTTCAGGTGTGTTCGGTTACATGTTCTTGACATATGGTAACCGAACTGGCACAAATCTACATAAAAAGTTTCATTTTTTATGAAAGTTTGGAGCAATTCAACCAACATTATCTAAGTTTGAAGCCTACCTGGGTACCCAAATACCTTTCCTCCGGTTGTGGTTGAAACCATCTGATTTTTTAATCTCACTAATTATCTTTTCTTAATCATCTCACTAATCATTACACTAACTAATCATCACCCAAAATTAATCAGGAGGGTAATTTGGATATTAATATAAATATCTAAATAAGGGGTGACCTAGATTTACTTCTAATGTCTTTACCCAAAATAAAATCATGGTCCCATAAAAAAACCATGGTCCCAAAAAAATCTTTCCTATTTCTGATCCCGACTACTAACGCATGCGTACGCAAGTTTTTATCCTACAAATGCTGAGGGAGACAAGTTTGTTTTAACCTTGTAAATCTGAAACTGGGTGTCTAGGTGGCCCAATTAATATTTTCTGAAGAAGCCCAAAAAAAAATGTCTATGGTGAAATTATTTTTGTGAGGTGTAACCGTAAGGTCGTTTTGCAACATCAAACTCCCATTAGGTGTCTCTAAAAAGCACCTAGCTAGGCAAGAATTGCAGCCGTAATTTATGCAATAGTCGAATTTGCAGTACTAATATCGTCGGTTAGAGAGCCGACACGCATTGTGTAATAAGAATGTACTAGATTTGTGCCCGTGCTACACACCGGGAATTTTATTTCTTTTAATATGGTGTGCATGGGGCTTTGCCCCGTTTTCGTGGAGATGCATTTTTGATTTGGTGTGAGCAAGGCTTCGTCCCGCCCCGTGGAGATGCATTTTTGATTTGGTGTGTGTGTGGGGCTTTCCCTGCCCGTTGGGGATGATTTTTTGATTTGATGTGCCCCCACCCACCCCCCGTGGAGATGCATTTTTGATGTGGTTTGATTTTTTGTGCGCGGGGTTTCGCCCCGTCCTGTAGCGATACATTTTTGATTTTGTGTGCGCAGGGTTCCGCCCCGCCCCGTGGCGATGTATTTTTGATTTGGTGTGGAGGGCAAACAAAGTAAATAGGTGGAGAATATGTCTATATTTTATTTATCTTTTCATTTATTTTTCGCAGAAAATATGTGGATGTTTTCTCTTTTAGATATCAATTTGGAAAAAAGAGTCCTTAGACGGTAGATACTCGTTTCCAAATTGAATTTGGACTTCCATAAAATTCCAAACATGGTAGGTTAGGTTTTCCTCTTGAGTTTGTAATTTTTAAATCAATCATACGTTTCCAAGTGAATTCCAAATTGAATTTGATTTCCTTTTTTATATTTTCCTATTCTTTTTAAACCAATCATACGTTTCCAAGTGTCCTCGCGAATTCCAAATTTAGTTTCCTTTTTTTAATCTTTTCCTATTCTTTTTAAACCAATCATACGTTGCCAAATGTCCTCACCAAAACGCTCGTTTCACAAAACACAAAAAAGGCGTATTCCGGCCAATAAAAAGCGAGGGTTTCCTCACCATTCAACGTGGGAGCTTTATTTATCCAGGCCTTTAAATCTTTAGATGTATGAAGTCAGACCCCAATCTACTAATTTAAGTACAGTAGAAACTCCATCAATTAATACTTGATTATGTAGTAAATTCTCTTAAATAATATTTTTAGCCGGTCCTGAGTCTGGGACAATGTGCCAAATTAATAATTCGCTAAAATTATAAATTAATGCATTTTTTATTATCTATATAGACCCCGTATGAAATATAAATTAATAATTCACTACATATATATATTTAATCCATTAGATTTCTTGAAAATGATTGTGTTTTGTTAAATCAATATCACACTGAGTTTTATCTCTAATTTTTCATATCATCGTAAGAATTTTTAGTGTTGTTTCTTATAGTCCAGTGAGAAAATAGTTATGTGATTGTCGCTTTAAAATCTCGTTCTGTGAAGGGGGTCTGTTATAGAAATTTTATCATTTTCTTTTTCATCTTTATCACTTCCCATAACGCTCTCAGTTAAGCCAACAATTGCGTAACTTCATATTCTTCCGGATTCAATACATCTTGACATTCACTAAACTGCGATAAAACAATTGTTCGATCCAATTTTGTAAGTCTTGAGTGATATCACCATCTAAATGTTCATCCGAACTGTCTAAACTTAGGTTATTAGTTGATCGAAGTTAAATTTATCTATAAGTTAATAATTATTAATTTACTGGTTAATTATAATATCTCGCTTAATTAATAAATTCTGGTTGTCCCAACAACATTAATTTATACAGTTTCTAATGTATACACTACTCATCAAAGATATTGTATCTACAGTAAAAACTCCGTACATTAATAGCCTTGGGACTTCACAAAATTATTAATATATGGAGTTTACTAATATAGGGAGGTATACCAGAAAAATATACTTTTTTTCTTTGCTAATTCAAAGTGTGTAAATGATAATGGACATGGATACCTTCCCTAATCGTCCAAATAAACAACAAGGCTTACATGCTTTAATCGAAGAACGATGGAATTAGACAAAAAAAGTGGGGAGATAATCTTGATGATGATAATACAAGAATACCAAATGTTTCATGCCAAGAAGTTTTAAACATGCTCGACAAGTTGTAAATGTTTTCGCTTTGACATGAAGGTGTTCATTTTAATGAGGTCTTACGCATCCGTAAATTAAAAGATGCGACAAGAATCCAAAAAGTTACATCATTTTCTCAAAAAACTCTAGATAAGTATTTTGTTACATCTTAAATTTTGATGTAACAAGATCTATAAGTTTCCAATAGTGACGTTATATTAATATATGGAGGTAAATTCCTTATGACGGGACTAAAAAAACTATTAATATTAGAATATGGAGGTTGTTACTATTTATAACTGTCTCAAATTGGGACTCTGATTTTTTATTAATGTATAGAGTTTATTATTATATGGAGTTTTGAATGTATGTATATACATGTAGCATTAGCAGTTTCTTACCCAATTAAAGCAGCAAAATGGATGACCTATTAGTGAAGATGTGTATGATTCTTCTCTTAGTAGTTGTCCTCTTTTTGTCTCTTTATTCTCTAGATAAGAAATAAAAGCAGCATGACGGAATAACAACAATTCACGCACCTGGGATTGCAGGTTGGGCACAAATCCGTGGAGAAAATGTGAATTTCCTTTGAAAATCTAAAAGGCGCTCCAGAGAAATTCTTTCACCAGAGGATTCAAAAATACTCATTGGAAGTCTTCAAGACTTCTTTATATGGAGAAACCGTGACTTATATAGCAACGAAGTTTATTCATCTCACTAGATATTTATAGTAAAAAATAAAAATAAAAATTCGTCACATAAACAGTTTGAGCAGCAAAATTTGTTCATTTCGGGAAAAAATATACTTCACCAGGGGAAATAATTTTCGTTTCAGAATACAAATCAGTAAGAAAATAATATAAACAAAAACACTTATATCTGTACCAAACCAAAAAAAAAGTTAACGAGAAGATTATTGCAAGAAAAACAAGATTTAAAGAGAATATTATGTATTTTTTATTAAAAAAATAATTTATAATACAGTGATCCTTGTTTTCTGCTACTGTATAAATATCCTTACAAATCAATAATATTGGTACCAAGTACCGAGAATAGTTACACCAAAAGGATCTAGAAATAGACACAAAAGACATCAATAAGTAAATTAACTTGTAAGTTTGTAACCCACATATGTATAGGATTAGGAGGTAATCTTCCCTTCAACAAAATCATAACAAATTTTGTGCTCATCTAAGAGCTTAGATAATTGAAACTGGGAAAATGGAAACGATTTAGGTGCCCAAGCTGTAGTAATTGTTCTTATAATACGTTCAACAATTTTCGTATAACTTGCAATCTCCCAAAATAACATGTATATCAAGTAACTTCGAACACCCGATAACATATATGTTGATGTCTGCATCATGCATGAACAACTTGGTGTTAAACCTATAACCTCCTGTTGTAACAATGAAAAGAACACACTGTGATCAGATGTTCAAATCCTGCTAACTAAAATCTACAGATCTTCAGTCTCAAGAGGGCCTCTGATATATGTTCTTACGAATAAAAAATTTGTTGCACAACATAAAAAATTTAGATATCATGTGACTATGGTGTTAAAAAAAAAGAGACGAAAGTTGGTGCAGGATACAACCACATACCCTTCATGAAAAACTATACATTTTAAGGGAAATTAAATCTGATCCATAAAATAAACCTTATCCCAGACTTAATCTGATCCATACAACCACATGCTGCCAACTGTTTATTTTATGGATGTATAATCTGATCCAACCACAAACAGTCAACCGAAGGAATGAAATGAACAAATAAGAATCAAGAATGTTTTAAGAACACCAATTTATTATGTATCAGTATAAACAATATTTTCCCTAAAGGTTTTTGACAAACTTAAAAGAACTTAACTTGGGAAACTCTAAAAGAAACTAACTTCCACATAGTTCATAGTTCGACCACTTAGTGAGATGACTGGTTGGGCATACATAAGGATCTCTTAAAGTTTACAATCGAGCCGCCAACAAAACCAGAAAGAACCATTTTGTTAGAGCATAGATCGGTTGAACCCACCAAACGTTGGTATGTCAAGTTTGGTTGTCGTATTTTAGTGAATCAAAACTCATTTAAAGAGTCGCTTGATTATTTACTAGAGTCAATTTCGTATAGGTTAGCTTGAAAGTATTAGGATATGAGACATTACAAGTATTACGTGAAGAGTTTAAGAATGTGAAGAAGTAAGGAGCTACAACGATGACATCATCCTTCCACTTGAGGTTAGTAATATTTGACTTGAACTGTTTCATTCCCTAACATATCTTTCAAATCGTGCATATTGAAAATATAACTGCGAAAATGTGAATGATTATACTCTAGTGAGACATAATATTAAGGAATACAATACGAAATATAACGCTTATCTTTTGATCATCGTATATAAGACATCGACATAATCGTATGAATGCTATTGTGATTATGTATGGGTATGGGTGAAGATTTCGTCCTAGTAAAACAACGTTTTACATTCGTTTAAAGTAAGTACATTCATAAACTTGGTTTGTGAATCGAAAGGGAGATCGCTAGGCTTATTGATATTTGTTATTCATTGCATATCTTTGGATTACCAATATGTGTGTTTAGTATAACCGCTCATAACTTGTTTATGTATTTTAGTAAAACTATTCACAAGGCCTGACTTTTGTATTGGTATGACTTTTATTAGTGAAACCGATCTTAAGTAATCACCTGAGATGGTATGATCGATTTGTTGTAATTGGTATGACCAACGCTAGACATTGGGGAACCGATCCTAGTAAAGGTGCAACCGATCACAAAAGGGGAATCGATCATTGTAATAGGTGCAACAAGTTTCAAGTTATTGGGAACCGATCCTATGAACATGTGCAACACATTTTTATTTATTGGGAACCCGATCCTAAACTCGTTTGGAAGTGTGGCGAATCGGTTCCAAGATTGTAAATATAAAAAAGGATTTACAAATTAAAGATGTCGATACACTATGAACATTTGCAGTACCGCTTATCTTTTATTGTTCAAAGATATTCCTTAATAGCTAAATGAGAATCCCGAATTGAAATAAATTGAGTATCTTTTAATTAAGGTTTTTAGTTTTATATGCTTTTAATTTCCAGCAATTAAAATGCATATCTTTAGAAATAAAAATTGGTAATGTGCATTTACTAATTGGAGATTTTCTACTGAGATTTCGGTCAATTTTTGGACAAAGAATTTCCAGGATTGTGGAAATCGAATTTGGAAATATATTGCATATCTTGAGAATATTTTCGGTTTTGGAAATTCCTTGGTGTCCAAACTTCCTTGGTCTATAAATATTGAAGTTTACATTTCAAGCAAACTAATCTTCAGAGCCAGCAAAACTACCTTATTGTGTTGTTACTGGTGGAGCCGTCTATTCGGAGAGGAAAGTAACCTAATTAGGAGAAATCTCTTACAACCGCTCGTTCTAAAGACTTCTTTGGGATTGGGAACTCTATGAGTACCGTTATATAATTGTAGTTTATTATTAGTTTTCGATTGATTTGATTGACTAACGGTTGTTGAACTTTGATTGCACTTAGTTTGTTTATGCTTGAGAATCTTCTCTTCTAATATAAGATTCACTCAAACTAGATCGAAGTTTCGACGGGGATCTTTAGACTATTTGTAGATCTAAAGACGTCTTGTGATAATACATTGTTAACTGACTCCGTTCTATGTGTGATTGATCACAACAGATTCAAGTTGATTGTGTGCATGTGTTTATTGAAGATCTAAGAAGATTTGAAGACGAATAAGATTTTTGATTTGGGGTCATAATCCTTGGTGTGCACAAAACTTGATCGGATGGAAAAGGATCCAACTATAATCGGTTTATCTTTGTGATAGATTGGATTGATTAGTTGAGTATATCGGCATCAATACAATTCTTTGTGATTCAAAGTATTGATTGCATAATCTTAACAATTACTTTGGTAGTTGTTGAAAAGATAGATCTAAGGACCTGAAAAAAGAGTTTATTGGGATAAACGGAAGAGCCTTTTGTCAAACTCATATTACTTGATTGAAAAGAGTTGTTACCGAATAGATTTGTTGTTCCTTTACTGTTTGGAATACGAACCAAAGGTATTATTCCAAGTTCGTGACTTATTACAAGTTGGAGGCGCAGGCATACAGACGGAACTAGGTGAACTATAGGTTTAGCTGCTTGGTCTCAACCATACGAAGTTGGTTTAGATTTTGTATAGCGGTTTAATCTTGAGAGTATTCAATTCTGGACAAGGTCCCGGGGTTTTTCTGCATTTGCGGTTTCCTCGTTACCGAAATCTTGTTGTTGTTTTATTTTTCTATTTCCGCAATTATAATTGTTTTAGTTAATAATTAGAATTAAAATACACAAACTTTAATTCCTATTTACCTGGTAGCAATCCTATTGTGTTTGGTTAAGTCTGAACCTATTATCAAGTACACATACTTCGTTGCCGTATTGTCTCCATCTCGTATCCATAGACGACCACACTATGTGTGAACCAATTAGATGTATTGTATCGACTTTGTCCATAGATAATTACTTTCGGAGAAAGGACTTATAGGTGGAAAAGTTTTAGATTGAGGTATATTTGGGTACCCTCGTCTTTTCAATTGGTATCAGAGCAGGCAAACATGAAAAGATCTAACAATCTGTGTTTGGTGCGTTCCAACCTATAAGAAATTGAATCTATGTCTGATTCAGTTAACGTTATGCAAGAGTATGAATACTCAAAAGTCTAAGATGTTACCACTTCGTTAACTCATGATCCAGGAGTTGCGAAAACATCTGTGTCGTTCTCTGATGAAAAAGAAGATGCTGATAAAGAGTTGGTAAAACTCTTAAAGCCTTTAAAATCTCCATCTACAAATGTGTTAATATTAAAGACAGGGTCAAATCTTCTTAAGAATGAGATCAAAGATAAAGACATTCAACTGAATATTCCAGCCAAAGAGAATATGGATCTCACTGTCAAATTAGAAGCTCTTAGTAAATATCTTACTTAAGATAAAGAGACACGTCCTATAACTCTGACTAATTAAGTTGTTTTGATTTCTTCTGATTTTGAGGAAACTAAAAGTCCTTGGTCGACTTTTACATACTTTGTTAAAACCGGTTTAGTCACATCTGAAACAGATCAAGATGATGATAGTTTTCCTAACTACATCAAGTCAGAGGATGAGAAACCATCTTCTACATCTACTGATGATCAGACGAAATCTTATCCAAAGGAAACTTTGAAACGATTCCGTGAACTTGATATTAAGGAATACATTTTTCAGTCACTTGACAGGAAAATTATACTTCTTCAAATACGGTGATAAAAATATTAAAGGAAGTTTCTTGCCTTAAAAAACTGAAAGATCATTCCTTAGTAGAAAGACAGAACATACCACTACCCGATAAGATCAACTCAAAAGAATCATAGGAAAGAATTGATAATCGCTTCTGGAAAAAGGTTCCTCCTCACCCGTATCGAAACAATTCTTGTTTTGATTAAGAATGATTCCAGAAGAAAGTGAAAGAGAGAATCTCTGCCAATAGAAACAATTAGGAATTTCCGATAATTTTTTCAGATAATCATACTGATGTGCATCATAAGAAAATCCTTAGAATGAGAAAATCATATGAAAATCTCATTGATAGAATTAAGAGAGATTTATCCATCTCCGAAAATTCTTACATCAGTATATATTCTCCACAAGATCATATGTCGAGAGTTAGAAAAGATCATTATTCTGGGAGAAAATATTTAGGATAGAAATTCCCAAAAAGAAACATGAACTATGTTTCTGATACTCGTTGTAAGCTAGAAAGCGCTTACTCCGATACAACTTAGTTGTATCTAATTTGTTCGCTCTCATCCTCCTTCGTGCTCTTAATTATGGATGGGAAAAGCACAATAAAACGATAGCATATTTTTTTGTGTGCTTGTTTATTAGAAAAATCTGTGACATGTTATGGACGACTGTGAATCCATGTCTGTCTAAAAAATGTTCATGTTTATCATGATCTTCCAAAAATAGGTTTTATTTAGAATTTTCGAATTTTAATAAACCTTCCAGCATGAGAAGTTCGGACAAAGGAAACAAAATATATTTTTGTAATATTTTCGGAATTTCCTGATATTTTCGGTCCAAAAGTTGTCTCTTCTTTAAGAGAAACTATCTCTTGCCTGTATTTTGAAACCCTGGTCAATCCTTATTTAAATAACCGAGCATGCCTCCAATAACTCGCAGTGTCACAAAGGCTAATAAGGAGGAAGCTCAAAAGGTTAAGGATTGTCAAGGAATCAACACAGAAAGGAAGAAGAAAAACATATCAAAAATCATGTCTGATTATGATTCTGATAGTTCCGTTGGATCACAAGATGAGTCATGTATGTTGGCTTACAATTTACAAGATCCAACCAAAACAAAGTGGATTCGTTCTGATAGTATGATTGACCATATCCAAGGTTTTGAAGAATTAAGAACGAACCTCGTAATGACGGTTCAAAATCAAAATTGGCTCAAAGATAAAATAGAGGAAACAAAAGATGATCTTGCTGATATCAAGGTTCAACTTGAAAAACATGAGAAACAAGAAGTGGTTGCAGACAAGTCTCTTGAGACATGCTTCAAAAGTTTGAACACTGAAGAAACCTCAGTGAACAATAAGAGCACCACTAGAGATTCAGTTATTTGCTGTAATACTTAATCAAAGAAAATAGACATCAATGTTTGATTTCTTTCAATAATTGTATAAGGTATATTTTATGAATAAAACTATCTTTTATGAATAAAATTATTAGTTTATAATTTTTCTTGTGATAGTTTTTCTTTGTACAATTACTTTGGTAGTTGTTGAAAAGATAGATCTAAGGACTTGACAAAGGAGTTTATTGGGATAAACATAAGAGCCTTTTGTCAAACTCATATCACTTGATTGAAAAGAGTTGTTACCGAACAGATTTGTTGTTCCTTTACTGTTTGGAATACAAACCAAAGGAATTGTTCTAAGTGCATGACTTATTACAAGTTGGAGGCGCAGGGATATAGACGGAACTAGGTGAACTATAGGTTTAGTTTCTTGGTCTCAACTATACGAAGTGGTTTAGATTTTGTATAGCGGCTTAATCCTGAGAGTATTCAATTCTGGACAAGGTCCCAGGGTTTTTCTGCATTTGCGGTTTCCTCGTTAACAAAATCTTGTTGTGTGTTTTACTTTTCTATTTCCGCAATTATAATTGTTTTTATTATAATTATAGGTAAAATACACAAACGTTAATTCCTATTTAATTGATAGCAATCCTATTGTGTTTGGTTAAGCCCGAACCTATTATCAAGTAAACATACTTCGTTGTCCAATTGTCTCGATCTCGTATCGATAGACGAGCGCACGAAGTGTGAATCGATTAGCTGTATTGTCTCGACTCTGTCCATAGAGAATCACTTTCGGAGAATGAAATTATAGGTGGAAAAGTTTTAGATTGAGGTATATTTAGGTACCCTCGTCTTTTCACATTCTCCCGAAAAAAAACACAAATACATTAGAAGATACAAAAACTTAATCATTTTTGAGTATAACACCAAAAAAAATTTCTGAATAAAAGACCATACAAACCCAATAAAAGCAATCATATGATAATGCTAATTGTATAATCAATTCACTTAAATTTATAATTTTCCGTAAAAAACAAGTGAACTAAATGGTCATGTATATCCAGTCTCCTACTGTACGTACAGACTATTAGTATTCCAGGAGTCCAATTTTGGGATAGAATTAAAATTTCTATTGAAGTGGGGTTTACTTAAAAGACCAAAATTAGCCATATCAATAATCATGCGATGATGCAAGATGCTCCCCGTCAATAGCTTAGTTGAATAATCTCACTCAACTGACCATATAAGATCTATGAACACGACACAATAGGGGAGGTAGAGAATGATACAGACCCCAGCTCTCATCCGATTGATCCCATTTGTGTGTGCAAGCACGTAACCACGCGACTCTGTAGGACCTGAATCAAACAACCAAAAATAAAACAATCAAATATTGAGTACATTAGATTGCATGGTAGAAATAAACACAGGCATTACACAAGAATTGAGCTTACGTGAATATTCAGAACACGGTTCAGAAACAGAACACAGTAGCGGAATACATGGTGAGAATCACTTCCCTTATCAGTTCATCTGGCAACCTGCAGTCCCACCAAAAATTAATATATTGATGTGGTGTCTGGTGCATGGTAAGCTTAATATCATAGACATTCTTCATCAAAAGAGTTGCGCTTTCTGTGGTAGTAGTATTGAGTCGCAAGACCATCTATTTCTGCATTGCAAAATTTCTTATAAGATGTGGTGTGCTCTTACCTCAAGTACAGGTTGGACGTGGGTATTGTCGGGTTTCATGCGAATTCTAGTAGAGACTTGGCATACCAATCGCTTCTCTCAATCCGGAAACTTCATCTGGAGATTAATTCCAACGGCAATTGTAAACATCATTTGGAGAGAAAGGAATTGTAGAAAATTTGAGGAAGGCTACCTTTTCAAAACTGATGATGATCTCATTCATGGAGCTAAATCATCAGTTTTAGCGTGGGCTGCTGCTGCAGGCCATCGATTTCATTTGAACATCTCCAATATGGTGTTGTCTAATTGGAATGCAATCTTCATGTAATTTTTAGATTTTTGTTTTTATTTTCTTTTTCTTTTGTTTTAATCTGCCTCTGGGAGAACTCATTGTAAATTCCCTTACATAATATTTTCTCTTTCGATCAAAAAGAAAGAAAAAAAGAAAAAATGACTTTTTGGCAGATTCTTTGGCTAGCCTATGACAGAATCAGTCTATAGGCGTTTCTTATTTTATATTATTTTCTTGCCTTTTACTTATTTTATTCATTAGGCTTGTAACTTGAGCTGGTTTTGGCTGTTTACTTGTATTGAAGGATTATTATCAAAATTTGATACAAGAAAAGATGAAACTCTACTAGGAACAGAAAATAAAAAACATATATAATGCTGAGATAAAATGATGAACAAGATATCTGGTGCTTGAAACTAATAAAGAGTCTATGATGATCACTTTATGTTGGAAAATTGAGTACGATTTTGTATGCTGAGATTTTAGACTTTATGTTTGGATTTGGGTTGTACATAATGGTTTGGGCTTAATCTTAATTTAGTCTGTTAGTTAAGTTAAGTCAGTTTTAGTTTCACGGTTGAAACTAAATGAAACCTAAAACCAAAAACGTACAGGGAATTCAATTAGGAATTCAAAAGACGCAATCCTTGGAAAAATCCTTCTAGCATCATGACTTTTAATTGAAGAGGTATTTGAAGCATCATGATTCTTCATGAAGAGGTATTAGTAATTTCTATAAAATACCCTGCACACACTTAGAAAAGATCAATCAATTAGAAACCTAATTATCATCCTACTGCATTCTAAAATCATCAATTTAGTTTGTGTTCAAGAGAGAGTTCATCACTTTAAGTTTGGTTCGCCGTTTCTCGAAGTTTGGAGTGCTACTACATCGAGAAGATAGTCGTTGTATCCTGAGAGACAGATGTAGTTGTAGGAAATCCTACATTACACCCCTCATATGATTTCATTAACATTCAACTCATTTTTAGATTAAAAATCTTAATTTTATTGATAAATCTTTGAACAATCTTACAAGAAAAGATAAAGGAATCAAGAATAACCACTGCTCTAGATTTTCTCTCTCCTATTTACTTGTTTCTTCCTCAAAAAAGATCTCTCCCTCTCCTTTACAAGTGAACGACTTTTTATAGGGCAATACATAGTGGATGACAGCTAATTTGTCCTTTATTTTTGGATATGGCTTGCGACATTCTCGCAACCTTACAAATGTTAATCTCGCAAACTCTCTAATTTTCGCAGGACCATCACATCTTTCTCATGATTTTAGCTGACGTCGTTTATTATATCGTTTCTGAAATTGTTCTGCGACGCTGTTGTGTTGTGTTGTTGATAATTTCGCAGAGACATTATTGCTGCGAGATTATGATCCTACATCTTGCCTCTTCTCATATCTTCTCTGCGACGTAGAGAATGATGTGAGAAATGTCGCAGTTATCCATCATTTCATATTTTGTATTTATCACACGTATCCTTTTTCCGGTCTGTTTCTTGACACATCTTTTGTAACTGCTGCTTTTTAACCGCTTATATCTTTCCGC
This sequence comes from Papaver somniferum, assembly GCF_003573695.1. NCBI lineage: Eukaryota > Viridiplantae > Streptophyta > Magnoliopsida > Ranunculales > Papaveraceae > Papaver > Papaver somniferum. Next base: position 235,200,480 of record NC_039358.1, read on the forward strand.
ATTTATCGTGTTTATCTTTTCAAGAAAAAATTTCCTCTATATATACTCTTTCTCATTCTCTTTTATTTTCTCTGCAACTTCGTCATTCTTATTCAAATTCCATTATTGCAACCTTTCTTCTTTCTTCTTCTTTCAATCTTTTTAAGTTCTTCTTCATCTTCATGTTGTTCCCTCTGTAGATATTCATCATTCGTAATTTTCTTCGAAATAATCTTCCTGCTACTGTTTCCATGGATTCATCAAGGTTAATTTTTTATTCTTATGGGTTTTGCTGAAATTGATCTTGCTTACTGCCTTATTTGATGTTGTTTATGTGATTCCCATACTGTTGTTATTTCAGCAAAAGCGCCTCCAACACTAAATTTACGGTTCGGAACCCTAATATTCCCAAACCGCAGCATAAGATTGTTGTACATAGAAGAAAGTCTGTGAATCAGAAGGTAGTAAGAAACATTATTCTTTTCTAATAACAATATTGTTGCCTCTGTTTCTTATCTGGATTGTAATTCGCAGGGTGATAAGGATGTCAATAAACCTCTCAAGAAATCTCGCCACCTTAAAACTGTTGAAACCTCTGTTCCATTCCACTTACTTATCTCTTCTAAATCTCCTGCAACATCTTCGATAAACCATCATCTCCAATTCGCGAAAAAGTTTCCTCAGACTTCATTTCTTCAACTGACCTTTCAATGATTGAAACCCCCATTATTGATCCTTCTGTGAATGAAACTTCTTCTCTTCCTATTGATAGTGTTTCTCAACCTTCTATCATTGTCAGTTCTCTACCTGAGCCTCTTCCCTTTTCTAAAGAAACCGTGGAAGGAATAGATATTGCTTTCAAAGTTTTGTCTGAAGTCCTGGATGATGGCAAATAATCTTCCATTGATCCTGTCAAGTCTAGTATTTGCGAAATTTTGAGTACGTATTTCGGTTCTGACAGAGCTGCTTCACAAACAGCTTTGGAAAAAGAGTATAATGCTCTTCGTCTCGAAAATCAAAAGCTTCAAAATGTTTTGTTGGATCGTGACAACCTTCGCAAGAAGAATGATGAATTGAGAGGTATGATTTTCTTATCTGTGTCTTCAATTTTCCTTTTTAATGGTTTTATCCTTCCCATATTTAATTATCCTTGAAATCCCTCTTTCGCATGTTAATCCTTAAACCAGAAACGAATAACGGAGAGATATCAATTTGAATCTGTTGTTGAAGAAGCCCGTGTTGATAAAGAGATTTTGATGGATCAATATAACCAATTAGATAACCTTTATTCATATTCTCTTGATCATATAAGTAATCTTACAAATGAAAATACCCAATTAGTTCAAAGGCAAGATTTATTAAGTAATGAAATATCTCGCCTTTCTTATTCTTTAACTAAAGATAATTTAGGGATGGAAACTTTATCAGATGAGAATAAAACCTTATCTCAAGAGAAGTGAACTTGTTTAAACAAGATGGCGATATCTTCGCAACAACTTAGCATTATTCAGAAAGTATGTGATGACCAAGAACAATCTCTTCGCTCTTTGAGAAATGAACTTAAAGAAGTAACAGAGTCATCTATTGCTGAAAGAGATACACTCATTCAAGGTAGAATAGCTTTAAGTGTAAAGGCGAATCAACTTAAAGAACAATATTCCAAATTAGAAGAATCTTATTCTTCTCTTGCGAAGAAAAATGCCTTTCTTATTTCTAAAGAAAAAAATCTTCAGTCTCGACTTAAAGGTTTAGTTGGAGATAAATTTGATGATGTAGTGGACCGTTGGGAGAATAGTTGTCTGACCTTGATTCAACACCTTATTTCGCAAAAGGAAAGTATTCATAATTGTTTGACTGCCTTAATTATCTTTTCTTTGTCATATCTTTTTGAGTTCTTCATCTTATTGAAATTTTGTATTCTACCTTTCGCAGAGTCTGAGAAGAATCTTCATTCCTCCATTTCTTTTTTGGAGGCTAAATATGCCAAAATTTGCAAAGAAAATGCATTACTCGTCTTTGTCCTTACTGGTTCTCGCGACCGAGCAGAAAGAATACTTGATTATCTTGCTTATTTTAAGGATATTCAAAATAGGAATCATCAGAGAGCACTTCTTCGTCAATTTCATCTCCGGGCTGAAGTCCTTGTAAATGATATTTTATTGTCTAAATCTCTTCCTCCTACATCCATCGAACCTTTGGAAGTATATGATGATGAAGGTTCTCGTCCTGATGATAGTGATTATGATTATGAAGGTGGTGCAGAGGATAATTTCTTGGAAAATGAAGAAAAAATTACTTCTAAGGAAGCATCTGCTGGTGTTAATCAAAACGAAAATGAAAAAGAAATCTCTTCTGAAGAAGTAATTTGCTAGCGATAATCAAGGTGCTAATAAAGGCGAAGATCATAATCGAAATGAAGGAGAGGCTTGCAATAATGAGAACATTGGCGAAGAACGTCTATTATCTCCTTCTACTGGAATTAATACTGAAGCATGATCTTCTTATCTAGTTCTATCTTCTTGAATTGTCTTATCTTATTACTTTTGGTGAATAATATTCTTCAACCAACTTTGGAATCAATTTTCCCTTTTAGTATTTTGTTGGTGAGAAAGAGAATGCTTCTTGTTTATTGATTCCCATACTTGCCTCTCATTATCTTTCTTGCGAAAAATCATCTGTTATGAATACTTATAAATATTTTGTTTTGTCATGTGGTCTTATTTTGCCTTCCTAATTAAAGGTCTTATTACGCCACCTCTTGTCATTGCGACAAAATCTCACGACGTCCTTGCATTTTCATGCAAAAACTCATTGATCTTGCCTTATCTTTTTCTTTTGTATTGTGGCCTCTTCAGGAATGTTGCGACAATATGACAGACCTAAATATTCTTGCAAAAATAAAGCCCCATGACATTGCCGTCTTGCGATGAAATCGCAGGACGTCTTCGCACTTTCATGCGAAAACCCATTGATCTCGTCTTATCTTTTTCTTTTGTATTATTTCCTCTCCAGGATTGTTGCACAAACATGACAAGCCTTAATATATCCTTACGAATAAAAAGCCTCATGATATTTGCGTCTTAAGACACTTATCATCTCCCTAATGGAGGGTGTCGCCCTTATCCCCCCCTTGGTTTCCCCTTCAAGGAGGCGTACTTCTACCAAACAAGGTTAGTTCCTCCCATCCAGTCTTAACAACAACCAGTTGTTTTCGCAGCCTCTTATCCCTTTTACCTATAGGGATTATGGTTACGAGACTGCATCCTAAGTGGGGTTTTCTTCAGGCCGAGTGCAGTATAAGCCAAGACTTGTCAAGAATGGCAAGGTACGCTTCAAACGCCCCTGACACTCTTGACTCAACCGTGTACCTCGGCGCCTTGATCAGATCTGCACTCCTTGGGAGAGTCCTTATTACCTTAGTCGCCCAACCTAAGTCATATGCTTAAACTGAGAATCCAAGGTGCCTCTCCCGGATGGGATTACTGACCCCAAATCTCCATGACTCAGGTTCCGGTGGCGGTGTAGCCTTTTCCTGAGCCATGCAACAGGTACCTCCTTATATGACGTACTTTTGGTCTTACATTTGCCTCTTGCGAAATTTTATTCGCGAACTAGGGTGTACGCAATAAAGGTTCGCCCCTTTCTTTTATGTCATTGTTCTGTGATTATCTATGCGAAAGTTTCGCACATCATGATCTTGTTTTGATATGAATAATCTTGCAATTATTCTTTCAGAATCCATAACTTCTCAAAGCTTCTTAAGGATAATATCTTTTTAAGTACAACATGTTCCATGGTCTGTCAAGTCTATTAACAACATCTATACCTTCTAGATCCATTAATCTATAAGCTCTTGTTCCAACTATCTCCTTAATGATGTAAGGTCCATCCCATTTTTTCGCTAATTTTCCACCATTTTCTCGCTCATATATTGGTGTCTCTGGCAGAACTAAATCTCCTGGTTGGAATTCGCGTACTTTGACACGTTTATTATATTCTCGGGCTAATCTTCGCTGATAATTCTCCATATGTTGTAAAGCTTTTTCTCTTATTTCATCTAATTCATCAAGTTTGTTTAAGATCAAACCCGCACTAAGATTTTTCTCCCAAGCTTCTCTCTTTGTTGTCGGAATAACAACTTCTGTTGGTAACACCGCTTCAACTCCGTATGTTAAACAAAAAGGTGACATTCCAGTAACTTCTCTTCTAGTTGTATTATAAGCCCATACTGCATTATGTACTTGTTTGCACCATGCTCTGTGATGCCCTTCCAATTTCTTCTTTAATATATTTGCAATTGTTTTGTTTGTTGCTTCTACCTTCCCATTAGTTTGTGGATACAAAGGAGTAGACTTTCCACATTTTATCTTAAATGCATTAAGTAACATTTCTATGTTCTGTCCTTCAAACTGTTTCCCATTATCAGATACCAACTGCGCAGGAATTCCGAATCTGCAAATGATATTTTCGATTATGAATGTAAAGATATATTTGTCGCAAATATGCTGTACTGCCTTCACTTCTGTCCATTTTGTGAAATAATCTGTTGTGAATATTAAGTATCTTCTTTGTCCAGAACCTGGTAAAAATGGCCCCACAATATCTAAGCCGCACTTTCCAAAAGGCCACACACTGGTTGAAGATGACAATGGTGCTCCAGGTGCATGTATTTTCTTTTCATGCCGCTGACAAACTTCCTAACATCTTGATATTTGTTTTGCATCTTCGTGCATGTATGGCCAGTAATAGCCTTGCATTTTTGCTCTATGTGACAAAGATCTTCCCCCGCTATGATTGCCAGTATCCCCACTATGCAACATTTTTAGCACTTTTTCTCCTTCCTCTCATGTCAAACATCTGAGTGATGGTCCATTAAAGGATTTTTGGTATAGCAGCCCATCTCTTAATTCATAATTCGTTGCGCGTCTTTTTAACTTGTGTGTTTCCAATCTATTTCTTGGTGTTTCTCCTTTCGCCAAATATGCATGAAGTTCCGTTCTCCAATCTGCGATATTGTTCGTTTGTTCTTCTTCTTCACCGTCTATTATCATCACGTCCACTTCTTCTTCTTCATTATTGATTGATGGTGACAAAAGTGTTTGTATTTTTATCCATCTCGCAGTTGGATCTGTCATCATGCTTGAGATGAAAGCAAAAGCGTCTGCCAGTCTGTTATCCTTCCTTGAAATGTGCCTCCATTTTATTTTTGGGATTTTCGCTGACAATTCTTCAACGAGCTTCTTGTATTTCTTCAAGGATGGTTCATTTGTAGTATACTCTCCCTTTATTTTGCGAATAACTTGCTGCGAATCACTAGTGATCCTGGCATTTTCTAGTTTCATTTCTATTGCGAATTTTTAGGCATGTATCACAGCTTCATATTCCGTTTCGTTATTAGTGGACGCGACTTCCAATCTGAATGAAAAAATCATATTTATTCCTTCTGGAGGAATTAAAACAATTCCAACTTCATTACCTTCTTCATTTGATGATCCATATACCAATATCTCCCATCTATTTGGTTTTGTTAATAAATCTTCTGGATCTCCGTGTTCTTCTTCTATATCCATCATTTCTTCTACCGCTTCATCTTCTTCTAAAGGAAATTATGCCAAGAAATCTGCAACAACTTGTGATTTTGGTGAAGACAAAATTTCATATTTAATATCAAAGTGGCCTACTTGTGCATTCCATCTCTCCACTCTTCCTGATCTTTTAGAATTCTTCATCACTGATTCAATTGGTACTTTCGTTAATACTTTTATCTTGTGCGCTTGAAAATTTATGCGGAGCTTAAATGATGCATAAGCTAATGTTAAGATCAACTTCTCAATCTTTGAGTAATTCTTCTCGACAATATTAAAAGTTTTGCTAATGTAATAAATGGGTTTCTCCACTCCTGCGTCTATTCGCATTAACAACACTTAATGCATGCGACGTCGTCGCAAGATAGATCAATAATTTTTCTCCTGATTCTGCTTTTTGTGAAATAGTTGTATTCATAAGATGTTTTTTGATCCCTTGAAAATATTTTTCGCATTCATCAGTCCATTTGAATTTCGCACCCTTCTTAAGTATATCGAAAAAATATTTGCATTTGTCTGATGATCGCGAAATGAATCTCCCCAGCGAAGTTAGAAGCCCATTCAACTTCTGTACATCTTTTATTGTTGCTGGTGTTGGCATGTCACGAACTGCTTGAACTTTTTCTGGATCAACATGTATTCCTTCCTTTGACACAATGTAGCCTAAAAATTTTCCCGATGCAACTCCAATAGTACACTTCTCAGGATTCAGTTTAATGTTATACCGCCACATTTGTTCAAAAATCTCCCTCAGGTCCTGTACGTGGTCTTTGTCTTCTTTACTCTTTACTAACATGTCGTCCACGTATACTTCTAATGTTTTGTGTATCCATTTTGCGAACACCTTCTTTACCATTCTTTGGTATGTCGCTCCCGCATTTTCGCAAACCAAATGGCATTTTCGTGTAACAGTATAAACCTCTAGGGGCGAAGAAAGCAGTATGTTCTTGATCTTCTTCAGCGAGAGGTATTTGGTTATACCCTTTGTACCCATCTAAAGACGATACCCTATCATTTCCCGTGCGAATTCCACCATTTGAGGAATATCTGGTAACGGAAAACTATCTTTAGGGCAAGCTTTGTTTAAATCAATGAAATCTATGCAAATCCTTATTCCTTTGTTTTTCTTTGGGAAAATGACCATATTCGCTATCCATTTTGGGTATTTAGCTTCTCTTATGATTCCCGCATCAAGCATTTTCTGTAGTTCTTCTTCTATTTGGGAATGGTAAGCTGTTGCGATTTTTCTTATTCTTTGTTTAAATGGTCTCACATTCTAGTTAATCTCCAATTTTTGGCATGCAATTGATGGATCTATTCCCGGTATCTCATCCATGCTCCCTGCGAAAACGTCTTTATATTCTCGCAAAAGGTTAATAGTTCTTTCTTCTTCTTCTATATCCATCTTGGTTCCAATTCTCAATATTAGAGGTTCTTCTATAGTCCCAACGTTTATTTCTTTTGTTGGTTCTGCGGCAGTGTAACTAGACTTGGGTTCTCCCATTGGTGTTGGTTCTTTTATTGTTTTCACAGGTCTTTCTCCTTCTTCTGAAATTTCACTGGGCATTCCCTTGCCTTCTTTTTCCCTTATCATATATACTCTAAATTCTTCTTCTTTCTTTGCTTCCTTTGCCAACTTTCTGCGAAATTGTTTCCTTTTTGCTTGTCCTTCATAATGCTTTACTTCAATTTGATGACATAATTTCGCATTGTCAACATCTCCTTTGATTTCACCTATTCCATTTGGTGTGGGGAATTTAATACATTGATGCAACGTTGATACTACAGCTTTTATCGCATGTATCCATGGTCTTCCTAGCAACATATTATATGGTGATTCCATATCCACTACGCACAGTGTTACGTGTGTTTCGATCTCTCCTAGTGGAATTCGTACCACTATTTCTCCTTTAGGTTTTGTTATGGATTTTCAAAAGCCTTGAACAAAATATGTTGAACTGGACATTTCTTCATCCTTAAATCCCATTCCCCTGAATGCATGATAAAATATTATATCCATTGAACTTCCTGTATCGATTAAAGTTCTGTTCAATATCCATTCTCCCGTGGATTTTGTTGTTGTCTCCTTCTCTTTTCGCGTAATAGGCACTGTAATAAGCAATGGAGATATGTGGTTCAAATTTTCTTTTGGTATTTCTGTCTCCATGAATGTAATTTTTTGCTTTTCGGAATCTTTCAAGGGTGATGTCTTTTCTACCGCCATAACCTTCCTTCCTTCAAAATTTCGTTTATGTATTCTTCCTTTGATTTTTTCATGGAATTCATTAACCATTGTTTTTGTTATCATATTACACTCCAATATTTTGTCATCTTCATTGACTCTAATCATTTTTATTTTAACTGTTTCACTGATTTATTTAATCACTTTCTTGATTTGAACAATCTCAACAACAATCTTCAACTTTCGATCTTTAGTGTCCCTGTTTCTAGCGCCATTATGTAGTTGCAGGAAATCCTACACTACACCCCTCATATGATTTCATTAACACTCAACTCATTTTTAGATTAACAATCTTAATTTTATTGATGAATCTTTGAACAATCTTACAAGAAAAGATAAAAAAATCAAGAATAACCACTGCTCTAGATTTTTTCTCTCCTATTTACTTGTTTCTTCCTCAAAAAAGATCTCTCCCTCTTCTTTACAACTGAACGACTATTCATAAGGAAGTACATAGTGGATGACAGCTAATCTGTCCTTTATTTTCGGATATTTACTTGTTTCTTCCTCAAAAAAGATCTCTCCCTCTCCTTTAAAACTGAACGACTATTTATAAGGAAATACATAGTGGATGACAGCTAATCTGTCCTTTATTTTCAGATATGGCTTGCGACATTCTCGCAACCTTACAAATGTTAATCTCGCAAAATCTCTAATTTTCGCAGGACCATCACATCTTTCTCATGATTTTAGCTGACGTCGTTTATTATATCGTTTCTGAAATTGTTCTGCGACGCTATTGTGTTGTTGATAATTTCGCTGAGATATTATTGCTGCGAGATTATGATCCTACAACAGACGTCGATAATCCGTAAGTACCAGTGTGGGATGAATCTGTCTTATGACTAGATGATATAATCCTTTCCTCGACTTTGGTTTCATTTAATTGAGTTTGCCTTTCTCTTCTTCTCTGTTTGTTTTATTGCAGTTTATACACAAGGTTGCCAACACCTTATATATAAAAGCCTCAGTGCTGAGAAAAAATAGTAAATCATTTTCTTTTTCCATGTGTTATTCAATTCGAACACTAAGCCCCAATAACTATTACCAAAGCATGAACAATAGAATCATATGGAACCCAAAGATCATCTGATAAATCGAACCAACACTAATTAGATTTTCCGAGGTAGAAGTCGTATTGGCTGCCCTTTAGCCGGCAAAGGAAAGGGGCAGACTTTTAATTTTTCATCACCAGGAATCAGCTTCTCCCACTCGTACCTTCGCACAACATGGTGCTGGAACATGAGCATTTGCACTCGAGCATACTCTCTTCCAGGACACATTCCAGGTCCTCCTCCAAACGCTACAAACGTGTATGGAGCAGGTCCATTCCCTTGGAATCTAGACGGATCGAACTTCTCAGGATCTGGAAAATATTCTGGATTTTTGTGTGTCGAAATTGCACTCCAGTATAACTGTACGGGTATGAAATTATAGAGAAACACAAGTTTCAATATATGCGCTAAATTCTTCATTTGTAAAATAGATGCCAAACTAATAAATGGTTACCTTCCATCCTCTGGGAATAAAATATCCTGCATAGGTGAAGTCAGCCGATGCCTCGGTGAAAGCTCCTTGGAGAGGTGGTGCAAGTCGCAATACCTCGCAAATTACATTCCAAGAGTATTTCATTTTTTGTGTATCATCTAAATTTAGCAACTCTCCTGTTGCTTTAGCATTCGCAATCTCGTTCTGCTCTGTTATACACAGAGCGAATTACAAAACATGAAAAGCAGAAAATAAAATAAAATAAAATAAATAATTTTAGTTTCCTAGATAACATAGATATGTACCCATATGTGGAAGTTAATTGTTGGAATACTTACCCCGAAAGACCTCATGGAGAACATGTGGAAGCTCAACAAGATACTTTATAAGGACTGTAATAACAGTACTTTGTGTGTGATATCCAGCGATGATTATAGGAAGTACCAAGTCCGCAAGGTACTTCGGGTAAATGAATGTCTTTGTTTTCTTATTGTTGTTCTCAATATCAGCACAGATGCCTTCGACGTGTTCAGTATCATCATTTTCTTTGCAAAATAGAATCATCTGCGACAGCAAATCTTGTGCTGGTAGAACTGAAGCCGAGGGTGACAATTCGTTCATCATCTTCTCCATCAGCTCATCCTCTTTAAAAAGATGCATCTCATCCATCCTCTGCTTGATTATTTTTGCAAATTCTTTTCGGATAATTTCAGACACTTTGATGCCCCGATATAATGGTGTCCCGGGTAAATTAATGGGTATAGTTAAGATTCCATCGCTGACCACATTGAAGAGCTTGAGTAACACATCAACCCGAGCTTCATCATTGATGCTCAAGAACAACAAACATGCAGATGAGAAATCGTAAATCTGAATTAAAGGATACACAACAACTTCCTCCTTGTTATCCCAATAAGCATCGAAATGTTTCCTTGCCAGAGAATCCATCACGCCTACGTACCTCCGGAGCATATCTAGTTTCATAATCAAAGGAAACAACTTGCTACGAAGGTTCCTAGATACTCGTTGTGCCGCGGGTGAGGCAGCATCTTCTATAAACGGTACAATCTTACGAACTGATTTAGGCCACCACATCTTTACGAGTTTGTATTCGTTTGAGAATAAGAACTTGTTACCAGCAGCACCACTGAATACAGTCACATTTTCTCCATATAATGAAGTTTTAAAGACTTCCGAATAGTATTTTCGAATCCTATCCTGAAAGAATTGCTCTGGAATACCTTTCATATTTTTCCGAAGAAAATCTATATTTTCTCCAACGATTTGTGCCCACCCAGCAGACCCAGGTGGGTGAACTGCTGCTATTCCATCATGTTGCTTTTCCTTCTTCTTTAGAGAATCTAGAGACAAACAGAGGACTGCTACTAAGAGAAAACTCATGCATATCTTCAATATCAGATCATCCATTTTTGCTGCTTTAATGTGGTTGGAAATTGCTAATGATTAAAAGCACACTATCATGAGCATAGACAAGATGCTTATTTATATAGTATGTATATATCTATGCATGAATAACACGCGGGTCTGTATTATACACATTAGTAAATTGGTTCCGCCTTCTTATGTATGTACATTTTAACACGAGAGACAAGATTGAGCTCTCAACGACAATATTAGCATCTCCAATTCAACTATGCCAGAGTTTACCGCTGCATAATAGAATATATTTTCCCTTATTTACCGGTCACAGGATATTCTCATTGATTGACCGTAATCATAATAATATATATTGCCTAACATCCCTCTAAGGAAATTAAGGCATGTTTTACGAAAACCAACATGGTATCATCCTAACTACACGATCCTCTTCTTCCTCTTCCATTTTCTCTTCTTCTTCAACAACAACAACCATGGCAGGAGATAAAAAGACACTACACCCGGCGTTTACTATCAACAACATTAAAACCCTCATCCCTATTCTCCTAGATATCAAACAGGATGAATACTCTTCTTGGGTTTTTTTGTTCGAGCTCCATCTTCAGGCTCATCGCCTTCTTTTTCTCATCAATGGATCCGCACCACCACCGGATGTCGACGCTCCCACCGTGCTTCAACTTGACGCTCTCTGTCGTCAATGGATGTTCTCCACCATGGCCAAGGATTTAATGCTCACCGTCCTGAAATCTGGCAAAACTGCTCAAGAGATTTGGAATCATCTCAAGAAACTTTTTCAAGACAACAAAGGTAACCGCGCTGCGACTCTTGAACGTCAGTTTGTTAACCTTAAGTTTGTTGATTGCACTAGTATTGATGATTACTGTGATAAACTTAAATCCATATCCGATCGATTATGTGATCTTGATTTTCCCATGGATGATAAACGACTTGTGATTCAACTCGTCAACGGCCTTCCGGAGGAATACAACACGGTGGCCTCCTTTATCCAACAAGTTATGCCTACATTCGATGCCGCTCGCTCACAGCTGCGAACCGAAGAGATCCGCCGCTCTCAACAGACCTGTCCGTCTTCTCCTACAGTGCTTGCAGCTACAGCTTCGACCACAGATCGTGGAACTCAGCGCTCACAGCGCTCAGGCGCAGCCAAACGCAGTGGCAGTCGATCGTCCTCCTCAGCTGCGGCTCCACCACTGCTGCCAACTCCACCGCATATTTACCAACTGTATCGTGCACCAAATCCAGCTTACAGCAATCACTGGACACCACAGTGGGCAACGCCGCCTTGTCCGTATCCCACAGCACCTACGGAAACAGCATGGCAGCAACCTTTCAGTCACGTCTCCTACCGAGGCCGTGGACGCAATGGACAGTCACGCGGTCGACCTTCCAGCATTGGACGTGGACAGGCATATCTCACTCCATCCACGGAATACCTTCATCCCAGTGACATTGTCGAAGCGTACAGCTCCATGAGTTTACACTCACTTGACGACGCTTTTTATATGGATACCGGTGCCACATCGCATCTCACCGCAGACTCAGGTACTCTAAACAATGTTTTTAATACTAGCAATGTTCGTTCCATCTTAGTTGGCAATGGTAACATTATTCCAGTCACTGCTTCCGGTACCAAGTTCATAGACATTCCATCTCGCACCCTAAAGCTAAAAGACACTCTTGTTACTCCTGACATTATCAAAAATTTGGTTTCCGTTCGTAAATTCACCACTGATAATCATGTGTCTGTTGAATTTGACCTATCTGGTTTTTCTGTGAAGGATTTGAGTTCGAGGAAGATTCTTCTTCGATGTAATAGTTCCGGGGAGATTTACCCTATTACTCCTTCTGTCGTGCCACCTTCAACTTCGCTCTTTCCTCATCCGATATCCCTTGTCACGTTCTCCTATGATGTTTGGCACAGCCGTCTTGGCCACCCAGGGAAAGCTATCTTAGATAATTTACGTGCAAACTCTTCAATTCTATGTAATAAAAATCAGTCTACTAAACTTTGTCATTCCTGTCAAGTTAGTAAACATATTCGTCTGCCATTTTCTGATTCAAACTCTGTCACTTTTGCCCCATTTGATATAATTCATAGCGACTTATGGACATCTCCATTGCATGTTGAGACTGGTTTCAATTTCTATCTTATATTGTTAGATGACTTCACAAATTATCTATGGATTTTTCCTCTCAAATTAAAATCCCATGTTTATACCAAGTTCTTAAAATTTCGCTCTTTCGTTAAAACTCAGTTTGAACGAGAAATCAAATCTTTTCAATGTGACATGGGTCGTGAATTCGACAACTCATCATTTCATGATTTTGCTCACCAAAGTGGGTTAGTTTTCCGTTTTTCATGCCCTCATACCTCCTCTCAAAACGGCAAGGCCGAGCGAATGATTCGTCGTGTCAATGACATCACTCGCACGATTATGTCTCATGCCTCGATCCCTCCCACCTATTGGGCCGACTCCCTTCATATGGCCGTCTACCTCCATAACATACTCCCTTCCAAAATCCTCGATTACGCTTCTCCAGTTTCAATTCTTTATCAACGACAACCAACGTACTCTCATATTCATATTTTTGGTTGTCTTTGCTATCCCAACCTATCCTCCACCACTCCTCATAAGATTTCTCCTCGTTCTACTAGGTGTGTTTTTCTTGGTTTCCCAACACATCATCGTGGCTATCGTTGTCTTGACTTAGCCACTCACAAGATCATCTTATCTCGACATGTGACGTTTGATGAAAACGTTTTTCCCTTCAAATAAAAACTTCCCATCGCATCCCACAGTCCAGAGCCTCCTTCCACATCAACTTTCCCTCTTCTTCCCATTCGTCTTCTATATCCAACAACTCCTAACCCTCAGACCAGCCTCCCTCATGCCCAGCCATCTTCCGCCGCTTCTACACAACAAATTTCCGTTGTACAACAACATTCAGCTGCACAGCAACATCCCGTCACCCCTCCACCAGTTCCTGCTGCACAGCAACTACCAGCTACACAGCACAATCCCGTCATTTCCCCACCAGATTCCGCTCCACAGTAACTCTATACTCCTCCCTATCGTCGTTCCCCCACAGCAGCTCGACTCTACTCCACTGCACACCCAGATTCCAGACCTGCAGTTTCTGACAACTGCGATCCAGCAGGGTCTGTCCCTACCACGACCCCTTCCTGCCCTGCCCGGGAAGATACACCATCCTACCCCACTCCGTCTGTCCCTGACACTTCAGTCACCTCTTCTCGACCTGTCACCCGTGCCTCTCGTGGCATCTTTCGTCCCACACATCGACTAAATCTTAATGTGCAAACACCACAACTTATATCCAATCTGCCAAAATCTCACCTTTATGCTCTTCGAGATCCCAACTGGACCAAGGCCATGCTAGATGAGTTCATTGCTATGTTAAAAACACACACTTGGGACCTAGTACCACGACCCCTTGGTGCTCATGTTATTCGCTCCATGTGGTTATTTCGTCACAAGTTTAATGCAGATGGTACATTGCAGCGACACAAAGCCCGTCTTTTTGCCAACGGTGAGTCGCAACAGGTTGGGGTTGATTGTTTTGAGACTTTTAGTCCGTTTGTTAAGCCAACCACTATTCGTACCGTTCTCAGCATTGCCACATCCAGATCTTGGCTGATTCATCAGTTGGATGTCAAGAATGCCTTTCTTCATGGGGACTTGTCCGAGACAGTTTATATGTTTCAACCTCCAGGTTTTGTTGACCCTACTCGCCCTGATTATGTTTGTCGTCTTCGTCGATCCCTTTATGTTCTCAAACAGGCGCCTCGGGCGTGGTTTCAGAGGTTTGCAACTTTCATTACAGGTTGTGGTTTTCGGGGTAGTGTTTGTGATCCATCTCTTTTCATTTACCGGTCTGGTCGGGATACTGTGTACTTATTATTGAATGTTGATGATATCATACTCACTGCCTCTACTGATGCTCTACTATCCCGTTTTATTGACTTGATGAAACGGGAATTTTCTATGACTGATCTTGGCCTGTTGCATCACTTTTTGGGTATTACTGCCACTCGTTCTTCCTCAGGGTTGTTTTTATCTCAGTCGCTCTATACAAAGGATATTATTGCTCGTGCATCCATGACGAACTGCAATCCAGTAGCAACTCCGGTCGACACACATTCTAAGCTGAGCGCTACTTCTAGTCCATCAATTTCGGATCCTACTTTATACAGAAGTCTGGCCGGGGTGCTACAATACCTTACTTTCACTCGACCGGATATCTCTTATGCAGTCCAACTGGTATGTTTATTTATGCACGATCCTCGGGAGCCTCACATGCAAGCCATCAAGTGCATTATTCGATATCTTCAGGGCACTATTGATCACGGTTTGTCACTATCGGTTTCGAATATTTCTGCCCTAACCGCCTACTCTGATGCTGATTGGGCGGGTTGTCCTGACTCACGACGCTCAACCTCTGGTTACTGCATATGTCTTGGGGACAATCTTGTATCATGGTCCTCAAAACGTCAAGCAACGGTGTCCCGTTCCAGTGCCGAAGCAGAATACAGAGGTGTCGCTAATGCGGTGGCTGAAACAACCTGGCTACGGAATCTACTTCTTGAGTTACATATACCATTACGGCTGCTACTATGGTATATTGTGACAATGTGAGTGCTATCTACATGTCTGGTGATCCGGTTCAATATCAACGCACTAAGCATGTAGAGATTGATATCCACTTCGTTCGTGAAAGAGTTCGTATTGGTGACATTCACGTCTTTCACATCCCTTCAGAAAATCAGTATGCTGATATCTTCACGAAGGGTCTTCCACGTCAGTTGTTTCTTAGTTTTCGTTCTTGTCTTAGCGTTTGTTCCTCTCCCGCTCAGACTAAGGGGGTGTAATAGAATATATTTTCCCTTATTTACCGGTCACAGGATATTCTCATTGATTGACCGTAATCATAATAATATATATTGCCTAACATCCCTCTAAGAAAGTTAAGGCGTGTTTTACGAAAACCAACACTGCAATCCTTGCAATAAAAGTGCTATATATCCAGAAGAGTTCCGTCAGATATAGTGACTAAAATATAATTACCCTCGCCTCTAGTAATATTTGGTGCATCTCCGTTTCTTTTTCTTTTTCTTTTACGCTCCTATCGCTTATCAGCTTCCGACAATATAATCATTTTAGCACAAAAAAAAATGCATATGCTAAAAAGCCGGTCGTAATAAATGGTTCCCAGTGAAACAACAGTCGCCATATGTGTGTTTTAGTAACACTTGATGGCGGTTTAATTATACAAAACGAACTTATAGCGACACTACCAAAATAAGTGTCATCTTAGAATTTTTATTTTGCGCTATGGTGACAGAAAGTATCAAGTGTCACCTTAGTCCATCAAGGGTATGGCTCGTTGTTCTAGAGCCACAAAGGCCCACGAACGAGAAGTTGGAGTTTTCATTTATCTATCAGAATCGGTGAAAAATCAACGATTAATTTTTTGTTATCTCAAGTGACGGTAAATAATGGTTTTTGTTTTGTTTTTGATCGATAGGTTGATTCTCTCGATTCTCTAAAGTGCCAGTAGAGAATGACTTTATTATTTTTATTATTTCATCTATGAGTAGCAAATAATGGTTTTTGTTTGGTTTTGATTGGTGGAGTATTTCGTTATGTGGAAATTTCTGAGAACCCAAGTTTGAGTTCTCTCCTTCAGAAACATATCATTAAGAATGTATATATGTGTAGCCCAAAAAATTAGATCTACCGTTAAGATTTGTAGTAGAATTAAATTCAAATTTTCACATTTTAAATGGACTAAATTAACCTTTATCCATAATGTATAATTAACAAAAAAATAAAATAAATCCATAAATAGTTGATTGGTACTAGCGTATTTTGTGGATTTGTTACTCGTTATTTCAATTTGTTACGGATTTTTTACCATTATGGTTAATGGCTTCTCTCTTCTTTCTCTCTTCTCACTCTAAATACAATAATATCTCACCATTAATAAGTTTATGTTGTCTATACCCTAGTTAGCAATTCGGGATTCGGCAAACGTACGGAACGGCAAACGTACGAGTATTATACGGTTTTGTAAAATTCAGATTCGGTCCAAAATTCGGTCAACGGGACGTGATTCGTCATTAATTCGGAACGGCATACGTACGTGTATAATTCGATTTATAAATGTGAGTTCGGCTCTGAAAATTCGGTATCTATATATAACAAATAATTTGTATTTATAAGGTCATAGACCAATTTTTATGCATATGTGTGAGTTATTTAAGGAAAAATAAACTCAATATGATGATATTAATAATATATACAACATTAGTTATCCAAAAGGACGTCGTATGGTGGTTTAGATGCTTGGTTAGTGAGTTTGAGATCTCTCTCACCTTCACCTTCAAATCTCTTCAGTCGTTTTTGTTTCATAAAAATTACAACACGTCTAATATTCGGTCGTGTATGTTCGGGAGGCAGTAAAGCCCAAAAAGTGGAGTCTTTGAAAAGTAAAAGCTAAAGAATTTATGGCGAATTAAGCGGACGTATCATTCGGGATACGTAAAATTCGTGAACGATTCGCGAATAATCCGGGAATGCCACATAATACGCGACTTGGATTCGGAGTTGCAAACGTACGTGAATAAGACGGTAAAATTCGTGATACGGAAAAATTCGCGAATGATTCGCGAATCATTCGCGAACTTACTAACTAGGGTCTATACATGTAAAAGAGAAATGGCAATACACAAGTGAGAATTATACAGATGTCTTATCATGGATATATGGGCTTCCCTCCCTTTTTACTATTGGTCAGATTTAGTCATGGTATAGGCCAACGACTATAGGTAGTTTTTGGTTTTTCATCACCATCGCAACATCGTGAATAAACTCAAAGTTCCACGCCCTCTCCTTTTTTTTTTTTTTTTTTGTTAAAGTTAGATTATCACCGATATCTCATGTGAAACCTAATTTTTATCATTGGAATTTTCTCCATTGTTGGTGATAATTAGCGATTTTTTTTTTACCATTTTGTGAAAATCATAATTATCCCCACTTTTATTCGGTGATAATTGGAGTTAATTTAGGAGTAATAGTCGTGTTTTTCGTTCGGTGATAATCGAAGGTTTTTCAAGGGTGATAATTGGAGTTTCTTTCATATAGTGTGATATATGAGTTTTTTCAAAAAAAATTATTTAGGAGAGGTTTTTAAGTGAGTGAAATGAGGTTGGTTCATATGACGAGAGTATAAAGAGGGACTTAATTAAGGGGAGCTTTTAAAGATTAGATTTAACTGATTTATAACACAAAAATGCCGTCACTCCTAAAATTAGGTAGATTTTTTTAGGGAGGGATTATAGTTTACCTCATTAATGTTTTCTTAATTTAATTAATTTAAATTAGATAAGGTTATTTGTGTAATTAACTCTTGTTCTAATATATGAGATCTTAATGATGAGTTTGTCATAAAGAAAAAGGTAAAATTGGGCTAGAAATATTTTTCCCATTTTCGTTACGGTCACTTAGGAACTGAGATTATAATGTTAAACAACGATTTTACCATTATAGTATAATGACATCGACTAGGAAGATAATGATTTGGATTACCATTTTACCATTATACTTTCGTAAAACACTAATTACATTACATTTTTGACTGAACTGAATGAAATTCGTTTTCCATCAATTGCACCATTGCCATTCGTTGTTTCTTTTCTTCTATTATGTGTTGTTAAATTCATTGAGTGAGTGCCTGTGTTGTGCTATAGATAAACTATGTTATTCTCTGTTGATTCACTAGATATAATCCTTGTCATAATGGCACGGCATCAGAAAAAATAATTTTTGGTTAGAATGATTTTAATAATTATTACACACTATGAGGCTTAGTTCGATCCATGAGAACTTGTAGACATGAAATCTTAATCCAATTAATTATAACTTCGGTTATACTTAAATAATAGTTTAATAATTCCTCGCGATATTCTTTAGACTTTTAAATAATAGTTTTTGATAAAAATTCCTCGTTGATCATTCTTCGAAGGACGAAATCGGGATTTCTCCGTTGTGGTATTGAACTTAGAGAGTGAATAGAGTCCTCCCTAGTGGAGCAATGTTCCGAAATTCCAGAATCAAATTCTTAGGGACGACGACGTGCATGGTATCTTCCTGTGTTGGACGTCAAGATTGATTAGAATGCATGACTAATATTTTTATGAAAACAAAAAAAAAACATTAGTTTGATTTGGACCGAAATAAAAATATACTCACGTTTTGATCGATCATTAGTTAATCAAAGCAGTGACTTAGTTGGTCGCCATGAAATCGACATCTTCCCATTTTCTGGCAACACGAAACTTGAGTACTGCAGGTTTATTTTCATCGCAAATATGAAAAAATGATTAGAAGACGTCACTAATATTTTATCCTTTAAAAAAAATAGTTTAATTCGGACCGAAATAACAATATACTCAAGTTTTCATCGATCATTAGTAAACCCAAAGTAATGACTTTGTTGGTCGCCCATGAAATCGATCTCTTCCCATTTTCTTATAACACAAAACCTGAGTACTAGGTGTTTGTTTTCATCGGAATCGTGCATTCTCGAAAAGAAAGCAAACACGTTTTGGGCAATGGTTTTGATGCGGCTGCGCTAATCATGTTTGACATGTTGATACTCTTAAGCTAAAATTTCACCAAAAAATTGGGGGACACGTTCCATTTTTTGGACGTTTTTTCTTTTGTAATGGGTTATTACGTGCTAGTCATAAAGGAGCAGTCGTTTCGTTGCATGCAGACCTTAGAGCATGGACGGTTTTAACTTGTTTATTGATAAGAAACTCTCTTAATCGTGGGAGGATAATGGGGGAGTAAATAGAGCTCCAAAGCAATTGAAAAAATTGAAATTACAAGAGGAGTAAATTTGTTTCTGATCTAATAGAAAACGTTTCTTTTTTGAGATTTTTTCATCTTTGTTTGTGTCGTGGATCACCAAAAAGAAAAACATTATTGATTCCATCAGAAGACACTAAACTTTTCCAGAAAAACGTTTCAAAAGAAAAAACTTTGATTCCAAAAAAAACGCATGCGCCATCAAAAATCACGTTCATGAATTTGGAGATTCATTCATCTGCAAGTTTTACTCCAGTAAGTGTGTAAACAGCATGGAAGCTCGTAAGTTTCATTTTTCTTGTTCTTGGAAGCAACTGATATGGTGACAGTTCATTTCACCATTTAGTTTCTATAGTGTCATCTCCATTTTTCAATTGCTTGGAAGAGACTAATCATGATTAATTGATTATGTTTTTTGGTTTGTTTTTTGGTTTTATTTTCGGAGTTTAGTTTCTTTTTGTTTGTGTTTTTCTATTTTTCAATTGCTTGATCAGGATTTTTTGCTTTTTTTTTTTTCATTTTTTTTTCTTTTTTGACTTTAACTTCTTTTTGTTTGTGTTGCAAATTTTGATCAAATTATTCATGGCATTAAAATCTGATGCAAAGATAGTTGTGATTATGATCAAGAATATAGGGTTCGTCTGTCGATTGGATAAATGTTTCATTCAAAAATAAATTTATTACGGATGCTAGAAAATGATTCTAAAGTTCTTTATGGTTTGGGTTTTACATCGTTTTTTTTTTTTTTTTTTTTTTGCAGGATGATGAAAATAAGCTTAGTCGATTGCTAAATCAAAATTAGGCCTAAGGGTATATATATATATATATTCGTTACTCATTGTTCCATTAGTACAATGAGTATAATGAAAGTCATTAGTTGTATTTTTTCATTATTCCCTTTACACAATGAGTACAATGAAATCTTATTATTTTTAAAAATAATAATTATTTGTATTTTGTGGTTGTTAAAAGATGGCTATTTTATTTTATTTTTGTAATGATATGGGTTAAAGATTTTTTTTTTTTTTTAAATTTCAATGGTTGAAACATGGTTGTAACATTTATTTTTTCAGTTTATTTTCTTAATGGTGCATTCATTTTTTCAGTTTATTAAGAGGGTTATTAAGATCTCCATAATGGAAGAAGGTTACAAACACCACAGCCGCTAGATGTCTTTGGCTGGGATGAGACTGGGATGGTCGGATCACTTGTTTGTATCTCAAACTGTTATCCGTCCGTCTAAGGCTTAGTCCTATGGGCTAGATATCTAACTGCTAGATTGGTCATCCACGTTAGCATGGGCAACCTCCTAATTCCCATGGGATAGATTGGTCATCCACGTCATCTGGGACCACTATAGAAAGTTGTTTGATTCAGCGTCAGCGCTGTTTGGTTCAGCGTTTTAAATCTCAGTCGTTAGATCATAAAATTTATCTCCCAACGTTGAACCGTTCAGCGTTAAAAATACTTTTTGAGCGATGAACCATTCAGCGTTTCAATCTCGCTGATAGTTGAACTGCGAGCACTTGTTAGGAGAGAGAACTATCAACTGCTAGTGTTAACTTTTTCCCACATTTTTTTTTTGATTTGCAACAATCTAGCAGTTCAATTTAGCCCATAAGGGTTAGCCTTAGTTTTCCTTTGTATTATAGATTTCCAATAATTCTTGTTGTTTGTCTTAATTTTCTTTTCTTGCAAATTTCACGCTCATGAGACATTTTTTTTTCAAAAAATCGTGATAGACTACCTAAAAACCGCATATACACGAATAACCTAAAATCTGGACCCCATATTTTTCTTAAGAGGCGAGACCCACCATTCTATGTGTCTGTACGATTTTTATTATCTCGGGTAACAGTAAAAATAAAATCGATAAGAGGTTAAAATTAAGATCTTAATTTGAAGATTTAGAATCAATACAGATGAAATCGTTACTATGTCTTGTATAACGTTCACTAGACATGCGAGAGGAACAAGTTTTGACACATAAACATCTCACACATTACAGAAAGCTAACATCCCAAATGTATTGCACATAACATACACCAGAATACACCAAACAATGTTCTTACGAAATTCAACTCACGCGGGGGGAAAGCGAAGTCTGTTTATGAAACTATAGTTTTGATCAAACAAACAATAGTTCTGTGGAGCTGTGATGTGGGCACGTTCAATTCTTTTGACGGCAACCAAATCCTCCACAACTGGGAATTGGTTTTGCATCTGTAATGAGTTCCTGTGAAGATGGAACTTTTTCTTAGGTTTGGTAGCTTTGACCATTCACTTTAGGTTCGGAATTGGTTTAGCATCTGTATTGTGATCTGTAGTGCTTTCTTCTGTCCATTTAGATTGGACTTTTTTGTGTTCTTGGCTTGGCCTCTTTTTTGATATAACCTTTCTTATTCGAAAAAAAAAAAGAAGAAATTCAACTCACACAGAAACAAAGAAGAAAAGGTGTTTTATTGCACCCGAAATACACCTCGGTAGTCTGTCTAACAAACCAAACAGTTTGGACCCTCGAAAACCCCAAAAACTTGCTCAACGTTTAGACAAATACACCAAACAATCATCTTTTGGGCAAATCGTAGGTACATAAACAATATCGTCGCAGCCATCCGTTCTATGTCTCTTAAAATCTAGCAATGACGTGAAAACTGCAATAAACAACACCAAATGATTAAGGGCGTATCTTTGGCCAACACATTGATGAGCACCAGCACCGAACACCAAAAAATTTCTCTTATACAGCTGATCTTCTTGACGGTTTTCAGAAAACCGGTCAGGATCAAATTGTTCCGGTTCAGTAAAACCTTGAAATGACGATTCAAAAACCGAAGGAAATACCATGGTGCCTTTCGGAATTGTGTAAGATTCTGTTAATTGAAAATCTTCTCCAGAAAGATGAGGTACTAATGTTGCTGGAGCTCTATATCGCATTACCTCCCTGGCCACAGCTTCAGTATAATTCATTTCTCTCAAGTTTTCAGCTGTTATTATCTTGCCAGACTTCGGGGACCATATTCGACTCACTTCTTGCCGAACTTTTAATAAAACGTCTGGGTTCTGTTCTAATAGGGTCACTGCCCATAGTAGTGATGAAGTTGAAGCATCTTGAGCTGCAAAAAGGAAATCAAATAGATGTCCACCGACTTCAATATTGCTGGAATGTGGCACTTCATGTGACTCAGACCCACTTTCTTGAATTTCTTTTAGAAGTTGTTGCATCCAAAAATCAACCAAACAAACTGGTTCTTCCCCTGATTGTACTTTCATTTTACTTTGTTCCACACACTTAGTAAGTATCTCCACTAACAGAGTAACTGCAAGCCGAGCTTTTCGGAATACAAAACCAGGTAAATCTATTGGTAGTGCCAGAGTTCCCTCATTGAAAATATTATAATTGATGTCGAATGTCTCACGAGATTTCTCGTTCAAATAAGGACCAACAAATACGGCTTGAGAAGTTTCAAGATTCATGTCGCGACATAGAAAGCGCAACGCTAGTGGTTTATTACCATTTTGGATTGACAAATTCGCCCATTTTGTCAAATGCTGAAGTATTATGTTTTGTTGTAGAGATAGATAAGTAGACAAAGCTTTAGGTGTAAAATTTGGAGCAATTCGACCGCGGAGATCTTTATGTTCTTGACCTGACAAGAAAATGAGATTATGCTCACCAAATAATTTTTTACTAAAAGGATTACCAACGAAATGAAATGCATCAGGACGAACATTTGCAAAGACTTTATGAGAAAGTTCGGAGTTTTGAATGAAAATGATGAAGCGACCAATAATATAATTTGATGAGAAGCCGATATTTGATTCTTTAGCTGCTTTAGCTTGATCTTCCCAGTATTTTGTTGGGTTTCTAATAAGTTGAATTACACTACCTAAGAAAGGTAAGATGAATGTTGGACCTGGTGATGATTTCTTCTTCTTGATGTATGTGATTTGTTCTATGAGTATGAAGAAAGATATGATACACAGAAAGTATGGTATAATTGATACCAACATACTCCATACAGAAATTGTACCCATTTTCAAGGATCGATTAACTGAAAAAACTATAAGATCCGAGGGAAAGAGAATCCAAGAATCTGGTGAGATGAAATCAATGAAAGTTTATAGAGAGTGGAAAGATGGAGTAAATAAAGAGTGTATAAATTACCAACGGTGAGAGATTGTGTGTGTATAATAATGATACTAAGTATAAGTTTATATAGAATTTGAAGGTAGCATCCACTCTGACAGCAATATGGGTCGTTTCCTAAATGCATGAGATATTAAACTTCCTTGAAGGCATGCAATGCTTCAGATTGGATGAAGAGTTAGGAATTAGTGAGGGAAGCTTAAAAAACCGGTCACGTGTTTCTAAAAGTGTGGTGTATTCTACGTATTTTCCACACTACATAAGGATACATCGCACAGTTTGTAAAACCGTGGTGTATGATGTAACTATCTCTTTCGTTTTATGGATAACCCATTCTTACTCGGAACAAGCACTAGTTAAGCGGGTTCCACCATGTTTTCTACGAAATTTCCTAGTTTTAGCCCGAGTTCATTCCGAGTCTATCTTGTGATTTCCTTCACATTTTTTGTTTTTAAGTGAACCAATAGGGAAATTATTAATCAAGGAAAAGGATAGAAAGAAGGGGGGAAGTGAACAAGTTTCCTCGAGAAGAAAAGGAAAATAATATTAAAAGGGAAAATTGGGGAGGACATCTCTGTTCCTCCTCATTACACTATGGATACAAGTTGGTGGATCATACGATCGTTGCAAGGTAGATCATACGACCGTTGCGAATCAGTAGTACTAGCTTAACATTTTGCTAAAACGCCCACCATTGTGAATTGTTTTTTTTTACATCCCTCGAGGCAAAAGAATATGCGGCCCATAGGCAGTATTATTAACATGAATAATCTCACGTAAGCGTACTATGATTGATAGGATCAGAAACAATCTCATGCATTTTCTATTGGGTATGGATCAGTAGCATCACGCATACGCAATAATCATTAAGATTTTGTCAACATCGTAAAGGGTTAGTTTTTAATAAAAAATAAAATTAACGATTCGATAATATCACTTTGATGTCATTGCCATTGGCATAATTAGAGATGTCATTTGTTGTATATCTACGTTTCTATATAAATAGAACCTTCGTACACCAATTAAAAGTTAAAACTATGCGTCACTTTCAGTGAGTATATCTTCGATGATTAGTGTGTATCATTTGATAAGTTAACAGTGAATGATCAGTTTCCTATATCAATATCACCAATTGTAATCTATCTTTATCAATTTTTAAGCAAATTATGGGCATCTTATAGTATATCTGTTTATAAAACAAATTGTGGGCATTTTGTAATCAAAAAAATCATTACTGACACCTGAGAATCGAAAAGATGTGATCATATCTTTAGGCTATATGGAAATATTCAATTTTATTGAACTTATCAATATTCTGAATATCGGACATATGCATCTCCATTTATTGGTCGCATTGGCTTTTCATAAGCTGAGAGTACATGGCTATTTTTTTTTAATACAAATTTGCCTTTATATAATTTCTTATAACATTATCTTAAGATGGGATAGGAAATTATGGATCAGCAAAAAAATAAAAATAAAAAGATGGGTTAGGAAATTCGTTCATATACGGATGTTCTGGGATGAGGGAACAATAGCTGATACAACTAGGCACACATGTCTATGGTTCTTGATTATAGTTACTGGTGCACCCAAACTTAGATAAAGAAATTAACCAGCAATACATTACGTCTTGTTGAAGAATAAAACAAGATACTATGAAGAAGGCAGAAGGGATCAACAAGAGTTGTTGATACAGTAGTATGGATCAACTATGAGAGTTGAGAGAGTATGGTTGGATCAGCTGGTACAGTTGACATGAAGTGAATGGATCAACATGTATTGTTGACACGTAGTACGGTATTTAGAAGTTTACTTGGGTTGCAAGTATTACTGGTTTTAGAGTTTGTTTACGTAAGAGTTTTTCTAGAAGTGTCTTGTTAGAGTTTGATTATGTTAGGAAAGTGTTTTTTACTTGAGAGTCAAGTTTGTTTATTATATAAATAGGTTATTCATCCATGAGTCGAAATACATCAATTAAGAGAAGTATTGTTTGAGTTTAGTTTTGTGTTCTTTCATTAAGTCTTTGATATCATATTTTCTACATCTGGTATCAGAGCACTGGTATCAGGTTCTAGGGATGTGGGTATGAGTTGTTAAGTTGAAGAAGATGACGAGTTTAAGTTCAATTAAAGTACCGGTGTTTGAAGGAAAAAACTTTGAACATTGGAGGTTGCAGATGGAGAATATTTTCACATACCAGGAGGTATGGGATATTGTGAAAGATGGTTATGTTGAACCAGTAGAAGGAGTAGTACCTGAAGGAGCTGCGCTAACTCTGTTAATTGATAACAGAAAGAAGAATTCTAAAGCTACATATATTTTTCATCAGGGTATTCATGAATCTATCATGGATAGAGTTATCTACATCAAAGAAGTTAAAAGAGCACGGGATGGATTGATAAGTTACTACACAGGATCTGACAAGGTCAAGAAGATTAGATTACAAACCTTGAAAAGAAAATATGAATTATTACAGATGGAGACAACTGAAATAATTTCAGAGTTTTTCTCAAAAACATTGAATCTTGTCAATGAGATGAAGGTCAATGGTGATTCAGCTGTTGTAGAGAAGATTTAAAGAAGTCTGCCTGAGAAGTTTGAATCCAAGGTCACTGCTATAGAGGAATGCAACACAGTTGCAACTATGACTCTTAATGAGTTGTTGGGTTCATTACAAGCTTATGAACAAAGATTGCTAGAGAAAACAGTTGCAGCAAAACAAGTTGAAGAGGCACTTCAGAGTCAAGTTAGCTGGAAAAACAATCAAGGAAAATCTAATGCTGTAGATTTTCAAGGAAGATACAACAATAGAGGAAGATCAAATAATGGAAGTTATAGAAGCCATTAGACAGATCAAGAATACAATGTCATATTTGTGGAGATCTTGGACATATTGTTACTGAATGTCCAAAACCAAGAAACACAATTGCTAATAATCATAAAGCAAATTTCAAAGACAATATTGCAGAAAGTCAAGAAGAAGAAGAAGAAAAGAAGGATGAAAACATGCTACTTGCATGTCATACTGCAGAAGAACAACCACAACTTAAGTGGTACTTAGATACTGGTTGTAGCAATCATATGTGTGGCAGAAAAGATTTATTTTATAAGCTTGGGAAAAGGAAGAATTGGAATTGTTGTTAAGAATGGTTCAAAAGCATACATCATGGATGTATTTTATGTTCTAGTTTTACATCAAAACTTGTTGAGTACGGGTCAGCTATCTGAAAGAGGATATTCTATGAATATTTACAATGGTTTGTGCTTCATTAGAGATAGAAGAAGAAGGTTGATAGATAAAGTAAAGATGACCAAAAACAGACTATTTCCTTTGAATATTCAGCATCAAAAGGAAAGTTGTTACAGTAGTAGTGTGCACAATGATTCTTGGTTATGGTATAAGAGAATGGGACATGTGAACTTTAATAGTTTACAAACCTTAGCAAAGAAGGAGATGGTGTCAGGATTTCCTTTCATTGAACTTCCAGAATCAAGATGTGAAAATTGCATATTTGGCAAGCAGCACAGAGATCAATTCCCAGTCAACAAAGCCAGAAGAGTTGATCAACAATTGGAGATTGTTCATAGTGATCTGTGTGGTCCTATTGAAGTAAGTTCACATGGAGGTAATAATTATTTTATAACTTTCATTGATGATTTTAGTAGAAAGGCATGGGTTTATTTGCTTAGACAAAAAAATGATGCATTTCAAGCTTTTAGAAGTTTCAAAGCTTATGCTGAGAAACAAACTGGTAAGAGTATAAAGATCTTGAGAACTGATAGAGGCAAAGAATATAATGTTGTTGACAAGTTTATGGAAGAGCATGACATTCAACATCAATTAACTGAAAGATATACACCACACCAAAATGGAGTTGCAGAAAGAAAGAATATAACTATAATGGAGATGGCAAGAACTATAAGAAGAACAAAATATTTACCAAAGAATTTCTGGGGATATGCAGTTGACACAGCTGTTTACTTACTCAACAGATGTCCTACAAGTAGTTTGAATAACATGACACCAGAAGAAACATGGAGAGGTTCAAGACCTAGTGTAAGACATCTGAAAGTTTTTGGGTGCATTGCATATGCACATGTACCTAAAGAACTTAGAAAGAAGCTGGATGGCAAGAGTTAAAAGTGTATTCTTGTTGGTTATAACTCAGTGACTAAAGGATATAAGTTATTTAATCTAGAAACTGGAAAAGTAATTACAAGCATAGATGTGATATTTGATGGAATTGGAATACTGGGTCAACAAACAATGTTGATCCAAATTCTGGGTCAACAATGAATGTTGATCCATCAGCTGCTTCCAGAACAGTTCCAATTGTAGTTGAAGAAGAAATGCATATTCAAGAAGAACATCATGAAGAGGCAAGAACAGAAGCAGTACCACAACAAGAAACTACAAGACCAAGGATAAAATATGTTATACCTGCTAGGTTGAATGATTATGTAATATCAAGAGATGATGAAGACACTGATGAGGATGTAGTGAACTTTGCACTGTTTGGAGATTGTGATCCTGTAACTTATGAAGAAGCATCAAAAGAACATGGTTGTATTCAAACCATGAATGAAAAACTGAAGTCAATTGAGAAGAATGATACATGGGAATTAACGAAACTTCCACCAGGGAAGAAACCTATTGGTGTTAAGTGGGTTTATAAAACCAAATACAAGTCAAATGGTGAAGTAGATAGACTAAAAGCAAGGTTAGTTGCTAAGGGATATAGACAAAGACAAGGAGTAGATTACTCAGAAGTATTTTCACCAGTTGCAAAACTTGATACAGTAAGAATGATATTGCTTTAGCTGCACAAAAACATTGGAAGATATTTCAGATGGATGTTAAGTCAGCATTCTTGAATGGAGTTTTGGAAGAAGAAGTATATTGAACAACCAGAAGGTTACATTATGGAGGGGAAGGAGAATGAAGTATACAAACTAAATAAGACTTTGTATGGTTTGAAACAAGCACCAAGAGCTTGGTATACAAGAATAGATTCTTATTTCATTAAGAAAGGATTTACAAGATGTCCACATGAACATACTTTATATTTGAAAGCTGATATTCTTGGAAATCATATTATAGTATGTTTGTATGTGGATGAGCTTATTTTTACTGGAAATAGTTCTGAGATGATCAAGGAATTCAGGGAGGATATGGTGAAGGAATTTGAGATGACAGATCTTGGTTTAATGTTATATTTTCTTGGCATAGAAGTATAATAAACTGAAAGAGGAATTTTTAGGAATCAATAAAGATATGCAGAAGGAATACTAAAGCGTTTCAAGATGGATAATTGCAATCCAATC
The DNA here is from genome assembly GCF_003573695.1 of Papaver somniferum. Lineage (NCBI taxonomy): Eukaryota > Viridiplantae > Streptophyta > Magnoliopsida > Ranunculales > Papaveraceae > Papaver > Papaver somniferum. Next base: position 235,229,562 of record NC_039358.1, read on the forward strand.
TTAACACCAGTAGAAGAGAGATTGAAGTTGACAAGAGAAGGCTCAGGAGAACTTGTGAATTCAACAGACTTTAAAGGTCTTGCTGGATGTCTGAGATATTTGACTGCTACAAGACCTGATATTATTTACAAGCAGTAAAACGTATTCTGAGATATGTTAGAGGAACAACTAATTTGGGAATTCTCTATAATGTTTCAGAAGATCCAAAATTAGTTGGTTTCAATGATAGTGATTGGGCTGGAGATACAGGTGGAAGAAAGAGCACATCTAGTTATGGATTTCAGTTAGGAACATGATTCTTCTCTTGGTCATCAAAGAAGCAACAAGTTGTTGCTTTATCTACAACATAAGCTGAATATATAGCTGCTAGCAATTGTGCTACACAAGCTGTATGGTTGAGAATGATGCTGAAGTTATTGTTTCAAGAACAGAAGACACCAACAACAATAGTTTGTGATAACAAGTCTACAGTTTCACTGACTAAGAAACCAGTACTTCATGGAATAAGTAAGCACATTGATATAAAATATCGTTACAACAGAGAGCTTGTAAGCAATAAGGAGATAGCTGTTGAGTTTGCTGAGAGTGAAGAGCAAGTGGCAGATATTTTCACCAAGTCTTTGAAATCTAACACTTTCATTTACTTGCGTGGAAAGTTGGGGATGATTAGCAAAGAGTATCTTGGTTTAAGGGGGATGTTGAAGAATAAACCAAGATACTATGAAGAAGACAGAAGGGATCAACAAGAGTCGTTGATACAGTAGTATGGATCAACTATGAGAGTTGACAGAGTATGGTTGGATCAACTGGTACAGTTGACATGAAGTAAATGGATCAACAAGTATTGTTGACACGTAGTACGGTATTTAGAAATTTACTTGGGTTGCAAGTATTACTGGTTTTAGAGTTTGTTTACGTAAGAGTTTCTCTAGAAGTTTCTTGTTAGAGTTTGATTATGTTAGGAAAGTATTTTTTACTTGAGAGTCAAGTTTGTTAATCATATAAATAGGTTGTTGAGCCATGAGTCGAAATACATCAATTAAGAGAAGTATTGTTTGAGTTTAGTTTTGTGTTCTTTCATTAAGTCTTTGATATCAGATTTTCTACACGTCTCCTTCGCTATCAACAGAATCAGAGTCGCGGTATATCAAACGATGAAAATCTGGGTAAGCAGACTCCCTAATTCAAAATCAATGGTTCAAAGTCTCTTTCGGTATTTCCCATAAGATATAACTCTGGTTCATGATGAACAGTTAATATTATTTGCAGTGCAAAAAAATATTATTAGCAGTTTGGGCATATACGGATCATTCTGGGCCTATCACTACATGATAAAAGTGTCTGAAAATACTAAATTACCCTCTACACTAATTTTAATAATTTAGTTTTAGATTTTTTTCAATTTCCATGATAATCAAAAACTAAAGCTTAATCCCGAACAACAATTCAATTCAAGTGCTTGAGTTAAATCCCTTCAATCCGCACCTTTGGTCAATGATTTAACTATGAAATTTTAAAATTTCCTCATCTATTTTTTCTGAAAATCAATCAGAATCGGTGGATATATGCACTAACGTATACCGATTCTGGGTTGATATTCATCAAAAACAAAAAACACCCAAAATCAATACATATTACTCGCTACAAAGACTGATCATAAGAATCCGGAATTATGGAGGTACATATGTACCGATTCTAGTAAAAAAAAAATTTTGCCTTGTTTGAATCGGCATATATTCATCTCAATGTTATCCGATTATGGGTATTAAATCTTGCAGAGAACTTACAAATTTTCCAAGTCTATAATATGTGTACAAATTGATTCTGGTTGGCCGATTCTAACAACTCCATGTGTTCACACAAATATACATTTAATGATATTCCACTTGATCTTTGTCTTCATTCTCGATAACCAAAAAATCAATTACATTTCGGAAAACTCATTTCGAATCATAATCACATTGAGAAAGTAGTGACTCCTCCACTTTTTCATTGTCGTTATTCACCCTGACTTATATATCATCATTAGTTTTTGTTTTTTTAAAGAAACTAGCTCCTAAAATTAAGGTTCTGAGGAGGATTGTTTGTTACAGTAATTGGATAATTAAGGAAAGGGAAAGTACAATCACCATCACCAGAGGATGGGATATAGTCTTTGCCAAAAGCCTCAAGTGTTGGGTTCCATTAAGCCTCAGGGAAATACAATTCATTTGTCTAAAATAACTGAAAAGTTCTACATTGTCTTCAAACATTTGGAGATGTGTTGTCCTTTCGGAGATTGCCACTTCTTCTTTAGTATCTTCATCATCTTTCCATCCTCTAGTGTTATATTGCAGATTTGTTGCATGTTGTGTTGATGCCATTTCATTGCTGCAATTATGCTTCGTGCATTACTGTCTTCCAGAGAGATCACTGCAATGGCAGGCCCATCGTCCTTTGGCGGTTCCTTGTTCATTTGTTAACACATTGATTATAATAGTAGTATGAGAGTGAGTTACCCAGGAATTGTAGCAGATCACTGTTAATTTTGTTTGGTGTTTCCTTCTTTGTAATTGGTCTAGTTGTCCTGGGTTTGGGTTTCTGTTGTAGTGCAGCTGTAATGGAATGTTGTTACTGGTATGTATATGGCTTGCTATTAAGTTGATTGTTACCGCAGGGGTTTGTTGTTGCTTCTGGAAGCATTTCAAGCATCTAGCTTTCCAAATATACCATGTTGTAAGAGCATATAACACCTTGTGCTAGAGCACAACTGACCACCCTTCAATCAAATGACTAATATTACGATAAATTATGAAATAAATATTAATCCATATTTAAGTTCGTCCAAAGGAAGAGTAATATCCAAAGAAATAAATTTATAAGATCTATTAATAACCGATAAATCTTTTGTGGCATCTCATAATGATTGGTGTACACAATTTCACAGTAGCCTTTTTGAAGATGTTTGTCATCCGACGGGGTCCTTCCTTGACACAATTTGCCGTAATGATGGAATCATAGCGAATGTATGGGGTATCGGTTTACAAACCCCAAGAAGAATACTAGTGATCAATGTCATAAGGAGAAACAATGTTAAGATCGTCCCACACATATGTAATAATCAAGCTATAAATAAACAGTTGGCAAAGGTACTAAAATGAAATTTAAGTTCAATATGTTGGAATCGTGCAACAATAAAAGGAATGTTAGATGTATCAAAATAATATATAAAGAGCTGAATCCAACAACTCTACAGTGAACAACTTGACGAGGACGGAATCACAGGTTTAACAAGTTGTCCTTAACACATTAATTCGCGGGTATACGCAATGCTAATCCCTGAAGTGCGAAATGTGTCCAGGATAAGACTGTCGGATATAATTTGAGTTAGCACAACGCAAGTTACCCACTCTTGAACTTAGCAACAGAAACTGGAAGTAAATACGCTACGTAAAACAAAGCGAGAAGATAATGAAAAGAAGATAGAATGCTAACCGCTTCTGGTATATATGTTGAAAACAGATTTTCATGTTGTGTTTATAGCAGAAGTTCCTTGCGAATCAAGTGAGGTTGCAGTCCGGAATTTCGTAGGCATAAATCAAACCTATGACCTCAAGATTGGATTTTGAATTGTTGCTAGCAATTTTTCAATTTAGTATCTTACATTCACGATCGTTGGTTGAAACAAGAAAAATGCCATAAGTGAAAACGAAGGAGACGGAGTTGAAGAATTATCAACACAATTGAGTTCAGGAAGATTTTAAGTTGACAAGGGTTTATTACTCGGTGACTGGTTGATTGCATTTTTGAAAGTTTTCAAGGGTTTAATACACGGTGATTGCATTTTTGAAAAATTAGCTAACTAATATAATTCAGCATCATCAGGTGTTTGATTTTAGTTCTAAGACAGGATGTTTGATCTCTGTGTGCGGAATGAGATGGGGAAAGTATTTGGGGCCAAAAATAAAAACCTTTTGACAGTATACGAACGGTCAGCTTCAGTCAACCATTGGTCAAGGTATTTGGTAAATAAAATAAGGTAAGTAAACGGTTTTCTAACGGTCTTTCGTCAGTCTACGATCCTAATGCATCAACTGCATGTTTTACGAACCAGACCCTAATTAGGCAAAAAAACATACGATCCTTTTACAAAATATCTCAAAAAACGATGACAATCGCAAGTGAGAAGTTTAGGGTTAAAAATAAAGCGGTGAACCTAATATTTATTTAACTCCTGGAATTAGAAATAGTTTACGATCAATTTTAAACAACAAGAGTTAGAAATATTATCGAAATATGATAGACACATTGCAAAAATATATTGAGAATCTGGCGCAGTTATCGGTGTCCATTGAATTTAGAAATAAACAAAGTAATGATTTAGCAAATTTAATGTTGTAACGAGAATCAATCAACTCTACCATTAGTAAGTTGCACCACATAAAAGTGAATATCTTACGTACAATTGGAAATGAATCATAAAACTGGGGATGACAGAAAATTCTATAGTAAGAGGTAAAACATTGTTATTATTCACTATAATAAAATTCGTCAAGGAACTTTTGTTGGTGACAAGTCGTGAAAAGTCCTTTAAGATGGGTGTTAAAAAATTGCCTAAAGACTCGAACATGGCGTGGTCGAGAATTTTTGTGACCCTAAATTGGAATCAAATCTGTGACCTCATGATCGGACTTTAAAAGTGTTCTGACAAATATATCTCTGTTATCGAGGAGACCTTTGCCTTGCAAGTAAAAAGCAGATGAACGAAACTGAGAACACTGTAACCCCTTTACTATCACAGAAATTAGTAACTTGGCAAAGGTGATCCACTACTGCGACAATGAAGGTTAAAAGACTTTGGGATGTACTGTTTGGTTTCTGGTTCCTGATAACCACATGGATTCTCGTCCTGGCTATCTGCTGCTCCAGTGCTCCGAAGATTTTGAGTCAAATGCAGAGTGGTAATCATATCATCAATACTGCTCTGGATGTCTTCCTTCATATATGTGTCCCCCATTCTAAAGGTATTAATCGCTTGTTTTTGCAGAAGCCTCGTCTCCGTGTAAGGTGGTCTTTTGGTCCACACGGATTGTAGACACCAAAAACCATACTCGACATGTGGTGTCCAATGAAAGTCGGTGTAGTATAACATTCCTAGGATAGTTTACATAATATCTAGACCAAGATAGCTTAGTTTGTAAGCAAAGATTATATTTGTAAATTCATTTCTACTCTCTAGTACTTAAGAAAATATCTAAGAGAGAGAAAGGGATCAGATTTTATTTTATCCTTATCTTCTTTTTCCCCAAAAAATTAGATCTAAAGCTCCCAAAAAACTCTTTAATGGAGTCTATATAAACCAAATAATTATTAGTGAAGAACAATGAATACAAGTGTGGGTGTCGCTGGATTTTCCGTACTTACACTGATGCTGTGATTGATAGCGAGAATCCGGCCACAAAAGAAGAAGAATTAAAAATCCATTCATTGATAGTGAACCAATCCATTGGAAGAACCCAAAATCATAACATGAACGACGAAGATATCAGGAAAAAATAATGAAGGGAGCACGAATTTGCTTAATACGCTCATCGTGATAACGTGATAGTAATGTTGATGAATCATCATGCTCTAAAGAATATAATTTATTGATGCCATGTTTTAAAATGAAAGTAAACTTCTTGCTGGAACAAAAAAAATTAGAGGTATTGATTTTGATGTCCCATAGATTGGACATACACCTAAATCATTGGTGTAAAAATAATCAAGTCATAGGAAGTTCTTCGAAATGGAAAAAAAAAAATGGGTTAAAGACTCAACCATCGAGTGATGGAGGATTTTTGTGAGCTTAAACTGGGATCAAACCTGTGACCTCATGGTCGGATATACATTTACCACTAGTCATGGTGTCTATGAACGTTACAACAAATTGATGGACCCTTATCTTTCGCTTGAATCTAAACTTTCTATACATCATATATACGGTGTAGAATCATGCTTATATGTTCATGATTACTGCTAGCAAACAAGGAAAGACAAAAAAAAAAGGATTGGGCTGCCAACTGAGAGACTTAATGCTAAGATAGAACGGTGAAAATCATTTTAAGTGCCTGAAACCTGAAAGAGTCTATCCGCAATTTATATATACTAGATTTTATGCCCGTGCTACGCTCGGGCATCTTTTTCTTTTAACTATATTTTTGATTTGGTAAAGCTCGGCTTCGCCTCGCCCCGTCCCGATTTGATTTGATGTGGCTCGGCTTCGCCTCGCCTCGATTTGAGAAGAACAGATTAATATCACTCACATGACAGTAATAGATGCCGACATCCTTTCATACACATTGAAATCAGAAAGAACTTGGGTGTGAATCATCTAAATGATTATGTGGACAACATAACTTATTAGGGTTGACTAAGAACTTAAACTTTATTCCATAGTAGTTCATTTTTCTAAATCATTAACCCCTGGATGTGAAAATTTCATATTAGTTTGCTTTATCAGATGTATCAATATCCACCGATGCATCAATTTAAGAACAACCTAACTAACTACAGCCTAATCATCCTAAACTTGATGAGCCGACTTTATTATTTCCTAAACCTTTATGCACATCATTCACCATTCACCATTGTGCGATTGGAATTATTTCCTAAAGTCAAAAAGCTACATGCACACACATTTCTCTTCTATTATTTCCTAAAAAACTAATTTGTTAGGCATCTTTTTCTTTTAACCATATTTTTTATTTGGTAAAGCTCGGCTTCGGCTTCGCCTCGCCTCACCCCGTCCCGATTTGAGATGAACAGGTGAATATCACTCACAGGTTTGTAAGAATTCATAAATTTGAAAATTCATGTTATATGACTGTGCATGTAACACCGTGAGAAATCAATTTTATGAAACGTAACTCAAATTTCGTTTATGGTTTTTCTACTCTAGAAGATTTTATTCAGCACATTATATAGGCATTTGGAGGTTAAAAAAGTCACAAATTTTTGATTTGGTGTGATATGACTTCACCTCACCTGGTCGTGCATTTTTGAATTGGTGCTAGGCTTCGTCCCACCCCTTCAACATACATTTTTGATTTGGTGTGGCTCGGCTTCTTCTTTCGCCGACATATTTTTGATTTGGTGTTTGTTAGATCTTACTGATCACAGTCCGTCGTACCCCATCGCGATTTTTAATTTTGGTGTACTACGTGTACAGATGAGTAGGTGACAATCAAAACCGGAATCACGGTATACATCAGTCTAAGTGAATAAACCTTTATCAATTTTTAGTAGAGCATTTTGTATTAATTTCTTCTACTTTTGGTCCAATTTTTGTGAATTATTTCAGAACTACAAATGCTCATACCAAAAACCCAGTGTAGTTGCTTCGATTAAAAAATTAGCCTTAATCATTAGTTAACAAAATCTTTGGAACAGAATGAACATGATTAAAAAATCACTTCTTCTATTTTATTTTGATCAATTTTTATTTATGCACTCAACTTGAACCAAAATTCCCTTCTTCCATACAGAACAATATGATAGTATAATCTAGCTACAGAAGATCCTAGGAACCAACTTGGAGATACTACCTTGTACCTTTAACATACTTAGACAATATAAAAGTAGCCAAATTTAACAAATACTAAATGATGTCAGAAACAAACCTCCATTGCAACATGTGCATCTACAATTGCTAGGTGAAACACTCACAAAGATTACCTTCACATTACAAATCATCATTAGTTATGTGTAAAAACACACACAAATGGAAACACACAATTAAATAATCTCTAGATGCATATAAGCTCCCCATACATGGATTCAAAAATATAGCTTCACTTGGTCGCTCTTTCGCTTTGGAATAATCGTTTTTCTTGCATTTGATTAAATTCTTCATCCATGCATCCACAACAATACTAACACTTGAAAAAATACTACATCCTTCATAGTAATTATGCATCCATGCACATAAATAATTACATTATTGTGATTCATATATGTATCGGCAACACATTTAGTCCAATGGAAAAATCAGTAATCAAAATATGAGAAAAAGAAGATTATCAATTAACATATAAATAATCAAAATATGAGAAAAAAACGCAGAGAAATAAAAGTATACAAATCAAAGTGCATAAGGTACTTACAATACCATTGTTAATTTTCTTTTTTTTATGTATATTAACGGAATGGGATAGTGCGTTCAAATGTTGATAAATTAATGATTGGTAGCACTGCCGAGTTTTTTACCTGATCTTTCAATTTTGTATTTCACCAACAACTTTATTTTTGCATTCAGTGTATGCCAAATAATACCATCCAACGTCTGCTAGTATGTTGCAGTTTCCTTGTACATAATTATATTCATTTCCTTCAACACGTGCATAAAAGAAAGATCAGATTTAGCGACATATCTTAGATTGGGGAAGCTAAACCGGTGACAGCACCTGTTGGACATTCTTATGTAAAACCATAGTCTATAATGTTAAGATACTTATCATATTCTATATGTAACTGACCTATAGTTGATTTCGGTCAGCTCTGGTATTACATCAACAATCATGCAAAACATAAATAGTATAAAGAAAACTTCCGGTCCATTAATGATACGTCTGAGTGATAAAGAAACCTCCCAGTTCATTATGATGCCATACCAAATCTGTAGTAGGTGCATTATGCACACATATGTTAAGGCATTGACATTATTTTAAGTGGTTGCGGGAAGCAGGTTCTACTAAAATTTGATGACACACAAATAATTTTGGTAGGATTAGGTTTCAAACACTTGCAAGCAAACCATAAGTAAATATCCTGTGTAACTTAGTACTTTCGCGCTTAACAATGACAATTTTAGTCTAAATGTTGTTATCTCTGATGGATACCCACAGTATGAGTATAACTCGTATGCACATTGTCGATTTACTCTCAAATGTACATAAGCTACATTAAATAAGCACCAGCAATAAAAATAATTAGGTTTTGCACATATATATATCAATGTCAAAATAATATGGTCTAGAATTCCTAGGTTCAAGATTTCCAACGGTCTACATTAAACAGACATGAAGATTTTACCACTGTTACCTCAATCAGACAGGTTGCACTTGGTAGAATGAAAAATGATATTGAATTTCGATAATATGCACACGTAGGATTGTCAGCAAGCACCTACAAAATCTAATGAAGCGAGTTAAATCCAATATCGGAGACAGTTTGCAAAAAACAAAGAAAAGGATTACATCTAAAATTTAAAATCTCTAATCTTCCCTAAGAAAAACTTAATATCGGACTTGAACCCTATTAACCCAAACTAGTATATGAAAAACAGAAAAATCATTGCATTAGCATATGGTATTTGTCACTCACCTTGGTTTTGAACAGTGGTGGCTAGTCCTTATCCCTGCAAAGTAAAAATTTTGGATCGTTTACTTTGGATGTTAAGTTATAATTTTGGTCCAAAGCAACCTATAGAGACTCATCCAACCTATTGGAGTTGCAGTTATGTCCATATCTCTAACTCTGCACTTTGGTTCTTGCAGCCGAGGAAATGTTAAACCAGCATTTTAAATTTGATTCTAACTGAGGGTTCGAGATATCTTACCAGTCAGATAAGTGTTGTTGAGGCTCGATTGCAGGTCATCGAAATCGATAAAAGAAAAGTTAAGAAAGTAACTATAACCCTCGTGGAACAATGGCTCAAACTTCCATATAAGGTTCTTAGGTACCACCCATGTATGATTCACCACCCTGCAATGACAAAAATATTAGTATGAATACAAGTTATTGAAAGAATTACAAAATGCATGACATTCTTCCATGAACTATAATCCAAGCACCAAAGTAGCATCATCCGTTTCCATACAAAACAAATAACAAACCCATAACATGTTGCCCCGAATTACTCATCAGTAGTTGAAAACTATACTCAGGCCTCACCGGCATAAATTGCTCCATTCCAAAATTGATGATATCACATATATTAAAATAACTCATTCTAATGGCGGCATAAACTTTGCTATCACTGGAATAAACACGATAGAGAAAGACAAAAAAAATAGTTCACATGATGCTGAATAGATGAATGTAAAATACAATTAGGGCGTATATGAGAAATCAGGTACTCACCAATTCCAGGATTACCTAATAAGGGAGATAAAATTCTAATTGTGAGATAATTCTAGGGCGTCTCAATTCAATCAATCAATCTTGAGAATCAGAAAACCCTAGTTATTAAACTTTGAGTCAACAACATTTAGAAAGATCTTAAATTGAATTGAACATAAATAAATTCGTTAAAAATTATATGATTACTGCAATTCAGAAAACTAAAATTCAGAAAGAATTCAAAGGAGAACATGATCTGGAGAAGTAAACCCAACTTACAAAATAAAAAACTGAGTGTGTTCAGTAAAAATAAGAACATGTGATGAAAAAATCGTACCTGATCTGGATTACGTATTTGTTTCAGGATTCTCTTCCTAGAACCCAACTTCACTACAACTGCAACCTTCCCTGTAGAATGAAACTCAAAAAGAAAAACCCTACAGAAACGTAATAATGGACATGAAGAACAAAGAGATTAGAGCAGGTTATGAGATCAGAAAACCAATCAAAAACAGGCATTCAAAACATGATCCGGATCAAAGACGCGGGATTTTAAGATGAAATAATAAGAGATCAATGGTTTGGTTTTAGGGTTTCGGCTTTCTTGTATTTTTTCTAAATATGTGAACCCTAATTAATATATTGATTTCTCAAGACATCATCAAAATCCTGTTGTTATGTATATGTGCCCTACTTCTTCGATCCTGTTAATCAATAACACAATGAGAATTCAAGATAAAATAAATCTAAGGAGAACAGAGAAGGAAAGAGGCGAGAGATGGAGGGTTTTTAGGTTTTGTTCTACGTTTTTTTTTTGTTTTTTTTTTCTCTCGATTTTTTTTCTTTTTATTTTCCTGGATTTTGTTTTTTTTTCTCGGATAAATTTGTTAATTTTGTGAGTAGAAATCGCTTTTTCTCTCCTTTGTGAGTAGAAATCTTTTTTCGGGATAATAAATAAAAAAATTTCTTTATTTCTCTCCTTTGAGGAAAAGTGAAAGGGAGCAATTCTGTGAGAGGATGACGGTCACCGTTCAACGTGGAGCCTAAGGAGCTTAGGATTTTAAAGGAGTTAGATGCAGGAGCATTGCAAATTTTACAGAAATCTCGGCGCGTATCATTGAGCATTTTAATGCAAAGAATCCAGATTAGAATTAAAACTATGATTTTATGGAGACATAAATGTACCTTTTAGTACAAAGTAAGATTTAGAAAATTGAATTTATTGAAATTACTGTGCTAACAATGTTTAAAGAGCCATACTTTTCGATATTTACATACATTATTTTCTAAGAGGTGCAAGTATATAATTACAAAATCCAGTGATCCAATACACCACGTCTTTTAGGAATGTGGCTCTCCTTGCAGTAACATTCGTAATAAAAGCAAGCTTCACTTTACCCCAGGCTCTCCGGTGTTTATATTAGTACTTCCCACGGACTTTGGTACACTTGTGGCAATAATGAAAATCTAATGTTTTTGATCCACAATGCAAAGTCTCGAGTCTCAACTACAAACCCATGATATCATCTATAGCAAAGATCTTGAAGAAGAAAGAAGAAATGATTTGATGAAGGAACTCATGAGGTATGACCTCTGATTGTGCTTCTAATTGTGCTGGCCATACTTCTTGTTCTCTAGATTGTGGGGTCAATCCTTGTGAAAATGTGCATGGACCATAGATCTACAACAAGAAGTATGGCCACCGCAATCAGAAGCACATCGTTTACTCATGAGGTTCCAGAGCTTGCCAGTGATGCATGTCAACAAAAAATTGAATCAAGGAACCCGAATTTGGAAGATAACGGAACAGTGGAAGAAACATCAACGTAAAATTCGTTATACGGAACTCAACTGGATTTACAAGCATGCCTAGGATGGTAAGTGTCTTATACCTGATGTTTATCCTAGTGCTTCAGTTGATTTTGCTTGGTTGCTTGAAGAAAAAGGGAAAGAAGCATTGTCAGAACTCAAAAAATCTCGAAAACTAGCAAACTACACCTGCAAATACTATGTACTTCCATATTTACTACACCCAATGCTAGTGATGCCAATACTGCTGCTATCCCTAGCTATTAATCGTAGTACTGATTCTAAATCATACACCAAGCACTTGAAAAACGTTGCTAGTGATTCAGAAACGGGGAAGAGAAAGATTTGTGTGAGCCTATATCGGGATCAAACCTGTGACCTCAAGGTCGGAATCTTGCTTGAATTAAATTGCTAACCAGTTTGATCTTTATAGACTCTTTGGTTGTTGCTATAAACCAATGAACATATATCTTTCTCTTGAATTTGAAGTTTTTATAAATATATATGTGGGATAGAAGAAACATATACATATTCACGGTTATTTGTAGCAAACAATGAAAAAAGGACAAACAATGAGGATCGCCTACAAAAAACCTCAGTACTGAACTAAAATGGTGAACAAAAAGAGTTTATGCTCAATTTATAGATGTAAATCCTTACAAGAAAAAGTTTTGAGTTGTTCAGGATCCAGGGTTCATTCATCCAAGGTCGAAACATGATCACACGTTAAAAAAATTCATAAAGGGTTCAAGTTCAACGCACTTGTCTCTGTGCAGGTTAAGGTTCATTGTAACTATAAAAATATTTGATGTTCACAGTAAGTACAAAGGGGAAGAACTAAAATTAATGGTGGCATAGGGAGGATCTGAAAGTATCGAAGATCCCAGTTAAAGATTTAGCAAATCTGATCTAAAATTAAGAAATTAATGCTGAGATCTGGATATCTAATGCTCGTAGTAATTAAAAAGAAACTCGACTAAGATTATCAAGTTAAGCGTTGAAAACCCTTCAATATTTAAGCAATATTGTGAGAATTTAGAAATTAAATCTATTAAACCAATTAAGTGCGAATCAGATATTTAAGAAATTAATAGAGGTGTAACTGCATTGTGCTTACGAATTCATGCTCATGGTTAAGGTTTACTCTGCCGCTTAACAGGAAAAAGGCTCTCCACATATAATTTAACCTTCGAATGCTCAAGAAAATTTGAGAGCATGTCTCCACTAATTTCTATCTTCCTGAAACTCTTGTTTTTCCAATTGAAACAATGTAGAGAATCGTCATCCAGAACTCCATTCCACAAAGTCTTGCATATGATTATTTCTTCCGTTCCTAAAACTGGTATAAACTGCAACTGCCACTCGCTACCCGACAAATAAGAAGGTAATTCAACAATCACTTCAGTCCAGTTATGATAATCATCTAATAATGCTAGCTTGACACTGTTGGAATTCATGCTGAATAACAAAGCTAAGCGTCCATCCAATTCTGTTAAACCAATATTATCAGTACAGTTTTGTCGCTGGTTGAGAATAGAACTTGGGATTATGACTGATCTAAACTTTTCGGTATCAACATCAAATGCTACAATGAATTTAGGCCCGTTAATATCTGTTTCATGAGTTTCCTTCATGAGCATCTCAGTTCTGAAGTATATAACACCATTCACATAAACAGAAGCTCCACGAATTCCAACGTCATATTGCGGGACTTCATCAATCTTTCTCCACTTATTGTCTCCTACAGTCAGCACTTCGCAAAATACATTGGAAACGGGGATATTGTCCGTAGATGATATGCTCCATATACAAATCGCTTTGTGCACCTTTGTGGCAGGACAAAATCCCAATTCATAATTCACAGGGAATCTCTTGGACCAGACGATACTAGAATTTTCTACATTTAATTTGCTTAATGGTGTTGATTGAATTGAATGTGTTATTTCTTGGGTGCTGACATTCAATATACGGAGCTCAGCATCGATTTCGTCAAGCAAACCGATCATGCCATTTACCGGTCCCAATATTAGTTTATTAGACCAATCCTCTTCCATTACTATGGCGTCAACTGATACTGCGGATATTGCTCGGTCTCTTCCTTCAACCAATAACTCAGCTGTCAACAAAATCTGGTTAGTAATACCCTCTAGACCTACGCGGTCATGACCAGATATTAAGAGACGTGGCCGTGTTTTCGACCGAGCAAGGTGTTGATGAATTAAGTATTCGTCTTGTTCAATCAAGAATTGCCAACGCTTACATACGCACTTGAGTCGCATAAGTGGCTTTACACGTAATCTGCTAAGTATCTCGCTCACTATCAATTGTTCACCAATATCGCACGGATTAAAACCATCATCACTTCCCTTCATCCTCTGATCGGTACGAACGTGATCCTCGTTGAGTTTTCTTTTGAGACAAAAGAACGGATTTCCCATACCTGTTTCTAGGTTAACATGGTTTGCAGCAGTATCCATCATTCCGCTTGGGAGTCGTTTATAATGAGCAACTAATGTTCCGTATGATTAAACAGTAATAGACGAATCGCCGAGTTTTCTCAAAATTCCTTCTAGACAACCCTAGTTAACTTAAGAATACACAAGTGGATCCAATAATATATGAAAATAATTGGAAATAAAGAAGAATAAGGAATCAATGATACATACCAAATCAGCGGGCAGAAACACCAGTCTTAAGCAAACAAAACGACTCCAGCCTAGGCTAGGGCTATTAATGATTGGGCTCTTTGTAGCTTGGTCCCGAAGTGGGCCAGGTTGACCTCGGTAAATTTGTTCAGAATCCAATGAACGATTTTTTGGGGACCATGGTTTTTTTGGGGGACCATGGTTTTATTTTGGGTAAAGGTATTAGAAGTAATTCTAGGTCACCCCATATCTAGTTATTTATTTAATACCTAATCTACCCTCTTAATTAATTTTAGGTTATGATTAGTGAATGATTAGTTAAAAATAATTAGTGAGATTAAATTAAAAGATGGGTTTATTATTAGTTGAGTAGAATTATTGAGAGAGTAGAGTTAAAGAAGATGAAGGAGAAAAACATGAAAAATAAATTTTTTTCCAACTCACTAAGTTTGAATATTCAAATTATGAAAACTCATCTGATTCTTCATCTCCATCATCTCCTAAAATATTTGTTAATCTTCAAAATGATCCGGATTTGAACTGGATTTTGAACAGTTCGGTTATTTTATATGAAGAACAAGTAACCTAAGTCATCTGAAGTTGTAGTTCGGTTGCCCCGTGAGATGAACAAGTAACCTAACAGCTAACCAACCGAACTCTGAGTTCGGTTTTTGCGATAAAATTGTGAAGTTACCGAACTTAACAAACAAACAAAAATGTGAAGTTCCAGCATCTATTGGCTAAGTTCGGTTACTTTGTAGTTTTAAAATTTTTTGCGAACAAAACAAACTCTATTGGCTAAGTTCGGTTATTTTGGAACTCAACATAGTGGCCACAACAACACAATTCGGTTAGTCTGGATTTTTTTTTTCGGTTCTAAGGTTGGAGTTCGGTTACTTTGTAATTTTAAATTTTTTTGCGAAACAACTGAACAGAGAATTCGGTGACTTAGTTTTAAATCCAATAGAACCGAACTGTTCTTCGTGTTCTTCATTTTCAAGAAGTTGGGTTAGTAAACTAGGGTTTTTTGGAAAATCGACCTAACCGAACATGGCTCTGTAACTCCTATTAAAACCTTGTTTTGATGATTTCAATTCGATTGAATCAATCAAAATCAAATTAAAGCGAAGGGTTTGTTGGAAAATACCTCCGGAGTGGTCCCATGGCAGAATTAGGTTGCGGGTGGCGTCTTTTATACTCGATAAAATTATTATGTAACCGAACTTAATTGTGATTGCATTGATGTTGTTACATTTCTTAAATAGGCGGTGATGATGGTGGTGGGAGGAGGTGGTGGTAATCGGTGGTTGGTGGTGGGAGGAGGTGGTGGTGGTTATATATATATAGGTGGTTATTATGTTGGTTTTAAATTAAATTAGGTTAAGGGTAGGTTAGTCATTTCAACGTTTTAGGACACCCCTTATCATTATAGGGAAGGTGGCCTAATAAAACCATGGTCCCCTCTAAAAAACCATGGTCCCTAAAAAATCATTCAATCCAAAGGAGATAGATTTTGATGTGCGTTTGGGTATCACAAGGAGAAATATTTCTGCTTCTCCGGATGTAAAAGTCAAGAACAAAGTTACTTTGCTTCACAAAAACTTAATTTTTCAATTTCTAGAAATTATTTTGAAACTTACTAAAACTGAATCTTGCTTTTTGATTTCTAAAAGTTGAAACCTAACTTTTAGGTGTGCATTCCAATGCTGCAAGTAACAGCACTTAAGCTAAAAAAAATCATAATAACACCAAAGTCACTGAGCATGGAACTATTACATTGATTCTTAATTATATATAGATAGGTAACACTGTTAAGCTGGAACCAAGCTAAGGAAGCAATTTGTGTGATTTATAGATCTAATAAGTGTAAAAATAATTAAGTAAAAGAAACTAAAACACACACACACACAAATGCAACAGTCGAATCCAGTTGCAACAAACGCAACTACAAAGATAATTGTTGGGTCTGGGTTCAGAATTCTAATAAAGTTTTTAAGTCGTTAACCTATAATGGTTTTAGGAAAAACCTAGGTTAAAGGAGAATCGACTCTAGTCGCAACTAGTATCACACAGGAGGTGTGGGGATTAGGTTTCCCAGTTGCTAGAGTTCTCCCTTATATAGTCTTCAAATCTTGGTTTGCAATAAATGCTACCTTTGTAACAAAGCATTCAATATTCACCGTTAGATGAAAACCTGATTATAGTCAAGCTAATATCTTTCAACCGTTAGATCAAACTTAGCTTGTTATACACAAATGAAATGTGACTTGATTTAGATATGAGTAACCGTACCTAAACGTGTACGCATAGTTGGCTCAACAATAGTTAACCGAAGTTAGCCATATGAACACTTTCATATTAACCTTGTTTATCTTAATCACAACTAGTTCAAATGAAACTAGTTATGGAGTTGTTCAATTTTTTATATTCTCATAGAAGTATACAACACACAATTGAAGCATAATCGATTTTGATTCACTTGAATCAATTCATGAACATTATAGCCACGGTTTGCAAAATATTGCATTCCTTATTAATAAATGTAACTATTCATGAACAAACCGATTTTAGAACTTAACCCACTCAAGTATGCAAACGGGTACACATACTTAGAATTCCGGACTTGGCCTGGATTCGCCAGTGTGCAAACGGGTACGCATACTGTCGTGCACCAACCAAACTCAGTTGAATTCCCGGACTTGAACTGTTAAGCCGGTACGCATACTATTATGCATACTAAGTTCTCGAACTTTCAACTATCAAACCATAACGCATACGAGTATGCATACTATTGTTCCCAGACTTGGAATAACTTGCAACAGTTAGCATACAAGTACCCATATTGTGCTACATCCAATCAATGGTTCACTGTGCTAAACTCCATTTTAAACATTCTTGGAAGACGGGAATATCTTTCTCACACAGACTATTAGCTTCAAATCAATTTTCAAGTGATCAATAGATCAATAAGAAATATTTCGAGTCTACATCAAATTAACGTCTCACACAAATCATGTAAGATATTACCATGCAGTTTTCACATGATCATCTTTTAACTATCGTCAAGAATAAAGATGAACTTGGTTAAAGCAAAAGATTACCAACACATATTTTGAGAAATATGTAAGCGAGTTAAACTTCGCTCCAAAAATCAAATGTGTATAAAATAATGTTTATATAGCTATACGAATTTTGTCTCAATAGGAGATAGAATAGAAATAGACTTCTGAGTGATAGATGAGTTCAAGTTTTCACATACCTTTTGTTGATGAAGTTCCACAAGCTCGCCTTAGCAGTTCTTCGTCTTCAATCGATGAACGTCGTAAAGTCTAATGCTCAACTACACATTCTATCCTAATCCGAAACATAGCTATAAGTAGACTAGAAATCAAGACTTATGATTTTGACAACTAAACTTGATAAACAAGCTTGAGATAGCAACGCTTGCGAGTTCGACCGATCACTAGTGGAAATCAGCAGTTTCGCGACTGACAAAGCAAGTCATTTAACTCGTATCTATGACTTGCTTTGTCGGTCGAAGAAAGGGTCGCTGTTTGAGCGTCTTTTTCAACTATGACGTGGCTCTTGGGGTAGTTGAAAACCTTATATCAACGACTGATATTAACGGTCAGTACTTTATGACTAACTTCAATCAGTCATAGATATAAATCTTAATATAGAAAAAAAATTGATTCAGATTGGCTGTCTGGCCTGACGAAATCTGACTAAATCTGAAATCAAACACAAATGAAAACCAAATTCATATGAGAATCAAATGAAACTCAAATAGAATTCAAATGAGAATCAAATGAAACTCAAATGAGAATTCAAATGAGAATCAAATGAAAACCAAATTTAAATCAAATAAAAATGAGAATCAAATTAAACTTGCACACAAATTATCATTCAATTTAACATTCATTGATTCATTGGTTTCAAATTACACAAAGGATTAAAATATGTAAATTTGTAGTTCTGACCAGTGTAATCTGTGGTTCTAGAATTCGATTACCAAACAATGAACTAAAAAACTATTGATTGAACAACAAAATTATAAACTCCATTGATGATGAACAACTTATTCCTACTTCATAATGGTGTACCTGCACAACAAAAGCCATCAGCTGATTCATGTGGGGAGGTCACAATACTCAAGAAAACGCTTATAAAAACAATAACCATGCCATCCACATGAGAGGACAGTGATCAATAAAGGTGGGTATCCTAACCAATATGATGTCAATATCCTTACCTGCCTCTGTCCAACATCGACACAACGGCATAAACGTAACTAGTTCATTAATTCACGACCTTGACATATCTCGAGCACAAGATATAGAATGGGTTATACATGGAATCCTAATGTAAGAACGGTAACAGGTATTGCAGGTAAGATTGCAGAGAGGCCCCAAGATGAATGACCAAAAGAACTCAACAGTTTTGTTCTTCCTACTGATAAACCAGTTGCTATTAGCGCAGTGATTGAGAAAAGCATGAGGAAACAAATACCTACTGATGAACCCATTACTACGAGAAACATCACAACAGGTGTTTAAACAATAAGCATCACCAGGCTCACAAACCACCATGTACCAATACCAACAAAATAGAGAAAAGCAGCACCAGTGGACCTACATCAAACCTACATTAACAGCTCGACTAAAGAGAATTCAAAAACCATCCCATGATAATGTAGTGTATACCTTATCAAAGTAAATTAACAAACATTATATGGCTAAAACTTGAATAATTAGGAGAAAAAAGTCGGGCAAATGATAATATCTTTAAGTACTAAAAACTTAACACTGCTTTCTTACCGCCAAAAAGAATCCTATAGAGGTCTACATAACCAGTGCAACAGAAACAAGGATACCAATGGTGATATTTAGCTGTTTCTCACCTTTCTCAATATTATCCTGCATAATTTGATATAACTCAGTTAAGCAAACTTCTATCAACCTAAAGTGCTATAGAGAAGAATCACAAAGTTTAAAGTTGTAACTGAAAGCAAATTTGTTTTGTTCAGACGTCAGAGCAGTATCTTACATATACCTTGAGCTTGTAATCAGCCAAGAAAGGAAGGTTCGCAAACTTGTAAAGGACCTCAAATATCCTTTTCTGCAAGTCCAGGAATTTGTTGTTAGAGGGTAGAAGGAAAAAATCAGAAAGTCAAAACCACCAAGCACCAAGTAAATGGACAATTTAGAGATCGGATGTATGAATATTCACCTCGAATTCAGAGATATTATGCCTGTACCTACTTCATCAGCCTTCTGCTTTTCTTTCTCAATGTTGAATTTAGGCTTCCATGTTTTCTGTCTGTACTCTTCTGCAACGTTGAATTAAGGCATTGAATCTAATTCCTACCAACACATACATCATATCAAATTATCAATATAAAACCAGAATCACGAAGAACCTTAAACCCATAAAACTATTTTAGACAATTTATTTGGTCACACTGCAAGAATGAAATGAAAAGCCAAGACAGTTCTCCTTGAGAAGCATCCTCTTTCAACACTTCTCTCACTCATTTTCTCTCACTAAGTTAAATACATGGCCATATAATATCAATTTTACACTCCATACAGAACAACTAAGTTAAAAGCTCCAAATCAGTATACCTGGTACAGAATATGACACATATCTGAGTTTTCCTACGTCATTGCTAGTAATAAATTCCACTTCAAGCATTAGTTAGGTGCCACGAAAAGAACTTAGATTTTTAAAACCAAGTTCTATATCAAATTTAATTAAGATGAACAATCGGAAGTAAGTTTTGTTTTCCAAAAGGATAATCTAGATGCAATCTAACATCTCGTCAATGTTTCTTCATAACCACTACCTCTTCCTAAGTTTGAAATATGACTGTAATTTTAGTATGAAATATGACTGTAAATTTAGTAAATTTCAGAAATGCTCAACTCGATGCCTAATTCAGCAGGCGACAGTGATACTTAGCTTCACTTTGAAATAAGCCAAAGCTTTTGCAGTTGGCATTGATGTTGTACCATTCTATCTCCTCTGCAACTTGGTACTCCGCTCTATAAGGAGCAAGCACCTGCCACCAAAATAAAAGAAAGAAGATGCCAAATTTTAGCTTTTCGCTTCGAGAAACCGACACATGATGTATTATTCAAATGATATGTTTCAGAAGGTTGAATGATGTCATAGTACAACTAACGAGAATAAGAAAAGATAAATGTCATCTAATAACAGAAAGATGTTATACATAACATATAATCTGTGTTGCAACGATACGGATTCGGTATATGATACAAGATACCAATACGCTACTATGATACACCAACTTGAAAAACTAAAATACGGCGATACGGCATACTCAATATTGATCAGTAGTTTAACATATATATATTATATATAAAATAGAAACTTAACAAAATACATACATGTGTTTGCATGGTTAAAATATAATATGTATGATTAACCTCACTGAAGAGAGAAAAAGTCTGGATACGAAGGAAGAAAGTCTAGAGCAAGATCAGTGGACAGATTTGGAACTAATATTTTGTCACTATAGTTAAAACTTCTCATAGAATCTAGTAAAAAATTTAAATTTTCTAATATTTAGTCATAGTTTTCATACCGAGTTGTATCTTGAAGTATTGGGAGTATTAGTACGCGTATCCGTGTAAATACGTATCGATACTACTAATTATTTTTTAGGCGTATCGTTGTAACACATCATATAATAATAGGAAGACATAAAATAAGAGGGCCAGTGAGATTGAAACCTTGTCTTTCTCATTGTCATCAGCCTTAAAAAGCTTTGAGTAGTCTATATGAACTCTACCCTCCTTAAGAGTTTCAACAACATCAGTGAAAGCAACTCTAAAATTAAAAACCTCGTGTATATTAGCAAAAGCAATCATCAATACTTAAGAAACAAATAAAAAACAGTTGATAAAACATACATGGAGCCTTCTAAACTAAACTAACATAGAAAGATCAAGAAATATGAGACCTAGTGAAAAGTTTAAAGAAATTACCAGTCCTAGCAAATGTTTATCCGCGATAAGAAGCCCAAAACCTAAGCTCCAGGATATTGCTAGGATTCTCAAAAAGTTCAACGTCTAAAGTATTCTCGTCCTGTTTTGGCTTCTTGAAGGTTTATATCCTGCAAAAAACCAATAATGGTCAGGCCATCTTTCTCTAAATAATTAGAAGTGAACAGCACAAATTGATTAGAGGTTTTTTCACATTCAATATTCTTTATTGAAGAAAAAGATACCTCTCGCATCTTTCAATTTTGGGGTAGGGGTATCTGAATCTGACATTAATTTCTGTTGACACTGCAATGATACATATAAGCAAAAGTAGTACTCAGTAGAAGGAAGTGAAATTCGATTATCAGATGTTCAGATGCAATTACTTAAAGTGTAAACAAAGTACCCCATGATAATTATTAATCCATGTCCCCTAAACGTACATATGCATTTACTTAAGCAAAGACTCCAGTGAATCATGCTTGAAGAGGTTTCTTTTTATGTATCTTTATCTACAGCAATAAAAGACTAAAGAATTTATGTGCTCCATTGAAGAGGTTACTTAAAGCACATGCCAAGGCCAATGACCAACTGCCACATGAGGAACTTCATGTCTAAAACTTAACAAATTATTAAAATGCATCATGCTTTCCAATCAAAATATACCTGTGTTGCAACGATACAGATACGGTATCCGATACAGGATACCAATACGCTACTATGATACACCAACAAAAAAATTATAATACGGGGATACGGCATACTCAATATTAGTCTGTAGTTTTAACATAAATATATCATATATGAGATTTGCATCTTTTGTAGCTTTTCTTTTCTTGTAGCCAGCTGTATGTCAGTTTCTGGGATAAATAGGGTTTGGGTACATGAACGATTTTGGATTCTACTGGTTTTGGAGGAGATAAAACAGAGAGAGTCAGAGATAAGTATTCATATCTAAGAGGAGGAGGTAAATCAGAGAAAGTTTGAGATAATTATTGAGTGGAGGGGGTGAACACAGCTGTTGATAAAATATCTAACTCTTTATTATTAAAGAAATATATGGACAGCTGTTGCTTCCTTTCCTTGTGAAGCTTATCTAACTTTTGGTATTTTAACTAAAAAAAGGATTATACAATTGGGATTCAGACATATTGGCCGTATGGATACACGCATCCCTACAAATACGTATTGATACGCCAAAAAAAAAATAGTTTTGACGTATTGTTGCAACACAGAAATATACTGACCATTGAAGACAGTTCCTTTCAAGGTGGGTTTTGAGGATACGATTCGCATATAATCCAATATGTGCAAGTTGGCATATCCATATTATCCACCAAAACTTGGTATGTAACAAGGTTGGGCGAGCAACTGACACCAACAAGTATCGGGTAATTAGCTATTTAAAAGCAACAAAGTACACTTCCAAAGGTCTTTCACCAAATAATACTGCTTACTTATGGTTAATGAACCGAGAAACATTCCTGTAAACTAGTTCACTCATGACATCGATGTGAGAGTTAATGTGATACAGATAGCTGCAACCCTCCTAGTCATACCTAAAATTTCAAAATAGTTCAAGCAGGATTAGAAAAAAAAAATACAGGTAAGTAGAAGAAATGTTAATTGCTTCAATTATCCCTCAGACCTCTTGGTTGCCTCCTGATCATTTAGAACTTCCCCAATGTACTCACACACAAATGTTCCACATGAAATTTCTTCACCAGCTCTGACTGCCCAACCCTGTGAAAAACACATGTAAAAAGGTTTATCCAGAATTACCGACATGATGAGATATCCAGAGTGGTAGCTTTTTCTCCGTTTTAAAAATCTCTAATTTGACTTTCACCCCATTTTGTAAAATCCTGTTCCGGCAATTCTTGTCACAGCGGGACATTGAGTTGTACCCATAAACTGGGTATATCTCCTGTATAATTTAATGAAAAATCAAAATCTCGCCCTTACGAAAACAAGTGAAGCTCAGAAATTTACTCTACAAAAAAAAGAAAATAGTCTAGCAGCGGCCATAAAGCTACCTTTAAAATAATTCAACCATCTTCATCATATGGAAATCTATCATGCATTGGTTGACCATTAATATCCTCAGCAGCTTCATAGTCATTGTCAAAGAGGTACACATGATCACAGGCATCTGCTAAACAGGTTGAGTGTGGGCAAGAACAGCCCAACTGTGAACTCTGCGAAGAAAAAAATTCCCTGTGTCAAGTTGACCAATGTATAAACAATGTTATGCAAGGTGAGCAACTGATACATTGACATATCAATCAAATAAAAACTAAGAAAACCCAGTACTCAAAAACTTAAACCCACCTCACAAACAAGAACAACATCAAACATAGACATATCAATCGAATAAAAACAAAAAAATACCAAGAGAACAACGTTAACTCAAGAAACACCATGAGAATCATGAAACTAATTCCAATTGAAGATGGGGTTAAATCCTTCTTTGTGAAGTTGCAGTAGATGTTTTCCTCAACCTAAAAGACTCAGATAAAACAAACCAAAAAAATCAACTGCCAGTTAAGGTTACAGATCAAAATAAAATTATACTTATATTGCAACCCATATCTCAGATCTCTTCAACAAAATCAGTAGAGTTGGAGTTCTATTTGAACCTTCAAATCAAAAATTCCCAAATCAAGCAAGAACAATAGATGCAAGAAAATTAAACAACTAAACTAACATTCGAACACTCAATCGGTTACAAAAGACTATTTTAAATCCCCAATTCTAACCCATAGCCAAAACCCCCCAACTCAGAAATTGAAATCTTAACCAAAAAAAAAAAAATCGATACATTATACTTGATAAAATTGATGCTCAAGATCGTAACTAGAATGATGATTTGAAGAAGAAAATGCTGCAATGGGTTAGGATAAAGCTTTGATTTCTAACATTGATTTGCAATCTGTGAAGTAGAAACAATCCAGATTTTTATTATAGGGTTCTTGGGGCTTCGTTGATTTTCTGTATGCAAACCAAATCAAGGGAGAAGATGAAGAAGAAGGTGTTGTTGTGCTGATGGAAGTAGTGGATAGTGGTTCTGTGGTCTGTGGTGGTGATGGAAGTGAAGAAGAAAAGATAGCTACAGTCTCTCTATCGAGCAGAACAGAAAGAGAAATGATGTTAGGGAGAAATAATAGATGGATGAAGAGATAAGGAGAACGGGGAGAATGGCTTCCGTGAAAATTGAACCACAGAAAGATCTAGGCTCACTGGTCACAGTTAATAAAATTTTTAATTCAATGACCAAACTTTGGCGTGGATTTTTTATTAGATCTTAATTCAATTGACGGGCCCTGAGAGTCGCGGATGTGGGTTAAAAAAGAGTGGAACAATGTTTTAACGATCTCTTCCTTTGTCAATTTTAGTGATAAAATTATCAATACATATGGATTACAAAATAAATAAACTTTGTAGTTTTTCATCCAAATGCTTGATTTCCTTGATTCTTCAACATTACTCGAAATCTTCGTCACTTCCAAGTACTCCAGTGATTCTGAACGTGTTCAACTCATCATCAAAGTTGTTGAAGATCCATAGCCATAACACCAAGATATTCTGGGTTTGTAGTCGATAATTGAAACTTTGCATTACGAAGCTTGCTTATATTGCCAATGCTATTGTGAGGAGAGGCACATTCCGTACAAGAAAAAATGGCTTGATGAAGACACATAGTGAACTGAGTACCCTATGCGATATCAATGCTTGTGAAATTTTGTATGGACCATACGATCTACAAGAAGAAGTTTTGGCCAGCAAAAACGGAAGCACATTATGATAATCAGGTTCTAGAGCCTGCCAATGATGTATGTCAACAAACAATGAAATCAGGAAAGTTTCATTTACAACCGGATTCGGAAGATAAAGGAACAGTACAAGAAACGTCAACGTGAAAAGACGCTAGTTTTATTGTTTAGGGGTATATGAAAGAACTATTAGTGTTTCTAGGGGTATATAAAAGAACGCCCTTCTGCAATTTAATGGTTTCTATTAATCCAACAAAAAACCTAAATCTTATTGTAGGTTGACTTCCCACCCATAGACAATCACTGTCTTACTGAAGGCTTTTATGAAATCGACACGTGGGGAAGAAAAGGATTCACAAGGTAATCTCTTTTCATTTTGTTTAAACCTTAATTAAGAATCTCAACATAATTTTGTTTAAACCCTCGTTTTATTTCTAGTCCCTAACCATGAAGACAATTTTATGATATCTTGTTTGTTTTTGGCATTTAAAGCTTACTTATAAGTATTAGTGCACCCCACGGGAGAGACCATTCCAAAGTGGGATATACCTACAATCTTTAAATACGAAAAACAAACAAATAATCAAACACGAATAAATACCTAGAATCTACATGAAAAAAAAAATTAATTCCTACAATATCAAATCTAAAGAGAGTGAAAATTTGAAAATTTTATTCAAATTCATCAAAAAATTCTTGTACATTCTCCACCGGTTCCCAAGTGTTTGAGCTGTCAGACCAATCAAGTCATTTTATCAGATATTTCGTACGTCCCTAAACATGAAGAAAAATTTATGATATGTTGAGAATTCTTAATTACGATTAAAGCAAAATAGAAAGAGAGTACCTTGTAACGTTTTTTTCGTAGAAACCTTCGGAAAGTTCATGTTTTTCTGACATTAGTCCTCGCAATTCAACTTCCCTCTCTCTCCATTTTCTTCTTCTGCTTCAAAAAAACAGATATACGATGAATATCAAGGGTGGGATGCAAACCCACAATGCTGTGATAAATTATACAATAGATTAGATGTAGCCTCTTTTGTTCGATTAATAGAAAGCATTAAATTGTAGAAGAGCGTTTTTCTACAGCTAATATTTATCTTAGTGCTTTAGTTGATATTGCCTTGTTGCTTGAAGAAAAAGAGAAAGAAGCTCAATACAAATTGTCAGACCTCAAAAAAGCTCCAACACCAATATTTTAAACTACACCTGCTAATACTAAGTACTGTTATATTTACCACACCCGATGCTAGTCATATACTGCCTCTATCTCTAGCTATTAATCGTAGTACTTATTCTATATCGTAAACCAAGCATGTGAAAACATTATTTTGCAACTGTTTATGTATGTGAATTAACGAAAGTACTAGTAGCAAAGTATGATATCAATCTCATCCACCTTGTTCACATACCTGAAATGAGGAAGGGCGCATCATCAAAAGCCACCCAAAGGGGGAAAGCAAAAAGTGCTAGTGATGTAGACACGGGGAATAGAAAGATTTCTATGAGTCTATATTGGAATCAAATTTGTGACCTCAAAGGTCAGAATCTTGAGTTAAATTGTTTGCCAATTTGATCTTCATAGACTCTTTGGTTGTTGGAATAAATCGATGAGCACATATCTTGCGCTTGAATTTGAAGTTCTCGTAAATATATATGTGGGATAAAAACATATACATATTCAGGGTTATTGGTAGCAAACAAGGAAAAAATGAGGATCGCCTAAAAACCTTATGCTGAAATATATAGATGTGTAGCGTTGCAACTATGTGTTTTATTGTTTATACAGGGTTCAATGCACTTGTCTCTATGCAGGTTAATGTTCACTGTAACTAGAATTATTTTTTTAGTATTCACAGTATGTACAAAGAATTAAAAGTATGGAAGATCCCATTTAAAGATTTAGAAAATCTAGCATATTTTACCCAATTATTGTCCTAACAAATTTTGATGATCCCATATTTCTAGAAATCTATTATAGCATAATATGTGTAAGTGAAATTACAGAACAAGGATATAAATTTACATAGCAGTTTGTGTTCATCATTCACAATCTCTACCTCATAATAATCCGAAAATGCACAGGAACTACAAGCAACATAGAACACAGACCGCAAAGTAAAAAGGAAAAAACGTGGACGATGACAAATTAAGAAATTAATGCTGAGATCTCGATATCTAATGCCCGTAGTAATTAAAAAGAAACACGACTAAGATGGTCAGGCTAAACATTGGAATCACTTCATTGTACAAATATTAGCACAATATTGTGAGAATTCAGAAAACATAATCTATTAAACCCAATTAAGTGCGTATTAGTTACGTAGTATTTAAGAAAGTAATCGAGGTGTAACTGCAGTGTGCTTACGAATTGATGCTCATGGTTAAGATTTACTCTGCCGGGTAACAGGAAAAAGGCTCTCCACATACAAATTAGTCGTGGAATACTTAAGAAAATTTCTGCTTTTATTCCTTTCCTGCAATCTAAATACATAATCAATATCATCAAAACACACATAGAAAAATAAAACTAAACATATGTAGTTGCGGAAAATCCCACAACTACACCCTTGTAATGATAATAACACAAAGCTTAAGTCATATTGATCAACCTAAACATTAATGATATTATTCACCACTTTGACATATATATGATCTTTCTAAACTCTTTATAATGAATGGGTATTGCTCTTACAATGGATTCAAGCTAAATTTCATACACAATAATGGAGAAATATAGAGATGCAAGCTAAGTTCTAAGATGGAATTCTCTTACTAAAAATTTCTTGGCTTATCTCTCCTTTTTGATCTCCCCCTCTCTCTATCATTTCTAAGTCCTTATATAGGCAAATTTGTCAATAGAAGACAATCATGATTCACGTGCAAGATCACAGTTGACTGATTCTGTTTCAGTTTGTCCTACACGCCAGGCTTTTGGAAGTTGTCTCTGTCTGTCGCGCTATTGCTTGGTTCATCGCGCTTCTTCTGATGAGATTAGTAATCACGTTATCTTTATCGTGTAACTATTCATTCGTGCTATTTTCTTACTCTCGCGTGACCACTCTTCGCCTTGTTTTTTGATAATTACTATGTCTTTGTGTCTAAGGTTGTTTTGTCCGGAGCGAAGTTGTGTATTTTTCTTGTGCGATATTTCTCCCCTACAACATAAAACAAAAGGTCTGAGCAGATCAGTGAAGAATAATGGTATGTGCACCGTCAGTTAGTGAAGTTGTTATTCGCCTCCTGGTGAGGGGTGGTCCTGCCACAGTTGCTGCAACGACATGCTATTAGCTGAGACCTACATATAAGGAAAGACCCTTCAATGATAATCCATGTTCCTATACAGTATAGATGAAACCCGTGCCCACAGGCAGTTCTCCTGATATCATCTCCATCCCTCCATTCTTCACGGCAAATCGAACAGCCGGCCACCTCATCATTATCGATAATATATATTTTGGTCATAGCTTCAACCGCATCTCTAACTTTAGATATTCGTATAATCATATTCTTGCAATTTTCGCACCATGTATGAAATCCACGTTCGAGGTCCGTCCGGTTTGCTTGCGCAATCAAATCCACCTCCACAATATTTTTTATGGTTCTATTTGTTATAACAAAAACTTGGTGGATCTATTTCTTTATATGTGAATTGACAATAGTACTATGTACCCGAGTATGTTATCATTCTCATACACCTTGTTCACATACCTGAAATGAGGATGGGCTCGTCATCAAAAGCCACGGGAAAAACTGCTAGTGGTTCAGACACGGGGAACAGAAAGATTTCTGTGAGCCTATATTGGGATCAAACCTGGGACCTCAAAGGTGAGAATCTTGAATTAAATTGTTATCCAATTTGACCTTCATTGACTCTTTGGTTGTTGCCATAAATCGATGACCACATATCTTGCGCTTAAATTTGAAGTTCTCGTAAATATATATGTGGGATAGAAACATATACATATTCAAGGTTATCGGTAGCAAACAAGGAAAAAAAGACAAACAATGAGGATCGCCTATACTAAAAGATCCTTAATGCTGAAATAAAATGGTAAACAAATTAATTAGAAGAGTTTATGCTCAATATATAGATGTGTAGCGTTGCAACTATGAGTTTTATTGTTTATACAGGGTTCAATGCACTTGTCTACGTGCAGGTTAATGTTCACTGTAACTAGTATTCTTTTTTTTAGTATTCACAGTATGTACAATGAAAAAGAACTAAAATTATTGGTGGCATAGGGAGCTAAAAGTATGGAAGATCCCATTTAAAGATTTAGAATTAAAATCTAGTACTCCCTCCGTTTCAAAAAGATAGTCCAGTTTGACTTTGTCAAGATATTAAGGAGACCATAGTAGTTTACATCCCTATCCTTAATTATTTGTCTAATTTATTTCAATAAATATGTTAGTAATAAAAAATATCAAAAATGATGTTTGGAAAAAAAAGAGATGAAAAGATTATAGAGATAAAAGAATTTATGAATGTAAAAAGCATAAGGGTATGTTAGAAAATTCATTGGAAAAATATGACTATAAATAGAAGCTGGACACATTTTTGAAACAGGCCAAAATAAAATAGAGGACGGTCTTTTGTAAACAGAGGGAGTATATGTTACCCAATTAATAGACGAGACGAATCACCAGCTTTTCTACAAATTTCTTCTAAACAACCCTAGTTAAGAATGCACAAGTTGATCCAAGCGGTAATATCTGCAAATAATGGAAAATAAAGAAAAAAAGAATCGGGGATTAAGAGCATCCACAGTGGGCGAGTATAACCAAAAATTTGGGATGAGATCGTAACACAGTGGGACGGAGTAAAGATCAAATCCCAACCAAAGATCAAATTCCAGACCAAATATGGTCGCGACCAAATCCCAAATTCTAATATAGTCGGGCGTAAATTTAAAGTACGCTTGTTGCTGGGCGTAAATTTAAAGTACGCTTGTTAACGGGCGGAGATTTAAATTACGCCCGATGAAATTTTAATTAAATAAAAAAAAAAGAATGAGGCGGACTTTTAAAGTCCGCCTGATGAAAGTTACAAAGAATGGGGCGGACTTTTAAAGTCCGCCTGATGAAATTTTAATGGGGCGGACTTTTAAAGTCCGCCTGATGAAATTTACAAAAAATGGGGCGGACTTTTAAAGTCCGCCTGATGAAATTTTACAAAAAAAAAAAAGTCCGCCTGATGAAATTTTAATCATGTACCGTTGCGTCACAACACGGACTAAACCCAAATTTTGGTCTTTTTTTTGATCTTTTATCTTTGGAGATCGAGACAGATATTAAAGATCCTTGAGCAATCAATATACCAACTACTCCAGCCCCTAGTTATAATTCGGAGAATGATTCGCGCATTATATGGGTAATTCGAATTATTCACGAATAATTCGGACTCACGTATAATTCGTCTGCATAGTTCGGTGTTCGGTCAGGTGACTCGCCATGACTCCGCGATTCGAACTGTGTTGGGTCATTGAGTCGGGATTCAAAAACATTTCCTTCTATTTTTATGACTAATTAAAAACATGTTAGTGGTGGAAGTTGAACGCATGACCCTTGCTAAATAAGGCTCCAACCATTGAGCTATGTTCCTTGTTGTTGTATGTTTTTAATGTATTATCTATATAACACAAAATTTTGATTTAGATCATACTTTTAGTTGAATATAATCTTGAAAATCTACTTTCTATTAATTTGATGTATGCCGATTTTTCATAGCCGAACTCATATCTCAGAAACGAATTATACACGTACGTATACCGTTCCGAACTACTATCGAATAACGAACCGTTAACCGAATTTTTGACCGAATCCGATATTTCCGAATCCGTATAATTCTCGTACGTATGTCGTCCCAAACTCCCCTCCGTACCTCGAATTGCTAACTATCCTAAGGCTATTAAAGACTGGGTTCCTTGTAGCTTGGGCCGAAGTTGGCCAAGTTGATCATCCGTAAGGAATCCAGAAGAAGAACGACTAGGGGTGAGTATGGGCCGGTATAGGCCGGTTTTTTACTTTTCCGCATCCAATTTATTAGATGACGCATTTCAAATTTACCATCTGCATCAAATCCAACATCTAATGAATGCACGGATAGACGAATTAGATGCGGATGATTTAATGGACTTTCTATAATTAAAATTTTCAATTTTGACCGAACAAGGATTAAAAGGAGAAGAATATGACTTAATTTTGCGTCTCAATCTCAATCTTTAAAAGTTTGATAGAATAAAATGATGAACAGATAAATCGACCATATATCATATTCATAAAAATCTTATAAGTATTTTAAAACTAACGGATGCAGATGTCCAAGAGATTTTTAAGAGTATATCTGCATCTAATCCAAAATATGTCGGATCCCGAAATTTGCATCCACATCCAATTCACTAATGAACGGTCTGAACATCCATCCGCAAAAATATAGTTGGGTCGGATGGAAACCACGGTCTCGGGCCAAATGCTCACACTAAGAACGATACATAATTGATTTTGTTGTTTCTTAACGGCAGTTAAGATGGAAAAAAAAACTCCCCATAGTCACCAAGAAAGGAACAGTTACATTGATTCTCCATATTATATATATATATATATATATATATATATATATATATATATGGAACATTGTTAATCTGAAACCATATTGAAAGTACAAGGCCAACAGTTGTTTTACTACATTGGTTAAGGTACCTTTTTCGGCCATAGTGCGGGCCGCAGGTAGGGGATCAATTTCCATTTTGGAAGGTTGGATTCCCCATTTTCACCAATTTCCTTACTCTATGGATAGACTTGAGATTGGGTCATGTTGTTGGTGTGGTGGTTGGATTACCAATAGGGCTAGTCCAGCGTGCTAGGTTTTTTCAGGAGGGTGGGATTAGCAATGTTGTATCAGGAAAAAATTGTAGAAGTACAAAAAAAAAATCCATGATCAAGAAATACCTTTGAATCATTCACGGTTCACATCATTATTTTTCAACTTAAAAAGTCTTGTTTTTTGAAAGAAACAATTTGTATGATTTGTAAATCTAGTAAGTACAGTTAAAAATAATTCAATAACAAGAACTAAAACAAAAAACACGCAAATTTAATAGTCGAATATAAAGAATTTTTCCTAACTGATGATAAGAAACAAAAACCATTGTAAAGCATTTTTTTTTACAACGTATCATAACCCAATACATGAAAAAAATCAAATAATCGATAACTATTTTTTTTATCGATAAAGAATTCGATACTGAGAAATTTTGAACTCAATACATTGGTATCATCCCCAAATAGCTTATCGTTGTAATACAATGTCATTGTTAATATTAGATAAAACATAAAAATAAAAAAGATTAAAACACCTTGTGTTACTCCATGACCTGTAAGTTGCTTATCTATACCCTCGAAATCACTAGTTGTAACTCTTCTACGTGATTTTCCATATTGTTATGATAATGATGTTGTTGTTGTTTCAATAAAATGATTACCATACTCTTCTTCAAGTACTATGAGTGAAATCGAAAGTTTGATGCCTTCCATTGAAGCGTGCCTGAAATAAATTTACTATTAAATATCAATTGATAAAAATAGGAAATATATTTTAACATATTACACCTTATTTGATATATAATACTTAGTCTATTAAAGATTAAAATAAAAACTAGCTGGTTGTACTACCCACGAAAATTACCCTGGGGTATCGTATAATTAGTTAGGGTTCCAAGCAATAAAATATCTCAAATGAAACCAAAATAAGGTACTAAAGATTGGAAGGTATATGGTTATAAAGAAAGAGCTAGTAACCCAAACCCGAAATGGTGGACTATGGTGGGTTTCGATTTATTGCTTTCCAATTTGATCTTCAGAATCTCTCTGGATATTGTTGTTAATTGGTGAACGCATATTTTTTTGCATAAATTTAAAATTGAAATAAACATATACTCCCTTTGTCTCGTAAATAAAGGCGGAGTTTTGAATTTTTATAATCCACGCGGAATCCTATTTGCAAGACGAATTTTTCAATGTGCAACCCTTATTTATTATACATGGATAATGATGTTAGGAATGAGACAGCGGTTAAAATAAAAAAATTAATGAATTCGGAACCAAAAAATTTTCTTAATCTAAGCGATTTTCCAAACTCCGCCTTTAAAGAGAGGATGGAGGGAGTATATGGTATAAAACCATGCATATATTCACTGTTGTTGGTAAAAATCAAGGAAGACTTAAAAGAACGGTATGGAATACTAATTAAGAATATTAGTGATCGATGTGATAGAATAGTATGTATTGTTTGTAGGGATGGTCATGCGGCGGGTATGCCAATCCCAATCACTGCCCCGTTCGTAAAAAGAATATCCATACCCGTCCTGTTATCCACATGAATTGGGGTGGGGCGGGTATGGGGAATACCCATATAGGGCGGGTATCTCATGGGTTACCCGTAATAATGAGTTAATACATAAATTTGTTTATAATCAAAATTTAGATATGGTTCAAACAAAAAATAGTGACATAAGAATAATGCATTCTAAAATTTTAAATTGAGAAATTCATCTTAAAATGATCAAAAGAATCTTTAAATGGCTTGTTACTTTTTCTATTTTTTATTTTCTCATTTTATCTTAGTCCACATTAGCCATTTGATTATCTGCATCATTTTCACTATTTTAACTTTTAGAGAATGTGTCTGATAACAATAAATAAACGAAAGTGATGAATATACAAGAACGATCAAGAATGTAATAAATGAAAGAAAGCTCGACTAAGTGGTAGAAGTATAAAAATTCAATACAAATTCTTGCATAGAAGTCTAAACCCTTATAACATAAAAGCTACGGAGCGGGTATGGGGCGGGACCTTGAATCCCGTCTCCACCCCATCCCCGTAGCTTAGATTTCGGGTATTATCCGTACCCGATCCCATCCCCATTTGTGCGGGTAAAACTTTACCCAAATGGAACGGATACCCACGGGAATGGATTTGGATGGGACAAATGGCCATCTCTAATTGTTTGAAACTAAAAACGGTTTGTGTTAAATATATAGATGCAAAAGTAATGGAAACTACTGTGTTATTATCTTTTTCTTTTTTTATATTTAATATTGTGTTATTACCGAAATATGAAGTATATGATAAAATGTTGCAACAATATAAAGGGTCTAACGCACTTGATGTTGAGAAGCTTAATATTCATTATAACTATAAAAAAAAATACTTAACGCTCGTATTAAATACAATTAAAACTATCGATACGATCGAAATTAATATAAAAACATGAAAGATCAGTCTTTGTGAAACAAAGTTATGATTTAGCAAATTAACTTATTGAATCCAATTAACATAATATAAGAAATAATGCCTAAATTTGAGACCTAAAAATAAATACTATTAACAGTAATGCTTTATTTACCGTAGATTTTTCCCAAGAAAAATCGTATGTGAAAGAACTGTTATACTATTAAATTTTTTAAAAAATTAACTTACTACGTTCATTAAGTAGTCGGGATGGAATCATGGAAACTAATCTCGAGGCTATCAATAGATTCGAACCTTTCGCATAGTTGTTGAATTAGTAGTAGTTATACGGAAAATATATATTTTCCAATCAAATTCTCAAAAGTTCAGTGTTTACACCGTTGGTGCTCATTTGACCATAGTATATCCGTGGATAACTACGTCATGGAAACTACAGCTTAGAGAAATCTAGCCAAAAAATTATATATACGGGAAATACAAAGGACATATTAGAATAGTATTTGTACACTTTGTTTACGTAATCCTTTGTCGCTGAAAAAACTTGATAATTGGTTTTGAACAAGTGGAGACTAGGGTTGGGTCAATCCATCCAATTCATGCCCAATCCGAACGTTGGACGGGTATGGACTATGTATTTCAAAACTTTTAGTGAATTTGAGCACAAACTTTATAAACGTGAGCTAACTTGGGCAAACATGGACACACATTTATCTAACCCGAGGAATCTACTAATCTGTTGGATTCTTGCAACAATGAACAACAACAACGTTAGATGCAAAAACTTATATATAAAATATTGAATGAAAAAGAACTCTACCACAAACAACTTGACGAGAACAAAATCACAGTCTCAACAAGTTGTCCTTTAACACATTCGTCCGCAAGTATACTCAAGAATGAGCAATGTTAAACCTCTTTAGCAAAGTTTTTACCAAGATAAGATTGTCTGATACAGCTTGTATCAACACAACACAATTAAGCTATCCATTTTATGAACTTAGAAACAAGGATTTTAAGAGAAGTAAACAAGCAATGCACAAAACATAGCAAAAAGACGTGAAAATAATGTAAGGGCCCTCAAGTTCGTCTACGCTATTAGACCAGTTAAGAGACGACTTAACCGCTAATGACTCGATTAGTTAATATAAAATTAATTATTATAAATTAATCTAACAATAATTTGGATATGAAACTAGTATCATTGAATAGGTCTCGAAAAGTTATGCGCAATGGGCTACTCGAACGTGTCATTCGGTTAACGGAGGAAGAAGTTTTTATCAGATTTATTAGAAGGGCAAAATAGTCATTATGCATCCTGACCGACCTGGCTGCCTTATCGTTTTCTGGCGCCTAAAGAGTATTCATTGTTCCTCCTTTCTTCTTCTTTCTTCTTCTCTGTTCTTCTCAGTTCTCTCTTTCTCTCCATCGATCTCAATTCCGAAGAATTGAGTTTAATTTCTTGATTAATTCGTATCAAGTCTGTTAAGATGATGAATCAAATAAGAAGGTGATGATTCAGGAAGTTGTTTTAGCCCTGGAAGAAGAATAATAATGTTTTGATTTAAGGTTTTCTGGAGAGGATTGAATTTGTGATAATTTGATGAGGAGACCGAGCAATAGATGAAGAAGGGGTCGTTGTTCTGTGAATCCTTGAAGAATAAGATGGTACTGATTAAGAATCGAAAACAGGTAATTTATGGTTTCGATTTGATTATTGTTTATTTATGAAATTGCTTTGTGTTGATAGATTAGAAGTGGGTTTGTTGTTAATTGAACTATAGATGATTGTATGAAGTTTAATTTTAGTTTCTCTAGGAAATTAGTTTCACATGTTAGGGTTTCAATGAATTGAGGATGAAGATTAGAGTTCCTGAATTGGGTATTTCTGATAAGGATAAAGAACTGAGAAGTGATGATTGAAGTTGAATTTCTGATTTAGGGTTCTGCAATGAAGAAATAGAAACTAGGGTTTGAATTTGTAATTGAGAATTAATTGTATTGTTTTGGGAGGAAGATGAATTGGAATTGTTGTTGGTGATTTAGAATTAGGTTTATGTGATCAGAAGATGGAGATGAACTGAATATTGGATAGTCAAATAAAATGGTAATGGTTGTGGTGTTGTTGAACTGAATAGGTGGTGAACTGTGATAGCTGCAGGTTTTGATGCTGGAGGCTGGATACTTCAAAGTTTGTATTGGTGCTGATATAGGGTTTTGAGAATGGCCTCAACTGAGGTGGTAATGAAGTTGGATTTGTAGTGGTAGTTTAGTTTAGAAATGGTTAACAAGGAGTTATTGGGGGAAGTGTGGATGTTGTTATAGAAGTTGTTGGTTGAGAGCATGAAGAGGTTGTTAGTGATCTTTATGCATAATGGTTGGTGTTGCAGGTGATGTATGGATTAGCTTACAAGACTTAGAATAGTATACAGATGGGGCAGTTAAGTAAATGGTGTTGGCTGGTTGCAGCTAGGACATTACAGTTGAAGTTAGAATAAGTGTCACTGCCTTAATTGAGTTGTGGAATTGACAAAGAATGTGCTTAACTGATAAATTGTGGTGATAATACAATGGGAGTTGTAGTTGAGCTACAGATGTTACATAGCGAAGGAGTAGTATGGTTTCAGCTGAAGAAATGAAGATTGGCGGAACTGGTGTTGCAGGTTTTTGCAACAATGTTGAGTTGTATTGCAGTGGTAGGAATGGGAGGATCTGAGTTCAAGTGAACATGTAGAAACTCAGATAGAAGGTGTATTGTCATCTGTAATGAAGTTCATAAAGTATGAAGATTTGATTAATGTTGCAGAAGTGTGTTTAGAAATGTTGTTGCAATTGAAAGGCTTATTGCAGTTAGAAATGCATCTTTTGGTCTTGGCATATTGTATGTTACATCTAAGTGTGCACTAGGAGTTTGGCTTAGGCATTTGGCTTATTAGTCATCCTAGTCAGCCTAGCTGACCATCTGACTGAGATGAATCAGTCTAACCTGAGTTGACTCATTAACCATACTTGACTTAGTGGACCTTGACCGAGTTAACTCCTTTGACTTGATTTGACCGGACTTGACCATTGACTTTGACTATTGACCTGACCTTAAACGTTGACCGTCAATTGACCCTCTGACCTGACGTTGACTGTTATTGACCATTAGTTAACCTTAATGAGCTGGGCCTTAAGTTAATGGGTCGTGTCAATTCAGACCTTATGGGCTTGGGCTTAGTGCTATGTTTTTCTTATTTTTTTATATTGGACCCCTTATGGTTCTAATTAGCACATGTTTCCTTCTACTATGTTGTAGATATGCATAAGACTTGTCAAATGACTATACAACCAACCCAATTGGATAATTTGGATTAGTAAACTTTTAGCTATGATAAAGGTAGAGAATGTGATATCCTAAATGGGCCTAGAATCATTAGGTAGACTTGTATGATTTTTGTATGATCCTTTTGGCTAAACTCTTAGAGTGCTTGGGTGATTAACATTTACTCTTTTATTAACAACGGTCGATTCAAAGGGTGAATCAGTGACTCGTGGATCTCGAGGTAGGCATGGCTTGTCATCAAATCAGGTGGGAACTCTGTAACCTTCTTGTAATCATTGAGCATTCTTTCTATTGCGAGCATGATGAGTCTTTATTACTTTTGGCATGTTTGTGTGTTTCACTATCTATGTAAATGCTTGTATGTGTCTTGATATGCGTGTAATATGCGTTGTATGATTTCCTCGCAAGGAGTGTCTGTGATTCCCCACGGCTCTTAGCTAAGTTAAGTATGGCGGCTTCTTCCCCGTTTTAATATTACTTAGTAGGGCGGCTTCTTCCCTGTTTCAATATATTAGTAGGGCGTCTCCTTCCCCGTTTCGATAGTATATAAATAATATATAGTAGGGCGGCTTCTTCCCCATTTCGTTATTATATATAATATTTTATTTTGGGGAAATCACTCGTGTGCATATTATACTTGTTTATCTAACTTTCTGATTTTGATGGTAATATTCTGAATCATGGGGTGTTTGGGCACTCTGTGTGGACGATGTTATTATTATTGATTAGAGTTGCTCTCGCATCGTCTTCTCCAATGAGTTTGGCGAGGTTAGAGCGACACTTGCTTCATGATGCATAAATAGTTGTAAAATTAGTTTCTTCTTGTTTCTTTCGATTTATACTCTTTTAGAACTGTGAAGCATGTTAGTGATTACTTGAGATTTATATGTTTCTATTGAGCACCCTTTTGGGATGATGTGCTCACTCGTTCCCACTTCAGTTTCAGAAATCAGATTCAATGGTGCGCGTGAAGATATTCGTTTTCGTAGCTTAAAGCTTTTAGCGATGTTAGAGATGTTGTGAATCTTTTATATATATATATATATATATATATATATATATTCCGTTTTTAATCTGTAAAACATCACATTAATATATTCATATCACTCGAGAAATCTGTCATGCATAATATCAGAGAGTTTGGGTTTGTTATTAGCACTTTATGTAATTATGATTCTTAGAATCGACAATTTAGGTTTGATGCTTCAATTAGGTTGTAATCCTATTAGCTAAGCAGGTCATTAGGTTGGGGAGTCACAAATAAGTTGGGATAGTAGCCGTTTCTTGACTCGATTTCTCAATAAAATCGAGTTCTTCTTTTATTGGAGAAAATGAAGTCTAGGATTTCTGTTTTATTGTAAAACAAGTTTTAGGTTTCTCGTGAAACAAATCAAGATAAAAAAAGAAACAGAATTCTTCCATAAGTAAAATAATTGAGAAAATATTTGTGTTAAGTAAAAAAAAAATTCTTAAGAAAAGACACCCAAAAATATTTTTTTTGGCAAAAGTAGATCTTGGTTTACCGAAGCACAAGTCCAAGCCCTAAGACAAGTCTAAAACAAGTCTAACATACACATACGTGCAAGCCCAAGCCCATAACCTAGCATACCCATATGAAAAAACTAGTAATATAGTGGAATTCCTCTTTGGTTTTGGTCAATGTGGGACTAAAGATTCTATTTCATCCACTCATACGAAAATGACTAAGTATCCGACCAAGGCTATAAAACACAAGCAAAACCTCACAACATACTGTTAGAAATTAGAACTACAGTACATAATTATGAGAGAGGATCCATGGACACTTTTATATAGACACTATCATACATGATTTATGCCATTTTTCTACAAAAACCAAATGACATTGACTTTAAATCAAATATTTTGGTGATACGTACGTTTCTCTTATAAGACTCTGTATTCCTACCAAATATGAGCATGATCTAAGATACCAAACTTCACCATCTACCAATCTTAATTTCAACCATTAACTTCTAACGGATGATATTCAAAGAGGTATATGGCGGTGTTATACATCTCGAAATGTGCTCGTATTTGGTAGGAATGTAGAATCTTATAAGAGGAACATACCATCAAAATATTAGATTTAAATTCAATGTCGTTTGGGTTTTCTGGGAAAAATCATGCAAATCATATATAATAGTGTCCATCTAAGAGTGTTGACGGAACTTCCCTCTATAATTATATATAAAACTATTTCTATAATTGAAGTAATTTTAGTTATTATCCACAAATCTAATACTCCTCCATCCCTATTATAAAGGCGAAGTTTAGAAAATTTGTAGTTTAATTTGATAGTCGGAGTCTCCATGTCAAGGTTGTTTTTTCCAAAAACACCCTTGTTTATGATGCTTGGGTATCATACAATATAATTAAATGTTAGATGGAGATACATAGGTTAATATTTTTATTGGGATTATGTAAGGGTAGATTAGGCAAGTAAGAAAAAGATTATGAAAACTAAGTGTTTTCTTATTCTAAGAGAATACACCTTCTCTGCCTTTACATATCTTCTTGGTAAGGTTTTACTTATATCTCATCCCCACTATGCTTAAAACTCATCCTCATAAATCAAATTTTGTATAACTCTTTCTACATTGAGTAAACAAAACATAAAAATCAAATTAAATTTTGAATAACTCCTTCTCAAATCTGGACCTAACTTTATCCTTATTGCATCATGTGTAACTCATATTACCACCACAGTGCCGTCTATGTGTTTTTATCATCGATATTGTATCTAATATTTTTCCGTAGATATGATCTAATAAAGGATTCATCCCTAAAATGAGAAGAACAAGAATTATGGTTGATCGCAAAACTGATTATTTAATTTTCTTCATTTATCGTATTTTTAAGTTTCTTTGTTCACCGAAATGAAGGGTAAAGACCTCGAAATGCTTACATACTATCACTACAAGAAATTTAATATATTGCAGCACCCAATGATTATGGCATAAACCCCTACTAGTGTCGCGATAACCTATGTAGAAGTCTATTGCTGCACTCAATCTTTATTGCTGCAGCAAGAGATTATACTTTTTTGTCATACTCTTTTCATATTATTGCTACAGTTGTGTGGCAAAAGCTTCATTTTGCAGCAGTAAATTATACTTTTTAGCTGCAGATGAAAAGTACTGTGACTAGAAATTTGCTTTTGCAACACCTATATTAAAGGTGTGCCAATATATGGTGTAGCAATAGCTAGATTTTCTTGTAGTGTATTTTCATCATATTCTTTTTTCAGTTACCATCAAATATAACAATTTTATACTAATAATTTTCTTATTGTAGTTGTCCACACCAGTAAGAAAGTTTGAAGGTGAGATGATATTTAGGAAAATTGTAAGGGAAATAGGTAAAACCTTCGATAATAACTATGAAAGAAAATATGTTATGATAAATAATACTAAACTATTTGAAAAAAAAAGTATATGAATTACAAGTTATTTAATCTAATTGTTACTAAAATTTGTTGAAATTGCACAAAATTATAATCAATATTACACCCTTAAATTAAAACAATTATTACATGCACTGAAGCTTGGATGAGCCTAAAAAACGTGAGATATATCATTGTCTAGAGACATAGGCCACACTTCCATTCCATGGGTTCTCCTTGTTTGATGAACAATTTGGGAAAAAAAAATTCAAGCTCGGGTCTAGCTAGGCCAAGCCTTCTAACCCGACCAACCAACCCCAATCCCACCTATACACATGGATTTGAATCATTTGATAATAAAGGTGGTGAATTAGTGGAAAAAAATAATATAAATTGGTTTTAAAAAAGTAAATTATGAATTAATAAAATTTGAGTAATTTTTGCATATTCAGATCTTTCGCCCTAAATAAATGTCTAAACTAGAAATTCCAATTTCTAGATACCTTTTTTACAAATAAAAAAAATCAACCACTTGCATAAAAAAAATTAACCCCCTAAAATTTAATTTTGGATAA
Organism: Papaver somniferum; assembly: GCF_003573695.1. Taxonomy (NCBI): domain Eukaryota; kingdom Viridiplantae; phylum Streptophyta; class Magnoliopsida; order Ranunculales; family Papaveraceae; genus Papaver; species Papaver somniferum. Next base: position 235,271,431 of record NC_039358.1, read on the forward strand.
GCCACCGCGACTAGGAGAGGAGAGGAAGAAAATTATGTTTCCTTGGTGCCAATTAGGCGCAATCCAAGCATCTTTAAAGGAGGAATCAAGGGAGAAGCCTCATAGCGAGTTTCCTGCCAGAAAAGCAGTGGAACAAGATCTTGTTCTCATCAACTAGTTAGGCACAATCCAAATGCCTCTCGGGGATAAGCTTCCAATCCTTCCTTCTCGTGCTACATCCCAACCTTCATATTAATGGGGCGAAATAGGTAGGAATAACATCTTACCAACAAAATACAATTTCCCAACCACTATCGAAATCTTCGGTTAGAACACCAATTATTTGATGTTGCATACGAAATACACTGCCTATTTATCATCCCACGATGAGTCAATCAGGCTGCGTGATTTTTCTTCAGCATTTCAGGCGTCGGTTCAATCCTGATACTGCTGGGATCCATGATAAGTTCCGTCTGTTCAAGTGTGACTCCATTCTTTCCTCAGATGTGTCTGTCTTGGAGGGAGTGGCTTAGGAAGATGTCATCTGACCAGTGTTAAGGATTGAAATGTGAAGAGGTGGGAAATATTTGTCACTCTAAATTGGGATCAAACCTGTGACCTTATTCTCAGACTTTGGTTTGCTGGTATAGAATTATGCATATGTTCACGGAAAACAAGAAAAGACGAAAAATAACGTGGATTCGGATCCCCAATTGAAGAACCTCAATGCTAATATAGTGGTGAAAATTATCATTTTTAGTCTTGAAATCAGAAAGAGTTCGTCCCCAATTTATAGATGTACGATCATTACAAATTGTATACAAAAAGTTCAGCGCATATACATGAGAAATTTAATGTTTATGTTGAATTAGAAAGAATCACAATTAATGTTATCAATTGCTTCGAATAATTTAGTACAAATTAAAGATTTGGAGAATTAACTGTGAAGGGTGTAAGTATAGCGTGTTTGTCTAAAACGGCGAGCAACCTAAGGTGGTTTGATTTTCCGGTGAAGTGGTAGGTATTGATGAGTAATAATAAACTATGTTAATTTTATGATGCCACAAAATGTCTAACATTAAAAAAAATATAAAACGTGGTTGAACATTTTAATATTGAATTGAACTTGGCTAAAACCCATGATAATTAAAAAAAACATACTAGAAACAATTGTCAGGTTATTTAATAATTGCAGTCGAACCATACTAACAGAACACATGAAATTATTTATTATCGAGCCGTGTCTTTAAGACTTGGATTACATTCTAGTGTGTATATATATATTCCCATCTTCACTTTCCATAAATATCATCCTCACCGAATGAATTCAACTTTGTATAACTCTTTCTAGATTGGAGAAAAAAACTCAAAATTCAAATTTAGTTTTGTATAACTCTTTCTCAAATCTGAACCTAAGTTTATTTTTATTGCAACCTATGTAACTCATACTACCACCAGTCCACCACAATGTCGTCTAAACTACTAACACTGTATCCAGTATTGCTTCATCCAAAAATGAGAAGCACAAGAACTATAGTTTGATCCAAGAATTTGTTATTCAATTTTTTCATTTTTATTGGATTTTTAAATTTTTGTATTTACTGAAACTAAGGGCAGAAGACCTCGAACTGATTATATACTATTTTCATCATATCCTCCTTTCAATTACCATCAGATATAACAATTTTGTTCTAACAGTTTTTTTTTATTGTATTTGTCCACACCAGTAAGAAATAAAAGAAATTTTTTCAATTTGATCTTGAAACTTGATTAAGATCGTAATTTGTAAAATAATTTCAAATCTAAGTATTTGGTGGTGGTGTAACAATTTAGATTAGTTACGTAGATTCAGATTAACATGAGTTTTGCTTACCAATCTAAATTAAGTTAAACAAAATTTAAATTTTGTATCTGAGATGGGATTTAAGAGACGTGTGGCGGAGAAATAGGACTTTCGATAATCACTAAATATGAAGAAAAAAAAAAACTTTATTATAAAGAATTTAATATAAATTACAAATCATTTAATACTCCCACCGTCCCAGTTTGGATGTCAAAATAGGGGATTAACCCAATATATCGTTGTTGTCCGGACATGGGCAGCGTTTCAATTTCATGGGTTCCATGAGTTTGATGACAATCTGAGCAAAATATTTCAAGGTTGGGTAGGACAAACCTTTTGACCCGACCAACCAACCCAAATCCCATCAATAAGCATGAATTTGATTACAAAGGTGGTGAATTAGTGAAAAAATAACATAGAAAAATAATAGAAATGTTGTAGGGCTTACGGCCCATAGATGTGCGGCCAGGTGGATATTTAGGGTCTCCCTTCTACATGTATATAAAGGACATTGTTCCATGTAAACCTGCTGATGATCAATAAGAAACTCTGCCTCTTTCTCTATCATTCTCATCTTTATCACTACAAAACGTTATCAGACACGATGCTTTACCCTGCCGTTTTTTTTTCTTTCTAGTAATTAGTACAATCTCCCGAATCAATCACCCGCAATACGTTCGAGAGTTTCAGAAATCTGTCATTATTGGATCTGTAGTTTTGTTCTTGGATTGAGTAGTTAAAGAAACAAGCTCAATTTCTATTGATCCCCCAATCAATCAGACTGCTCTATGTCGGAGGTATACCTAAAACTCTTCTTTCTCTTCTATTTTGTTTTTGCCCATTTAAGAAACGAAAAAAAAAAAGTTGTCTGCCATGTTGTTGTGTCTCTTGATACAATTGTTTGATGTATGTAAATATGTAATGTGTTTGTGTATATTCATCTATTTTCTTTCATGTTTGTATTCATCTATTTTTTTCCCCTTTTCATGTTCATCTTATTTGGAGTAGATAATTTTATAACATCTATTTTGTCCTATTATCATATGTATGAAATTGATGTATATGTTTGTATGATCAGTTGTGAAATTCATGTCCATACTATGATTTTTTAGTATCAATGATGTATTTTTTTCACTATATTTTCTTTTCTTTTAATCCATGATGATTGTGACATAATTTTTTTAATGTTTACTTGTTTCTGTTGATTTATCCATAGTTAATTTTTTTTTTGTGTGTATCACTATGTCCCACTTTGTCTCTTCTTCGTGTTCTACTCCAATGATATTGTCTTTTTTCTTTATCTAATCCATGTATTAGCTTGCAAAATCCATATTTTGTTCTTAGAAAAAAAAAATGAAAATCCATGTTTGTCTGTTTGCGTGCCAAATGATGTTTGTTCATGTCTAAAATTTACACTTGCATGTGCGTTATTTTTCTTCTTTTGTCTGCCATTATGATCGTTATTTGCTTTATGACTATTTTGCCTTGTACTCATTATGTGGCGGTTACATTTGCTTGCTCTGTTGATTGTAACGTGTACATAAACTAATATATAATTTCCATAATTATCTTCCACTCATAAATAAGATTAATAAAATATTTTCAATGCAAAGTCAATTTAATTTCCACAAATACATACATGCACATGCAAATACAATTAAAATAATATTAATTAAAATATATTCATGTATGCAAAGTCAATTTAATTTCCACAAATACATTCGTGCACATTGTTATAATTTTGAAAGTGGTAGTAAAGGTTCGTTGCTCGGACTTGTAAAGATTTAAAAATAAAAATATATACACAATATTTGTCACAATGGGCGAGAGGTACTGGGACTAGGATTCCGCCAATTTCATTTCTTAAGGTTCAAATAATAATTCTTTTATCAATAATAGCTCGAAAAATATATTAAATATATCGACTCTAATTTATTGCCAAGATTGATTCTCAAAATATTAGGTGTAAATGTTAAGCATGGGACATCAAATCATCTAAGCTAAGCATGACCCACCAAATCAAAACACAACTAATTAATTTAAATCATAATTTCAATTAAAATTAATGCAAAAGTCATGAAAAGAATTGAATATAATTACCCAAATATGAAATAAGGCTTCCTCCATTGCCCCAGTGTTGGGAATGGAGGAAAACATGTATGTTGCTCAAAAGTTGATTAAAATGATAAAAATGAGTAAAACAGTGAATGTACGATCCACAAAAGGCGTCACAAAAGAACGATAAGAGACAGGTGCTGCTGATATTTAGACTGCGCTGCCACCCACGGATGTGCGTCTTAGACACTGGTGATAAACGACTTCCCTCGCTAGTCCGTTCTTCTTGTTCTTGGTGTTCTTCATCAGCAGCAGCAGCAGCAATAGAGTTTCATCAACTCTTGATTTCTGCTTCTCTGGACCTCCTCTAGACCCCAAACTCTCGACAGCCCTGGTAGTCGACCCAAGGAGCCTTTATATACTCACATGCACGCTGAAATCCCTCACAATAACTCCAAATAATTCTTCTTTACTCGGGCAGTGAAAAGAGAATATTTTGAGATATTTTCTTTCTCCACGCGTTTCCAGCTCTGATTCTTCCCTTTTTTAGACTTTATACGCATCAAACAATAGTTATAAATCTCCCAGATCATCTCAGCCATACGCAAAAACAAGAAATCCCGTGAATAATTCTTCTCTGCACGTTCTCCCATGTTTCCAGTTCGTGGCTTCCCTAGCCAATTCTAGCCAAATTTAATCGACCACAACACTCGCAATAGATTTCTAAATGTCCCAGGAACAATACCACAAATTTTCAGCGATTTAATCTCCCTATAACACCTTCATTTTGTTGATTGAAAATCTTCCAGAGAGTAAAAATATTTTCCCGCCAAAAAGTTTATTTGAATTTGAGAAGAAGGAAGGGTGTCCCCTTATCCTGAATTGGGGTGCGAATAGCAGGTGTCCAACTGAGGTGCCCCTTAACCAATAGTGAGAGTCCGAATAACAATTGTCCTTCAAGGTTGCCCCGGGCAACTTTTCGAGCTAATTTTTCCAAAATTGTTTATTTCCAAAAAATACCTAAAAATAATAATAATTAAAATATATTCATGCATTCATGCAAAGTCAATATAGAGATAACTATTTAGTTTCCACAAATAGCACATATACAAATATCACACTTATTTAAAAATGATGTCATTTAATTATATGTTTTAATTCATGTGAAACCAACACATTAAACTAAACTATTTCCTTTTTAAATGGGCACGTAACTCTCTGTGGGCCTTGGACACGTTATGGCCTTAAGGAGTTAACACTACTAACTGGATCATCGTGATTTGGCCGACAAACCGGTTTATAATTTTTTTTAGTAAGGTTTTTTTCCAGTTGGACCCAACTTGACTCAAAAATGACATTTTGGACTCAGAAGTACTTGAGCATCATTATTGTGCATTAGAGGTGGAAATCATTTCTTTGAAAAAGAAAAAGGAATATATTCCTTCATACAATTTTATGCCACTGAGAACGCACTGTCTAAAAGGTAGAGATACATATTCCCTTGTGTTTCTAAACGTATGCATCCCAATTTTTTGTGGAAGAACTCACAAAAAGTTATATGAGTCAGAATATTTTCATTTCTCTACTTCACCAATGATACTAACGAACCAGTATATATTGAAGTATGACAACAAGAGAATTACCTTTAATAATCTATTCAACCTAAATTAAGTGGTTGACATGTGTAGTGAGATTCTCTTGGCCTATTAAGATAAAGAAATTTCTCAAATTAAGCTAAATGTAGCAAAATTGAAAATGTAATAACCCCGAAGTAATAAGGGTTAGACGTAATGACTTATATAAAGCATGTGAAAAGGGACATATATATATATATATATATATATATATATATATATATATATATATATATATATATATATATATATATATATATATATATATATATCATGAGACAAAGATGTATTTTTCCCAGTAGTAATGACACCAAAGTACAGGTATCAACTGAATATGGGATGAAGCTAAGATGTAATTCTAGCTCCCATCATAAATGAAAGAGTTGGAAATGCACCTGGTCATAGGTGTTGATATATACAATGTAATGTGTGTATCATAGTAGCAACCAATTTTCACTTCAACTTTAATGGCAACAAGAACTTTGCCGGGCCAATTGATTATCTTATTCAGTTGAACTAGATCCAATATCTGCACCTACGGAATGAAAACGCGAGACATAAATTCTCTAAAGCACTTGAGATATATTGGGTGAAACGTAATATATATCCATTCTAAAGTACTTGAGTGAATCCAACTTTATTACGTAATAAGGACACACCACTTATTAAAACTCTCAAGACCCAAATGTCTAACTCATAGTTGTTTTTTCTTCCACTAGATTAATTAAGGAATTTAAACTAGTTGTTGAACTATTTCCTTATAACGTGACTACGAGGATTGAATCATCGACCACAACGCTGCTCAAAAAAAATGTTTTCAAGATAGAACAAAGACGTCACAAAATCTCTATATGTACCGAGAGATAATCACACCTTGTTTAAATTCCAAAGAAACCATGCAAATGGATATCATGTGAATCCTGACTGTGATGATAATGTAATTGATTGCATCTTTTATAGTCACTAAATTATTTGAAAGGAAGCATACTTTAGAGAGACTAATGAGTCAATTTAGTGAAATGTAAATCACTATATTATTAATTTGGATTATTGAATCCATATTGACTCCGGCGATGAAATGTTGGAAATTGACTCATACAAACTTTGTCATAACCATAAAGGCACTTTGGTTGTGACATGATGTTTCGTTTTGAAAGGACTCATACGTACATCGTTGTGTTTGAGTGGACGAGACAACGGGAAAAAGATTGACCGAAGGCGAAGTAATGACATATCTCTCAGTAAGTGTTTTCTAAAGTACCAGATGCACAACCTCATCCTCCCTCCCATTATGCTTTTAGGTAAGAGAGCATATCACTCATTTTACAAAGTCTTCAGTAAAACAGGATCGAGACCATCCTAAGATGCAAATGGTAAACAATCCATATTACAAAGATAACAAGGTGAAATTTAGAAAAATATTCATGCAGAATGTGGACCATTAAAGTGACTTATGGCTCTGGTGAATGTTTTGACATTTTGGACTAGTTATATTTCCCAAGAAATTTGCGTTTAAAAACTCCTGGCACATATTACACAATACAAAGTACAAAGGATCACCACCCTTATTAATGCTAGAGAATATACATCAAAAGGACTTGATGAATATTGCATGTTTAATAGGATCAATATAGAGCATCTTATACCCAATGGTCTCTCAGAGGCTACCATCAAAGGTTACAGATGGTGCCTAAGGAATAGGTTATGCGTACCAACCTATCTTTTATTGCTTTGGGGATATGCAATATTACACGCATCTTACTTAATTCGTTTTTAGAACCCAATATTAGTCAACATTTTATGCGTACCAGTTGGTAACTGGATTTAAGCCTGGCATTCGTGTTCTTACGCATTTTTGGTTGCACTATATATGTGCCATTACGACTCCACATCGTACTATGATGGGTCTTCAAAACTGTTAAGTTGTTATGTTGGAAATGAGTTCCCAAAAATTATCCGTATTTTAAGACTTTTGGAAGGAGATCTCTTACCGCTATATTTGCGGGTTATCACTTTAATGAGATGGTCTTCCCGTCGTTAGGGGGAGATAAGAAAAAGTATTTTCTAAGGGAACGACAGGAATTGTCGTGGTGTGTTCCTGCTATGTCTCATATTGATTCTTGTACTCCACAAATGTAAATGTGAAGTGATAAAGAATATTCGATTTTCAGAATGTATACTGATGTTGCTAAAGTGATGAGATCACACATACCAGCTGCAAATCTACCTGCAAAGTTACAAGTCCTCAATACGGGATATACACCATTGTTGCAACTACACTCAATGGAAGTGTGGTTGAGGCTGTGGCTCCATAAAGAAAGTTGGAGAGACCACTTGGTTCGATCAATCCTCACCTAGAAAGGAAGTAGGTGAGTAAGGCACAACGTATTTATATCATCAGAAACCATCTCATAAGATTGTCTCTGACTATGTCCATGAATCAAACTGGAGGACGCTTCGAAGTTTTAAATGATTCTAGAGAACAGTGAAATCCTGACGGATTATGAGAATGCACATGAGTCAATGGAAGGATCATGCATGCACAATGATGAAATAATCCATAAATAGTTGCTCCAGAAGTAGAGCACAATAAGATCGAACCATGCTTTATTTTGATTAATTTTAAATAAATAACATATTTGGCCTATGCAATCCAGGCAGAACTTAGTTCTTTGACAAATATACGGGTATTTGGTGTGGTAGTGCTAACCAACCTAGTGTAAATCTTGTGGGACATATGTGGTTATTTGTCATAAAGTGTAGTGTGAAGAATGAGATCTTAAAGTATAAAGAATCACCTTGTGGCGCGAGGTTTCTCTCAAACCCCTGGATCACTTACTCTTTTGAACATCATAATGTTCAGTTAATTAGTTTTCTTGGTAGTTTCAAAAGAACTTGAAACATAGTAGATGTGGTTATATTTCTGGAGATTTAGACTCAAAGATATTTGCAAAAGTGCATGATGGACTTTTGCTTCCCAAGTCGAATGACTCTAAACCACGGAGTATGTTTGCAGTTACACTGGAACACTCACTTATTGATTTAAACAATCAGGCGGATGTGGTATACCCGTCTAAGTAACTAGTTTATTGGGAAGGGATTAATGATTGGGAAGGGATAAACAAGTAAGGTTTCTTTCCAGGCGTATTAAATAAGTTCCTGATTCATAATTATAGCTATCTATGTCGACAGTATGGACATGATAAGTACTCTTAATGGAATAAGAGATCTTACAAGCCATTTAAAATCTGAATTTGAGATGAAAATCCTGGGAAATCTCGATCTTATCTATGTTTTAAACTAGAAGACCGAGCTTGTGGTATATTATTCCACCAGCTTGCATATGTTCATTGTCAGACAATTTAACAAGGACGTGCATGCTGCTAGCACTCCCATGATTAGTCGAGTTTCAAATGTACATAAATGACCAATTCGTCTAAAGGAAGATGACGAAGTTAGGTCGGGAGATGAACTTTCCTTATCTAAGTATAATAGACGCATTATTGTACTTAGCATAATGTACTCGACCAAATGTTACATCCTCAATGAACTTGTTAGCTAGATATAACTCAGCGCCAACGCAACGTCATTGGAATTGTATAGTGAATGCAATCATGTGCTTAAAAGTAACCATTGACATAATTTTGTTTTATCCCTGCAAAGACATTAAAAGGAATGCTAACGAAAGTGCAATCCAAAAGTTGTTGATTATAAAGGAACAATAATCTCCTCTCCAACAAAAGTAATCAGGGGGAGATACGGTAGACTATTTTCTAGGTCGTTACCGATATTCAGTTTCGAAAAGTACATGACTAAAGAAATAGTCTGGAACAACTCTGAAAGTAATCAGGGGGAGATGCCGACATCAGGGGGAGGATCCAAGGATATGATGTCGAAATAATTTACTTCCAAATTGAAGTTGTGTCGTACTCTTTCCTTCGATCGAGAATAGTTTTTCCCAAAGGGTTTTGTTACTCGACAAGGTTTTTAGTGAGACGACACTAAAAACATAAAGTATGTTGAACGTTGAAGACATAAAGATCGCGTTGATATTACTGAAAATATCTGAATCAAAGAAATCAAACGCGATAGTCGGTTAAACAACGTAACTTCCAGAATCAACAACAAGGTGTTATAAACATTTAAGTCACCAAAGTAATGTGTGATAAACTCCTTTTGACTGCATTAGACTAATGAAATTTGTCTGACATCAGGGGGGGCATCTAATAGTGTGTTGAACTCTTTTCCTTCACCGAGGTTACTTTTTCCCATGGGGTTTTGTTGCTCGGCAAGGTTTTTAATGAGACAACAACAAATACCGGGAATATAATTTCCCAGCTAAGGCTATTATCTTTCCCACGAGGATTTTCTGCCTTAGGAGTTGTGAAGCAACTAGTCAACTTCACGGAGCAAAGTGATCATCTGCAACGGTCACCTTTACTTGCATATGTCACGTTGTACTCTTTTCCCTTCGTCAAGGTTTTATCCCACTGGGTTTTCCTTGTCAAGGTTTTAATGAGGCAACGTATACGCACGCATCCAACTATATTCTAAGTTTACTTAATATTGTACTTTTTTTCTTTAGTTCAGCTTTTGTCCCTTTGGGTTTTCCTGACGAAGTTTTAACGAGGCAATTAACTTAGACTCGTCTGTATTTGAAGATCGTATTCCATGTGATGAACTACATGTAAAGTACAACAAAACATGTGAAGTAATGTAAAGAGTTGTACTAAGGTTTTATCCCACTGGTTTAATAAGGCAATTGATTTCGGCACAAGTCATCAAGGAGAGGAAGACATTTGAAGAACTACATTCGAAGCACTAAATGTGAAGCACTGCTTATAAAGTTTTATTGGACCGCACAAGGAGGAGTGTTGTAGGGCTTACGGCCCATAGATGTGCGGCCCAGGTAGATATCTAGGGTCTCCCTTCTACATGTATATAAAGGACATTGTTCCATGTAAACCTGCTGATGATCAATAAGAAACTCTGCCTCTTTCTCTATCATTCTCATCTTTATCACTACAAAAAGAAAATGATAAAAAGGAAGAAGAAGTAATTAAGAATTAATAGAAACTGAATCGCCATGAAACCAGGTTATTATTTGAAACAACGGGAGCAATGGGAGTAGAAATCACAATTTCTAGATTATTTTTTTTCTCAGAAAATTGAATCGACCACTTACACGGAAAAATTTACCCCCCTAAAATTCAATCTTAGTACCGCCATTGTTGACTAGGAGAGCACAATAACAAAATTATGTTTCTTTGGTGCCAATTAGGCGCAATCCAAGCATCTAATCTCATCATTAACACAATCAGTCGATCCATTATCCATATTCCATACATCACTTCACTTCATCCACATCTCAGTCTCATCTGCTACCACAATGGCTGATAATGTCACTGCGGAGGATATTAAAAACTTTTATTTCAGATGCAAGAGTCCTATTTAGGATTTTTCATGCAGGCTATAGCATTATGGATTTTTCTGGAAGGAATTGGGTTCCCGAATCTAGTAAAGAAGCTTCTGAGGACCCATGATAAGGTTGTTAACATGATCATGGATGATCATGGGGGTGAAATAGGTAGGAATAACATCTTACCAGCAAACTACTATTTCCCAACCACTTTCGAAATCTTCTATTAGAACACCAATTACTTAATGTTGCATAAAAATAATATTACATAGCTATTTGTTTCAATTAGGCCGCTTAATTTTTTCAGCATTTCAACCCCTGGTTGAATCCTGATAGAATAGTGCTGGGACGCAACATAAGTTCCGGCGGTACAAGCAAGACACCGTTCTTTCCTCCGATGTCTCTGTCTCCGAGGGAGTGGCTTAGGCCAATCCACCTGACCGGTGTTAAAGACTGAAACGTGGAGAGGTGGGGGATTTTTGTGACTCTAAATTGGGATCAAACCTCTGACCTTATTGGCTGACTTTTATTTACTGGTACAGAATCATGCATATTCGCGGTTGTTGGTTGCAAACAAGGAAAGGCGAAAAACAGCGTGGATTGGATCCCCAACTGGAGAACCTCAATGCTAAGATAGAATGATGAAAATCATTTTTAGTGCTTGAAATCAGAAAAAAATCGTTCCCAATTACAGATGTAAGAGCGTTACTAATTGTATACAAAAAGTTCGGCGCGTATACATGAGCAATTTAATGTTTATATTGAATCAGAAAGAATCACAATTAAAATTATCGATTGCATCGAATACTTGATTTAGTACAAATTAAAGATTTGGAAAATTAAATGCATAGGGTGCAAGTACAATTTGTTTGTCTTAGACCTAAGGTGGTTTGATTTTCCGGTCAAACGGAAAGACCGAGTTTGATTTTCCGGTCAGAATGAAAGACGGAATGATGTCTTTTGTTGTTGTTGCTGTGGTTGTTTACATCATTATGAAGATACGAAGCATATGAAGATGTTTCTGGTCAGAATGAAAGACGGAATAATATCTTTTGTTGTTGTTGCTCTGGTTTGCTATCACTGAACTGAACAGCCATCGTAACTAATCATTCTGAGCTATATTATTCACATGTTTGTGACTTTGTGTTCATCATTTTACAACTGAATCCAAAAAAAAACTTCCATAAATTAATAGCCTTGGGACCGGAAAAAATTATTATTTTAGCGAAATTATTAATTTATCGAGTTAAAAGCCTAGTTGGGACCGAAGAATTTTATTATTTTAGCGAAGTAATTAATTTATCAAAGATCAATTTATCGAAGTTCTACTGTACCTGGATACATAGAACACAGACTGCTGAAAGGGTTTCATTAATTTATATATTGCAATTCCAAATCTTTACCAGACAAGAAATTATCCATCCCTAAGTATATATTAGATTAAACTAGATTTTTCTTTCTTTTTTTTCTATTTCTATTTTTTTTTTTTAATTTTTACATCATAAACTAGGAGAAAGAATCTACTCATAAGTTTGCTTAATCCAAACTCTACCAAGGAATCTAAAATAAGCAAGAAACATTTTCTTTTTTACGAACAACAAATGGATTGATAGCACCCTAACTAAAACCCACCATCAAAACCAGGAATAGATTACGAGCGTCACATACAGTAACGCCACTACTAATTCACACAGGAGATCCAGAAGTTCCTATGCAGTACTGGTTAAAAGAGGCTTTCCCCGACCCATTGCAAATCCCTTGGTCCCATCAGGCATTCGTGGACCTGGAGGCGGTTTAGTCACCAAGGTTATATGTTCTTTCTGAAATGCATTGGTGGAAGGGGGAGTACCTATGTGACCATTTCGGTGGTTACTGTGGTGGTTACTGTGGTGGTTATTGTGGTGGCCATTGTGGTGGTTATTGTGGTGGTACTGCCCTTGCCCTTGCCCTTGACCCTGACCCTGACCTCGACCACGACCCTTGCCTCTTCCACGGGACCGACCTTTCTTAGGTTGTCCACCCTCCTTATCAGTGCACTCCTCACCCTGTAGAAGTATCATCGTTACATTCAACAATTAGGATATTATTTGTAACTAAGTGCAGAATTTAGCTAGCAACATTCAGAAAGTCAACTTACAATCTGTTCATTCAATGTGGCCGCAGACACGGATTGACAAGGATCATCCGCCTGCTGCTTCTCATTTGGTTGCTGCTCAGATACTGGTATGCCTTCTTCTTCACCATTTGCTTTATCTTCACGCACTGCTTTTCTGCCTTGGGCAGGTTTCGACTGTACAAGGGAAATGATAAGAAAAGAACTTATGTGAATATTCCAGTTTTACAGAAAGGCCACCACACAGAATGTCTAAGCAAACCATCTAGTTAAGATTTAATGATTGCACAAAATCGATGGGTTTTGCTATAATCAACTTCTGGTACAACTTCGACAAACAAATAAGTTACTACTCAGATGCAACGAGGCAACAGCATTTTACATACATATATCAATACTAACTTCTAGGATATTTAAAACACGCAAGAATCAGATAGTGGGAATACCTTGCGCTTAAGCAGTATACGGACTCTTAGACCACTTCTCCAATTCTTCTCATCATTAAGCTCAGAAACCTGCCCATCAAGAGGATAAAATCAACCAAAACGAATTAGCAGAAGAAAGAATAACAGCTACAAAAAACAGAGATGGAAAAAAACTATTCGATGTCCCGAAAAATAAAAATATCAAATTCACTTACAGCTTTCTCAGCTAGCTCAACAGTCTCATATTCCACAAACGCATGCAACTGCACAATTAATAGAAAAAAATCACTAACTGCTAAGATTGTCGTAACATAACAGAAAATACCTGGTCAAAGCCACAACCACAAATTCAGATGTCCAAGATATTAATAGTAACTACACCATGGAAGACAAGCACCTTATTACTGTAAAGCATGTTTTCGCCTTTTCCGGATTTAGATGCTGCAGATGCACCACCAGCACCATTAGAGGGCTGAGGTTGGCAGGTACGTATTGTCTTGACACTACCAAAAGGGAATCAACTCTTGTAATTAGGTCTAACAGCAATTACCAACGAAAGAGTAGTAGTTGTAAACAAATAAACTTTATTACCTTCCAACAGCAGAAAATACTTTCATGAGGTTCTGGTAGGAATGATCTTCAGGTAAGTTTTCAGCAATGATAATCCGTGACTGCACATTGAGAGAAACATTGCATCAAATATGGTCAGTGGAAACAACCTTCCTATAGACAAAAATAATTAACAATACATAAGTTCCAAAGTTATCCTAACCAAAAAAAAGTCGGGAAATGCCAAGATTCAAATTATTAAATGAATGGCCAAGAGAGCAATTCAATTTTCAAAAGAAAAACTCACGAAATCATGATATTTAATAACCACAAAAGAGTTACTAGTCTTTTTTTAACTGTTCCTAAACTGCCAAATCTTTAGAGTAAAACTACATGTACCTACCTTACCTTCATTACTACACCTTGGGAATTCTTTGCAGATAATGAAATATTAGACTTACTAACTTAAAAGTGTCACTGACCAACCATGTATAAGATTGTTAATTTAAAAAGCAGTAGTGTTGTGCATTCACAGCCTATGACAAGATATGGCTACTCAAAAAAAAAGTTATACTAGGCAGGTACTTCCTTTCATGATACAACAACCAACATACATCAGATAGTACCTGCAATTCTTCCATATCTGACTCGGTGAATGGAGTATGACGCCTGACCTTCTTCCCATCTTCACTTACAACCTGCAGATTTCAGCACCAAAACAACATGAGAATGGAACTTAGAAATTCATTTTAATGTGCAGGACATGATTACTGAAAACAGTTAAATGAAGCTAACCACTTACAAGCTTTGAAGACTTCTTGAGAACAGAAGCTAGTTGAGCATGCCCGCTAACAAGGGCTTTAATCTTCTTAAAAGACGCGACTATAGATATTGGCACTGTTAAAAACAACAAAGCCTTGTTAAAATCAGAAGAATGATAATCCATGATCTAAGTTTCTTGTAGATCAAGACCATTTAGGTTTATTTCACAAGCCTCTTTTTAGTTTGTCATTTGGTAGACAGTTGAGATTAAATTCATCTCACTGAAACAGAAAGCAACAGTCAAAGTTTAAGGACTCCAATTTTACAACACAAATCATTTCTACAATTCAATTCATAACCCATACAGTTTCCTCTTTCTCATTACCAAATCCAGCAGTCCTACAGAACTTCAGTCGATGGTTATCGGTTCAATTTGCCATCACATATTTGCATAAGTAATAGAACACTTTCACCAATTCGATGTGGGACTTGGTACTTACCAGATCAAATGGTCCTATAGAGAATACTATAATTGACAACATGAAACTACTAAAGCCAATACACTATTTCTCAACAACATGAATGAATTAGAACAACATACCAAATCCTTCTGGGTCTTTACTGATGAACTTTATAAGATGATCTGTTGTCGCCAAATTCGCATCACTGAAATAATACTCAACCTACAAAATCCACAGAATCAAACAAGTAAGAACACAACACTCAATCAATTTTTCACCCATAGTCCCAACCCACTATTACCCATCCAAAACCCCCAAAATTGATGATAATTCACACTCAAAATTCAACCAAAAACGCAAAATTCCAATCCAAAAAACCAAAATCCAGAGTAATTAACACTCAAAACACTAAGAATGCTCACTAAAATCACTAAAAACCGCCCAAAACCATGCAATTCAGAGAGAAAAAAAACTCGCCTGTTTCACAATCTTAAGAGAAATCTCTTCAGACAACCCATTAGTAGTTCTGGGAACAGGATCTGGATCTTGTACTTGTACTTGAGTATTCCCAACAACATCATGATGATCCCCACCACCAACACCACCACCTGTACCAGTACCACTACTATTTCCACCACCACCACCACCAAATCCATAATTCTGAAACTGATGATGAAAATTAGGCGAAGGAAACAAATGAATTGGAGTCTGAATTTGTTGAATCACGATTCTAGACGGTTGCTGTGTTGACAAATCGGTACTCCGACCATTACTAGAATTAGTTCTAGGAACAAATTCCGGCGCCTTAGCATTAAGTAGTTTCTTCCCAGTAGATCCATTCCTATTCAACGATGCCGTTGCCGTAGACGAAGAAGACGATTGTACTGACGATGAATCTACAGTTTCTGTTCTGCTTTGATCTATTGATGTTGATGATGACGGTTCTAGGGTTTCAGTTACTGATTCTACTTCTTTTGGTGCCATTAGATAAGGGGATTTTGGGGATATTTTTCTAGGGTTTTGATAAAAGGCCCGGCGGAGAACGGCGGAGGAGGAGGGGGAAAATTCTGAAAAGAATTTCTCTCGGTGGGTTTGTGTTGGTGGTATGATTTTATAGATTTTTCAACGCGACTCGACGCCGCCCGATACTGAAGAGGAAAAGAAGAAGAGAATTATCGCTCACTTTATCAGACTGTGTGGGAGTGTAAGAATGACTATTATTTTATTTCCACCCGTGCTTTTGGTTTTTATTTTTTCCCTTTGGTAACCACTTTTTACAATTTAAACCCATATTCCTGAGGAGTGCCGATCTTTCGAGGTTACCAAAATACACGAGGAGTCATGATCTTTCTACCACGTACAATTAGGTAACCTCCAGATGATAGGAAAGGTTCTGTGAAGTTTGGTGAAAATAGAGATCCCATTAAAGATTCCAGTGTTTCAGCATTGGATTGGGAATTAATGAAGGCCATAGTAGTTGCTTTTAGAATTTAATGGAAGAGTCAGGTGGAACAAATACTTTCAGTGTGACTGGGGAACGTAAGCTAACAAAAGCCCTTTTATTAGCAAAAATTCATTGTTTGTTGAGGGTCATTTTCTTATAGTTTTCATCTACAACCAGTAAATTAGTTTTTACTTTTTAGGGAGGTTTTGGAATATTAGTGAATAAAAACAGTTTTACTCAATTTAATTTTATATGTTAGGAAAAATCTCAAATTTTAGAGACTAGCCAACACTTTGAATGAATGCAAAAATATAATGGAAAATAAAATTATGAATTTTGGTAAGATAATTCTTAACAATTTTATGCACAAACTTTCATAATATCATGACACTAAATGGAATTTTGGGAGGTGGACAAACAAAAATGTGAATGTCATGAATTATTGAACCCATATTTTTGTTTTAGGATTGAGCGTCGATGCACAAACACTGACGCGGGACATAGTTACGGTACGATGCCGCTACTCAGACACGTCAAATCTCAAAAATACGAGTTACGGGGCACGCTATAGTACCATCTGGATTAACTTACACTTTTAAATCAATGTAGTAAATCTCGGCCTGGCCGAGATATCGTTGATAATCGGTTTCTGTCCGAGAGGTCGATATTTCACCTGAAATATCGTATTTCGTCCCTGGCCGATATTCACCGAAATCCGGTATTGACTACATTGCTGTTAAGAGCATCTTGTAATTCCTTACCAAGTGGTGCCTCCCCCGATAAAGCTGCGCATTGATGGCAGAGCATAACTATCAATTTACCTGTCCAAAAATTGATTGAGAAACTCTATGATTGAGTGTGCTGTAAGAAGACACTCAATGCTAGGGGTGAACTAGAGAACTTAGGGGATTAACCTTCCACTAATGCGGATTGCTAGATGACTGGTTGAGCAAACAAGCCTGTGATCAGCTGTACTGTGAGAAGACAGTTGATGCTAGGGGTAAGTTAGTAAGATTAGTTAAGTAAATCATCCACAATCTTCCCTGAGATGAAACAAGAACATGATTGATTAGGATCTGCCTTAGTTTAGGATCAAGAAGTAGATTCAAAGACCCTAGTACCTTCATTCTATACTTCACTGCCTTTGGCTCATTGCCATTGTAACTGTCACTGCCACTGTCACTGCCACTGTCACTTACTGTCACTGCTTAGCTTAGGAAACTTCAACTACACACACAAGTCCCTGTGGATTAGACCCGTTCTTGCACAAACTACAACCGACACCGTGCACTTGCGGTTTAACAAGTAGGCTTTCTTTTACTCTTATTTTCTACATCTTTAAGAGCCTACCAAGTTTTTGGCGCCGCTGCCGGGGACTTGGCTGCCGTGTTTTTGAAGTTTTTCTTGTTGTTCTTTGCATACTCATACCTGCTGTGTAGTTCTGATAAGCATCTTAGTGTACTCATCTTGCATATTGCATCTGTAGCTGTAACTTAGTACCACCTGTAGTTCTGCACCATTGTAGTTCAGCATCATTCCTGTCACTTTGCTGATTTTTACTTCATTCCTGTACCTATTTGTTTCAGCTGTAAATTGTAGTTCTTTACTGCATCTTAGTTTGTTCACTGCATAGGCAGCTGTAGCTCATCTTGCATTCTCAGCTGCATTCTCATACCAGCTGCATTCTTTGCTTGCTTCTCATAATCAGCTGTGTAGCTTGCTGTAGATTACCTGCCATTTTGTAGTTGTTAACCTAGCATCACTGCATTTTTATTTTCACTGTCCCTGCATTCCATTTTCATCTGTAACTTCTATAACTACATGTTAGTTTTCCGTTTGTAGCTGCACCTACATCATTGTCCTGTCCATTCCTGGCTTGGGTTGTTGCTTTACCCATTTGTTTCAGAGATCTGAACTTCTTATCTGAGCTGCCAGGTGCCTGAGCTTGTGGTGTTGCTGATAAACAAGCCTGCAAACTGCCTGTTGCTGTTGTTGAGCTGTGCTGCTAGCCTGAACTGTTGTTGTGGAGCTGGTGCTGCACTATTGTTGCTAGAACTTGTGCTCCTGCTGGTGCTCCTGCTGGTGCCAGGCCAAGTCTGCTGCAACTCCTGCTGTCTGGTGCTAAATTGAGCCATCAAGCCCAACTGGGCCTGCTGAAGTTGCTGCCAAGCTTAACAAGTTGAGCCAAGCCCAACTGGGCCTGAACAAAGACAAAAGCTTAGGATGATCCAAAGCCCAACTGGGCTTTTGCAACCAAACTGAACAGCTGGACTGTGCTTCAAAGGTAAGCCTAAACCCATTAAGAGAACCCAACCTGTGGGCTTCCGTTTTTAATTTGTGGGCTTGTAATAATTTTTTCCATTTTTTTTTGTTGGGCTTGTAATTTAAGTTAACTTTTGGGTTTGTATTTGAGCTTAACTGTGGGATTGTCCCTATCAAAATTTTGGGTTTCAAAAACCCAACAAACAACCTAAACAAGGTTAACTGAACCTACCAACTCAGCTGGGCTTCATTAGTTTCTGGGCTTGCTGAAGTCGTTAGTGGGCCGTGTACCCAAACTCTAGGCCGAAAGTTGGGCTCTGTTTCACAACAGTTCCCAAAACCCATTGCCTCACCAAAGCACAACCAAAACAGTGGGCTTATCCCAATAAGAACCAAATTTTTAATCCCATAAAAACCAAAGTTTTGAAAACCCATAAAAAACCAAATAGTGGGCTTTGTGTCTTTTCAATATGGGCCAACCTCGTGCTCTCCATGAATACATGTATCCCACAATAAAAATTCCATTATCATGTATTGTCTTACCTCAAACCAATAACCCTTTTAAAATAAATGCAAGCATGATACAAATACTTCCTTTATTTCGAGGGTTCGATTCTGAGAACCCCTATACTCATGTAAGAGAGTTTGAACAAATTTGTCGGAATATGCAACCTGATCATATGTCCGAAGACTCTCTGAAATTGCGTTTGTTTACATTTTCTCTAAAGGAAAGGGCCAAAACATGGTTTTACGGTTTGAGACCACAATCAATCAACACTTGGGACCAACTCACAGATCTATTTTTTAAAAAATTCTTTCCGCATCATAGGACCATCGCTATTCGTCAAAGTATCAATTGTTTTGTCCAATTGGATGAGGAAACTGTTTTTGACTATTTTGAATGTTTTAATGATTTGTTGAGCGAATGTCCACATCATGGATTTGAGAAGTGGAGACTTGTCTCTATCCTCTATGAGGGACTAGACTTTAAACCTCGAGCCATGGTTGAGTGTATGTGTAATGGTGAATTTCTTGATAAAACTGTGGATGATGCATGGAAATTTTTAGCTGAGATTGCGGAGAAAACCCGTCAATGGGAATCCATTAGGGAAACTGGGACACTATCACATGATATAGGTGGTAATGAATTGAACTTTGAAAATAGCATGTCTAGTCCTTCTCATGTGTATGATATTGAATATGAACCTAATATAGAGGAACATGAGTTGACTAATGACACCACAACTGCTAATAGGGACAAGTATGCATATTACTATGATGATGATAATGATAATGTTATGTTAGAAGAACATGTCTATGCTAAAAATGTTGTGGAACCTTTGGTTTCAAATACAATAGGCTTTTCTGCCCCGACCTGCATGAATGATATTTCTTCTAATATTCCATATGCATGTGATGTTGATACTGATTTTGATATTGTGCAATTATCCTGTGAATAGCATGACTTAGGTAAATCTTCTGTTGACACTAATGATCCTATGCAGGAAAACATAGTTGATGTGTCTGATTCCATACTTAAGGCACAATATATTGCTTCTGTTGATGATAATTTGAATATATCGGATAACCACGATTCTGAATTAGGACTTGTGCAAATTTTTTGTGATGATGAGCATGCTACACATCTTGAGTGTGACTTAGATAATGTTGATGTGACTGATAATACTGATACTCTTGATCTCATGCATGTGAGACACTTAGATGTCACTTTCTTGCCTAAGTCACAATCTGATACCCTTCCACCCAACCTAGAGTTGGTTTGTACCCATATTGTCAAACCAATTTTTCTGAGAGTCCCTAATCTAGGTTTGGAACTGTGTGCTTCCCAAGTCCTTTTGGACTATTTTGCATCTAAGTATAATATCTTTGAGGAACCACAGTTGGAATTAGCATGTGTACCCGTCCCTAGCAAAGTTCATTTCGAATTAGACCTTGTGCATGATGAACCCCAAAAACTGCGAGATTTTGTATCCAAAATTTTATCTGTTGAAAAATCCAGGTTTGGGGGTAGCTCATTTTGTTTCACAGTTTCACTTGCGTTTATTTCCTGTTATATTTATGTGAAGCTGTTGAAACCTCTACACTTTGTCTTTTGGGTTGATCCTCAACTCTTTAGATTGTTAGTGTATGGTGAATTTTTTGTATATAATCCAGTAGATAAAATTTCTTAAAACCCTTTTGTTCCTTTTGTATATATTTTGCTAATCCAATATGATCTCGGCTGAAATATGTTGGATTTTTTTCCTTGAATAACGGAGTTCTAATCTTGCTTTCGCCGAAATCGGGTATTCTCTTTCCTTTTTCTCTACTCAACATGATCCTCTTCATATGTTGTATTATAATTTTGTTCATATTTTGAAACATTGAGGACAATGTTTAGTTTAGGTTTGGGGGTGAAAAGTAGACACTTTGATAATATGCCATAATTGAAAACAAGAACTCATTCTTTTTGAAAAAAATGAAAAAATGAAAATAAAAAATTAAAAAATGATAAAAAAACATAAAAATGGAGCTCATTTACCTTGAAATGTTGACTCTTGTGCAAATATGTAATTTTTAGGAGTCTTAGTCTAGATATTTAGGCACCCTGATTCTAGCACAATTCACATAGTGATAAGAAATTTGCACGCGCACGATTTACCAACACATGTATAGCCTCGATCTTCAAGGTGTTTGATAGGAAGTTAGATTGCCAATCACTTTAGAATACTGAATAAGACTTGACTAGCTTGTTCTTTGGTTGGCTGGGATAGAAGTTGGAGGATACGTTAAGAAAAGCAACCATAGAATTTGACCGGATGCATTCGATAAGGGCCACCTCTTGCTAAGAGTCATGTAATTATGTTTTTCTTTTTGTTCATGTATCAAAAGTGTCACTATGTTGTAAAGATCAAAGTTATTTCTTACAAAAAAAAAAAAAAAATCAATCAAGTATTTATTCCATGTTTTGTCATGTTAAAGACAATATTCTCTCTTGTTCCAAAAATAAAAAAGAGTAATCAATGTAAATAAGAGTCATGTAAAGAGTCATCTTTTTGTTGTAAATAGTCTTGTAATAAGCAAGGAGGGTGCAGCCATCGATGTATAACGCGGGTAAACTGAAATATCACCAACTCATTGGGTGAACATTCACAATTCTCGTAAAGCCGGACAGCTAGCTTGGCTTAGAATTCGGTTCTTAGCCTAAAAACTATCTCTTGGTGGTTAGTAGTCATAACTTCAGGTCATTCTAGAAACATGTGTAGATACACTTTACACTCTTATCACATGTCTTTATTTGTTATCAGTGCTAGGATTGTGCTTTTGATAGCTAGATTGACATCTCCATTTTGCTGTGAGCTTAAACTGACTTGCACATGTCACATTTGATGGAATCTGAGCTTATATTTTGACCTAGAACTTTGTAGGTACGTTCCAAGCAAACCTTCACGAGACTTCACTCGTCCACTAGGGACACTTAGTGGTTTAAAAGGCTTAGTGCATACGCTAAATGCATTCGAGAGACCAGCGACAGTGGTATAGGTAGGATTTCCTTAGTTTTGTTTTACTTGAGGACAAGTAAAATTCAGGTTTGGGGGTATTACAAAAAATTGGTAGGCTCTTAAAGATGTAGAAAATAAGAGTAAAAGAAAGCCTACTTGTTAAACCGCAAGTGCACGGTGTCGGTTGTAGTTTGTGCAAGAACGGGTCGAATCCACAGGGACTTGTGTGTGTAGTTGAAGTTTCCTAAGCTAAGCAGTGACAGTAAGTGACAGTGGCAGTGACAGTGGCAGTGACAGTTACAATGGCAATGAGCCAAAGGCAGTGAAGTATAGAATGAATGTACTAGGGTCTTTGAATCTACTTCTTGATCCTAAACTAAGGCAGATCCTAATCAATCATGTTCTTGTTTCATCTCAGGGAAGATTGTGGATGATTTACTTAACTAATCTTACTAACTTACCCCTAGCATCAACTGTCTTCTCACAGTACAGCTGATCACAAGCTTGTTTGCTCAACCAGTCATCTAGCAATCCGCATTAGTGGAAGGTTAATCCCCTAAGTTCTCTAGTTCACCCCTAGCATTGAGTGTTTCTTACAGCACACTCAATCACAGGTGCATTTGATCACTAAGTTTACTAACTTCCCTACTTCAATTAAGCATAGCCCTTCAAATGGACTGAATCCTTAGCTACTCTCACTCTTACACCCCTAGAATCAGCTGTCTTCTTACAGCACAGCTGATCACAGATGCATTCACTCAACTAGCTAATTATCAATCCTACTTAGTTTCAACACTACAAGAACAGTGACAGGATTACTAACTATCTTAACATACAATCAATAGTTTCATCTAAACCCTAGCACATGAAATTAGAACATGATAAACATAATTAACATTTGAAATTGAAATTATATTGACTTCCAAACATGAACTGAAAACAACTTGGAAGCACTGGCTATTCCAGGCCCCTTGGGTGAAGCTCTGGCTAGCCCAGGCATGCCCCAATTTCACACCCAACACCTTCTATTTATACAAGCAAGCAAAAACCCAAAAATCCCCAAATTATCAGAAAATTAGGGTTTCACCAAAAAGTGAAATTGACTCACCTAACCTACTGATAACAGCCCTAATACGTCGACCCATGCCTCTAATTATACATTCAATCACTTTCCCCCCAAAATCCCCAATTTATGAAATTAGGGTTTGATAAAAAATGAAATTAATTCATACCTAATCTCTGAAAACTGCTACTGACTTCGACCCATGCCTCTTATTCTTCTCCTGCGTCTCTAGCTACTTCCAATTGCTCTTCTAACTCGACCGACCTAATTTATCAATTTTACACGTTAGGGTTTTGGAAGAGAAACGTGTAGAAATTGAGAAAATAGGTGGCTAGATATATGGTAATGATGGTGGTGGAGATGGGTTATAGTGGTTGAGTGATTTGAGAGTTAGTAGAGGTGGTTGTGGTGGTGGTTGAGCGGGAACATGGAGTTGGTGTTGGCGGACATGGAGGAGGCAGTGAAGAAGAGGGAAGAAGAAGGAAGAGCCCGATAGTTTTTTTTGGGTTAGGTGGTGTTTGTTTTCGGTATAGGCTTTTTAGATTATGGTGTTGAGCGGGCTCATCAAATTTTGATGTTTAGCAAAGGGAAGATGTTGGATGAAAAGATGAAGGAATGATCCAACGGCGCGATGGAGATGGGTGTGGAACGACCGTTGGATCTGAGATACATCAAAACTGACGGTCCAAGATGGAGTTAGGTGTTATAGTGTTAGACAGGAACATCAAAACTCGATGGACTCTGATGGAGCGACCGTTGGATGATGGAATGGATTCAATCTGACGGTGAAGGAGAGAAACGGGTTTGGGTATTGATTTTAGACTTAGAAAATGGGTTTGGGCTTAAACAATCTTGAGCCAACTTCTTCTTTAAGAACAATTTCTTCCTTTGTGAGCCCATTTTCATCCTTGAGTCTTCCATACCGCATTCTGCACTTCTTTTCCTCTAGAGTTTCCGCCGGTTTTCTCCGTGTCTTTGCACTTTTCGCTCCGCAACTCATCTAGTCTTTATTTATTACCTAAAAATGCAAAATTAATTAATAAAAATATTTATTCTTGAAAACAATGAAAATACAGAATATGGGTTAAAATGTAGAATTAATGAACAAAAGATGAGTTAAATTCCAAGAAAAATATATAGAAATATGCACTTTTTAGCACTCATCACTCTACTCTTAAGAGCGTCTTGTAATTCCTTCCCAAGTGGTGTAGTCCCTAATAATGGGCCAATGGAGTTTTAGATTGAAGTTCTAAACAAGGTTTCATATTTTTAGCTAGTTTATCCTAGCTGTCCTAATTGAGAATGGCTTGGTTCCCTGATTGAAGTAGAACTCGGTTTCCAAGTAATCACTCTATTGTAAGGTTATAAATAAAGGCATAACCTTCGGGTTGTAGTTATCTATATCAACCACCTTAGTTTCTTCCAAACCCTCCTGTTATAAAAGAGAAGATATTATCATCACTTTACGAGACTATGTGTGTGGGAGTGTAAAAAATGTCTATTTTTTTATTTCCATCCTATTTTAGTTTTTTTTCTTTTTTCACTTTTTACGGTTTACACCAAAAATAAAAGAGTTTTTCCGTAGGAGGTTGGTGAATTTCACGAGGAGTTATAACCTTTCAAATATGTGGGATTAGGTTAATGAATCTATGGACTTTGGTAACCTTCTTGTAATAGGAAAAGTTTTATGAAGTTGGATGAAATTTTAGGTAAAGATGGCATTAATGATTCCAGTGTTTTAGTCTTGAGTTAAGATTGTTGTTTAAATAAACAACAAAAGGAAAAGAAAAAGTGTTGAATTAGGATTGGGAACTAATGAAGGCCACGGTTGTTGCTTTTTAAGTTTAGTAAAGAAATTTGGTGAAACAAATGCTTCCACTATGACGGGAAGAAATGACCAAAGCACTTTTGTTATCAAAAATTTATTGTTTGTTGAGGGTCCATGTCTCATAGTGTTTATGTAAGCGATAGAAGAATTTATGACACCAAGTGAAACTTCGTGGGAGGTGGCTAAATACAGACGGTGAATTTCATGAATTACTGAGGCCAAATTTTTCGTTTTTTTTTTTTTGACAGTTGGGCATTTGTACATACTCTAAGAAGTAACCTTTCGACATGATTAAGTTGAACAGTCAAAAATTTAGTATCGAATGAGATTTCAGAATGACTTTTCTCAAAAAGTGAAGCAATTTAGGGGATTTTGAGGGGAAGGTTTTTAAGTCATATATGTGTCAAAATATAAAGATGAGCCACATACAAAATGTATGTGGCCAGACCACATCTTAGATGGAGGGACAGATGCATAAGGCAGAAGCAGAAATATTTCCCTTCACAATAGGTTGATTTTTTTGCTTCTAGAACTCGTTCTGAAATTTTGCAAGTGCTTGTTTGATGAACATCCATAAGTAGCTTTTCGATATGTAAAACTCAAAAAGCAAGAAGTTGGTCTGGGTATAAAATTTCGAAATGATTTCTGATAGCAAAAAAGATCAACCTTTTGTGAAGCAAATTATTAACAAAAAGTTATATGTGAAGCGAAATAGTGTTGTTTCTGATTTCTAAGACTGACTTTTCAATCTCTGTGGGTGATGTTCGATTTTATAGATTTTTCAATGCGACTCAATGCCTCCCAACCCCTGAAGAGGAAGAAAAAGAGAAGATATCTTCTTTTTTTAGTTTTCCACTTTAGTGAGTGGGAAACTTCAAAAAAAAATTGACGAATCAAGTGTATCTCTTGCAGAAAAAACTGGAATTTAGAGACTCGCCAGTACTCTGGCTGGTTGCAAAAATCTAATGGTAAATGTGTATTTCTTTAGTAACACAATTTCTAAATTAATTTTTAACAATTATTTACACGAACCGATATGAGATTACGAGGCTAGCCTTGTTGCTTAATATAATGTTAGGAAAAATCCAATTTCATTTTGCGTGAAACTTTTGAGTCCATGTGGCAAGACGTCGATTTTCATAGATTATTCAGCCCAGATTTCTCGAATTCTAGAAAAAAAAATCAATAAGTATCTTTTCGATTTCTAGAACTCGAAAAGTAGGAAATCATACACGAATTTGCATGAGATTACGAGCCTAACCAAGTGATCTCTCATCGCTTAATACAATGGTAGGAATAGTCCAATCCATTAATTTTTGGTGCAAATTTTGGGACCATGTGGCAAGATGGCGAATGTCTTAGATCACTAAGCCCATATTTCTGGAGTTTTAGAGGCCGAAAACCTTTTTTTTTCTTTTTTTTTATTTTTTTTCTAGAAGTAGCTTTCGATTTCAAGAAATCGAAAAGCAAGAACCAACAGGGATTATCTCAGTTGGCCTGTAGCCCGACTCTTACAACTCCTCTTATTATGGAAATTATAGGGTTGGGCTGGATCTGTTAAGGGGAGTTGGCTCACTGGATTTGGATGTGTCAGAGAGATTTTTCAATGCGACTCAATGCCTCCCAACCCCTGAAGAGGAAGAAAAAGAGAAGATATCTTCTTTTTTTAGTTTTCCACTTTAGTGAGTGGAAAACTTCAAAAAAAATAATTGACGAATCAAGTGTATCTCTTGCAGAAAAAACTGGAATTTAGAGACTCGCCAGTACTCTGGTTGGTTGCAAAAATCTAATGGTAAATGTGTATTTCTATAGTAACACAATTTCTAAATTAATTTTTAACAATTATTTACACGAACCGATATGAGATTACGAGGCTAGCCTTGTTGCTTAATATAATGTTAGGAAAAATCCAATTTCATTTTGCGTGAAACTTTTGAGTCCATGTGGCAAGACGTCGATTTTCATAGATTATTCAGCCCAGATTTCTCGAATTCTAGAAAAAAAAATCAATAAGTATCTTTTCGATTTCTAGAACTCGAAAAGTAGGAAATCATACACGAATTTGCATGAGATTACGAGCCTAACCAAGTGATCTCTCATCGCTTAATGCAATGGTAGGAATAGTCCAATCCGTTAATTTTTGGTGCAAATTTTGGGACCATGTGGCAAGATGGCGAATGTCTTAGATCACTAAGCCCATATTTCTGGAGTTTTAGAGGCCGAAAACCTTTTTTTTTTATTTTTTTTTATTTTTTTTTCTAGAAGTAGCTTTCGATTTCAAGAAATCGAAAAGCAAGAACCAACAGGGATTATCTCAGTTGGCCTGTAGCCCGACTCTTACAACTCCTCTTATTATGGAAATTATAGGGTTGGGCTGGATTTGTTAAGGGGAGTTGGCTCACTGGATTTGGATGTGTCAGAGAGATTTTTCAATGTTACTCAATGCCTCCCAACCCCTGAAGAGGAAGAAAAAGAGAAGATATCTTCTTTTTTTAGTTTTCCACTTTAGTGAGTGGAAAACTTCAAAAAAAATAATTGACGAATCAAGTGTATCTCTTGCAGAAAAAACTGGAATTTAGAGACTCGCCAGTACTCTGGCTGGTTGCAAAAATCTAATGGTAAATGTGTATTTCTATAATAACACAATTTCTAAATTAATTTTTAACAATTATTTACACGAACCGATATGAGATTACGAGGCTAGCCTTGTTGCTTAATATAATGTTAGGAAAAATCCAATTTCATTTTGCGTGAAACTTTTGAGTCCATGTGGCAAGACGTCGATTTTCATAGATTATTCATCCCAGATTTCTCGAATTCTAGAAAAAAAAATCAATAAGTATCTTTTCGATTTCTAGAACTCGAAAAGTAGGAAATCATACACGAATTTGCATGAGATTACGAGCCTAACCAAGTGATCTCTCATCGCTTAATACAATGGTAGGAATAGTCCAATCCGTTAATTTTTGGTGCAAATTTTGGGACCATGTGGCAAGATGGCGAATGTCTTAGATCACTAAGCCCATATTTCTGGAGTTTTAGAGGCCGAAAACCTTTTTTTTTCTTTTTTTTATTTTTTTTCTAGAAGTAGCTTTCGATTTCAAGAAATCTAATAGCAAGAACCAACAGGGATTATCTCAGTTGGCCTGTAGCCCGACTCTTACAACTCCTTTTATTATGGAAATTATAGGGTTGGGCTGGATCTGTTAAGGGGAGTTGGCTCACTGGATTTGGATGTGTCAGAGAGATGGTCCGTCCATATACCATGAATAAAAAAATAACAAAAAAAGATAAACAATGAAAGCAAGAAGTCATTTTGTGTATATAATTTCGGAACAACTTCAAAAAAATAAAGGATTATAGTTTTAGAGCAAGTATTATGGTGGAATCCAACCTATTCCAAGTGTGGAAAATTCATGGAATGTCAAGTCTAGTGGCTTCCAAGTTGGGGTTTTCCACAGAAAATCCAAGCAACGTTCCATGGTTTGGTGGAAGGGTTCGTGGAATCCATCTAAACGCTAATAAGAATAGCGCTGAACGCCAATAAGATTGGCTCAGTAGAGGATAAGAAACGCCAATATGAATGGCGTTGAACGCTAATCAAAATAGCGTAAGTCAAACGCTAAAAAGAATGGCGTTCAGCGCTATTAACAATAACGTTTTTCAGCGCCAATCTTAATTGCACTAACCACAAAAAACATCCAGGAGCCACTCCACTTCTCCAATCCTATACTTAGTTTTTTTTTTCTACTCTCTCATTTTTTTTCTCTTGAACAAACTAGTTTTTTGGTTTCATATATTAAATCAAATTAAATCAAAAAGAAGATAAAATTGATTGGTACTAAAAATACTTCAACTACATTGATTCCACTACATCAAATTGCAAAAAAAAAAAAAAAAAAAAAAAAAAAAAAAAAAAAAAAAAAAAACATAATTGAAGCTACATAGTTCCATAAGCTACATGGTTTCATATATTGAAATGACGAACATTGCTAGTGCTAGGATAACCAAGTGTTCTAGGAGGATAACCATATTTTTCCAAAATCTTATTTTGTTCATCCAACATAAATTGCTGCTTCCATTCCGGCAAGGTCTCAACCACCACATCCAACACTTCGAGTTCATGTTTCTCCAAAGGCAAATCCACGGATTTCTTTTTTGTCTCTGCAAAAGTTAATAAATATTCTTCTTGTCCATCCAATCTTTCCATCTTCTTTGCATTCTCTTCACTAAAATGTTTCAAAATACGCTCAGTTCCGTCGTTGATGGCCGATAGATCCGAAGCTTCCCTTTGTTGAGCCCTTTTCCCCGTTGGTCGACGAGGGCCATCCTCTTCATGCCATTTTGGGTCGCTTCTTGCGAGAGCACTACTTGTTGAAGCATTAACACTAGGAGCATCCGATTCATCTTCCACATTTTGAGTAGGATCAATTTCTTCGGGATTGAATCCGAGAACATGGGCTCTGAAAAGTCGGTACACCTCTTCATTTTGAAAAGGTTTTCCCTTGCTAACCTTACTATATTCCAATCTAGCTTTTCTCTCCTACAAAAAACAAACAAAAACCCAAGTTAGAAATCCTTCAATAAAATAAAATGATATACATTAAGAAATCTTAATAAAACTTACAAGATCATCAATTCCGCATCCGCTTGCATTGTTTCTATGCAAATTTCTTAAGATACCAACCCAGTTTTTGACATCATTTTTCAAGGTACCAAATCTATTTTGCAACTTATGAACAATTCTGTCATTTTTATTCCCAAAGCTGCTTACATAGGTATCGAATACCCGCTCCCAAAACTGGTTTGATTTTTGATGGACTCCGGCAACACCATAAAGAAAAGACATTCATACACTAAAGAAACATTCATTCCCACATTCTTGAATTCATACACCTTCAAGACTACATCTATGTTACCACAGTAAACCCACTAATCACACGGTTCTATTCCCAACATCCTTTGCACTTCATCACAAGTAAAACCATCACTATTATTTAACATTTGGGTGAATTGTGTCTCTTGAATTCTTTCATCTGGTGCATCATCTAATGCCAAAAATCAACAAGGGGGTTTAGGGTTTGTTTTTTCTTAATGTTTGAGAGAAGAGAAGAAGATGAACGAACTGAACTAGGGAAGAGATCGATGGTGTTCTGAACAATAGCGCTCGGCGCTATTGATAATGGCGTTAAAAGCTATTCAAAATAACGTTCGACGCTATTAACAATAGCGTTCTGACCGTTGACTCAAGTCTAGCGCTATTCTTAATAACGTTCCGATGCGCTATCATTATTAGCGTTTAACGCTATTCTTAATACCGTTCCTCTGGATTCCACCATTACACTTGCGCTTCCATCCACAGTTCCAAGTGCTGAGGTGGCGTGGAAGATGGAAGATGGATGGATTCCACCATAAGACTTGCTCTTAAAGATGTTTCGGTACCATAAAAAGAGAAATTAGAAGCAGAGACATTTAGCTTCAAAAAAACCTTTTTTTCTTTTTTTTTTTTGAAATTGTGCATCCAAACTAATTTTTTTCTTTTCTTGGTTTTAAAACTCGAAAAGTAACTTTTTAAATGATACCCAAACATACTAATGTGTAAGCTGGGATAGGGAATTGATTAAATCCATGATAGTTGTTGTGTTTAAACCTTAGTGTAAAAATTTTGCGAAATTGATACCTCTGCTATGAGTGGAAAAAAAAACCAAAATGAGTACTAGTTTTATTAGCAAATTGATTGTCAGTTTACGGTCGTTTTCTTTCAAAGTGTCAATCTAACCGGTAGAATTGACCCTACCCGTTAGGGAGGTTTTGAAATACTAGTGAGTGGAAACCTATCAAAATTTTAAGACAATCAAGAGTATTTCTTACCAAAAAATTCTGGAATTTAGAGACCCCCCAATACTCTAGATGGTTGCAAAAATTTAATGGTAAATGAAATTATGTCTTTCAATAGTAACAGAATCTATATGTTAATTTTCAACAAAGTTTTACATGAACTTGCATGAGATTACGAAGCTAACCGCAAGTGATCTCTCGTTGCTTAATATAATGTTAAGATAAGTCTAATTTAATTTTCTGTGAAACTTTTGAGACCGGGTGGCAAGATTGCAATTATCATAGATTATTAAGCTCATATTTCACAAATTTTTTAAGCAAGAAAGCTTCTTTTTTCTTCTTCAAGAAGTAGCTTTTCGATCTCTAGAAATCGAAAATAAGGAAGTTGTTTGTAGTAACGCAGTCTTTAAGATAATTTTCGACAAATTTTTACACCAATTTGCTTGAGATTACGAGCCTAACCAAGTGAACTCTCATCGCCTAATCCAATCGTAGGAAAAATCCGATCCCTTAATTTTCCGTGAAACTTTTGGGACCGTGTGGCAGGACAGCGAATGTCATAGATTACTTCCCAAATTTTCTCGAATTTTAGATGGAAAAAACCTTTTGCTTATTATTTTTTTTTCTCTAGAAACAGCTTTTCGATTTCTAGAAATCAAAAAGCAAGAACCAAAAGGGATTAGCCCAGTTGGCCAGCAGCCCAACTCTGATAATTGAGCTCAGCTCGAGTCTCCGTTCAATAGTTTGGAGATCTCATAAAAACTTCTCTAAAAAAAATTATGGGGTTGAGATGGGTCTGCTAAGGGAGTTAGCTCAATGGCTTTGCATATGTTAGGGGTTGGTCCAGACATATGCTGTATCTAAAAAAAATAGTAAATAATACATACCTCGGAGTCTTGCGATTGTGGCAGCATGTCCCTAAATGGGCTATCAGCTACCATCAAAAAAAAAAATAAAAAAAAATAAGAAACAACAAAAAGCAAGATGGCTTTGGAAATTTAGTTAAATTCTCTAGCTCTTATCGACTTGGCATTCCTTTATTTGAGAAGGACATTTTTTTCCAGTTGTGACCGGGACATGCACATTTATAGTGACCATGTCTTACATTGCACCAATAATGTTGGACTTAAATTTTTTCATGACTTAGTCAGAGATGTCTTTGCAGATATTTGTTATAAAGTCGGGGTTGCTGCTATGAAAGAGGTTTCTCTGGGGTTCTTATCTGATAACAACATTGCATTGCGTCATGTCGACATTTTGGTTTATAATCGGGAGAACAAACAAGACACGTGTTTTGATGGCACATGTGTTTCGCCTTTCACAAGTAGTGGCCCTTTTACACTTGGTCATGTTGTTTCCGATGCCATTCTTCGTAAACGCAAAAAAATATCTTGACAAATGTACTGCGCATGGATATGATTTAGTATCTTGGCCTTCACCACATTTGAGGAACTTGGAGAAAACGTTATAATCTCTTCGAAGAGATTGAAAAATTGTCTTGCTTTTCATGGCTATTCATTCTAGAATAAGTAGTTTTATTTTTCATAGAAATGGGATTGCTATCTAAAAGGGTGTTGGTGCCCAACTTATAGCCAGGCTACCCACCAACTTTTGTTGTAATTTATTTTCATATGAGTAATTTTATTGAAAATTAAAAACAATTTAGAAAAAAAATGTTAGTTGTGTATAAAGTTTGGGAACAACTTCTAAAGATTTTGTAGAGCAAAATATTCTAGGTCCAGGTATCCAAAAACATTTGAAGCAAAAATTATTCTGACTTGAAGAGGTATTCTGGATTAGAGAAACCACTTTTGTTCCGAAATCCTGACTGCCAAACTGGCTACTCCCTCCGTATCACATATATTGGCTGAGGGAAAAATTCTCTTAGACTAAGAAATGTTTTTTGATTTCACAAATATCTATGTCTTTTCCTGTTTTGCCCTTTATTATATTTCCTATGTTAGAGACATAAACCAAATTGTAATGATAACCAAGTAACATAAATAAGGGTAAAATAGTTAAAAACCATTTTGAAATGATACAACGAAAAAGCAATATTCCGCCTATAATAGCAGGGAGGGAGTATAAAGCAGCTGCCTGAAACAAAAGTAGTGTAACCGGAATGTAAGAGGACATCTCCTCACAAAAATTAACAGGGGTTAGTCGTGGGAGAGTCTGAGAGATTTTAATGTATTTAGGTTTTCTCCTGTTAGTCCTGAGGGAGTTTGAGGGAGTCTCTCCAAATCTCCGTTAGTCGTGGGGGAGTTTAGAGGAGTCTCCTAAACTCTCTAGAAAACACCTGTTAGTCGCTGGGGAGTTTAACAAAAGCTCTTGAACTCCCTGTTAGTCATAAAACCCTACAATACTAGGGAGTTGGTTGCTTTGGGGAGTTCGAAGGAGTTTTTAGTGTATTTTGGTCTCACAACAAATCTCTCAAAAGAGTAGAGATTTGGGAAGGAGTTTGGTGCGTAGAAAACCATAGGAGAAAGAAGAGGAAACGTTTTTTTCCAGGTATGTTTTTTTTTCTTCTTTAATCTCCATGATTGTTTATAATAGTTTGATTTGTGTACTATTTTGATTGTTTTTCATATCTTTGATATCCATGATTGTTTATTTTGATTGTGTGTATAGTTTTTTTTGTGGGTACTCTCTCTCTGTCAAAACCCTAATTTGTGGTTCAAAAGATCTTGGTAAGAAATTGCATGATTTGATTATAATGATATCTTTAAATTCAACCGTTGGAATATGATGAAATTTGAGTATGTCGTAGTTTACCTTGTTATAGAAGTACAATAACTTTTTCACGCGGATCAGGTCACGTTTGCTACTGCAAAGCTTGCACAATATATGACTATGGTCTGCTGAGTTTAAATCCTGAATAGGAGACTGATTCCTATTTATCTCATTCTCCGCTTATCGGACAAAGCTGAAATTTTAGTACGATATTTGTATATATGAAGGTTTCCTACTGTAGGAATTTCATGAAGTTATGATCAATTTAGGTACACCAAAGTGTGAGAAATCCGGAACTGAATTATGTATGCACGTATTGAAAGTAGTCGGGTTCTGAGTAATGTATCTTTTTAATGAACTGTTGGAATGCTATTATTTTTGAGTGTGTTGTGGAATATTTAGTTGTAAGTGTAACATAAAAATTTAAATAGGATCAGGTAAGTATTAATACTGCAAAGATTGGACAATCTGAAACTGTGTTTCGGTGAAACAGAATTCCTTTATAGCTATCTTCATAATTTGTTATGTCATCATGCATTAATTGGCTTGCTACTTTGCATGGGTGTCATTGAGAATCACTATAACTTTTTAAGTCATCTTATTTAGACACATACTTCTCTTCTATTCTATATGCCAAAGTTCAATACAGTGGCGTACTTCATTCCGTATTGGCGTGTTTTAGCCAATTCATACGGTGCTTTTGTTATAATGATATCTTTAAATTCAACCGTTGGAATATGATGAAATTTGAGTATGTCGTAGTGTATCTTGTTATGGAAGTACAGTAACGTTTTCAAGCGGATCAGGTCACGTTTGCTATTGCAAAGGTTGCACAATATATGACTATGGTCTGCTGAGTTTAAATCCTGAATAGGGGACTGATTCCTATTTATCTCATTCTCCGCTTATCGGCCAAAGCTGAAATTTTAGTATGATGTTTGTATATACGAAGGTTTCCTACTGTAGAAATTTCATGAAGTTCTGATCACTTTAGGTACACGAAAGTGTGAGAAATCCAGAACTGAATTCTGTATGCACGTATTGAAAGTAGTCGGGTTCTGAGTAATGTATCTTTTTAATGAAACGTTGGAATGCTATGATTTTTGAGTGTGTTGTGGAATATTGAGTTGTAATTGTACCGTAAAAATTTAAAGAGGATCAGGTAAGTATTAGTACTGCAAAGATTGGACAATCTGAAACTGTGTTTCGGTGAAACATAATTCCTTTACAGCTATCTTCATAATTTGTTATGTCATCATGCATTAATTGGCTTGCTAATTTTCATGGGTGTCATTGAGAATCACTATCACTTGTTAAGTCCTCTTATTTAGACACATACTTCTCTTCTATTCTATATGCCAAAGTTCAATACAGTGGCGTACTTCATTCCGTATTGGCGTGTTTTAGCCAATTCATACGGTGATTTTGTTGCAAGGACTTGCTAAGGGAGTTTATTTGATTAACAATTTGGCTAAGTAGCTCTGCGTGTTAGTACTGTGTAATCTAGTATCACAATTTTTTATCATGTTTACATTAGACTGTTTGGTGTTATTACTATCCTTGCTTTGTTAAGTTCTAGTATTAGTCTAAGTACTAATGTAGCTAACATGTCACACCATAGAATGGAAGTGACTACAAATTACAAACAATGGACAACTCGAGAGACTGAGAAATTATTGGAACTGTTGGTAGAAGCTACACTTGAGAAGAAGAAAGACACTAGTGGATGTTTTACTAAGAGAATAGTGGAAGAGGAGATACTTCCAAAACTTAACCAAGCATGTGGTTGTGACAAATCTTTTGAGAACTATAAAGGGAAACATAGATGGATGAAGACTAGATTTGGTCAATACCAGGATTTGTTTAAATCTTGTACTTCTGAATTCAGTTGGATGATGCTAACAAGATGATTACTGGATCCGACGAGATGTGGAACAATTACTTTGAGGTTTGTGTGTGTTACTTACTGAAAACTAAATTTGATATTTTTTTCTTCTATTTTGTGCAGAGTTCTAATTCATGCTTTATCCTTTATTTATTTTTTGTATGTTAACATAGCCATCCAAACCAAACTAACTTAAGGGAAGATAATGGTAAAGACTATGGTGACTTGCTTATTATTTTTGGGAATAAATGTGCTTCTGGAAAAGTTACAGTTGATCTTACCCATGAGGGTACAAGTGCTAGAACCTGTGATAAGGAAGATGAACAAGATGATTACTTCGATGTTGATTATACTCAACGAGAGCAATATGATAATGCTTTTAACGTATCATACGTGGGATATGTCTTAGAGGAAAGTGATGAACAAGATAAAGATGAAAATCAAGATATGAACACAAAGAAAATTCCTGTCAGAAAAACGACACCAAAGAAAAGACCAAGGTGTGACATTGGTGACTCTTCTACATCAACTAATCCTACTGGGCAGTCTGATTATCTAGAGAAATTGATTGCCAACAGTTCATCGATTGCTTCTTCTATTGATTCAATGCATGCTCTTATTGCGAAAGAGAAAGAAGACCGCAAAATTGAAAAAGAAATGCGCAGAATTGATAAGGATAAGAAAGATAACCAAGTATGGGATCTTGTTTATGGCATGAATGAAATTTCTTTGGAAGATAAGCTGAAAGTAATTGAAATGCTGGACAACAATCACAAGAAGAACTTATTCATACGTTTTACTCCTAAAGAGAGAAAGTTGTGGATTGGTTCAAAGTTAAAAGCATAAACTTGTCATCTTTGCAAGTTTCTATTAGGTTTAATGGGCTTTTAGAGTTACAACATTTGATCGTTTTTCTTTATAACTATTAGTATTTAATTTTTCTTTTCTCCTATTTGAGAACTTATTGTTATGGATTGATTGCTACTAATTTTTATGGGTTGACATCTTTATGGTTATTATGATTGAATTTATGAACTTTATATTCTATATGCTTATTTTGTATATACATATACTTTTATGCTTTTGAAATAATGATGATTATAATAAAAAAAAAAGTACTTTTATCATCATTTTAGGTGAACATGTCTGATTTGGATTTATCTACTGATAGTGAAGATGAAGCCTTTGATACAGAAGAAGAAAGCAGTGATGATGAAGAGGTAAGCAGCAATAATGAATTTGAACTATCCATATTTTTGAATATACTTTCAGCGGTGCATTCATGGTTAATGAATATAATCAAGCAATTGCAATACATACAAAGTCAGCGTATTGAAAGATCAATGAGACGCCCAGTTACTTTGTTTGGATATAACTATATAAGGAGAGTTTTGCGTCAAGACCCAAAAGACTTTCGAAGAAGTTATATGATGTACCCTGATATTTTTCTAAAACTATGTTGTATCATTAAAGAAACTACATCATTATGTGATACAAGATGTGTTTCTATTGAATAAATGCTTGGTACATTTTTACTCGTTGTTGCCTAAAGATCACGATATTGCACAATACGTGACACGTTTGGTCGCTCTCGGTGGACAGTTAGTAAAAACTTCAACAGGATGTTGCGAGCTTTAAATTCTATAGCTCCGAGGATGATGGCTAAGCCAACAAGTGCAACTCCATTTAAAATTCGTGAGAGTACACGATTTTATCCTTACTTTAAGGATTGCATTGGAGCTATGGACGATACACATATCCCAGCAATGATAGAGAAAAGAAATGTAGCCGTTTATCGGAATCGACATGGAATTACATCTCAAAATGTGTTAGCGATTTGCA
This sequence comes from Papaver somniferum, assembly GCF_003573695.1. Taxonomy (NCBI): domain Eukaryota; kingdom Viridiplantae; phylum Streptophyta; class Magnoliopsida; order Ranunculales; family Papaveraceae; genus Papaver; species Papaver somniferum. The sequence continues at coordinate 235,309,069 of NC_039358.1, forward strand.
ACTTCGACTTGGAGTTCATATACGTGCTCAGTGGATGGGAAGGGTCTGCTCATGATTCGAAAATACTTAACGACGCAATGACAAAAAGAAATGGACTGAAAATACCGCAAGGTAATTTTACTTTTATCTAATGTGAAGTTTTGAGTTTTTTGGTTAAGTTATATTCGGGTTCTACTTGACGAAGTTTTCTTTTTGTGTTTTATTCAGGTAAATATTACTTGGGGGATGGTGGGTTTGCAAACCGACGATATTGTTTAACACCATTTCGTGGCCAACGTTATCATTTGAAAGAATTTTCTGGTACGGGTAATCATGCGAAAAAGGCTGAAGAATTATTTAACATGCGTCATGCTTCTTTGAGGAATGTAGTTGAAAGATTGTTCGGTGTTGTGAAGTCTCGTTTCTTGATCTTTAAGTCTCAACCTCCATTTCCGTATCAGGTGCAAGTGGAGATAATGACAGCTTGTGCAGGCCTACACAACTTCTTACGAAAAGAATGCCGTTCAAATGAGTTTTCGGTCTAGGAAGAGGAAGATAGTCATCCATCAAAGCTTGTAAATGACGATGAAATTTTGACACAACAAACTCAAGAACAACAACGTCAAGAAGCTAATGCATGGAGAAAGAGCATAACGGATGATATGTGGGAAAATGTTCGTGAACAAAGGGAGTTAGAATTGTATGGAGACCGTTAAATTGAAGGGAAAAAAAATTATCTCGTTGCACAAAATAACATACTATTGATACACAGATATGATCATTTTAATTTATTTTTTTCTTTTAATTAAAGATCAATGTTATTTGCAAATAACTCTCTCAAACTCCCCCAACCTCCTTCTAATAAACTCTCTCAAACTCCCTAAAATCAAAAACACAAAACTCTCTCAAACTCCCTGCACTCTCTCAAACTCTCACAAAATCCCGTAGATTTAAAATACACTCGACTCCCCGACTCACAAAATTTCCCAACTGTATTCGATCATCGTACTCTTCTTCTTCTCCATCTCCGGATCTGATCTACAAAAACCTCAACCGACAGAACTCAGAACACACAAATTCGAGGTTTTTCCTCTCCAATACAACAATGAGAACACCTCGTGCCTCAACGGCAACATCTACAACAACGAATGACGAATCAGGATTCCGAGACGCAGAATCGCTCTTCCGAACAAAACCAATCTCAGAAATCCGAACAATCGAGGTCAAAACACAGAAAGAAATCGAGGAAAAGAAAGAAGAGCTCCGTCAATTAGTAGGTAATCGTTACCGTGATCTAATCGATTCAGCTGATTCAATTGTATGTATGAAATCATCATGTCAATCTATATCATCAAACATTTCCATGATTGAGAATTACATTCATTCCCTTTCGCATAATAACTATGATAATGGCGATAATACCCCTAGGGGGATGAATTACAGTAATCCTGTTAGAGTAAGGGTGTATGGAATTGCTTGTAGGGTTAAGTATTTGGTGGATACTCCTGAGAATATTTGGGGTTGTTTAGATGAATCTATGTTTTTAGAGGCTTCTGGGAGGTACATTAGGGCGAAATTGGTTCATGATTTGGTTGTGAGTAGTGAGAATAAGGAGTTTTTGACGAATTTTCCGTTGTTGGGGCATCAATGGGGGATTGTTGAGAGTTTTAAAGGCCAGATATCTGCTAGGAGTAGAGAGAGGTTGATGGATTGTGATTTGGGGATTGGGGCTTATGCTGATGCATTGGGTGCCGTTGCGGTTATTGATGAGTTGGGGCCGGAGGAGGTGTTGAGGTTGTTTTTGGAGTCGAGGAAATCATGGGTTTCACTGAAATTAGGGGGCTCGGGGGATGTGGTTTCGGTTTTTTGTGATATTGTTAAGATAATTCAGGTTAGTTTAGGGCAGGTAGGAGAAATGTTTTTGCAGGTGTTGAATGATATGCCGTTGTTTTATAAAACCATATTGGGGTCTCCACCTGGTTCGCAGTTGTTTGGTGGGTTACCGAATCCGGAAGAGGAAGTGAAACAGTGGAAATTACATAGGGAGAAGCTTGAATCTGTTATGTTGGTATTGGATAAAGAGTTGATTGCTAAAACTTGTTTGAATTGGTTGAAGACTTGTGGCGAAGAGACTGTTAGTAAAGTCAATGGGAGATACTTAATTGATAGTATTATTAGCGGGGAAGAGTTAGCGTCAGCTGAGAAGCTGATCAGAGAGTCGTTGGATAGTCGTAAGGTGTTGGAAGGGAGTTTGGAGTGGCTTAAGAGTGTTTTTGGATCTGAAATTGAGTCTCCTTGGAATAGGATTCGTGAACTTGTCTTGGGTACTGACGAAGATCTCTGGGATGGTATTTTTGAGGATGCTTTTGTTCGGAGGATGAAAGAGATTATAGATTCTGAATTTAAGGATTTAAGTAGAGTTGTTAATGTGAGGGATTCAATCAGGGTAATTGTGCCAGTTCCTGGAGTAGGTCGCATTGATTTCATAACGTACTTAAACAGACCATCTACAGGGGGTGGGGTTTGGTTTTTGGAGCCAAATGTTAGAAAGACTGGTACAGGATTGACATCTAGAGGGGCAACAGATGAAAATGACTTCCATAGTTGTCTGAATGCATATTTCGGTCCAGAAGTTGGTCAAATTAGAGATGCAGTAGACAGCAGATGCCAGAAAATTCTAGAAGATTTTATGTGCTTCTTAGGGTCTCCCAGAGCTGCATCAAGGTTGAGAGAGTTATCTTCTTATCTGCAGGATGAATGTTACGAAAGTTTATCAATTATAGTGGGAGAAATTGAAGAGGAACTTCGACACCTTTCATCTTCGATAAGGCATATCAACGAGGATTCTGAACCACCAGCGATATTGGTCGAAAGATCTCTATTCATTGGGCGTCTCTTATTTGCATTTCGAAATCACTCAAGTCACATACCCTTGATACTCGGTTCTCCAAGGTTATGGGTGAATGCCACAAGCTCTATGATGTTTGATAAGGGAACATCACCCCACCCAGTTAACTCGAGGATTTCCCTTGATTCTCCCATGCGTGATAGCCCCAGAAGGCAAAGTCTGAATGGCATCAGAAGACAATCTTCATCTACTTCGGCTGCCTTGTCTGGGGTGATTGACAGTGCCAGTCCAAAACTTGATTTACTTAGCACGAAATTCCGAGATATATGTATTTGGGCTCACAGTTTGTGGATTACTTGGGTATCTGATGAATTATCAGCCATTCTATCGAAGGAAATCAATAACGATGATGCATTGTCATTGACATCTTCCTCGAGGGTAAGTGAAGTCTTCTCTGTATGTAATTGTACTCCCATTTCACTTCTATCAGAAGAGATTTTTTGAAGTATGTAGTCTTTGTTGGTTTTAGACTTTTAGCTGGAAAATCTTTTATCTTGATCTGTCCAAAGAGTTAACCATTCTTGTTAAGTATGGACACAGAACATGAGTTGTAATCATATTTTTTTGATTTTGGTTTTGTGTTCTTTTCGATGATGTTTATGTACTAATTTGACTATCGTGCAGAGCTGGGAAGAAACTGTAATTAAACAAGAGAATTCCAGTGAGGGTCCTGTGGAGATGAAGATAGAACTTCCTTCCATGCCTTCACTTTATCTTACATCTTTCCTATATCAAGCTAGTGAAGAGGTTCATAGAATTGGAGGGCACGTCCTTGACAAATTGATTCTGCAGAAGTTTGCTCTGGGACTTTTGGAAAGGGTAAATATGCGCTCCTTATGTCTTAGTTTAATTCTTACGTAGAATCACTACAGGGTGTTGTGTACTTATAATGACATTTTACTTTACTGTATCAGTAATATCTGTGTGTTTGTAAGTAGTTTACTAGCTTCATAATTTTCATTCACATGTCACTAGCAGGTTCTTGTTGAACATTTGGCCACTGATTTGCTTCATTTGGTTGAATCTTGCTTGATATTGTTTCTCCCTGTATATTTTTTAAAATGCAAACTAGAAATTTTTTACGTTGACCATTAGCATATATTCTTGACATAAAAAAGTGAGCTTGTGAAATCATAAAAGTAGGATAGATATACCATAATAATGTAGGATTACTTTTTCTCTTGGAAACACTCTCAGCTTGTTCATTACTTTTCCTTGAGAGACCTGTTGTTTTTAACCCTTAGTAATTTAAGCACTGCATTCCAAATTTGCGACGCCCTGATGATTTATACCTTTTGTAGATATTGATTTTAAAATGATGTTGTAGGTGCTGAGTATATATGGCAGCTTTGTTTCTACCTTAGATGCTCGCAGTCCTAAGGTGACTGAAAGAGGAGTGCTGCAAATTCTATTAGACTTGAGGTTTGTTTTTGATGTTTTATCTGGGGGTGACTTGAACATGAACGATGAGTTATCTAAAACTCCCAAGTCCAAGCTCTCTATGAAAAGCCAGGTGCAAAAACAGAACTCCTCTGAGAGTAGAAAGCGTGTCCTGGAATTGACAAGTAGTCTCTCACAAAGACTGGATCCTATAGACTGGCAAACGTAAGTAATTTCATTTTTTCAGTTCCCAATGAATTTCTTTGAATTGACCGTCCAACCATTGTTGGGAGTGTTTACCACGGAGGTCAATTGGGTCAAACGACAGTGATTTAATGATTTCATTGTATCAATAGAAGTTTGTAAACTTTAGAGTCAACATTCCAATTGTGCCAACTCTTTTAGATGCAGGGGAACTGTCGGTCCCTCTGGTTCTAAGTTTTTGTCTTTTGTAGATTTATTGTAGCGCTTTTAAATGCTCATCTCAGTTTCATATATTTTTTTATTCCAGCGTTAGATTATCGAGTTGAATTCTTTTATTTTTGGGCATGACAGGTATGAGTCTTATCTCTGGGAGAATGAGAAACAGGCGTACCTACGGCATGCTGTCCTCTTTGGTTTCTTTGTGCAGCTTAATCGAATGTACACTGACACCCAGCGGAAATTACCTAGCAATTCTGAGTCAAACATAATGAGGTGTTCCGTAGTCCCACGCTTCAAATACCTTCCAATCAGGTCGGTGTTCCATTGTCCTGCATTAGATCCTTTTTCATAGTTGTTTTACTGGCTGATCTAGAATGCAATAGAATTTTGGACAAACTTCACAATATTTTTTTTTTCGATTTCAGTTTGCTTGCTTGAGCATTTTAAGCACTACTCCGTGTGGTTTTGCTTTGAACTCTCTGTTTGCACATGTGTACTAAGTACTAACTTGCACGTGTTGGTATGCAGTGCTCCAGCATTATCTTCAAGAGGGACAGCTAAATCAGCTCTTCCAAGTTCCACTGAAGATATATCCTCCAGAAGCTCCTGGAAAAGCTATCCGAGTGGAGACACCTCACCAAAACTTGATTATGACGATACATCTAGCTTTGGAGTTGCCAGTCCATTTCTTAAGTCTTTCATGCAGGTATATCATTCTTTCTTGTTTGCGTTTGTACAGCTCTTATAGGAAATGTGGTTGGGTTGTCACGGTGGTAATTGATGGCCATATGTGCTACGATAGAATATGATGATTGGGAAGCCTGTGCTGCTCAGCTGTCATCGGCCAACCTAGTTATTTCTCAAACACTTATTTTTACATGGTAGTATCTACTAAGGCTACTAGATTTACATGAAAGAAAAGGGTGAAATAACGATTTGTTTGTATTAACATCTTCTGATCATAGATTTGAAAGCAGTGAAACTATCTTATTATGGCAGGAAAATCGTCAAGATAGAGAATGCATATTTGAATTCATAAGTTCCGTTACTTAATGAGAATGAGTTTTGTATATCTTATGAACTTAATGAGAATGGGTTTTGTATATATCTTATGAAGATTGTTCTAATATCATGTTTTACGGATGGCAACATATTATATCTACCCACATGCGAATATGTCCTGCTTTTGTGCTTTCCGTTTAACTTGGATTTCCATCTTCTTCTTCTAAATTTGCAGGTCGGCAGTAGATTTGGTGAGAGCACACTGAAACTAGGATCCATGCTTACAGATGGACAAGTAGGAAGGCTAAAGGACAAATCAGCAGCAGCCATGTCGACATTCGGTGACATGTTACCAGTCCAGGCAGCCGGCCTTCTATCTTCTCTTAGTGTCAGGTCAACTGACCTTTGAGCACCGAACAGTATTTAATTCATTTTTTTTTCCTCAAGATTTTTATAACATATTGGAGGTTTTCTTCCATATCATCATCTGGGTTTTTGCCATCCTTTTTTGCAAGTCTAAGTTTTTCAGGAACAGTAAAGAAAAACCACAATGATATTCAATGTACAGTGTAGTTGATGTATTATTGCAATGTTACTTGGCGCACTTCTGCGTCTTTTCTGTACCTTTTTGTGTTTTTTTTTTTACATTCAGGATCCGTCAAGGGTAGAGACTACTATGTATTGACCGAGCTATATAAATATATCCAGCAGAAGTTTTTACATATACTCTCTAAACTCATCAGACGCATTATCTTAAGATTCTTAACTCAGTTAAGATGCATTTTCTCTGAGCCTTTTTTTTTTCTTCTTTTTATAGCCACACTAGATGAGTTCCAGTAATATCGATTAAGATTATTAAGAAATTGGTGGCGGTGACAATTACAATCCTTTTTTTTTTGCAATTTATTACTCATCAAGGAAAATTACAAATCAAAGTCAAAACTGAGTTATTTACGTATCCAAAATAAAGAACGATTTTTTTGGGGACCATTGTTTTATTTTGGGTAAAGACATTAGAAGTAAATCTAGGTCACCCCTTATCTAGATATTTATATTAATACCTAAATTACCCTCCTGATTAATTTTGGTTGGTGATTAGTTAGTGTTAATAATAGTTAGTGTAATGATTAGTGAGATGATTAAGTTAAAGATAATTAGTGAGATTAAAAAATCAAATAGTTTTTTTTTAAAGAAGTAGAATTATTGAGAGAATAAAGTTAGAGAAGATGAAGAAGGAAAACATGAAAAACGATGGATTTTACCAACCACAACCGGAGGAAGGGTATTTGGGGTACCCAGGTATGCTTCAAACATAGATAATGTTGGTTGAATTGCTCCAACCTTTCAAAAAAAATGCAATTTTTTATGTAGATTTGGGCCAGTTCGGTTACCATATGTCAAGAACATGTAACCGAACACACCTGAAAGTGTAGTTCGGTTACGTTTTCCAAACACGCAGGTTACCAAACTCGCTCGTTAATGGAGGTTTTGGTCGTACAGTGTAATGTTCGGTTACCTAAGATAAAATGGTAGGTAACCGAACTTTGAACTTAACAATTTATTTGGGTACATCTTGTGTGTTCGGTTAGTTCGCAAACTTCAATGCAACCAAGTTCCCAACCGAACTGCAGGTTAAAAGTAACCTAGTGTTATAAGGTTGGTTCGCAAACTTCAACATATTTTGCGAATCATATGCATATATGCAATTAGGCAAACGTTCGGTTACTACGAAATTTATTTCTTGGTGAATTAGGTAGAGTTCGGTTACGAAGTTTCAAAGGTAGAGTTCGGTTACAAAGAAAACTTAATATTTTTGCGAACGAACCGAACTTGTGGACTTCTCATTATTTTCGTAAACTAAAGTTCGGTGATATCCTTATTTTGCGAAGGAACCGAACTTATGGACTTGTGTTGTTCTAATACAAGGAGTTCGGTTAAACGTATTTTTTTGCGAATCAACCGAATTTTAAAAATTTAATTCGTGACAGCCGAACTTTTCTCTGAAAAAAAAACCCTCCATTAAACCTCTCTGCAACTTCCATTTTCAACTCATTTTAATGATTACTTCTCATTTATTCAACCAAAAACGAATGACAAGTAATGGGTTTGTGAGAATATCTTTGTTAATGTTTTAAATTAAACTATATATATATAGTGGTGGTGGTGGTTGGTAGTGGTGGTAATCGGAGGTGGTGGTGGTAATCGGTGGTTGGTGGTGGTGATAATCGGAGGTGGTGGTGGTGGTAATCGGCAGTGGTGGGCGGTGGTGGTGGTGGTAATCGATGTTTAGTGGTGGTGATAATCGGAGGTGGTGGTGGTGGTAATCGGCGATGGTGGGAGGTGGTGGTGGGAGGAGGTGGTGGTTATATATGTAGGTGGTCATTGGGTTGGTTTTAAATTAAACTAGGTTAAGGGTAGGTTAGTCATTTCAATGCTTTAGGACACCCCTTATCACTATAGGGAAGGTGGCCTAATAAAATCATGGTCCCCTCAAAAAAATCATGGTCCCCAAAAAATCGTTCAAAATAAAACTGAAATTTAAAACAAAAAATAAAAAACAGGCCCATTAACCAGAATTATACAACAAGCCCATTATCTCCTAAGTTCAACCGAACTTATATGGTGGGTTGGATGTAGAATTTTAAAGGTGGAATTTGTAGGTCTAGGATATTTCGTAGAATTACGTTTCCCACTGTATGTTTGGTTGCCCGAATCCTTGGAATCACGTTTTCTACGGGATTCAGTTTTCCAGCAAATCCTCCATACGGAGTCCGACCCCTTCCCCTAAGATTTGCTGGGAAACTTATCAAGGGATTTATGGATCCACTTTTTTTTTTTTAACTCTAAATCCCATATATATGCAATTTTATGATTTGAGGGTAATGCCAAACGGTACAAAGACTTCAGTACAAGAAAACTCTATAAATCATAGGAATTTTAATTGAGTTACCAAACACATAAGGAATTTATATGAATTCCAGAATTTGTAATCCCATAGAATTATAAATTCCCGGAAACGGTGAATTCTGCAAACAAACCCACCAATAATATATTTTGTCAGGCATCTCCAGTGCAGAGAGAAAACTAGGTCTTGTAGTGAACATCTCACAAACCCCTCTCCCCAGTCCTGCACCTTTCTTTGCCATAGCATCTGGTATGAAATTTATTTCTCTCATACTATACACAAATTGAATCCTCCAGAATAATTCTTTTATTTTATACCATCTTGCTTGAATTATCCAAGACAGCTTTCCAGATGTGACAATTACAGTCCAAGTTATATGGGTTCACGGTGCATTTCAGTCCAGGCGTTACTCCTGGATCCCTCTACTTGTTTCAGTTCAGTAGCATTCTGTGAATGACGACTCACCACTGCAAATTTCTCTGTCTCCACTGGTTGCAAGCAAATGTTGTATTTTGATGTTTTTGTTATTCTTTAAGCGATGATGTAATCACAATTTTGATATGATTAATTGACCAAAAAGATTTTTTCTTTAATATAGTAATTTAAGCATGACAATTAATATTAGAAAAAATTATCCTTAAAAGAACGTACCCAGCGAGTAACAGAGGAATCTGCACCCTGCTGGAAATTTTAAACAGAGGATGAAGAAAACAGAGAATGGAAAAGAATGTTGTATCACTGGAGCTTCAAGGCCTTGCGATTCTTTTCAGCAATTATTTCGACCATTCCAAATAATTGGCGAGTATAACCGGTCAGTGAAATATTGCTTTCAGGATACAATGAAGCCCTAACAACGTAATTGGATTCAAGAGTTGTACTTCCCTTGACCCAATCAAGAACACACAATATTTAGATTCCGATGATGCTTAGAGAGAAAAGAAATCAGGTGTTTTAGATATGTTTTTTCCATTGTTTGAACGAAAAAAAATCATCACTACTTATAGGGAACTCATGCCTATTGGAGATGTCTCTTCACTTCCAAAAGACACATAAGGTGTCTATTGAGAATGGCTGTGTCTTTTATGAACCATCACACCCTTTAGAGGTGTCTCTTCATCTCCAACTAACATCCATTGTGTTTATTCAACACTGGAAGCTCCCCCATCATAGCGGAAAACCGAAAACGAAAACATTTTATTTTCTATGTTATTGAAAATATCCAACAATCTCCTCCTACTTTCAAAAACCAAAACAGAAAATAAAGTAAAACTTACAAAACCGGAGTGGCTGCATCACTCAAGTGACTGCCTACGTACCCGAGTGGGATCAAGCCAACGTAGCAAGCTCAATTGAAAAATAAGCATCATCGTTGAAATCAATACATAAATGATAGGTATATTTTGGATTTGAACCTTCACTTAGTGTAAGAAATTCAAAGCCTTATCGGGGTTCAGTGATGAAACCAGTCTTGAACCAAGTACCCCATGTGATAAAACCAGAATCTCCACACATAATGATTTCATAGATTGTGTGTTCTGTAGCTCAACACATTAATGGCCCTGTGCTTATCCTTGATTCATGAGTCTGCTTTAGAGAACGGTCTTTTTTCCTTAGGAAACGACCTGATTTCCATACTCATATAGGTAAGTCTCAAAAGTGTTTCTGCGAGACACCTTGTGATAAAAGTTTTACTTATTAAGGATTTTCATCCATCCTATTTTCTTGCAGAACCTGCACTAAACAGAAATGAGAAGTTTTATACTTAGTGCACCATAATCACTTCCATAACTTGTTGGTACCACATTGAACCTTGTTTATCTTTTTCAAAACATAGGTTGGGTTGCTGCTATGGGTTATCGAACTTTCATTCACAGACCTTAGTCCCAATTCTGTATACTTCATTGAAAACAATTCCTTTGGGAGACTCTTCATGATAAGTCTGCCAAGTTTTTCTCTGTTTCAATGGCTAACTGCAATTACTCCTTTCTTGAGTAATTGACTTACTGTTCAATGTACACGATTTGTATATCTTGACTTTTCATTATAAGTCTTTGTTAGAGACGTTATAGATCATAGCCCGATTCACAATTAATCAAGACCGCTTGAGATGGCTTCTTCCAAAAATGGGATCTCTACGAGTTAGATTCTAAGCCATTCCTCCTCATTAATTGCATCTACTCATGCAATCAATTCTGAAATATTCATAATGTTCCTCTTTGATTTTACAAAATAATTGTAACTTCTCTAGTGATCCTAATTAACATTTACGGTTAATTCACAAGTAGTCATTATAGACCTGCACACACTGGAGGCATAAAAAGAATTGTAGGCAACTTGTTATTTCAACAAGTATATCGTCATGAGTAACTCCTATACTCATGCCCAGTCCTCTACAAATTTATACCCAAATACATAGACAATGTCTATTTAACATTTTACATTAGGTAATGTAATGTTCATAATTTATGCATCGGTAATATCGTAACACCTCATTGTTGGATTTTTGGTCGGCAGTCCAATCTTCCAATACATTACATATTAACCGGAATTTTCCTATCGATGTCATCTAAGACATGCCAATTTCCAAAATTTAGAACCTATAATTCTTGTGATATGAATTATGCTCATGCCATGCAATTGTTATCTTAATAATTATGACTGCGTTAATATTTATAATTCTTATGGCAAGAATTATATCCGTACCATAAAATTGTTTCCGGAACAATTATTGGTGATCTCTATTGGTTCTCTAATCATAGAGCATTCATGATAATACCGTGTCATGCGACCAAAATGTGTCATTTAACACTTCCCAATTTGTGTCAAGTAATTTATAAGAAAATTTTGACACTTCCAAAACATGGCACACACGATTTCAAAATAGAAATCTTCAAATCCAGTCATTTGGACTTGGCTCACCAAAAATTGTGATAGTCAGTCAGCCATATTGCGAAATATACTTTTACATTCACGGATGGATCTTTTACTTTTGTAAGTAACCTGCACAGAGTACATCTTCATTTCATGGCATTTCTAGAAAAATTGTTATCTCAACAATTCCTTACGGTACTAAAGAATACATAATTGAAATTCTTTAAATCTGCACATGAAAATGGAACCGGTATAACACAGTCCAAAGGATACACACATTTCATGACCAATGTCAATTGTCATAAAGCGCTACTGATAGTACAGACAGTACTTTACCACCATAATAACATGTACCGGCTACTGCCTAAACTTCTGTACAAAGATAGTCCACCCACTATTTTAAAAATCAACAATCCACACTTTTTTCAAATGTGAAATCCTTATAATAGTGTAGATTGGACTCAACTGTATAGTTACAAATGTAACTCTCTACACAGTCCAGTGAATGGGGAAACTCAAAACATAGCCTTGAATTCTAAGTGCAACATTCACTTTCTTAACATGCCAAAGCAAGTTAATAGTTTCCAGCCAAATGAATGCCGTGAAGTCATTCATAAACTTCCGTTCAGAATTTTATTGCTAGAAACGCAAAGGCTACCTTAGCATGATTTGTTTGATCACGCTGTTGCAGATCTCAATTAGTCAAAGATTTATGAAATCTTCCCATCTGCATTTGTCTCCAAGGCACCAATACAGGAATTATGATCAGAATTGATACTCGGGTTTACCATAAAAAAACTGTGAATATTCAACTTCAAATTTTCTCCCACTAATGCATCCGTATACCAGGTTTGGTTATAATACCCAAATTTTCACTTGAATCATTTATTCAAGGGACACCTGATATATATCAAACGTGCTTATGCAAGGCAATCACACAACAGCAATGGCATTAGCACATGAGAATTGTGTACTCACTACGAGTCAGAAAAATGCATGCATGAATTATACGTTATAAGTTATGACTAGTAAATTTTAAAATATATCATCACAAGATATTATCACAAGGTATGAAAATTGTGAACAGAGACCAATTTACTTGTCTGATTTGATGGAAGTTGCCGCTAGTAATAACCGTTCCCTTTGTCTCCCAAAGAATCCCAACACTTTGATTAGAAATTTTCCAATCTCTTAGGATATATCGTTGACATCACCAGAAGGAGTCACAGCGGCACTCTTCATGTTTTCCCTTTCTGACTCTTCTAGTTTAATTTCCTCCGACAACCAAATGAAAACAAAATCAAACCGATTAATAAGAAGAACCTTCATGAATTATTAATATAAATGCCCATGCATTAAGGGAAAAGGAAAGAAATGATTTGAATGGAGTTAAGAAAATTAATATGTTCCAGAAACTCCAGACGTCCAGGTGTGCGCACGACCAACCAAAAGTTAAAACAGTGTGAACTTATTTCAATCATCGCTCGTTTAGATCAATTATTGAAACCCAATTGATCTCCTTGAATTTGCTTAACAGAACCGCTGAAAGGGTCTCTGTTACTGCGGGATCAGTTAAACCTTCATCCTCCATTATCGAAAGATAATTGTTGAAAACTTTTGGAAATTTGGGTTAAAAACAGAAAAAGAATGTTGTATCAGTGGAGCTTCAAGGCCTTGCGATTCTTTTCAGCAATTATTTCAACCATTTCCAAATAATTGGCGAGTATAACCGGTCAGCAAAATATTGCTTTCAGGATACAATGAAGCCCTAACAACGTAATTGGATTCAAGAGTTGCACTTCCCTTGACCCAACCAAGAATACACAGTATTTAGATTCTGATGATGCTTAGAGAGAAAAGAAATCAGGTGTTTTAGATATGTATTTTCCATTGTTTGAATGAAAACAAATCATCACTACTTATAGGGAACTCATGCCTATTGGAAATGTCTCTTCACTTCCAAAAGACACATAAGGTGTCTATTGAGAATGGTTGTGTCTTTTATGAACCATCACACCCTTTAGAGGTGTCTCTTCATCTCCAACTAACATCCATTGTGTTTATTCAACATAGGAAGCTCCCCCATCGTAGCGGAAAACCGAAATCGAAAACATTTTATTTTCTATGTTATTGAAAATATCCAACACACCCTGGTTAAGTGGGGGTGCACCAGGAGCTTTCGGAGAAACAAGGCTGTACATGTGAGGAATAGCTTGAATATTTGTTGAATATTTTTAGTAGACGTTTTCAGGTCACATAGATAGAGATTTCCATTGTACCGTAACAGAACTTCATTGCTGTTCAGGAAGGCAAGTGGATGACAAACCGGCCAATCCAAGTTGGAGTTTTCCAAAGTTATACCGAACTCTTCATTCCAACGACCATTCTCCTTGTTAAGTTTCCATTTCCATATGTTGACGAATTTGCATTCGTCAGTGTGGTAAACGCACAAATTATCTCCCAGCAACCTGAGCCCACCAACGCGGAAATCTTTGTAAGGGATTTTACGCAGTGGTGACGGGATTGTACGGAACTTCTTAATAGACAATATATTTCTGTTACCTTATTTATCTGGGAGAATATACGATATGCAATAAAGTCTCCCAGATTTTCCTGTAACTCTATTTATATGATTTTATGGAATAAGAATAACCGACGGATTAATTAACATCCGATATGGTATCACGAGGCCAAAAACGGTCCTCCTTCTTCTTCCTCTAAAAACACCAACAACACCAATAATCATCAATGGCAAACAATCGATCCTTACCGAGTAATAAAAACACCTTACATCCGGCTTTCGCCGTTTCCAACATCAAAGTTTTGATCCCTGTTACACTAGATATCAAACAAGACGAATACTCTTCATGGGTTCTCCTATTTCAACTTCATCTTCAAGCGCACAACCTCCTTTTTCTTATAGATAGTTCTTCCCCCACACCAGATCTTGACGATGCCACCATCCTACAGCTTGACGCCCTATGCCGTCAATGGATGTTCTCCACCATGACCAAAGATCTGATGCTGACTGTTCTCAAAACTGGAAAAACTGCGAAGGATTTATGGGATCATCTCAAACGTCTCTTCCAAGACAACAAAGGAAACCGCGCTGCCAGCCTTGAAAGTAAGTTTGTCAATCTAAGATTTATTGACTGTAACAACGTTGATGATTATTGTGATAAGCTACAGGCACTCTCCAGTCGATTGAGTGACCTCGAGTTTCCAATGGATGAAAAACGACTAGTTATCCAGCTTGTCAATGGACTTCCGGAGGAATATAATACTGTTGCCTCCTTCATTCAACAATCGATGCCATCGTTTGACACTGCTCGATCTCAACTACGCACTGAAGAGATTCGCCGTGAACATCAATCTACATCAAATACTCATGCTGCCCTTGCTGCCGGAACACCGCACACCTCCCATCACCTTCCTGTTGTTGCACAGCGTCATCAACAAAGTCTGGATCGCACAGCGCCGTTGCTTCCAAATCCAACAGGCCCAGTGCTTCCAAATTCGGACACCTGATGATGATTTCTATATGGACACCGGAGCAACCTCTCACATCACCTCGGATCCAGGTACATTACAAAAAGTTTTTAATTCTAGTAATGTTCGTTCTATCTTGGTGGGAAATGGCAATAGCATTCCGGTAACTGCTAGTGGCTCTAAGTACATAAATCTTCCAACTCACACCCTTCACCTCAACGACACCCTTGTCGTCCCTTCCATCATCAAAAACTTAATCTCTGTTCGAAAATTTACCACTGATAATCATGTGTCTGTTGAATTTGATCCTTATGGTTTTTCTGTGAAGGACTTGAGTTCGAGGAAGACTATTCTCCGATGTGATAGTTCTGGGGAGCTCTATCCCATCACCACCTCCGCCGTGCAATCCTCTTTTTCGCCACCACCTCACCAATATTCTCTTGCCGTATGCTCACCTACCGTTTGGCATAGTCGCCTCGGCCACCCTGGCAAAGCTGTCCTCGATACTTTACGCACAAAATCTTTTATTCAATGTAATAAGGATAATTCTCCAAATCTTTGTCACTCTTGTCAAATTAGCAAACATGTTCGTCTTCCCTTTTATGACTCTCAGTCTACTAGTATTGCTCCTTTTGATATTATTCATAGTGATTTATGGACGTCTCCGTTGAATATAGATACGGGATTTCGTTATTATCTTCTATTTCTGGATGATTTCACCAATTATTTATGGGTTTTTCCACTAAAATTAAAATCCCAAGTCTTCACCAAATTTTTGGAATTCCAATCTTTTGTTCAAACTCAATTCGAACGCCAAATTAAATCATTCCAATGCGACATGGGTCGCGAATTTGACAATTCCACTTTCACAACTTTTCTAGTAAAAATGGCATGGTTTTTCGCTTCTCGTGTCCTCACACATCATCTCAAAATGGTAAGGCTGAACGCATGATTCTCCGAATCAATGATATCACTCGTACTCTAATGTCTCATGCCTCCGTTCCTCCCAAATATTGGGTTTATTCTCTCCTTATGGCTGTCTACCTCCACAACATTCTTCCTACTAGACTCCTCAATTTCCAATCCCCAATGTCCATCTTATATAGACGCCAACCCACATATACTCATCTTCGCATTTTTGGTTGTCTTTGCTACCCTAATCTCTCCTCCACCACACCACACAAACTTGCTCCTCGCTCCACTAGGTGTGTTTTTCTTGGTTTTCCACCCAATCATCGTGGTTATCGTTGTCTTGACATTTCCACAAACAAAATCATTATTTCGAGACATGTCACGTTTGATGAGAACGTATTTCCCTTCTCTATTTCCTCTTGTCCAAGCTCTTCCCATACTCACGACCCACAAACCCATCCTCTCTATTCATTCCTAGATTCCTCCACCTATCCATCACCTGTGCCTTCAAATTTCTTTGAGCCTGTACCCACGCCCATTTCCGCTCCACCTCCTGAACAAGGCCCATCTCCTTCGACCTTGTACACTCCTCCACACCGCAGGCTGGCTTATCCCTCTCAGCCCATTTCCACTCAGCCCACTTCCACTTCTACTCAGCCCACTTCTCCTCAGCCCATTTCCACTCAACCCACTTCTCCTCTGCCCACTTCTATACAGCCCATCTCCCTCGACAGCCCAACAACCTCACAAACTCAGCCCATCTCTGTGCCTGCCTCTTCCAGCCCACTTCACCAACCCACACCTTCCTGCCCACAGCTTCGAGCGGCATCCCGTCCAACCACCAGGGCCTCCCGGGGCATCTTCCGTCCCATCCAAAAACTCAATCTTCATGTCCAATCCACAATTCCCATTTCCCCTCTTCCCCGTTCTCATCTTTATGCACTTAGGGACCCAAACTGGAATGCTGCCATGAAGAACGAATATAATGCTATGATTATGACCAACACTTGGGAGCTGGTTCCTCGCCCTAGTAACGCTCATATCATTCGGTCAATGTGGCTTTTCCGTCACAAGTTTCACGCTGACGGAACTTTGCAACGTTACAAGGCTCGACTAGTGGCCAATGGCAAATCTCAACAGGTTGGAGTTGATTGTTTTGAGACGTTTAGTCCGGTTGTTAAACCAGCGACTATACGCACTGTACTCAGTATCGCAACATCTCGTTCTTGGGGCATTCGTCAACTAGACGTCAAAAATGCCTTTCTTCACGGTGATCTGGCTGAAACAGTATATATGCATCAACCACCAGGTTTTGTTGATTCCGCTCATCCTGATTATGTTTGTCGCCTCCGTAGGTCTCTTTATGGCCTCAAACAAGCCCCTCGAGCATGGTTTCAAAGGTTTGCACAATTTATTACTGGTTGCGGTTTTCGTGGAAGTGTTTGTGATCCGTCACTTTTTGTCTATCACTCTGGTTCGGACACTGCATACTTATTATTATATGTGGATGATATTGTCTTAACCGCTTCTAATGATGCACTTTTAGAGCGTTTCATTGGGTTGATGAAATGTGAATTTGCTATGACTGACCTTGGCGCGTTACATCAATTTCTGGGTATTACTGTGACTCGCTCAGATTCAGGATTATTTCTATCACAGTCCTCATATGCACAAGATATTATTGCTCGTGCATCAATGACGAACTGCAACCCAGTCACTACTCCTGTTGATACACAACCGAAGCTCAGTACTACATCTGGCCCTCCACTCGAGGATCCGACTTTATACAGAAGCTTGGCCGGGGCTCTTCAATACCTGACGTTCACCCGCCCTGATATTTCATATGCCGTGCAGCAGGTTTGTTTATTTATGCATGATCCCAGGGAGATACACATGCAAGCTATTAAGCGTATTCTCAGGTATCTTCAAGGCACTCTTGATCACGGCTTATTTCTCTCCGCTTCCCCTATCACGGGCTTGACTGCATACTCTGATGCTGACTGGGCGGGTTGCCCGGACTCTCGTCGGTCGACATCTGGCTACTGCATCTTTCTTGGAGACAACCTGATTTCTTGGTCATCCAAACGACAAGCTACTGTATCTCGTTCCAGTGCGGAAGCCGAATACCGAGGAGTTGCCAATGCCGTTGCTGAAACTACTTGGTTACGCAACTTACTTCTCGAGCTTCACATCCCTCTACGTCGTTCCACAGTTGTCTACTGTGATAACACTAGTGCTATTTACATGTCAGGGGATCCTGTCCAGCACCAACGCACTAAACATGTGGAGATTGATATTCATTTTGTACGAGAGCGTGTACGTATCGGTGAGATTCATGTTTTGCACGTTCCTTCTGACAGTCAATATGCAGACATCTTCACCAAGGGCCTTCCTCGAGTATTGTTTGTTCGTTTTCGTTCTAGTCTTAACGTGTGCTCCTCTCCCGTTATGACTAAGGGGGTGTAATAGACAATATATTTCTGTTACCTTATTTATCTGGGAGAATATACGATATGCAATAAAGTCTCCCAGATTTTCCTGTAACTCTATTTATATGATTTTATGGAATAAGAATAACCGACGGATTAATTAACATCCGATACTTCTCATCTTCCAAATCAAATGCAACGACATTACACTTTTGTCTGCGATCTAACCAGTAAACAGCTCCATGTGCAAAAACACCAGAATCCCTAAATCATATGAGATATCTTTAATGTTTCACCATCCACTAGTTCCACCACCAAGAGTGCATACTTGCACTTTCCCAACACGTTCGGAACTGCCAGTGACCTGGTCGTCATAGTAAATTCCAATAACCTTGTGCTCGTTAGTTGACTGACAATAGCCGAAACCACCAAATACGATATTCTTTGCCATTGGAGATGCATTTTTTCGTTCTATCTTCGGAATATGAGTGCACTCTCCTGTTAATGGGTTGCAAATATAAACAGGATCACAGATGTCATGGTGGTATACATGAAAACAAACAAGGCCGTTGCAAGAACCAACCATGTAAGGTCTTAACATGAAACTACCAACATAAGAGTGATTTATAATAACAGATAGATCAATCTTTGCAAGTGCCTCATATGAGTTTTGTTCGACATCCTCGATAAGCTGCTCATTGTATTTTCCCCCATAGTAGACTCGAACTTTACTGTCCATATTCGTGTTTGATGAAACCGCAGAAAGGAGGCCGATCTTGGGTTTCTCAATGAGATTTCTCCATGACCTGCATACTTTCCGACCTTGCAAGACGGATTCCTTGGGTTAAATATGTCTAATGTGACATCTGTAAGAAGTTTCTCCACTTTTCCTCCTGCACCATAATTCTCCATTGTTGATTCCTTAATAAATTTTTTTCTTCTTCTTCTTGAAGCTCTTGATCAGAGATGTAAAAGGAACTAATTGAACTTGCAATCCCTCACTGGACATCTATATATATCTATATATTGCAAAAACCTTAGCCGTAAATATTAAGCACGATGTCTAAAAGTAGAGAAAAATAAAATAACATGGCCTTTTGGCTAACTAGAAAAGCATGGGTAAATTATAGCTTTCGAGGAATCCACCAAATTTTACATTCATGATGTAATTATTATTAAGGAACTACATGGATTGTCGAAAGGAGTTCAGTTTTCCAGTTACAACATGACACTTAGAAACTGATTCTTAACGGCTTGTACATCGACAACAACCTGGCTCATGTTACATCTGTCTGAAGGTAAATCTGAAGAAAATTTAACTCCAATCTGAATTATGGAAGCTAAGACTTGTCTCATTGTGTCTTTGTGTATGTTTCTTCCTTCGTTCCTCAACATATTGGACTTGGTGACTTCAGTATCATTATGATCTTCTCTTAATTCAAGTGATAAATATGAATCGATAGCCTCTTCCACGCGCTCTGTTAACTCATGCATCTTACAGAAGTTATGAATGTTTAGACCATCCTTGAACATGTCATCAGTTGGCCTCTTTCCCGTAAACATCTCTAGCAAAAGAATCCCATAGCTATAGGCGTCACCTTGTGTTGAAACATCGCCACCCATTCCATATTCCGCATAAACCAAAATAAAGATTAGACCTCTCGAGAAGAAAAAAAATCATCGATTATAAATTAAACTACCAATTGCTAACAAATTTTATTTTCTTACCTGGTGAAACATAACCGATGGAGCCCTTTACTGCAATTGAGCTTGCGTCTTCTTGTGCATTCAGCTGTCTAGAGATACTAGAGGGATTAAAAAGGAATTTAGCCAAGCCAAAGTCACCCACATGGGCAGTTAAATCTTCATCAAGAAGGACATTGCTTGGCTTCACATCACAATGCACAATGGGTGATTCAGAATCATGGTGGAGATAATTTAACGCTGAAGCAACATCGACTGCAATGTCCAATCTTGTTTCTAGGTTCAAATTCCTCTCATGTAGTTGATCATCATTAGATGTGTCACCTGCAGTCGGGTGCAGCCAGTTCTCCAGACTCCCATTAGCCATGAACTCAAACACCAGGGCTTTGAAAGGATTACCATGAAAATCTGTACTTGAACAACAAGTTATAATCTTGAGTAAATTTCTATGTCTAGCTCTCCTTAAAGCATCACACTCAGCCATGAAACTCGCAGTTGCACCTCTTTGTTTAAGGTGTATAACCTTAACTGCAACAGGTTTTGATTCATCTTGTTGAAGAATTCCCCTATATACAGAACCGAAACTTCCCTTACCAATCAAGTTGGTAGAATCATTAAATCCATTGGTAGCTTTAAGAAGCTCATTGTAAGAAATACCCATGGACCGGTCTAAAGCCGTGGAAGGTAATTTGATTTTTGACTTCTTTCTCCAGTACAGAGTGAGGAAAAATACAATCAAAGTTAAAAATAAAACCACAACAATTATGATGATAATAATAACTTTGATCGCTATTGATTTCCCATGTTTTCACTTGGTATCGGAGTTTGATGGCAGAGAGCAGTTCTGCAACTTCAAGTCAGGTATACCACCACAGAGCTTACAATTTCCACTAATATCAAGTGCAGTTAAGTTGTTAAAGACCCCTTTTTTTGGTACCTCTCCCTCAAGATTGTTAAATGATAAATCCAATGCTCGCAAGAATTTGAGATTTTCCAAGTCTTTGGGTATAATACCGGACAAATTATTGTGAGAAAGAAGTAAATAGTCAAGACCTTTTAAGAATGTAATAGATTGTGGAATGTTACCTTGAAAGAAGTTATCCATTAGTACTAGATATATTAAGCCTAAACACTCTCCTATGGTATTTGGGATTTCACCGGATAATTTGTTGTTGGACAGTTGCAACACCCAAATGTTTTTCAAGTTCCCAACTTCCACCGGAAGTGAACCAGTAAGTGAGTTATTAGCCAAGGTGAGAACAATTAGAACAGAGGCAAGTCTAAAAATTTTCTTAGGTATATTACCACTTAATCTATTGGTGCCAAGGGACAAGCTCTACAGAGATTGACAATATCCAAGGCTTGAAGGAATTGAGCCTATTAATTTATTGTGACCTAAATTGAGTTCGAGCAATTCTGTTAGGTTGCCAAAGGAATAAGGGATTGGACCCGACAACTTGTTGTTTTTTTAATATAATCCTTCCAAATTTTGAAGGTTCCCAATACTCGGAGGAATACTACCTGTCAACCGGTTAGAACTCAAAGCGAGTTCTGTTAAACCTATGAGATTCTGAATACCTGTTGGAATACTTCCGTATATTTGATTTCTACTAAAACTTATGAGTTTTAGTTTTGTTGTGAGATTGGCTATAGAGCTAGGTAACACTTCCCCAAAATTATTCCACGATCCAATTAACCCCCTCAAGTTGGTACAATTGACTAGAGAAGTGAGAAAGTGTAGATCATCAGCTTCTCCACTTCCCAGTTTATTTCCTCCTAGATATAACCGTTCAAGACTTTTTAAGTTACCAAGGTTATCAGGGACTGATCCAACTAAATTATTATCTTGCAGTTGCGAAATCTCAAGTTTAGACAAATTGGAAAATGAACTTGGAATGGTTCCAGTGAAATTGTTGCTCGCAACCGAGAAATACCAGAGATTTGGAAGTGTGAAACCAATACCAAAAGAAATACTCCAATGGAGTTGATTATCCATTATTGAGAAGACTTCAAGTGATGAAATATAATACAGCGAAGCAGGGAAAGTACCTGATAACTTATTCAAATCCAGACCCAGGTATTTTAAGCTTGTTAGTTGACTTAGGGTGCTTGGAATTCTTCCTTCCAAGAAATTATAGCTGAGATCAAGAGAATCAAGAGATGATGAAAGGTTACCTAATGAAGTTGGGATCTTTTCCGAAGGTTTATTATTATCAAGTTGCAGATATAAAAGATTAGAAAAGTAACCTAATTCATTTGGAATTCAAGCTTGTTATGAGAAAGAACAAGGCATATGAGATCGGAGCAACCAGAAATATTGTGCGGAATTTCTCCTTCCAAGGAATTACTTGAAAGATTCAAGCATTTTAACCGAAAAAGACGACCAATCTGCGGTGGGATTTTACCGTTTAAACTGTTGTTTCCGAGGAAGAGATCCTTAAGAAAGCTAAGGTTTCCAATTTAGGGAGAAATGGAACCTACCAATCCTTGGGAATCAAGATCAATCATTGCCACTCTACTAGGATGACGACGACTGCATGTAACACCTCTCCACTCACAGAAATGAACAGAATTATTCTTGTCGTTCCACGAACTCAATATTCCAAGTGGATCTCCAGTAATTCCATTCCTAAAAGCAATTAATGCCAGTCGGTCGTCTTCTGATCTGTTATCCTTGATCGCAGCAGCAACACCATTAAGACTAGTACCCATGGACATATAAGAAGAAATGATGAAAATAGTAAGGCTGCAAAATAGTATAGTACTGAAGTTCAAAGAGTTCTGATGCTTTGCTAATAACTTCATCTTCAAAAAATCTATATCCGAGTTTTAGAAATCTGTAAAGATATTGTAAACTTGCAGGGATGAGGGTTTAACTACGTTGGCATTTTATATGACGTAGTCCAAACATAAGGGCCGCTTTCCAAGTCTTTGCGATAATTATTAACATTGGGTAGAGGTCTAGCCTCTAGCTAGATGCCTTTGATTGAATATTGAAGTCCCTGTGCATGTGGTTGTATCCCGAAGGCTTTGAAAAGTCATCACAGCCTTTAAAAGTTGAGAGAGCCACACTTGAAGATGCCCATAAACAGGTCACTAATTCTTGACACTGTTCCAGTATTTCCAATCACATGCAATAGTCCTTGGTCTAGTTTTTGTTTGCATTTTTTAAAACCAGAGTAAATGGAAATGGACTGTGTGCCTTGAGTTAAAGATTGAGTTGAACGGCGTTATTTATTGGCTCATGACATGCTAAGGATAAATAGAACATATATCATGCATATGCAATATCAATAGTATGGTTCAGATTGTTATCACGGTAGTCACCCGCCACCCCGCCAATAGGCACTTTGCAAAAGTAACCCCGTTTTGACCAAAATATTTAGGTGGCTAATCTCCGATCAAAATATTTAGGTGGCTGATCGCAATCAAACGATTTAAACAAAACAAAAAACAAGGTTAGGGTTTTAATTATGGAAAACTTAGGCACACGCCCAAAAAAATTAATATTTTCATTGTTAGGCCCATAATTCATTTTAGGTATCATGACATCCATAATTATTTCTTTGACACTCACAATTACATGAAATTATTAAAAATATCTGCATGACGGATTATGCATCCGCATGACGGGTTATGCATCAGGGGTATAATTGACAACGCAACTTGGATATAACACATCTAAAAATCCGCGCCTTGGAATTTTACGAATTTTATACCGTTGGAAATATTTTTAAGAGAGCTATGCAACAAGTACGAATAAGAATATCAAATTTTTATTTTTCACAAAAAAATCGGAGGTGATCATCATTTTAGGCAAAATTTTCGAAAACTTGATACATAACTATTATGCAGCCACCAAAAAAGATGCATAACACATTCTGCAGACGCATAACGAATTATGCAACCATTTTCTCCACTGCATAACAAATTATGCATTCGGATAACAAAGTTATGAATCTATAACAAGTTATGTAACCATTGTTTTGGTTGATTTTAGTGCGTACATAAAAAAATTGATGCATAATGCAGTACGCATCCATATTTACGGATGCATATCAGGTTATGCATCTATTTTCTCGATGCATGAAAGATTGTGCAACAATTTTCTCGATGCATAATGCATTATACAGCCATATTTTGGGATGCATAACAACATATCAGGTTATGCATCTATTTTCTCGATGCATAAAAGATTGTGCAACAATTTTCTCGATGCATAATGCAGCCATATTTTGGGATGCATAACCTGTTATGCATCCATTTCACGACTACATAACATGTTATGTGGATATTATTGTAGGTGCATGACAAGTTATGCAACGTTATTTTTTGTTAGTTTCAATACTAAGAAAAAAATAGCTGCATAACGTGTTATGCAACCGTTTTCTGGACTGCATAACAAGTTATGCAAAAAAAAAAAAAAACTGTAGAACGTGTTATGCAACTAATTTCGAGAAAATTATGAAAAACTTCGATGTAAAAAGCTCCATCGTGCGCGACTATCACCCTTCTAAAATCTTCAATCTCATGGTAATAGCAGCTTGTCACTGAGAAGAACTGTCGATATTTTAGCTACACACACTATGCTTTCCCTTATTTATAGAGCCGAGAATTAATCCTAGACTGCGTCAAGCTTGGGAGAGTTTTAACTTCTTAACTTTAACTGATTAGCCGTAAATTATTAACTTACGCGGATTAATTTATGGATTTTACTGTGAAATGCCTCTCTAATGATCATCAACACAGTGGCACCTAAGACTTTAAATGGAATTCTCCACTAGAAGATTAAAATAAACATAGAAGAATCAAAGTGCTCACTATATTGATAAATTAACTCCGGTCATCCTGCTTGCTTAAAGTCCCAAGATGACTCGAACTCCTCATACCAGCACCACCAGTTATAAAAGCAATAAGTAACTTCTGTCACCGTTTTTTGCATGGCTACAAATTCAGCTAGGACGCTTTCCCCAGCTGTCAATAGTTTATCAATCTCCAGCCTAGTTTGATCCAGTTGATCGTTTGTGGCAGCAACGTTTAACAGTTTAACCCTGAGATTGACTCTTTCACTGTGTTTTTCATATATAAGATCCAATGGAAGATTAATTAGAGATGATTCAAAAAGAATTCTCCATAATACGATACACCAAAGTGGAGAGTCTCCGCCGGTAAGATCAAAACACCTGACTGAATTTAGTTTCTCTACCGTTTCATTTATCAGCTCTGATGTTTCCTTGGCAGCCTCGGAAAACGACGCACGTTGAAGGGAAGAACTACAGGTGTCCTTGGACTTGTAGAAAATCATCTATAGGTGATGATTCTACTCTGCCTTCTCCAAAATCCATCTCAGTTCTCTCTCCAATTGCTAATTCCGTTGTCTCTCGTTGCTCCAGGTTAAATGTCACTTCTTTTATCTCACTTTCATCACCATCTTCAATTTCTGATTCCAGATAACCATCATCAATTTCTTTTTCTATTTCAGAAACAATCTCAAATCCTAACTCACCCGTCACCTACAACAGCAACGAAACGTTTTCTAATCTCTATTTTAGTCTCATATTCAAAAATTCATCAAAAACACTTCAATTTATTCTCTAATAACCTCTGAATCGCTACAAATTTATAATAAAAAATTATTTCTCCCTAATAATTATTTCGACCCTCATAATATTTTTGATGAGGGTTTAGTTTTGAGAGATTTTCTAAACATCAATAAAGAGAGTTGTCTCTATATAAGCTAAGTTTCATCTTGCCGTTGCCGTTACTATGTACGTATCTAGAGACGACACGTGTATCTTTAGACTGATTATTATATCTTAATCTTTTAATCCTTGCCATAAAGCTCGAGATTCCAAACATATGTTTTGGTTATATTTGCAGGTTACACATTTGGACTCAGTGGGGATTTTGAACAGTTGATTATAGTATTACTAACACACTCAGTTGGAAACTTTGAATGCATAGGGAAAGTAGCTGTTTCTTCCGTCCTTTGTTCTATCCTTTACTGGGAAGGTGTAGATAAAGATGTTGGATACGGGACCAAAAAACAACATACTGGTTTCACTTGCAATGTGAATTAAGCTAATTTCCTTGATTTTCCTATTTGTGCGTGTAGGGGTTATCACCATCTCCGGAGGCCAATATCAAATATTTTGATGTGTTCTATATATTCGAAGGAGTTGTCCCTCCAGGACCAGGTCATAGAAAGAGCTAACCAGGCAATCCAAGAGATACAACTCCAAAACAGTGATTGTGCCAACAAAAATTTTCTTTAGCAAACTGACAAACTACCAACCGTCCAATTTATTTTATGTTATTTGTTATCATTGGAGATGGATGATTGGTTTTGTGGATGTCATGGAATTCCAATTGTGGGAGTCGTGGTACTCGCTGAAGCAGTATTCTTTGATGGTACATGCTGGCCTTACTTTAACGCCAAGTAGGCTCATTGTTCAATGCCCGGAGAGTAGGTACTCCCTCTTCTTTTCCTTTTTTGTTTCTTTCATGTTTCACGCTATAGTTAGTGTTGGATTAATTTCGATTAACGTAGATTTGTGCTCAGTTGTCATGTTATATGCATCTTTAATTCACAAATGGATAACAATTGCACTTAAAGGGCCAGTCATGGAAATCATTGAATTTAAGAATTTGGTCGAGTGGTTTGTACCGTGTAATCTAATTTTCCTATCTTTTACTTTGTAGCTAGAGTGCTTGACCACTACAAAAGCATAATACTGTATCTTGGAGGAAAATTCTGGAATGAGAAGTGGGTTGTGGGGACTTTCCACAATCTCTGGCGATGACTATTTCGAAAGGGTTGCATTCCGGTTTTGGTATAACCAGGTACTACTATGGGAAATTCAATCTTCCCGGTGCGTAGTAGGGGCATAAATCCAGGTGTTTGGAATTTTATGGAATTTCAAATTCCGTACGTAGTAAGGACATAAATCTAGGTGTTTAGAATTATATGGAATTTCAAATTCGATTCGGAAGTCGAATACCTATTATATTAGGATTTTTCTTTCAAATTAATACATAAATACAGAAAAACCTTACATATTTCACACGAAGATAAAGGAAAATAATAAATATCCGCGAAAATAAAAGGGAACTTTTAATAAAATCCGCACATATTTTCCATCCTTTCTCTACCTATTTAATGTACGCGTCGCTACATCAAATAAAAAATACATCACCATGGAGAGGAACGATGCCCCGTGCACAACAAATCATCATTGCCACGGGGCGGGATGAACCCCCCGTGTACACCAAGTTAAAAAAAAAAATGCCCGGTGCGTAGCACGGGCACAAATATAGTGGTTCCTAAAGGGAGTACGTGTCCTATACTCGTCCAAACGTAAGGAGACTTTATTAAAAGAGGGGAGCATTTGAAGTCTTGGTGATTAATGACCCTGGGGTCTAGGGTCTTGGTTTTTCAACCTGTAGACCCTAGCCTAGACTCTTGAGTAGTGAGAGTCTGAGACGTTCCTATTGGTGGCCACCAGGGTCGAGGGCAAAGCCCAACCCCCCATTAGTACTGTTATAATTACATAGTATCTCATCAGCTAAGCTTTATTCGGCGAATTGATTTTTATTACACGGACATTTCCTTATAATCATCTTTTGTCATGAATACATTCAGAAAGAACGTATCCCGCCCTCACTGCCACCAGTTTACATTTTCAGTTAAGAGTTACATACTATCTCATTAGCTAGGCAGATTAGTCCACACCATTTTCTAGCTGATCTAGCTAGATGTGGTAAACTTTACTCCTGCTTATATTCCTAACTCTTCTGAATTGAGCCAGGTTAGGCTCGCTATGGGGTTCCTTTAGCAGGGAACGAAATCTCAACAATAGAAGTAGTATTTTAACCACCATCACCTCTGAAATGAGCCATCAATCGGCTAGCGGGGTAGATTAATTTGTAATCGAGGATGAGATAATGTTGATGCTTGATAAGGGAATTGACAGAGAGAAAGAGAAATGATAGGCTGGGTTGTAGAGAATAATCTCAATTTTCATTAGGTAATTTTTCCAACTTACTTCTTTTTAATCTGACTTTCCACTTGTGATTATGAATTTTCACTACTCAATGAAAACACCAATCTTAAATGCGCATTTTGCAATTTCGTCATGTGATATAGAGGTTAATAGAAGCCTGCACACAGTATGATAAGTTGCTAAGTGGTAGAAGCCTTCTGCATGATAAAACAAATACTGGTAAGAAATGAACACAAATAATTTATTTAAGGTAGAGGAGTCTACCAAACTACGAATAATAGAGCGCAAATACAAATACTTGTCATTAGAGGTAGAGGATTCCATGGTTTGTGAAAGGATTTATGTTCTCGGATTACAATCTAATACCTAGAAACTGATTACTAACCGCCTGAACATCCACAACCACCTCATTCATTTTGCTTCTATCTGAAGGTATCTCTGAAGAACATTTAACTCCAATTTGAATTATGTCAGCCAACATTTGTCTCATTGTATCTCTAGCTATGTTTCTTGTTAAGGCAGGTAGTGTGGTGTACCCTGGAATCTCTCAATCAACTCAGTCAAGTAACAAATCTGAAGACTCAACAACCAAGTCTGGTCAGCAACAATGAGATCCGACTAATAACATGGGATAGTTATCTTTATTTAGAATATCTTGTTATCTCAATGTACTTATCTCTAATATAAATACAAGTGTTTCATATCCACAAGTTCTGTGGAAGTCATTCCTCCAAAATTGTTCTAAGTTGGTATCAGTTAGAGATCCAACCCACGCTTCTCTTTCAAAAACCGAAAAAAAAACTAAAAAAAATCTTCAAAAAAAAACAAACTTCAAAACCACTTTCATATCAGCATCCAAACACTCAAATCCCCTCATTCTTCCACTGTGAAAGAAATAATATACCCCTAATCTGCTCATCAAAATACTTCAGAGAGTTTTAAACTCTACATCATCTTTAGGTGTTTGTTTTTCACCCATATCACCAGTTCCATCACCTACTTTACTCACATCATCCATCCATTTTACCTGCAACACAAGTCTCTATCACCAAATCATAACAATTCACCACCGCCATTAACACCGTTTTCTGCTAAGCAAGCTTGTTCACATGTCTCTAGCTAGTGGCAAGGCCATGTATCAACACTTTAGATCTGGTATTAAAAACATTCTTAAAAACCAGTTCTAAACAAATTTCAATACTAAAACACATGTAACCATTACCAATTACATCTGTTAACCGACACAGATCAGTACTACCAATTGAAGAGGTATTTCGACTATCTCACACAACCATTTGAAGAGGTACTTTGATTATCTCACATTATGAATTTGAAGAGAAACACCAATTTTCTCATACAACAGTTTGAGGGGAAGTTACAAGTTCGTTTCATAAGTTCAAAAGATCAACAAGAAATTTTTCACAAAGATTTTGTCTGCACCAAGGTTTCACTTTATAAGAGACAAGTTGCACATCCGTAAACTCCAGTACAACTTGAAGGGGGGTGTTAAGGCAGGTAGTGTGGTGTACCCTGGAATCTCTCAATCAACTCAGTCAAGTAACAAATCTGAAGACTCAACAACCAAGTCTGGTCAGCAACAATGAGATCCGACTAATAACATGGGATAGTTATCTTTATTTAGAATATATTGTTATCTCAATGTACTTATCTCTAATATAAATAGAAGTGTTTCATCTCCACAAGTTTTGTGGAAGTCATTCCTCCAAAATATCTGTTCTAAGTTTTCTTCCTTCGTTCCTCCTCCACATATTGTAATTTGTAATTTCAGCTTCATTATGATGTTTTCTTAATTCCAACAGAAAACGAGAATCGATAATCCTCTCAATACGCTCTGGCAACTCGTGCATCTTAGAGAAGTTATGAATGTTTAGACCATCCTTAAACATGTCATCAGTTGGTTTCTTTCCCGTAAACATTTCTAACAATAAGATCCCATAACTATACACATCACCTTGTGTTGACACTTCGCCTCCCATCCCATATTCTGCATACATGGAAACAAAGATTAAACCTTCAGAACAAAACACAGTGGATTCCGATCAAACTTACTTGTACGTATGTACGTATAATTGCTAATGATAAAATTTCTTCTCTTACCTGGAGGAACATATTCGATGGAGCCCTTTATTGCAATAGAGCTCGCCTCTTGTTCATTCAGAAGTCTAGAATTACTGGAGGGACTAAACAGGAATTTAGCCAAGCCAAAATCACCCACGTGAGCAGTTAAATCATCATCAAGAAGGACATTACTTGGCTTCACATCACAATACACAATGGGTGATGGAGAATCATGGTGAAGATAATTTAGTGCAATAGCAACATCGACTGCAACGCTCAGTCTTCTTTCTAGGTTCAAATACTTACCTTGTATTTGATCGTCATTGTTTGTATCACTTGCATTCGGGTGCAGCCAATTCTCTAGACTCCCATTAACCATGTACTCAAAAACTAGAGCTTTGAAAGGATTACCTTGAAAATCAGTACTCGAACAACAAGTTACAATCTTGACTAAGTTTCTATGTCTTAGTTTCCTTAGAGCATTACATTCAGCCAGGAAACTCTTGGTTGCACCTCTTTGTTGAAGGTGTAGCACCTTCACTGCAACGGGTTTTGATTCATCTTGTTGAAGAATGCCCTTATATACAGAACCGAAACTTCCCTTACCAATCAAGTTGGTTGAATCATTAAATCCATTGGTAGCTTTAAGAAGTTCATCGTAAGAAACACCTTTGAACCGTTCACCTTCTAAAGAAGTAGAAGGCAGTTTGGTTTTTGACTGCTTTCTCCAGTTTAGAGTAGCAAAAATCACAATTGAAGTTGCAAACAAAACCACGACTATGATGATAATAATAACTTTGGCAGGCATTGATTTCTTTTGTGTTAGCTTTGTATTTGGGTGTAAAGGGACGGAGCACTTTGGCAACTTCAAAACAGGTATACCACCACGAAGCTTACTATTCCCTTCAACTGAAAATTTACTTGCATTCTCAAAGACTCCGTCATTTGGTACCGCTCCTTCCAAATTATTATATGATAAATCCAGACCAATGAGCGTCGTTAGATTCTCAAAGCCTTTTGGAATTACACCAGATAAATTATTGTGGGAAAGTGTTAAACTTTCAAGACCTTTTAAGGAGGGAAAGTGTTAAACTTTCAAGACCTTTTAAGGAAGTAATAGCTAAAGGAATGGTTCCTTGAAACAAGTTATTATCCAAGCTTAGTTTTATTAAGCTTAAACACTCGCCAATTGTACTCGGAATTTCACCAGATAACTTGTTTCTGCCTACGTACAACTCCATAATGTTTTCTAACTTACCAACTTCCATAGGAAGTGTACCAGTAAATAAGTTATTACTCAAGTCTAGACCAAGGTAGTCAATTTCGGCCATCTCGGCCGAAATTCCGCCGAAAAATTACCCTTTTCGGCTCATAGCATAGCGAAATACGAAATTCCGGTGATACAAAAAGTTACCGGAAAACTCGGTTATATCGACCGGAATTCCACCGATTTTAACAACCGAGATAGGGTATTTTAGTAATTTAACCTAACTAATCCTAATATCCTATTCCACCGATTCACTCTTCTTCACTTCGTTTCTTCTTCAGTCTCTGACTCTCTCTCACATAATCGAAACAAGGTATGTTAATCGAAGCAAGATTAGGGTTTGTGGTGTTAATCGAAGCTAGATTTATATATTTTGAGAACTTTTCTATCATATTGTGAGTTCTTTTGATGTTAATCTGAGATTAGGGTTTTGAATTTCCATTGAATCCTTCTTTGTTTAATTACTGAATTTGTTTTTCATGGGTTCTTTTTGATTTGTCATGGGTTCTTGTTGATTTGCTGGTGAGGTCATTAAATATTGAGTTCACTTCATATTTGTGACAATGTTTGATGCATTTTAGGGTTCTTGTTGATTTTCTTTAGTAATGAAGAATTGGGTGTTCGGTTTCCTCAGGTAGCAGTATTAGCTGTTGGTTAAGCTCAAGAAGTATTTAATTTTGCTTTGGGTGGCTCAAGTAATAGTCTTCTTTCAGATGGATGCAAATCTGAGGTAGGCATCCATTCTATGCTTCTCAGGTAGGAATGTGGTTGAGGTGATGTTTGTGTCATTATATGATATCAATTTATAAACTATACATCGATGTTCATAAGTAGAGTTTTATTAGGCAGTGGTAATAATTTTGTGCTAATAATTGGTTGTATTAGCCAGTGGTGTACCAAGTTCAGTTGGCTCCCAATTGTAAGAAAGTTCAGTTGGGTAATAGAGTTTGCTTATTGTTCTCATAATTTCAATTTTACATGAATTTCAGGTTGTGATTATGGATTCTTCTAATGCATCCAATTCTAATAAATCAAACACTACGTGTGGGTCAATACTCCCTCAATCTTCTAGTCTGACTCAAACTACAGATCCAGCATGGAAATGGGCTACATGCAAAGATCCTGCATTTCCGAAGAAACTAAGTTGTACGCTTTGTAACAAAGAAATGAGTGGTGGTGGAATTACTAGGCTTAAGCAGCATATCACACAAGTAAAAGGGAATGTTTCATCATGTATGAAAGCAACAGTTGAAACTATAAATGAAATTAGACAAAATGACATTATAAAGAAGTTAAAGAAAGCTCACAGGGATAACGTTGATGCTATGTATCGTCGCACACAATCTGATGAGAAGTCTGATGCTGATACTGATGATGAGGACCATGAGGTACAAGAAGTTGAAAAGGATTTTAATGTGGGCAGTAGTAGTCAAGTAGTTGTTCAGAGTCAGAACTCTGGATGTGGATGAGAAATGCTTCCAATTTTATTTGTGAATGGAATTAATTGTTACTAATAGTCTTTCAGAACTCTGGCCTCAGCAAAATTTCTCACCAATCCATATGAGAGTTACTGTTTACGCCTGGTAAGCTTAATTTTCATCTAGCTGGATCCTCGCCAAACGGGATTTTAGTTTGCATTACGGGCGGACTGTTTTGGAATTAACGCCCATCCCCATGAAATTGAACCTGGCAACAAACACTTCTTATTATAAAAGTTGGAACCGAAATTACACCGAAATTTGAAAACGGAATCTTCTCGAGACAACGTTGTACCAGTGTCTCGCTCGGGACCGAGATAAACCGGAATCCGAGATTAACTGACTTGGTCTAGACTGATAATTGAAAAGTAGGGAAGCTTGGGTATGCTACCACTTAGTCTGTTGGTTTGTAGGTGCAAGATCTGTAAAGATTTACAATATTCAAAACTCGATGGATGCAAAACCGTCAAGTTATTTTCAAATAAATAGAGTTGGATCAATCTTGTTAAGTTACCAAATGAAGAAGGGATAGGACCAAAGAGTTTGTTACTACTCAAAGCTAATATTCCCATATTTTGAAGGAGACCAATACCTGGAGGAATACTTCCTGTCAATTGGTTTGAATTCAAATATAGTGTTGTTAATCCTAGAAGATTTTGAATACCTGGAGGAATACTTCCATATATCTGATTCCTACTCAAAGTTAAGGTAACAAGATTTGTTGTGAGATTGGCTATAGAGTTTGGTATCGCTCCCCCTAAATTATTCTTAGATACGTCTAAAAACCTCAACTTGGTACAATTGACCAGAGAACGGAGGAAGTTTAGATCGTTAGCTTCTCCACTTCCAAGTTTATTTCCTCCTAGTCCGAGAAATTCAAGACTTTTTAAGCTGCCAAAGTTATAAGGTACGGAACCAACTAGATTATTGATTTGCAATTGGAGCATCACAAGCCTTGACATATTGGACAATGATCTTGGGATGTTTCCAGTGAAATTATTTCCCGACACTGAAAAATAGATTAGATTTGGAAGTGTGGAACCAATATCAAAAGGAATACTACCATGGAGTTGATTATTCATCAATGAGAACTCTTCAAGTGATGAAATATTGTAGAGTGAAGAAGGGACAGTACCTGATAACTTGTTCGTCTCTAGAACTAGTAATTTTAAGTTTGTTAACCGACTTAGAGTGTTTGGGATTCTTCCCTCCAAATTGTTATTGAAATGAGCAAGATGAGTAAGAGTTGATGAAAGGTTACCTAATGAAGTTGGGATCTCCCCCGAAAGTTTGTTATAAGAAAGCCAAATCATTTGTAGATTAGGCAAGTAGCCTAATCCATTTGGAATGCTTCCCACAAGATTGTTGCCAGATAAACTAATGTATATGAGTTTGGAACAATGAGAAATATTGTGAGGAATTTCTCCTTCCAAGGAATTATTTGTAAGACCCAAATGTTTCAATCGAAAAAGACGACCAATTTTCTGTGGGATTTCTCCGTTTAAATTGTTGTTCTGGAGGAAGAGAACCTGAAGAAAGCTAAGGTTTCCAATGTGAGGAGATATGGAACCTTGCAGTCTTTGTGACCGAAGATCAATCATGGTGACTCTACTAGAATGACGACGGCTGCATGTAACACCTCTCCACTCGCAGAAATGAAGAGAATTATTCGTGTTGTTCCAAGAACTCAATATTCCAAACGGATCTTCAGTGATTTCATTCTTAAATGCAATTAGCGCCAGTCTGTCACTTGATTTATTTTCATCGTTGATCGCAACAAGGCAGCTGACACTCATGGACATACAAGAAATTACGAGACTAAGGCTGCATAGTGTAGTTCTGAAGCTGAAAGAATTCTGATGGTTCGCTAATAACTTCATATCTCTAACATGTACAGATTTGGAGTCCCCTTTTAAAAATTGGCAAAGAAATTGTAATGATCAGGTTCTAACTTAGTTGGGTTATACTATAAGCTAATTAGCTGTGCCTAAAAGGAGTGTTCTATAAGGAGAATTCATTAATTAAAGAGAGCATTTGAAGTCTTGGTGATTAATGACCCTGGTTGTATTCACTAGCAAAGACCTCTTCTTGTTCTTCTTTTAAAAAGAAATCTTACACTTTTCCGTCTAAAGCAAAAAATTCACTATCACAGAGAAATAGACAATGTGGCCGGCATTTCTTATATTAAGGTGACCTTAATTTTGTCCAAATGACTAAAAATTTGATGGTGCCAAAAGGGGTGTTGGACCTCTGAGTAGGCCTTTTAAGTCTTTGTGAATGCCGAAAGTGAAAACTACAGACAGACCCATTTTACAGACTCTTCCCACTGTGAAACTCATGCTCAAAAAAACACAGGCGCGCACCCATTTTCTACAACAAAATATCTCCCAAACCCATAATTTCTGAAATTATGTTTCAGTCCTTTTTCTTCTTCTTCTCTGATTCGTATCTCCCTATTGTTTTCATCTCAGTTCTTCATTGGAGCTTCAATTCACGGGTAAATCTCAACATCTTCGTATTTGGGGGTTGAAAGGGGATCTGAGCATCATTTTGAGCTTCTGCAGTTGAACTGAAATGGAGACATCAAGGATTTATTGAAGCAACGATGACGAGAATGGATCCGTGGTGTTTGAGGGTTGAATTTCAAGCCAATTGCTTCAATTCTCTCAACAACAACGATTGAATTTGGGTGTGATTGCTTGTGGATTGATTGCAGGTGGTATAATTTGGGGTATGTTGATTGAAGAACTGGTGTTGTTCGATGATTTGACTTAGGGTTTCTTCCATTGATTCATGGCTATATACGAGAAGTTTAAGCAACAGATTTTGGGGATTTTTGAAGTTAACTGAAACGGGTTTTATAT
Organism: Papaver somniferum; assembly: GCF_003573695.1. Classification (NCBI taxonomy): domain Eukaryota; kingdom Viridiplantae; phylum Streptophyta; class Magnoliopsida; order Ranunculales; family Papaveraceae; genus Papaver; species Papaver somniferum. The sequence goes on from NC_039358.1 coordinate 235,344,762, forward strand.
GGAGTTGTTGGATAAATGAAATGGATCTGTTGGGGTTCAGTGTGGTGCTCGATTGAGAGAGAAATTATGAAGGTAATGGTGGTGTTTGCAGGTCAAATTGGTGTTGATTTCCGTCGAGTGTTCTCTGGATATAGACAGAGTTTGGTGGAGTTTTGGTTATGCCAGAAAACCAGCTGAAATAGATGCCACTGTTGCTGTCAACTGGGGTTTTGCTGTGGCCTGAAATTGGAGGTTTGTATTTGAAAAATCAGCAGTACCTAGCAGAAACTAAAATGGGATTCTTGGGAATTCTGGTTTTGAACTGAAATTGGGGGTCTTTGGTTAATTGAATCGATTCCGTGGAGATGGGTTCTTACCCATTTTTGTTCTTGATTTAACAATGGTTGTCGACTTGTCGGGCAGAATTGAAGACACAAATGGAGAAGACTCGAGCTTCAAAGCCATTGGTGGTTGTGCTAGACAGATATTTAGACGTTGTGAACATGGGGAGTTGAAAAAGATGGTGTCTGTCCTTCTCTACTACATTGCTGATGGAGACTGGAGTGAGCAACGAAGAGAGACTTCGGCATTTCTGTGCTTCAGAGACCAAGTCGAAGATGTAATGAAGCTGTAGCGACTCGATGGGTAATTGCAGGCAGTAGCTAGTGGTCTACAACAACATCAAAAACACAAATTTGCGGAGGATTTTTGGATGTGGGTTAAAATTGGGTTCAATTGAGAGGTGGAGGAATGTGATGATATGAGTGCTACAGCAAAATGTCTATGTTGTTAGTTATATATTGTATGGATGATTTTTGAAGAAGGTTTAATTGCAGATGATGGTGTAAATACATGAAAGAAGATGATGGTGTAAATACATGATTTTGACCAAGAGCCCCCGAATAACTGAAAGATAATGGTTTGCGTGGAAGTTAATGAAACATGAAAGAAGATGATGATGTGGTTATGACTGCATAACATGTCATTCAGTCGAGAAACTGTCTGCATAACATGTTATGCATTCGTGAAAATGGATGCATAACCTGTTATGCATCTACAAAATTTGTTGCATAACTTGTTATGCGTCCAGAAAACCTGCATAACCTGCTATGCGTCCGAAAATATGGCTACATAATGCATTATGCATCGAGAAAATAGATGCATAACCTGATATGCATCCGTAAATATGGATGCATACTGCATTATGCATCATTTTTTTATATGTACGGCTAAAATCAACCAAAACAATGGTTACATAACTTGTTATAGATGCATAACTTTGTTATGCAGATACATAACTTGTTATGCAGTCGAAAAAATGGTTGCATAATTCGTTATGCGTCTGCAGAATGTGTTATGCATCGTTTTTGGTGACTGCATAATGGTTAAGTATCAAGTTTTCAAAAAATTTCCCTAAAATGAGGATCACCTCCGATTTTTTCGTTAATAACAAAAATTTGATATTCTTGTGTTTTATAATCTGTATTCCTCTCTTGAACTAGTGTTTGTTGAATTGGCGATTGAATTAGATTATCTCTATTATTTCTCATTCTAGTAGATTCTCCCATTTCACTTCTTTCTCTTCCAGCAATTCTTTTGCTTCTTCTAATAGTAGTCAGTTGTTAGGATGTATTTCTTCTTCTAGCCATTTCTTCAATGCTAACAATATTTCAAGAAATTATGAAAAATTCTTAATCAATTACTTTAAATTTTCACAAATCTAAATATCAATCTTTAGCTTTTTCTAGAATAATCTTCAACTCCTCCCTGTTTCCAGCGCCATTATGTAGTTGCAGGAAATCCTACACTACATCCCTCATATGATTTCATTGTTGATTAATTCATTTTTAGGTTTACACTCTTAATTTTATTGATAAATTTTTGGATGTTCTTACAAGAAAGATAAAGAAATCAAGAATGATCTCTGCTCTCAACTTTCTCTCTCCTATTTACTTGTTTCTTACTAAAAAAAGATCTATCTTTCCTTTACAACTCGAATGACTATTTATAAGGAAATACATAGTGGATGACAGCTAACCTGTCCTTTATCTTCGGATATGATTTGCGACATTCTCGGAACCTTACAAATGTTAATTTCGCAATCTCTCTAATTTTCGCAAGACTGTCACATCTTTCTCATGACTTTAGATGACGTCACTTATTCTATCATTTCTGAAACTGTTCTGCGACGCTACTGTGTTGTACCATTGATAATTTCGCTGAGACATAATTGTTGCGAGATTCTGATACTACATAAACCAAAGAATTATTGCATAATATGTTATGTATGTTTTGTGGTGGTTTGGGTAATGACTATGCATTCAATTCTCGGAAATTGTGTCTGACAGAATAAATACCTTCGAATTATTTGTAAAAATTATAAATTTGATATTATTGTTTGTACTCATTATGTAAATCTCTTTAAAAATCTTTCCAAAGCGATAAAAATTTATAAAATTCCAAAAGGCGGATTTTCAAATATGTTATATTCTATTCTAGTTTGTTTGGCAATGTACCTCTGAAAAATAGGATATATAATGAGTTATAATTATTACACTAAAAGGGAAAGACATTTTTGGTTTTTAATATTAACCATTTCCGATTTTTTATCAAATTGCACATTTTTTTTACTCTTACAAGTTACAATTTACAAAAAGAAAACGACCATAAAAGAGACTCCCTCCCTTCGGGCCCTCAAGTCGGTCGGCCCAATAGTCTTCACCATGATTGTGAAAACTTACTGTAAAACTGCAGGTGGCACGTGGTTGTGGTGGCAACTAGATGTGTAAAGTGAGCAGTGTCGGTATGTTTATAATGCAGCCGGACAAAACAAGAAAAAATTTGACCACAACATGGCACTAACCTGGCACAATATAATACAATAGCTTAGTGTGTTGCGTTGTGCCCGAACGATATTACAATATGTGAGATTGGGGAGTTGAATGTTTTGCCCAAAAAACACAATTACAGATTTTGTTTTTAATACAAAAGATATTGATATGTTGAAGGACAAACCAAGATACTATGAAGAAGACAAAAGGGATCAACAAGAGTTGTTGACGCGTGGTACGGTATTTAGAAGTTTATTTGGGTTGCAAGTATTTCTTGTTTTAGAGTTTGTTTACGTGAGAATTTTCTAAAAGAGTCTTTGTTAGAGTTTGATTAAGTTAGTAAAGTGTTTTTTACTTGAGAGTCAAGTTTGTTAATCATATAAATAGGTTGCTGAGCCATGAGTCATATTACATAAATTAAGAGAAGTGTTTGTTTGAGTTTAGTTTTGTGTTCTTTCATTAAGTCTTTGATATCAGATCTTCTACATCTGGTAACAGAGCGCTGGTATCAGGTTCTAGGGCTGTGAGTATGAGTTATTAAGTTTAAGAAGATGACGAGTTTAAGTTAGATTAAGGTACCAATGTTTGAAGGAAAAAAATTTGAACACTAGAGGTTGCAGATGGAGAATATTTTCATATACCAGGAAGTATGGGATATCGTAAAAGATGGTTATGTAGAACCAGCAGAAGGAGTTGTAGTTGAAGAAGCTGCGCAAACTCAATTAACTGAAAACAGAAAGAAGAATTCTAAAGCTACATATATTCTTCATCAGGGCATTCATGAATCTCTCATGGATAGAGTTATCTACATCAAAGAAGTTAAATGAGCATGGGATGGCTTGATAAGCTACTACACAGGATTTAACAAGGTCAAGAAGGTCAGATTACAAACATTAAATAGAAAATATGAATTATTACAGATGGAGACAACTGAAACAATTTCAGATTTTTTCTCAAAAACATTGAATCTTGTCAATGAGATGAATGCCAACGGTGATACTGTAGAAGATTCAACTATTGTAGAGGAGATTTTACGAAGCTTGCCTGAGAAGTTTGAATCAAAGGTCATTGTTATATAAGAATGCAACACAATTGCAACAATGACTCTTAATGAGTTGTTGGGTTCATTACAAGCTTATGAACAAATATTGTTAGAGAAAAAAGCTGCTGCAAAACAAGTTGAGGAAGCACTTCAGAGTCAAGTTAACTGGAGAAGCAATCAAGGAAAAACTAATGCTGGAAGCTATCAAGGAAGATATAACAATGGAGGGAGATCTAATACTGGAGGTTATCAATGAAGAAAACCAGTTGATAGATCAAAAGTTCAGTGTTACAATTTTGGAGACTTTGGGCACTTTGCTCCAAAGTGTCCAAAACCTAGAAAAACTACTAAAAATAATTATAAATCAAATTTCAAAGCTAATATTGCTGAAAGTCAAGAAGAAAAAGAAGAAGAAGAATAAGAAGAGCAGAAGACTGAGAACATGTTACTAGCATGTCATACAACAGAAGAACAACCTCAACTTAAGTGGTACTTAGATACAGGTTGCAGCAACCATATGTGCGACATAAAAGATTTGTTTGATAAGCTTGATGAGTCTGTCAGATCAACAATAAAGTTTGGTAACGGTTCTAAAATTCCAGTTATGGGAAAAGGAAGAATTATGTGGGCTGGGCTGTGCTGGGCCGACACATTTTATACCTCTAACTTTCGTTACTCTGGTACCTAAAAAAGAACGATTTTTTGGGGACCATGTTTTTTTTGGGGGACCATGGTTTTATTTTGGGTAAAGACATTAGAAGTAAATCTAGGTCACCCCTTATCTGGATATTTATATTAATACCTAAATTACCCTCTGGATTAATTTTGGGTGATGATTAGTTAGTGTTAATAATAGTTAGTGTAATGATTAGTGAGATCATTTAGTTAAAGATAATTAGTGAGATTAAAAAATCAGATGGTTTTTTTTAAAGAAGTAGAATTATTGAGAGAGTAAAGTTAGAGAAGATGAAGAAGGAAAACATGAAAAACGATGGATTTTACCAACCACAACTGGAAGAAGGGTATTTGGGTACCCAGGTGTGCTTCAAACTTAGATAATGTTGGTTGAATTCTCCAAACTTTCAAAAAGAATGAAAATTTTTATGTAGATTTGGGTCAGTCGGTTACCATATGTCAAGAACATGTAACCGAACACACCTGAAAGTGTAGTTCGGTTACGTTTTTCAAACACGCAGGTTACCGAAATCGCTCGTTAATGGAGGTTTTGGTCGTACAGTGTAATGTTCGGTTACCTAGGATAAAATGGTAGGTAACCGAACTTTGAACTTAACAATTTATTTGGGTACATCTTGTGTGTTCGGTTAGTTCGCAAACTTCAAAGCAACCAAGTTCCCAACCGAACTGCAGGTTAAAAGTAACCTAGTGTTAGAAGTTCGGTTGGTTCGCAAACTTCAACATATTTTGCGAATCAACCGAACTGGGTTTATATATGAACATATGCAATTAGGCAAAACGTTCGGTTACTACGAAATTTATTTCTTGGCGAATTAGGTAGAGTTCGGTTACGAAGTTTCAAAGGTAGAGTTCGGTTACAAAGAAAACTTAACATTTTGGCGAACGAACCGAACTTGTGGACTTCTCATTATTTTCGTACACTAAAGTTCGGTGATATCCTTATTTTGCGAAGGAACCGAACTTATGAACTTCTGTTGTTCTAATACAAGGAGTTCGGTTAAAAGTATTTTTTGCCAATCAACCGAACTCTATTGGCTAAGTTCGGTTACTTTGTAGTTTTAAAATTTTTTGCGAAAAAAACGAACTCTATTGGCCAAGTTCAGTTATTTTGGAACTCAAGATAGTGGCCACAACAACACAGTTCGGTTACACTGAATTTTTTTTTTCGGTTCTAAGGGTGGAGTTCGGTTACTTTGTAGTTTTAAATTTTTTTGCGAAACAACCGAACTGTTCTTCGTGTTCTTCATTTTCAAGAAGTTCGGTTAGTAAACTAGGGTTTTTTGGAAAATCGTCCTAACCGAACATGGCTCTGTAACTCCAACTAAAACCCTATTTTGATGATTTCTATTCGATTGAAGCAATCAAAATCAAATTAAAGTGAAGGATTTGTTGGAAAATACCTCCGGAGTGGTCCCATGGCAGAATCAGGCTGCGGCTGGCGTCTTTTATACCCGATAAAATTATCATGTAACAAAACTTAATTGTGATTTCATTGATGTTGTTACATTTCTTAAATAGGCGGTGGTGGTGGTGGTGGGAGGAGGTGGTGGTGGTAATCGGTGGTTGGTGGTGGTGGTAATCGGTGGTGGTGGGCGGTGGTGGTGGGAGGAGGTGGTGGTTATATATATATAGGTTGTTATTAGGTTGGTTTTAAATTAAATAAAGTTAAGGATAGGCTAGTCATTTCAACGTTTTAGGACACCCCTTATCACTATAGGGAAGGTGGCCTAATAAAATCATGGTCCCCTCAAAAAAATCATGGTCCCTAAAAAATTATTCCTAAAAAAAAATCATATATAAGGATTGCATACTCATATGCCTTCTAACAAGTGTCTATAAAATCATCGGCATGACTTTATTATATTAAAACATGTAAGCTTCCTACTCCTAATTTTCCAATTGATTAAATTTTCTGAACAACATAGATCGACATGTGTAAAATCTAGTTTAGAATAGGCTCCTGCTAGCCTAGGGGAGGGGGCGGGGTTCATTACAACCGATAACCGAAACCTTTTGTCCAAGAACAAGTTGCAGATAGGCTAGAAATTTAATCTCATAAAGATTTTATCACATAAAAGTGTGGTAAAAGTTTTATGCGGGTTTGCCTGCCTATACACAACCTGCCCAGAAACAGGGGTCATACAAATATACAACTCACTCACTCCCTGAACTAAACCGCGACCTACAGCTTCAGAACCATGACCAACTCTGCTAAAATACAACTCCAGTACTCCACTTACCGTTACCGGATTGCAGAGTTTCTTCGACATCGATGGAAGTTTAGTGAGAGTTTCAAAGGATTCATTTCCAGAGAAATTAGGAATCGATGGATTGTGATTTATGATCTTGGTAATTACCGCTAAAGATCGGCTACAATCAGAACCAGATTTTTGGAGTTCGTCTTTGAATTCGAAAGAAATCGTGGGTTTTCAATGAAATTATGGCAAATTGGAGAAGTTCAGTTTCAAGTTTCGAATGAATCAATGGGAATCACATTTGAAAAATTAATCTGAGATTATGTTTTTCAATGAGCATATCTACCGAATTTGAGTCTGTGATTTCCAATTTTTTCATTCAAACTTGAAATCAACATAGAGAAAAATATTGAAATTGAGATTATAAGATGTGGGAAGGGCATTGGAGCTGATTTCCAGCGGATTCAAGGGTGAGTAGTGCATATCTACTGGATTAGAATTTCGTTTTACTTTCTGGATTGTCTGTGAGGTGGTATCGTGTCTAATTAATCAGTAGAAATATGCATTGTTGTCTATGTTTCCTTTAAGATATTCTACTTACATGATTGGTCCACATTCTTCAATGCTTCACCATCTTAATGTGTTCGTTGTAACTTCTGCATCCTTTCTATGAAGTAATCTCTTTTTGCGCTAGTTTTTCATGACAAAATCTGACATAGCAGTTTGATATTAGGCTACAGATATGCAGATTTAGTAGGACATCTTACCAAAACTGAGCACTGACACAAAACCTACAGAACAAGCAGTAGCTGAACAGTACTCTTGTAACAAAAACAAGCATCGCAATAAAGATGTGTGCAAAATATGCTGTTGTCTTACGTTTATAATGACATGTTCTATAGTTTTGTGCATTAAATGTCATCCAATCAGGTGAAGTTCTACTGTCCTTTTGATAAAATATTTTCTTTGCTAGTGAAGACATGTCATATATCCCTGAAAAATCAATACTGCAGAAATGCTTGCTGCTTGCTTCTGTGTAATTTACGGTAATGTGACATATACTCGATTAAGATATTCTCGTTTTTGTGTGTTAAGTAAAAAAAAGAGCATTTACCAAAGCGATTAGTGGGGTTGCCTTATCCATGAGCACTAATTTGCTCCATTTGGGCGACTGCCTCGCTATAATTTTTGGCATTTCTTATCCATGACACTGCTTGATAATTTCCTCCAACCGTAAATTGTTTTCTGATTACAGGTTAAAATTGTATCCTTGGACCACAATGAACTCTTCGGATTTCGTCATACAGTTCAAAGAGGAAGAGGAACCAATAAAGATAACTGCAGAAACAAATTAATCGTGTAAGATGGCAACATGGACAGTGGAAACAACTCATTTTTATTACATTCCGATCCCAAGAAACCGTTTCTTAACTGCTTGTACATCCAGAATGACTGCATTCATGTTGATACGATCTGAAGGTAACTCTGAGGAACATATAACTCCAATTTGAATGATAGAAGCTAAAATTTCTCTCTTAGTATGTGTTGCTCTGTTTCTTCTTTCACTTCTTCGCATGTAAAAATTGTTAGTTTCGTTATTATGAAGATCTTCACCTTCTAATTCCAGCAGCAATCGTGAATCGACAATATCTAGAACTCGCTCGGGAAATGCATGCATCTTAGAGAAGTTATGAATGTTTAAACCATCCTTAAACATGTCATCAGTTGGTCTCTTTCCTGTAAACATCTCTAACAGTAGGATCCCATAACTGTACACATCGCCTAGTGTAGACACTTCACCACCCATTCCATATTCTGTTCAAACCAGAGCGAAGATTTGTAAGAAAACATGTAGAGTAAAATATAATTCAATCTAATTGAACCACTCATATACAGACATAAATAACTTGCATACCAGGAGACACATAACCAATGGAGCCCCTTATTGCGATTGATCTTGCATCTTGTCCATTCAGCTGTAGAGAATCATTGGAGGTGTGAGGAAGGAACTTAGCCAAGCCAAAATCTCCTACTCGGGCAACTAAATCATCATCAAGAAGGACATTGCTTGGCTTCAGGTCGCAATGAACAAGGGGCGATTCACAATCATGGTGAAGATACTTCAGTGCAGAAGCAACATCAACTGCAATGTTCAACCTTCTTTTCAGGTTCAAATTCTTCACTTGTAGTTGATCGTTGTTGTTTGTGTCACTCATAGTTGGGTGCAACCCATTTTCTAGACTGCCATTTGCATGAACTCAAATACTAGAGCTTTGAAATCATTACTCGAGCAACATGTTAAAATCTTGAGTAAATTTCTATGTCTAACTTTCCTTAGGGCATCACATTCAGCAATGAAACTCTTGGTTGCACCTCTTTGTTGAAGGTGTAGAACCTTAACTGCGACAGGATTTGATTCATCTTGGAGAACTCCCTTATATACAGTGCCAAAACTTCCCTTGCCTAGCAAGTTGGTAGAATCATTAAATCTGTTGGTAGCTTTAAAGAGCTCATTGTAAGAGACTCCTTTGAACCGTATACTCACATCCAAAGGCATTATAGGTAGTACGGATTTTGACTTTTTTCCCCAATAAAAGCGACGAAGAACATAATCAAAGTCAAAAATATGATCACCAAAACTATGGTGATAACTATAACCTTCATATGCACTGACTTTGACTGTTTTTGCTTTGATAGGATGGGACAATTCGGTAACTCCAGATCAGGTATACCACCACAAAGCTTATTACTCCCTTTAATTGAAAATGCACTCATGTTCTTAAACACTCCATCTTTTGGTACCACTCCCTCCAAATTATTATATGACAAATCCAATTCAATGAGCATCGTTAGATTCTCAAGGCCATTAGGAATTGTACCAGTCAAATTATTGTGAGAAAGTCTTAGACTTTGAAGACCTTTTAAGAATGTTATAGCTGGAGGAATGTTACCTTGAAAGAAGTTACCGTCCAATCTTAGTTTTGATAAGCTTAAACACTCGCCTATGATGCTTGGAATTTCCCTTGATAGTTTGTTATTGGACAGGATTAATACCCCAAGGCTTTTGAAGTTACTAACTTCTAAAGGAAGCGAACCAGTAAGTGAATTATTGCTCAAGTCGAGCAACCTTGATAGAGAGGGAAGCTGGAACACTTGTTTGGGTATATTACCACTTAGTCTATTAGTGTGAAGGTCTAATATCTGCAGAGAATTACAGTTTCCAAGACTTGATGGAATTATACCTGTTAAGTTATTGCCATTTAAATATAGTTCGATCAATTGTGTTAATTTACCAAAGGAAGAAGGGATTGAACCAAAGAGTTTGTTTTCAGCCAAACCTAACATTCCCATCTTTTGCAGGAGCCCAATACCTGCAGGAATATTTCCTGACAAGCGGTTTATACCCAAAATAAGCGTTGTCAACCCTTGAAGATTCTGAATACCCGAAGGAATACTTCCATATATCTGATTCCTTCTTAAATTCAGTTCAACAAGGTTTGATGTGAGATTGGCTATAGAGCTAGGTAAACCTCCGCCAAAATTGTTGTAGCTTACTTCTATAACCTTCAAGTTGGTACAATTGACTAGAGAATCGAGGAAGTTTAGATCATTAGCTTGTCCATTTCCAAGATTATTTTCTCTTAATCGAAAAACTTTAAGACTTTTCAAGTTACCAAGTTGAAGAGGGACTGATCCAACAAAATCATTTGTTCCCAACTGGAACTTTTCAAGTTTAGACATATTGGAAAACGAACTTGGAATTGTTCCAGTGAAATTGTTAATTGCAACCGAAAAATAGGTAAGATTTGGAAGTGTGAAACCAATATCATAAGGAATACTCCCATGGAGTTGATTATCCATCAATGAGAAGACTTCAAGTGATGATGAAATATTATAGAGTGAAGAAGGGACAATACCTGAAAACTTATTCGAATCCAGCCCCAGAATTTTTAAGCTTGTTAGTTGGCTTAGAGTACTTGGGATTCGTCCTTTCAAGTTGAAGTTATAACCGATATCAAGAACAGTAAGAGATGATGAAAGGTTACCCAATGTAGTTGGAATCTCTCCGGAAAGATTATTGTCATGAAGACCCAGTGTTTTGACTATTAGTTGTGATAAGTCACCAACTATACAGGACAGATTAATTTCCTTCTTGATATGTGCTTGTAAAAATGTAAAAAGACATTAGCTATGAAGACCATCAAACTTAAGATTTTTATAACATAAAAATTACATTGCGGATCTTATTTTAATTAGTTGTAGATAGTTGCTTTGATGTTTAGTTGTGACAAGTCACCAACTATCCAGGACGGATTAATGATTGACTTTAGGGTCCTTTTCTGTTTCAGGTTGTTATACCGGTGGGGGAGAAGCAATTGGCGCCACAGGTTTAGGCGATACCGGATGGATCTTACGATGATGATCCTTTCCTTTCTGTTTTTTGGCATCAGGAACAGGAGTTGGTGGAGACGCAACAGGTTTAATATCAGGTGGATAAACAGGAGGTGTCTGTTCAGTCACAGGTACAAAACATCCAGGAGTTTGAGGATCTTCAGTCGGTGGTGTCGGCGTCACTACTGGTGGGACCATTGGTGCCGGCATTGGTGGCGCTATTGGTAACTGCGTCACTACACACATAAACAAAATTAAGTATTACCTGTAATTTCAGACTGGCTAGGTTGTGGCACAGTCGTGAGGCAGCAGAGCCTCGGTCAGCATATAAATTTTTAAATATTGATTAATTTACATTTCTTTTATCACATAACATCACCTTCCACATAACGAACGCAACAGTTACAGTAAGGTTTTCCTGCACTAGTGTCGTAACAAAAGACTCCTTGAAGGACATCTGTGAATGATCCTGATTTACATCTTTCATTACATTCAGAGCAGTCATCAACATGGGTAGTAACTGTATATCCCCTATCACAAGAAACGGCCGGATCTACACACAAATTTTACCAAAATGAAATACTAAAATGTTAGACTACCTTTTTTATGAACATTAGCGTTTAAGCAAAACGCAAAATATAATCCATAGACTAGCGTTTAAACTGTGAAATTTGTACATACCATGATTTAATATAAAGACTGGGGGAGCTTGTGGAGGCGGCGGAGGTTCAGCATGAGGAGGTGGAGGCGCCACATAAGGAGGGGTTTGTGGAGCAAGTTCTCCTGGTGCTGGTGCCGTTGTTGGTGGTATATATATCGCTGGATTATCCACACATACACCATACGGAAAAAACAAAATGTCAACATTTTTCTACAGTTCATCTTAATTTTGTTATCGGTTGTGTAGTTTAGGGTCACGTACCATCATCTTGCATATAATGAACGCAGCAAAGGCAGTAACGATGGATAGCATCTTGCGGACTGATGTAACAATAAGATCCTCTATACATATCATTGTAATCCCCTTTGCATCTCTCACTACATGTAGCGCAGTTACTACCAGGATCAGGGGACGCAAAAACTGGAGCTTCACAGCCTTTACCAGGGCAATATGGATCACCTTGTTTCCCACAGTATACGTAATCCGCTGTTGACAACTCTACACACAAATCACAGAATAATCACCATTAATCGATCTTACTGTACCTATGAATGGTGAAGAACCTTGACGCAATAGAGAAAAATCATATACAATAATTTCTAAACAGAAAAAGTTATACTTACGAGAGAAAGATAAAATTGCCAGAACAAAGAAAAAACCGAGCAAAGAATAAGAAGAAGGAATTCCATCCATGACTTTAGAGATCAGTTCTGAAGTTGAATTTGTGAGTACATACAACTTACGTTTACTTATAGCATTCACCGGATGTCGCTCACTTAGTTGACTTCTTCACGATCCACTCATATTTAATTTGACACTTGCAAGCTATATATTTAACAAATGTTTTTTTTTAATAGCTCCGAGTTCATTCCAATGGATTAGATCTTGATTTACGGTGCAGTTATTAATCGGAAATGCTATTCCCCTCTCGGCTTAGCACACTACTCTGCACTCGCTCTGATTTGGCGAGGTGACTCGGAAGATTACTGTGGGGCATTTTTTTTTGACGTGTGATGTTTTTTTTTCGCTTTTATTTATTTCCTTTATTTTCTCTTTCTTCACCTAATTTCTCTTTTCTCTGTTACTGCCTCAATTCCCCCATCACAATTTTTTGAAGGTTTAAACCATGTCACAAAATTCTTAATTAAATAAAACTCTTGATATATTGTATAGATTGATATTACTTGCCGGAATCTAATAATGAAAACAACAATTTAGTTTAAATAAACAGGAATGTCTGGAATCAAAAATTCAAAATAGTGCCTTTTTTCTATTTGATTAACAGAAGAACAATTACAGTTTAGTTGAGAAACTCAAGTCTAATCATACATAAAAATAAACATTGAGAAGAACACAACAGATACACACTTTATTTGAATTTAAAAATCAATTAATAGATGTAAAATTACTAGTCTCAAATCTTGGGATCGGAGAACATGGGTTTTGTAGAATCATCTCTAGAGAATGGTAGATGGTGATGAGTTATGATTTGATCTTGCTGACCATAATATTGGTGGTGTGAATGGTAGTTAATATTGATGATTATTAACGTGGTGGGCTAGAGTTCTGCCTTCGAGGGGAATAGCATTTCCGGTTATTAATGTTGCTTTACAGCAATATACAAATAAATTAGTACAAGTTGTATGGACTACGCATAAGCTTCCAATATGATGCATGTATCTATTAGTTTGAATTTTATTTTATTTTCATGTACTGTGTCTCTATTGCAGAATGGTAAGTCAGAAGTCAATAATTTTGCTTCAATTGAAAGAACATCTATAACGGGCTCGTCAATACGAGTAACTAACAAAAATGTTAAATCACAGACAGAAGGTCGAAAGCTGGATCGTGATTAATAAAACTAATATGACAGGTACTACTTAATTAGTTTGCCTTTTGCTTAGTTTGTATTTAGGAATAGCTAATTTTTAAATGTGACTCAATTTGTGATGTTTGATACCATTGACCATCTTCATTTGCGTTCTACTGGGTGATTGGCATTCCAAATCTTGTGGATAGAGATAGAAACATCGAGAAGAGCAAGTAGAGCGTTCATGATGTTGCTGTTAATATCAAGCGAGAAAAATGTGGCATTGAAAAAGCCATAAATATTTAAGTAGACCATGCAACTTTAAATTTTCATAATTGATCACAAAAAAGAATTACATAGCGTGTCTTATTTTAGCAGTAGATAGTAGTTTCGATGGTTGATTAAAATGAGTGACCAACTATGCAGTAAAGATTAATCGCTGATTTTAGGATCGTTTTCCTTTTAAAATTTTCTAGGAGTATGTGGAGCTGCAGCAGGTTCAACTTTAGGATCCTTTTTCTTCTTAAATTTTCTTGGAGTATGTGGAGCTGCAGCAGGTTCAACATCAGGAGACATAACCGGAGGTAATGGTGGAGTCACAGGTTCAGCACATGCAGGGGTTTGTGGAGCATCTGTCGGTGGTGTAGGCGTCACTACTGGTGGCGCAGTTGGTGGCACAATTGGTGGCGGCGATATTGGTGGGGCTGTTAATACCGGATCGGGTAGTACGAACGACACTGGACAATCCACACATACACCATACAAAATATCAATAATATGCAAGAACCTCTGTAACAAACACATCTTGGAGCTTTGATAAGATTTTATAATTTGTTTTTGTCACTTACTATCACCATAGACGCAGCAGTTACAAAAAGGTTTTCCTTGACGGGTGTTGTAACAAAAGACTCCTGCAAGTCCATACTGGAAGAAGGCTCCTGGAAGTCCATACTGCTGGGATGATCCTAATCTACATCTCTCGTTACACTCTGAGCAGTCACCAACAGGGGTAGTAACTGGATATCCGCCGTAACAATAAACAGCATGATCTACAGACAAATTTAACCAAAACAGGTACTAAAATGTTAAACGAATATTTAGAGTATCAGCTATGTAAATCTTATGATTATGTACCCGCTAGATTCAGTGTGTATACCTTGATTGACTGTAAAGACCGGGGGAGGCTGTGGAGGCGCCACAGGTTCAACATAAGGAGGAGTCGGTGGAGGAAGTTGTACTGGTGCCGGAATCGGTGTCCCCATCGGTGACATTGTTGCTTAAGAGTAATAAAAAATAAAACCATTATTAGTTTTTTAACAGTTTATAAGCCGCTATCATATAACTGGATTGACGTGATCTGCTCTAGTTTATTATCACATAGTACATACCTTCATCTGCCATAGAATGAAAGCAGCAAAGGCAGTGCGGTTCTAAGGCTGCAAATACTCCATTCGCAGACATGTAACAAAAGGATCCTCTAAAGGCATCAAGGTATGCCGAATGGCATCTGTAGGAACACCAAGAGCAGTCCCAAGTGGGGAGATCGGGAGAAAAATTTATGGATTCGCACTCTTTACCGGGACAAAAAGCATCGTCCTGTTTTGGGCAGTATACATAATCCGCTATTGAAAGCTCTGCAACCAAATCATAGAAAGAAAAAAAAAATCAATATTAATACAGATAATTTTAAACATTGAGAAAATCATATTTACTAACTTGTAAATCCAAAGAGGCATACTTACGGGAGGCAGATAAAACAACCAGAAGAACGACGCAACCGAACAAAAAGTAAGAAAACGGAATTCTAGCCATGACTTCTAGATCAATGCTGAAAATGAGATATAGCTTATCTTTACTTATAGCTGTGATGGGCTCCAATCCGTACATACAAAGGCTAAATTTCTGTTTAATAGTAATGTATTTTTATAGTTCCAATGTCAACCCAATGGAAATACCTTGGTTTACGATGCAGTTATTAATGCTCCAGTACAACGTTGTATACATTGGTAACCATGCAGATTGGCTTTTAATGATCAATATTTCTAATGGTTTGCACATTAAATTTAAATAGCTTTTTTATTTAATATGTTTTCCCTCTATTATTGCAGAATGCAGACCGATTCAGAAGTCGAGAGTTCTGGTTTCCAGTGACACGACAGGTACAGTATAATGTCATCGGATGATTCAACTCTTGCACTAGCCAGGATAGGATTGTCACTATACGCTTTTAACAGCCAGTCAGGAGGTAATTGCTGGCCAGTGGAATAAGAGCACCTTCTATATCTAGACTCCGAAAAATATAATAACCAAGATTCTTAAACCACGCTAATACTTTTATATATATACTTCCGTCTGCCGTGTACCGAGGCCAAGATTGTTGTGGCTCTTTTTGGATTACAAAACCCTAGGTATACATACGACAAGAAGATCAAAAAGCTATCTTTATCGATGGAAAATTTGAATTCAGATATCGTATTAAAGATACTATCTCGATTACCCAAGACGAATACAGGTTTAAAATCCGGCTTACAATGCAGAGAAGTATGCAGACTCTGGAGAAATCTCTTGGGGAAATTACCAAAGAAAGGTATGCTTTTCGTAACTAGGCTCAGATATGATATGAAACTCTGCTACAGAGAAAAATCTTCTGAGTTGGTTAATTTTAGTTGTACGGAAGAACCACAAGAATTTTACAAGATGGTTACAGAGATAAGCAGTATAGAAACTGGTTTATGGTTCTTAAACTTTGTTGGTACTTGCAATGGTTTGGTATGTTACGTAATTTCAGAATCTATATTTATTTACAATCCTATATCACTGGTGAACGTATTCGTGTTCCGAACATCGGTTCAGAGTATAGTATGGTCATGTTGGATTCGGTTATTGTCGTTCCACCAAGACATACAAGGTTGTTAAGATTGGTCAAAGTACAATTGATTTTGGTCAAAGTACCGTTGCCATGCAAAGCGTCCATGTTTACACTCTTGGTGATGGCAGTGGGTGGAGATGCAAACCAAAAGTTGCCTTTTATTTATGGGGATCGGGCGTTTTTGCTAATTGGGCTCTGCATTGGTTAATAAATAAAAGATCTTCTACATTTAGCTGTGATATTGTAGCCTTTGATTTAGCAGATGAAACATTTCGGTTTCTCCCATCACTACCTTGTCAACCCAAATCTGATAGGGACGTTAATATTGGATCTTGTGGAGCAAATCTATATCTGTCTTATTTTTATGTAAAGGAAGGGGATGGTATGATGGATATCTGGGTATTCGAGAAGAAAATATGAACAACTACCGACATAGTTTGGAAGAACGTACCTACTTTAACTCTTTTACATGGATAAGGAGGTTCAGCAGAAAATAGGATCAAGGCTTAACTCGCTTATTGTCCCGAACTGAGAGTGAAATTCTGCTGTTGCAGAATAACGTTCTCTCTTGTCATGACCCCGCAACTTTTAAGAGAATATGGTCTGCTGAAGCTGCAGAAGGGGTTTATCAAGCAATTCCTCATATGCATAGCCTTGTTTCGTTGAAAGATCCTGGAGAAGAGCGAGTTGATCGTTTCGTGCTTCCAAAAATTCCTCATAGTATGGATCTTCTTTCATGTCTTTAGTATATCCATTTCCTGATGAATTTTTGTTTTTCTTTGCAAGGAGGCATATAGTAGGCCGTTCAAGACATTCGAATATTTATTATCAGTTTGGGAACCAGAAGTAAGAGATCATTTGTTAATTTCAAATAAACCTAACTAGTACAATCAATGTGTTCTTGTGTTTTGGACTGAATTTTCCGATAATTACTGTAATTATTTTTCTTGATGAGCAAAACTAAGCACAAACACACACCCGCCCCCCACCCCACCCCCCCGTGTCCAACTTCAAAGTTTGAATATATGCCTAAAAGTTATACTTGCTTTAAAAAGTTTAGAAGACTTGGCTGCTAATGGGTTTGCTTTCTTTCTCTTCATTGACTGGCTGGTGATTTTCAAAATTTTCGTCAAGAAGCTTAATGTCTGCTTGCCGTTTAGTTGCATCCTTGTTGAAGAAGCTTTAAGATCCAGCCCATTTAGGGGTTAATTCTTAAGAAGGGATACACCATCAAATGAAAAGGGTATAATATTAGAGAACAAGATCATCATTTATTTATTTTTGCTTTTGTTTGTTCCGCATCCTTTCTATCATGGCACGAGGAACATAGAGCCAGCACCATTTCCGGTTTAATGTTTGAGATGCTTTCTAATCAATAGAAATGTGAAAGTGGTGCTGGCTCTATGTTCCTCGTGCATCAATAACAGCTAATCATGATTTTCTTACCAGGGGAGACATAACCAATGGAGCCCTTTATTGCAATTGAACTTGCATCTTGTTCATTCAGCTGTCTAGAATTGCTAGAGGTGTGATGAAGAACCTTAGCCAACCCAAAATCACCCACATGCGCACTTAAATCATCATCAAGAAGGACATTACTTGGCTTCAGATCACAATGAACAATAGGCGATTCAGAATCATGGTGGAGATAATTTAGTGCAGAAGCAACGTCAACTGCAATGTTCAACCTTCTTTGCAGGTTCAAATTCTTTACTAGTAATTCATCGTTGTTGTCTGTGTCACTTATTGTTGGGTGCAACCAATTATCTAGACTCCCATTAGTCATGAACCCAAAAACTAGAGCTTTGAAAGCACTACCTTGAAAATCAACGCTTGAGCAGCATGTTATGATTTTGAGTAAATTTCTATGTCTAACTTTTCGGAGGGCGTCACATTCATCCATAAAACTCTTGGTTGCGCCTCTTTGCCGAAGGTGTAGAAGCTTAACTGCAACAGGTCTTGATTCATCCTGATGAAGAATTCCCTTATACACAGAACCAAAACATCCCACACCAAGCAAGTTGGTCGAATCATTAAATCCATTGGTAGCTTTCAGAAGCTCATTATAAGAAACTTCCATATACCCGGTTACTTATACCAAAAGTTGCTGAAGGAAGAATGTTTTTTGGCTTATTTCTCCGGTAAAGAGTGATGAAAAACAGAAAAAAAAAAAAAGCTAAAAATGAAACCACAATAGCTATGATGATGATATTAATTGTAATAGGCATTAATTTCCTGTGCTTTTGTTTCGAATTCGGGTTTAATGACATGGAGCAGTTGTTTAACTTCAAAAAAGGTACACCACCACAAAGCTTACTATTCCCTTCAACTGACAATGCACTTGCATTCCTGAACGGGCCGCCTTTCGGTACCGCTCCCTCCAGGTTATTATATGATAAATCCAAACACAAAATTGGTTAAAAAGACCTAAATCAACAATTTCTGGGTGAAATGGACAGTTAGATTTTGATACTGTTTAAATGGACAAAAATGTAAAAATAGGCAGGATGTAATCAGTTTCATCGTGCCCATTTTCAAATATTTTTTCTTATTTTTAATTTATACAGGATGTATCCAGTTTCATCCTTGCTATTTTTTAAATTTAAGTTAGGATGAAACTGATTACTATTTTTTTTTGGCCATTTCACCCAAATTATTTTTTACTCGTCCATTTCAACCGTAATTTAAAAATATTTGGACAAATGACCCATTTTCCAAAATCCAAATCAATGAGTGTCGTTAGATTCTCAAAGCCTTTCGGAATGAGACCGGAAAAATTATTGTGGGAAAGTCTTATACGTTCCAGACCCTCTATGGAAGTAATAACTATAGGAATTTTTTCTTGAAATAAGTTACCATCCAAATATAAGTGTGTTAAGCTTAAACACTGGCCCCCCTTGGTTTTAATTATCTAAAATAACCCTCTTTTCATAAAATTTTCTAGAATATCGGACAAATAAAAGAATACACAAAAATAGGATTTATGGACATATACAGACAAATGTTAATAATTATTTATAAACATGCCATTAAGGTCCTGACTTTTTATGCATAGTCATGTGTGGGTATATTACAGTCAGCTAATGCATATTACAGTCAGCTGCCTAGTCGGAGGAAGATAAAATTATTTAAAGCGAAAGAGGAACTTTTCCAGCTGTCTGAAATCTCTCAAATCGATCTCTTGATCGATCAAGCGGGGAAGATCAAAAATGCTGCTTACCCAATTTGAGGTACGATTCGTTTTGATTTTTTTAGGAAACTTTTCTATCTAGCACAAGACCAAAAAAAAAAACAAAACCTTTCGTTATTTTTCCCTTCGTTAATACTTGGTATTTCAAAACTAGGGTTTACTAATTTCGTATGGTTTTATAACTAGGGTTTGCTGATTTATTTCTTTGTATTTTTAAAACTAGGGTTTAAAAATATTTGCTCGTGTTGGATTTGCCTACCATCAGTTTGTTGGTGTTTGTAAACCAGGTTTGCTACTGTTTGAGAAAATGTCCCAGTGAACTTTGTATTTGAAACTTCACTGTTAGCTGAAAATTGCATTAATACATTTGAGTGGCCAGGTGATGAGGTAAATAAATCACATCATTTTGATATTTCCGGTGAAATTGAATAATGAGAAAATTTTATGGGATGTAGTCCCAGGCTGCCAGTGTTTATGTGCTCCTTGAAAGGCACATACAAATATTTTATACTTGTACACTAATGAAATCTTCTCCTTCAGTGATCTTTGAATTTGGATACCGCAATATGGTGTTTACGCCATCTCAGCAGACTCATTTTTGTACCACTCTATGGTTTATCATCCTTCATGTTAGTGGTCTCAGGAGACTCAATTTTGATTGTCTCAGGGTGCAAGGATATTTTTGAGTATTAATCATCATACATATAGAAGAGATTGGAAGAAGTTACAATTTCTTGCAAGGGATAACAAGCTACAGAGATTGTGTTGGAGACATGAATTGGTTGCCAACCTAACGAATTGATGCCACTTAACTGCATATTCATTCTTATGCTCTATAGATTTCCTAGCATTGGTTCACTTTTAAGCAACTTCACCATGTTTTCAAGTCAGACAAATTAAGTACAACCCTTGTAAGCTAAACTTGGTTGTTCCTGTTATTCTTCTATTTAGTACATGCTGGTTGCCAAAGTAGTTTGTAACGAAATTTGCCCCAAATATTAAAAGTTACCAATCGGAATGTCATAAGATTTTTTTTGATTTCATAATTAGTTAGTATAATTTATTTATTTTTAATATAATTAAAAATAGAGTTTACATCAGGACGCGTACCGAGCTTTGGTTGTTATTGAACGCGCAATTGGGAGATATAAAAAAAAATTACGGGATATAAGAAAAGGACAAAAATGGGACCAAATATCAAATCAGGGTCACTCCTTATCTAAGTATTTTATGTAACTCCTAATCTACCCCTCACTAATCAGGACTAGTGATTAATAATAATTAGTAAAATCTTAAGATTTTTGATAAATGATTAGAGTGTATTATTATTTGTGTTTGGTTGAGTGAGGTGAGAGTAAAAGGAGGAAAAGAAAATTTGAGAGGGAAATTAATTTGGTGAAAATGGAGAATGATTGTGAAGAGAGAATTGTTGCTAAGAGGTTGAAGTTGTCAGTCTGCTTGAAGTACATACTATTTGTTTGATATAGTTGTTCAGGGGTTGTATGAGAGTGCCAAGATAAGTTAGAGCTGTGATGCTCAGACCAGGCATAAGACCAAGGATAAGATCATGGCTTCCAGCTGAGAGATTCCTTCACATGGATGAGTTTGATGTTGCCTTGGACTACTAGCAATCTGAAGGAGCAGAACCTGTAAGCATGAGCAAAGACAAGACAATATCCATAATACTTGATGATCGAAATTTGCATATACCAGTACCTAGAAGAGTTGATCCATGTGATAACTGTGTATTCTATGTTCTGATAGTGATATAGGCTTTGTACTTTATCTTGAAAGATCATGATTATTTTGATAGTGAATGTATATTCTAAGGTAGATGTGTACTCTAAGCTGGTATAGTGACCTATGTGTTGTGGTTTGGTTAACATCCACCTAGTAATTTTTTGGGTTGGTTTAGGGAGTGGGTGGTTGTGTTTGATGATGTGTCGGTTGTGATGGGAGGTTAACCTTTGGTACAGAATGCAGACGATTGGAAGACATATGTACTTTAAGATTCTTGTAATTTTGGACTGCAGTGTGACATTGACAAAATATGTGAGGGTTATGTGGGTTGCCTGTTGTATGACAGTGATGTGTGCATGACTATTACGTATATAATTAGAAACTTTTTTTATCTCTCATTGGGTGGGTTCTACTAGTGGGATTCAAAGTGAAAGCGACGATAATAGAAATATCTAACATGTCATTTACCTTGCTTAACTCAGTAACTGGGTTAAACCCATACCTGTAATGTGTGTGTCTACAAACCTTTGTCTTGAGCAGTGAGTGTGGTTCGCTGGAGGAGTGGTACTTGTAATGTGCGCATTTGCTAACCTTTATTTTGAGTATGTAGTGTGATCCGGTTTTGATAATGCTGGCACTGCAATTTGGTAGTTGGGGTAGATGCCAAAATTCATTAATGGAATCAGATATGAGAGTGAACTTGAGAGAGTGATTTTGGATATTTTCTTCTTCTAATTTTCTTGGGCTCCCAGATACAGACTCAATAGGATTTTCAAATTCATTTGAAGGTGGTGGGTCATAAAATGGATTCAAATCCGGACTGGAGATAGACCGATTTGAATTTTTGCTTTTCGAATAGTTGCCAAGTGCCTGCAGTCGCCAACGCATGACCAATAAGCTGAGACTACGTTTGATAGGTCTTTGCATGCATATCGTAGGCACGATCTTTTTGATCTTCTCATCCAGTATTTCTTAGAGGAAATTAGCAGTTCTATTTTCCAATTCCATAACTCTGTACCTTCCTTCATCCAATATCGCAGTACCCAATTTAGACCTCAGCAATTATCCCTATGTCGAAGCGAGAGTATACTGAGAATTTGTGTCAGACTGAACAGCCGGATATGTCGACTAATCAGGGGGCTAGTAATGAGGCAAGTTGCAAGAGGACCAAGCATAACATGCATGAGAAGCAGGTAATGATGTTTGATAGACTTGTGGTAGTTTTTGATTTTTGGGTATTGATATTTAGATTTGTACTTGTATTTTGGTTTATCATTGAATTCAGTGTTGAAGTTGATCTGGAAATCTCTAATTTCCGGTATTTGCAGATAGTGGAGGTAAGCAGTGATGAGGATACAAATTTGGATGATCAAGCAGATGTTGAATGCAGAGAGGGTGACCAGAGAGAGGAGCCTGTTGTGCATGATCAATCCAAATCTCAGGTGTTTAGTTCCCAGTTGCCCCAACTTCAAGCATCAAAGGAGGGGTGGGTAATTTGGGCTGTTCACTCTGACAAAGGTCAATTCGTGGTCAAAGAAGGAATTAACCTTGTAGGGGAGGAGCACATTGTGAGTGGTGGTGCCATCCAGGGATTCTTCTCTGCACTAGTTCCTGATACACACAAGCTCAAGATACGAGAGAATGAGCGTCTTAGACATCCACAAGACACTGTAGTCTTCCCCAATTTGCTTATGCTTTCTCCCAAGATGCGTCGGTTGGCGGAATCTGCAGTTGATCTTGCCTTGTTCGGTCTCGGAGAGGTAATTGCTTCTTCTGATATGCCTGATGATGTGATTTTTCACAGTTGTAAATAAGGTATTTTGACTAAAGGTATTTTGACTAGTGATGGTTGTTGTTTATATGACTAAAGGTATTTTGACTAGTGATGGTTGTTTTATCACAGTTGTAAATAATGTTTATTTTGATTTGTGTGGTAGGATTTTGATTTTGAATGGTTCTAATCTGATATCGGGTACTGAGTTGGGTATTGTGGTTTGAAGTTACCTCAAAGGATGTGTTGGTTAGTATTTGGATAGAGGCATGGGATTGATTTAGAATAGGAATATCTTTATCATGGCTGACATTTGAGTTTTGCCAACTAATAGCAGTTATCTCGTTGGAATCAAGAGAGTAGAGAGTTATAGCATTATTTGAATGTAAGATAGCATAGGGAAGACAAGCTTTCAATCTTATTATAATCTAGAAGAAATTGGGTAGCAGCCTTGTCATCATACTCGCTCCATTGAGAAGACAAGCTTTCAAGCTTAGATTTGCAGAGCTTTAAGTATTTCCATGACCAATTTGAGTCGAGAGCTGACTGAGTATCCATATTTTGTAGAATGTTGAGAACTTCCAGCAGACATGTTTCAATAAGTGAAGACCTTATCTGCATTAGTGAACGGATATTGGGTGGTTTATGGAATTCAGGGCGTTCTAGGAGGTGTAGAGATTTCAGAGTTTGATAATTTTGCTGAGTGCAATCTATTCAATGGGATTTAGAATTGTGAATGGTGAGGGGTTTGAGAGATTTGTTTGTGATATCAGCTTGTGTCAAGATTTTGAAACGTTCCCATCCTGTCATTGTGCTAGTAGCAGTAGAGTGACTGACAGATTTGTGAGTTTGAGGCGACTTGATTTCAGGTGATTGTGAGGCTGTGATTGTCAATTGAGTGATTTTGATCAATGTAGTTGCATTGATCGTTTGAATTGAGTGATTTGAGAATCATTTGAAGCACCGGCTAGTACATACGCCTAACTTCAGGCTAAAAATGACCGTTATTGAACCGTTAGGAGGATAAGACAAAGAGAGATCAGGAAAGAAAGCCGGTGCAAGAGGAGAAAATCAGGTTAGGAGAGAGCGCGTAGCATTTTTTATGTGAAGAAAAGTTAGGAGGATAAGACAATGGTGTTATCCTACACGATTAATCTGTTTATGCACTGGTCCTTGTTGGTTCTTCCTCTTCTATAAACTTTGTGACGGATAGTGTGCCACAGAATTAGCCTCTATATCTCTGCTCAAAGATGACGTCTTAAAAATTCATCTTCAAGGTCTCAATGTCCTTTATCAGCCTAGTGCGTGATAGAACAAGCAGTAGTCATACGCAGCTGATAAATACTTTTTCTTAAACCCAAAATAAAAAAAAAAAAGTAAAATAAAAAGTTGATGATCCCCCCTTCTAGCTATTTTAGTGCAATTAAATTGCAAGCACATTGATTAAGCATCTTCATTTCTTTTTTTGAAGCAATTAAGCATCTTCATGTTATCATGCATTACTTTTCATAATAATATATATCTATGTACGTTGTACCCCATCAAGAGCATATTTTCCTTCCCTACATGAGGCAATAATGAAACCCATTAAGCATCTTCATTCATGTTAATCACAACCTAAAAAACCTTTGCATTCTATACGAAAAGTAGAAAAGCAATAATGCAACCAACCCATTAGTCCATTATAATACTTGTAATACCAGTGGGAATACCGGTCAGACTAGACTTTTAGAGAGAATTCATATAACAAAAATTTGCTACGTTTCATTTTGTGTGTTCGCACTTGAGTCCCTAGTCCTCCATTGATCTTCCTAATTTCTTCCCCACCACATTGCATCAACACGGTGATACTCTCCACCAACTCTCTCTGCTTAGAAGAAGTTCCGTTATAAAATGTTGGAGGTTGATTAATATTCTGTGTTTTCTTTTTTGAGATGTGTGGAAGTCTAATAATATTCTGATTTCTTTTTGAAGTCTCACCAACTCAGCTTCACTGAGTCACCGGCCAGTGCTTAATTGGCATCATGCATCTTCTAAAGTTCTTGCTTTTTCCCACTCCAGGAGCAGCTAGCTGTAGCATATATTGAAATCCTCTCCTTTTGTTCAACTCCAACGTGTATATGATATACCATCAATACCCAACTAAGTATTAACATGATTGTACAAGTCTTTCTTTTGATAGCCAAAGGGAGTTTCAAGATGGAGTTATCACCACAACACCAGACTTTCAATATGGTATTATGCAGCCTTATTCTCATCATCTCGTGTATGTACACTGACGTTAATTGCATTGTTGTCGTTGATGATAACAAATCGAATGATCAATCGGCCTTACTGGCTTTCAAGGATGGAATAACTGAAGATCCATTTGGAGTGCTGAGTACATGGAATAATTCACTTCATTTTTGCCAATGGAGAGGTATTATATGTAGTCTTTGCCATCCAAGTAGAGTCACCGTGTTAAATCTTAATTCTCAGAAATTGGCAGGTTCCATTTCTCCTGACATTGGAAACCTTAGCTTTCTCAAGGAACTCATCCTCTGAAACAACAGTTTAACCGGTGAAATTCCACAGCAAATTGGTCGGCTTTCTCGATTGAAACGCTTGGGTTTTTCGCTTAACTCCTTGCAAGGAGAAATTCCTGCAAATATTTCTAGCTGCTCAAATCTCGTACAACTGGATCATAGCGTTAATAATCTTTCAGGAGAGATTCCTACTTCATTGGGTAACCTTTCATCTCTTGGTTTCCTTGATATTGGTTATAACTTCAATTTAAAAGGAAGAATTCCAAGCACTCTAAGCCAACTAACAAGCATAGAAATTCTGAGTCTGGATTCGAATAGGTTTTCAGGTACCGTCCCTTCTTCACTTTATAATATTTCGTCACTTCAAATCATTTCTATGATGGATAATCGACTCCATGGGAGTATTCCTCCTGATATTGGTTCCACACTTCCAAATCTCACCTTTTTTGCTATTTCCGAAAATAATTTTACTGGAGTAATTCCAACTTCATTTTCCAATATGTCTAAACTTGAAACGTTACAATTGCAAAAGAATAACTTTGTGGGATCAGTACCTGATAATCTTGGCGATATTAGAAGTCTTAAGCACCTATATTTAGGAGGAAATAATCTTGGAAATGGACAAACTAATGATCTGAGGTTTATTAATTCCCTAGTCAACTGTACGAATTTGGAGGGTCTACTTGCAGGAGATAATAATTTAGGGGGAGTGTTACCGAATTCTACGGCCAATCTCACAGCAAACCTTGTTAGACTAGTTTTGGAAAATAATAAAAATTTTGGAAGTGTTCCTTCGGGTATTCAGAATCTTGTAGGTTTACTAGGCCTTCATTTGGGTAACAACCTGTTAACAGGTAGTATTCCTTCGGATATTGGGAACCTTCAAAATTTGGGAAGATTAGACTTGGGAAGAAACATATTTTCTGGTTTGATCCCCATCCTCTTTCGGTAACTTAACACGACTGGTTGAACTCTTTTTAGATGACAATCACTTGACAGGTTCACTCCCATCAAGCCAACAGTCTTAGTGGTAGTATACCCAAATCATTGCAGAGCTTGGTCCTACACTCCAACAGTCTTAGTGGTAGTATACCCAAACAAATTTTACTTCCCTCCCTGTCAACACTTCCCAGATTAGCTAGTAACTCATTTACTGGTTCACTACCCATGGAAATTGGCAACTTAAATAACTTAGGGGTATTTAACCTGTCCAAAAACAAATTATCTGGTGAAATTCCAAGTACCATAGGCCCTGGGGCGCAATTATTAAAAATAAGCCTTTTTTTTGGGTTTACCTTCCAAAAATATCGGATAAATAAATTAATACACAAATATAGGTTTATGTACCAATTTTATCCCTAAAAATTATTTTTATTACATTGATATCCCCAAAATTTGTGGACCTTTGCTTTTTTATTAGTATCTTTTTTTGGTTATCTTCTCAAATGTATTTTCGATGGTAATGTTGAGACGTGGTCGTGGTTCTACTTTTCACCGGAAGATTAATCGGTAGTAGAAGAGATCGTGATTACAAAAAATTAGCATATAACTTTTTTTTTGGGCATGGGACATTTTAATATTAATGAGAAAGAAAATTTGAATGACAAAATAATAAATGAATACACATTTTAAGGAATATGTGGATTATTTTATTGTAATAATCTTTAATGCATTTGGATGTGATGTTTGGTATCAATAATCGTTTTTCTTTAGAAAAATAAAAATAAAGAAAATATGTTTTTTCTAATTTTAGTGAGGAAGGTCCAGACCTCTAACTGAACCTTTATAAATTATTCAAAAATCCTATAATTAGAATTTGGTTTTATAAAATTAGGTCAAAATGATCCGGACCTTTCTCAGAAAAGTCTAGACTTTATAAATCCTCAAATTATGGGTTGCCACATAGATGCCATATAGGTTCAGAAAGGTCCGCACTACCAAACCCAGAGTCTGGACCATAGATGACAAATAGGCTCCATGTAGGTTACTGATGGCCCACACCTTTGAACCTAAGTTTTGGACCTCACCGCGTGGTCATCAACCCATTTCTCTTTTCATACCTACACCTCTAGTACACCCCCGTCTCGTATACCCTAAAAGTCCACAAATTCACTTCTTCATTTTTCATTCTTTTGTCACTCTTCCCTCCCTCGGCAATGCAGTCGACCACCACCGCCATCACCCCGTTCTCCCTCTTATTATACTGTCTCCCTCTTATGAAATCTAGTTTGGGTTTATGAGGGTTTGCTTGCATTTGAGGTAGGTGTTTTTCTCTTTTTCTGTCGTTGTTGTTAATGTTTTTTTTTATTTCAGTTATTTTACATCGCCCGAAGTGATGAAGACCATGCCGGAATTGATGAAAACCATGCCGGCAAACGGTGCCGGCATGCTTGGTAACTAACACACAATGCCGTAACTAAATGCCAGCATGCTTGGTAACTAACATACAATGCCGTAACTAAATGCCAGAATGCTCGATAAAAATCTATCAATCCCGGTAGTCAAGTGAAAAAAAATTCAATCCTCTGGATACTTTACATCGTGTGCCGGCATAGAAATTTAAGCAACATACTATGTCCGAAAACGGTGCCGGCATGCTCGAGAATTAACTAACGGCGCCGAAAGTGATGAAAACCAGAAAAAATTCAAAACGGAATACGAAAAATTTCTACGAGACGCTGTCTCGCACTCTTATAGGGGGCGCTGCCGGCTTGAATTTCAAAATGGGGGATAAGCTCGGTGCTGGCTTGAAATCTATCCCCAGACCCCTGCATAGCGTACCAGCATAGTTTTTTGGTTGAATAATATGCCGGTTTGAATTTCAAAATGGGGGATAAACTCAGTGCCGACATGGACATGGTATGAATACCATGCCGGTATGGCTACTTCCGGCATGGTATTAATACCACGTCCATACCGGCACCGAGCTTTTTCAGCTGCAAAAATGGTGGATTCAAAGCAAAAAAAAAAAAATCAAATTTTTACATTTCAAATTTCAAATTAAAGTGAAACAAAAAGACAATCCAAATCTAAACCTTGAAACGCTCCTTCACCTCTACTCCTTTCACAACTTCCCTCATAAAAAATCCAACACCCATACTCCCATGGCCTCCTCTTCAGGAACTAAGAATACGGAAAATATAGACAACCTAGTGAAACAAATGAACTCCTCACTAAAAATGCCAGCAGACCTCTTCCCCAAAGTCTTTATCAACAAAGACAACATTCTACCAAAGAAGGAGATTTATTGGAAATGGGTTTTCATTGGAAGATTCTGCAGCAACATATCCTATGAAACAAGAGAAATAACAAGATTCATCAATACCAACTTGGAATTACAAAGGAATGCTGAAGTCTCTCTCTGGAAGAAAAGAAGAAATTACTACCAAATCAGGCTGACTAGCATTGAAGACTACAAAATTTTCAGAAAAGGAGGAACGAGAGGAATTTTTAACAAGATCATTGTTTTAACTGAAGTCTCATCCTCAGGACCAGACTTCATTGATGAAGCCAATTTCTATAAAGTCTGCATTTGGTCTTTGGTTAAGAGAATCCCAACTCACATTATCCCAGACATAAAAAACATGATTGCTCCAGATGGTATTCACCAAGGATCTAAGAAACCTTAAGGAAGAGATGAGGATGAGAAGAATCTAGAAGTGCAGATCACTGTGGATGTTACCCAACCTCTAAAATATGGCATTGATGCTTATGAAGATGAATCTACATCCCACTGGCTCGAGCTAGCTTATGCTCTCACTGGTGTTGCTTTCTGCAAAGTCTGCAGAACTCTTGATCACCCTGGTCCATTATACATTGAAGAAGAAGACAACTCCCAAAGAACTCCAGTCAAACAATACACTTACAACCCTCTAAACAAGTTCCCATCCACACCCAATTCTCCCCTATCATCCAACAACACCATCACTCCCCCAACTAGCCCAAACAGACCACCATTACTTCATTATTACACTGATAAAACTGGAGCTGAAGAATTTGCTATAAAAATGAGGAAAGCACAACAGACTACTCTTCTCAGAAACCACTGTGAAGAACTTGATGGTCCACCACAACATTTGATTTTTCAAGCTGGGATGGATAAACCAATCACTGGAGAAATTCCAACCTCAAACCCTGATGCCTTAGCTTGTCAAAAAATATATAAGAAGCTGATGGAGAGCTACAAAAACAAAGACTCTCAGGGGAAGAAGAAATCCAACATTAAGACTACAGCAAGAAAGAGATTTAATAATGTTGCCAATCCCACTGAGCCTAAGGAAACCCTGGATCCTACAACCATCTTCCCAACCATTGCACCTTACCAACCAATTAACAACAGTGGAACCCAAAACATCCCCACCTTAGCTGCCATTCAACAGCAGATAATGGAGGATCACTCCAGAGAAAAAAGATTAATATGAGAGAGGAGAAGAAATGATCTAAAACTAAAAGCTGTCGATGATGATCAACACCCCCACCTTGTGGATCCTAAACGTAAACTGTATGAGCCATAGGACCAAACAATGCAGTGGAATGCATACCACTCAGCTAAGAGGTACAATAGCCAGCACACAATGGATGAGGAATAACTATCAAACAATACTACTAGCAATATGGAGGGAGATAATTTGCCTACAAACAACCAGGTAACTCACATCATAATCCAGTTATATAATTACACTCGCAGCATCTTAACTATGAGGATTGACCTTTGGTTAACTGTCAGTTACTTTGATAGGATATCTTACTCATTCCCAGGTTACAAAATCAACATTTTCTCATATCCTATTATATCTTATTTTTGGAAAATTTACTCTGTCATAGCTTGGAATTTCTAAGGATTAGGACAAGATGACACTATTAGATACCTACACATCATGCTAAATAAACATAATCCAGAAATAATATTCTTATCTGAGACCAAACGACAAGTTAGAAATCTAAAAAAACTCCTATGAAATATAGGAGTCACTAATTTCTGGTTTGTAGAACCAAAGGGCAAAGCTAAAACAGATGGAAGACTAGTTCTTGCTTGGAAAACCAACCTAGATGTCACCATTGAGGATTTCTCTGACCATCATATCAATGCCATCATTAAACCTTTACATGGTGAACCTTGGCTATTTACCGGTTACTATGGGAGTCCCTTTTCTACTAATGATAAATTACACTCCTGGAGTATGATTGAAAAAACCTTTGCTGCTAACTCCTTACCTTGGTTGATTATGGGAGATTACAACTTTGTCCTTCATGATCATGAAAAATTTAGCCAGCATCCGATCAATCAAGCTGAAGCTGATATTTTCCTAAACAAGATACAAGAAGCAAATCTCTCTGATCTAAGCTACATTGAATTCCCTTTCACTTGGACTAACAAGAGATATGGTACTCAGCTCACAGAACAAAGACTAGATAGAGGCCTAGCTAATGAAGCTTGGCTAGACAACCACCCAAATACCACCATCTCAAACCTCACTGCCTTAGGCTATGATCATAACCCAATCATTCTCAATACCAATCCTAGATGGAGACATGGTCAAATCCCCTTCAGATTCCTTGGTCCCTGGCTTGATCATGAAGACTGCAAAAACATTATAGCCGACTGCTGGAAGATAACTCATAAAGGATCTCTAGCCATAAAAATAGCAAGGAAATTAAGAGACATCAAAGTCAAGCTAAATAAGTGGAATAAGGAAGTCTATGGAAACATCAAAACTAATTTAGAAGATTGCATCAAAACTCTGGATTGGATAAAAAAAAATCAGTTTACTTCATCTAGAGGAGCAGAGCTAAAAGAAGCAAGAATTCAGGTGGCACATTGGCAACATGTGCAAGAATCTTTCTAGAATACCAAGATTAGACACCTACATATCAAGCTTGGAGATAAAAATACAGGATACTTCCACATTGCTGCTAAGAAAAGATATAGGAGGAATAGGATTGATACTATCCAACAAGAAGATGGTACTTGGATCCATGATACTGCTGAAATTACCCAAACTTTCACCAAACATTTTTCCAAGATGGTTGTTTGTAATATTGAAAGTGGTAGTAAAAGTTCGTTGCTCGGACTTGTAAAGATTTAAAAATAAAAATATATACACAATATTTGTCACAATGGGCGAGAGGTACTGGGACTAATGATTCGGCCAATTTTCATAACATAGGGCTCAATGATTTATTCTCAACAATAATCGCTCAAAACATAAATTATATGGATTCTTATTTTTCCAAAGTAGATTTTCAAAACATTGATTGTAAGTCCTAAGCATGATGTATCAAAACACCTAAGCCAAGCATACATCATCAAATTAAATAACAACCAATTAATTCAAATCATATTTCAATTTTAAATTAATGCAAAAGTCTTAAAAAGAATTAATGAAATTACCCCAAGTATGAAGTTTGGCCTCCTCCGTCGTCCCAGTGTTGGGTTTTAGCTCATCATAGTAAAAATGCTCTCAAAATAATTATTTATTGCTCAAAATGTGGTTTACAAATGATGAAAAGGTGTAAAACAATTGAACAGAAAAATCGCAACAGAAATAACTGTTGCAAAGGCGTTGTTCAGCTGTTACAAGAAGAATGATAAATGATAACTGCTGTTGTACGACGAACTACGACCCACGAGTGTGCGTCTTAGACACTGTTGATAAACGACTGCTGCTGCGAGTCCGTTCTTCGTGTTCTTCATCTTCATCAATGGCAGCAGCAGTAGCAGAGATAAATCATGGTTCTCGATTCTGCAGCGTTCCTTCTCTCCTCCCAACTCTCGACACCCCTTTTACATCACCCTAAGAGACTATTTATACCCATATCACGCATTGAATCTCGTCATAACTCCAAATAATCTTCATTGAACACAAATATTTTCCACGGGAAATAATTTCTATATTTTCTTTCTCCACGCGTTTCTGAGATGTTTCGATCATTCCAATATCTTCTAAATATGTATATGAATCCTCAGAATTATTTTTCTTGCCTTTAGTCTCCTTTAATTTCCATAAATCAACTTGAAACCCTATTTTCCTTTTTTTAACTGTTGTGAAAAATATCCGGCGATTGGGCCCAACTCAGGCCATTCCAACACTCAAAATATATTCATATACCCATAAGGAGTCTATCCCTTGAATTTCAGCTCTTTAGTCTACTCATAAACCTTTCAAATCATGCTCGTAAAATCTGCCAGTGTGTGTGAAATAATTTTCCCGCCAAAAATATTTTCAAATTCTGGGAAGAAAGTGACCTCCCCCTAATCCATTCCTGGAGTCCCTTTAGCAATTAGGGCGGAAATAGTAATTTTTGGGGCTAAAGTAGTAATTTTTCTGGGGTTCCTCCGGGACATTTCTGGGGTTCTTCCGGTGCATTTCTGGGGTGCCTACGATACATTTCTCCGGGGTGTAAAACACTGCTTTTTGAGCCCATTTCTCCGCAAGGGATTATTTATCTAAAAATTCCTACAAAGACATAAAAGAACACAATAAATACAAAATTGAGCACTAACAATACATATAATAGAGACATATTAGACACATAAATGTGTCTATCAATTTCCACTGAAGAACCCATCAATATCAACCCCTTCATTATAAAGCTCATACCCACCACAATTACTACCAAGAGAATCAGAACCTTATCAGAACACCTGAACCCATGGAAATCAAAAACATTCTCTTCAGCATGACTGGTGACAAAGATCCAGGTCCTAATGGCTTCCCCCCAAACTTTTTTCAAGCCAACTGGGACATTGTGGGAGAAGACATCATCCGCATGGTTCAAAGCTTCTTCACAACTGGGCATATCCTCAAAGAAATGAACTCCAACTTCATATCCCTCATTCCCAAAACTGAAAAACCTATCATACCAGCTCAATTCAGACCAATATCCCTGTGTAACACTACTTACAAAATCATCTCAAAACTCATTGCCCAAGACTAAAACCTCTTTTACCAAAATTAATATCTCCTTTTCAATCTGCTTCCATCCATGGAAGGAAAATATCTGACAACATAGCCATAGCTCATGAAATTATTCACCACATGAATACTAGAAGAGGAAAAAAAGGAAACAATGGCACAATGGGAATTAAAATTGATATGGCAAAGGCATTTGATAGAGTCAATTGGGAGTTTCTTCTTCAGGTTTTATCTCAGATGGGAATCAGCTCTCATTGGTGCAACCTGATATTTCAATGCATTTCCACTACAAGTATGGCTGTGCTGGTCAATGGATCTCCAGGAAAATTATTCAAAACCTCTAGGGGGATAAGACCAGGGGACCCCTTATCCCCCTATCTATTCTTATTCTGTATGGAAGCCCTATCCAGGTATCTAAGCCATGCTGAAACTCATCAAAAAATTCATGGTATCCAGATTTGCAAGGATGCACCGTCTATGAATCACCTGCTCTTTGCTGATGAGTGCATGATATTCTGCAAAGCTAATCTTCGGGAATGCAATAATCTCATTCAGATTTTTAAGGAATTTGGTCAATCCTCTGGACAGTTGATAAACTTCTCAAAATATGGTATTTTCTTCAGCAAGAACACTGCCCCGGACATTGCTGATAACATCAGTAATACTTTGAAGGTTCAAAGGATTAATCCAACAGACAAGTATCTGGGTTCCCCTCTGTTCACCACAAAAAGTAAGATCCAAGCTTTCAGGCCTTGTATAGACAAGCTTAAATTCAAGTTTGCTAGATGGAAAACAACTCTCTCTACTGCTGGAAAAATGACAATGATTCAGTCTGTCACTTCCACAACTAGTATATATCAGATGAACTGCTTCAAAATTCCAAAAACCATATGCAATGAGATCAATGCCATTCAAAGAGACTTTTTCTGGAATAAAGAACAAGACAAATCCATAGGAGTCTATTACTTTGATTGGGATGCAGTAAACAAACCCAAAGAATTAGGAGGTCTGGAATTCAAAAACATGGAAATATTCAATATGGCTATGCTTACTAAAATTGCTTGGAGACTTGTCTCAGAGCCAGACTCCCTATGGAGCAGTACTATGAAGGCATCCCACTATCCCAACACTGAAATCATAAGATTAGATACCAAACCAAAGGCCACAGACTCTTGGATCTGGAAAGGAATTATGGAAGGCATAGCTCTTCTCCAACAATATTACATTTAGAACGTGGGAAATGGAGTGAACATACATATTTGTGAAGACAAATGGGTCACAAACCTCCCAGGGGGACTTCAAAAACCAAGCCTCTGCCCAGAGAACCTCATATCTGTTAATCAGCTCTTCAATACCCATGGGGATTGGGATATCAGCATTATAAACCAATGGTTCTCACCTGATTATTCAAACACCTCACTTCATGGATGAACAGGATGAAATCAGATGGCCCCTCACCAACAACAATAAGTTTTCAGTCAAATCACTTTATGATAAGAAGATCCAAGTTAAATATACCTCAGATAATCCAACTTTCCCTTGGATTCAAATCTGGGGTCTTGATACAAACCCTGTCATTCAGCTCTTCGTCTGGAAATGTGCTCATGGAATCCTACCAACTAATGCTAAGACAACTAGCATTTTGAGTTACATTGATCCTTTATGCACCTATTGCAAAAATGGTGCTGAAGATATAACTCATGTTCATCTCTCCTTCCCTGCTGCTTCTGATGTTTGGAGAAAACTGTTTGGCAAAAACCATAATCACTTCACTCAGTACAATAATTTCCATGATTGGCTAAACAACTGGTTCCAATATGACAACAACATGGCTAGCTGGAATGAAACATTTGTCACTACATGTTGGTTCATATGGAAAGCCAGATGCGACTGGGTTTTCAGAAAAATCGCTCCAACAGCGTGTACTAGGACACGCAAAATTCATTTTATCATGGCCAATTCATGAGTTGCGGTCACAATAATTTTTCTCAACCATGGCCATCTCTATCATTTGGACACACGAAAAATAATTTAACATGGCTAATACATGATTTGTAGTCACTTTTAATCTATGGTACCATGGCCATCCATATTTTTGGACACATGATAAACATTTTACATGGCCAATTAATAAGTTATGGCTACTACAAATTTGTAGCACCGTGGCTAAATTTTTTCGAAAGACACATCAAGTGTTTTGAATGTAGCTATTGTTGACCTTTTGGACACATCAAGTATTTTCAATGTAGCTATTGTTCACCTTTTGGACACATCAAGTGTTTTCAATGTAGCTATTGTTCACCTTTTGGACACATCAAGTTTTTTGAATGTAGCTATTGTTCACCTTTTGGACAAATCAAGTGTTTTCAATGTAGCTATTCAAAAATCACCTAAATAACCATCCATAAAAAATTAATGAAGACTACAATTAGAATTGCACCAAAATAATTTCATTTCACAATATAATAAACATCTCAATCTGATAATTGTGCAGTAACCTTGAGAAAACAAACTTTCAAAGAGAGACTTAAAAGTTTAAACATCCAAATCCTATAGTCCACGACTATTTCTATTAATAATTAGGCTGCAGTCTTGAGTCTCTTGATGGATCTCCGAGACTTCAGTTCCCCGCTCTTCATATATGAAGGTTTCTTCTTCTTAGTCTTCTTAGTGTTTGGTTCAGAATCATATTCATCGTTTGGGTCAGAATCATGTTCACCAGGGTCTGAAAGTGGATGGCCCTGCAGCAAGCCAGTGGATGTATAATTAAGGGAAAAAACCATGTTAACAGTTATATGGTCAGGATGCAGAAGGTAATAAACATGTATAATAAAGCAACTTACACTAGAGCAAGAGATCACAAACTCTTTATGCCAAGCTACTATAGATTTTTCAGCATCCTCTACTGTTTTGAGATGTGTAGATGGGACTGGCAAACAATGATTCTTTAATATCGATTTTTCAACCGTCACTCTGACACAATCATCCCGGAGTGGATCTCCATGAACCTTTTGACCTGGCACTGATGGAAGAACCGAACCCCATGCAATGATATTTATCAGTGAAGCATGAGCCAGTTTGCATTTACCAATATGCAAAACATAAATGTTATATTGAAATCAACAGATTCAAATCTAAAAATGCTTAAATACCTGTGAAAAGGACATATCGTTGAAAGTTCAGTTTTGTCTTTCGATTGAGAATTGTCTGGTGAACTAAGGGGTAGATGCTCAGATGCAGGAGACTTTTGTTTGTATTTTCCAGACTACAAAAAGATACGCTATATTAACATCAACAAAAAATGGAACTCTCGAAGCACTATATATTTTAAATACCTGCAAAAGAAACATACCATTTGGAGTTCAGAACTATCTTTCGATCCCGTAGACTGAGATACATGTTCAGATTCAGGGTCATTTCTATTTGTATTAGATTCATTCCTTTCAGTCGGAGAAATGCTTGTAACAGGGGTTTCAAGCATAAGAGACTTCTCTCTAATAGGAGATTTCTATATAGTGCAGTTGACATATTAGATACTGCAGAATTATTAGGAAATACATACTTAATCAAAATTACTTGGATGATGTTAAACATACCCGTGACTTTTTGCTTTTGATTTTCTTTTTCAATATGCCTTGAGATTTTAGCTGAGACATTAAGCTGCTCATCATTTCTTCTTGTGCCTTCATTGCTGCCTTCATTTCCTTCATTTCTGCATCCTTCCTATCTCTCTCCATTTGGTTCGCGCGTCTTTCATCTTCCAGTTGTTTCTTCAGTTCAATATGCTCATTGGATGCTCCTTTCCGTGGCAGGTGCCAGTACGTTGTTGGAGTCACTCCCTTGCCTATACATCTTACACGCCCATCATGTTCTTCCCCAAACACAAGGGTGATAGAATCATTGCCTGGTTGTTTTGTCAAAGTTCCATCTTCCAGCTGCTTATCAAAATCCTCCTGCACAAAAAAAGAATTAAGGGATTAGAAGTGATAATCAATTAAAGCAAAATTATTTTCACATTTACTCAAGCACAAAACAAATAGCTAGATAGTTTCAGTCGTCTTACAAGCTGAGCTGCTTTTTCCCTAACATCATCGTCATCGTATTCTCCATTTTTGTTTTGATGTGCCTTCCTCCATAGTAAAGACCGTGAAGGATTTTCATCTTCAAGGATCTCTTTCTCATTAATCTAGTAATTATAAAATACACAAGCCAAATATTAGATAGATAATACTATAATTTAAACTGGAAATAATACTAATTTTTGATAAGAAACTGGACTTACTAATTTTTCCAACAGCCCTGCATACCCTGCTCTTCCCGTCCTGTGGTTATATTTGTGGTTCTCACGCGCCTTAGCTCCCCTAATGGACAACTCCTGAGCATACAGATTTAAAGAATTTCATTCATAAAAAAGTTAGACTAATTAATGAAATTAATATCAATAATAATACTAAAACATGTGATATACAACCTTGCATTTATCAGACAGCCTCCACTTTACGAACTCGTCCCATTGTTCTTGGTTCACAATACAAAGATATGGTTTAGGAATAGTATTTAGTTTACCAGGTTTACCCAAATTGGGCACTATGAACTTTACATACAACTTTCTTCTGAAGTTGCGCAAATGTTCACCAAAATATTTCATAATTTGTGTTCTCCTAGTCTCCTCAATTTCATAAAACCGCTGCCACAATATGAATCGAATATTAATGGCGGGTAACCCAACAAAAATATAATTAAAATTGAATATAGATCAGCATATACATACCAATAGTTCGTGCCATAACTTATCCCTCAACACTGACTTCACTTCCTTCCACTTCAAGTGCCTGAGACCAACGTCTCGACGTACCAATACACCCATGTAACTAGCAATTTCAGATTTATACTCCCCCTTAAATCGACCAAGTTTATCAAATTCTATCACGTGTTTCTTGCCTTTAAATTTTTTCTTCAGCTTCTTAAGTCTAGTTAAACCTCTAACAGTAATCTCCTCAGACTATGATGTATTGTTTGGAGCCCCTGTGTCTTTTATAGTTTAAAAACCCAAAATAATAGTAAACATTGTGTAAGAGTATACACATTCTACTTAAGTCCAAAACAAACAAGCTAGTATAACAGATCAAACATTTACCAGGATGTTCAGGACTTTCAGTAGATTCATCATCAGAACTGGAGCTATCACCATCGGAATCGGAACTGGTGCCACTACCATCGCTATCTTCGCCTTCATCCTCTGACTCTCTTACATTCTGCAAGGCTTGAACC
Organism: Papaver somniferum; assembly: GCF_003573695.1. Taxonomy (NCBI): domain Eukaryota; kingdom Viridiplantae; phylum Streptophyta; class Magnoliopsida; order Ranunculales; family Papaveraceae; genus Papaver; species Papaver somniferum. The sequence continues at coordinate 235,383,650 of NC_039358.1, forward strand.
TCCAGGGCAGCAGTCTCATTATCAGCATACTCATCATCATACTCTGTCTCCCAACTGGAATTCTCGTATATAGGCATATCAGAAACTGCATATACATATATATGATCCAAAAATCGAGCATAATGATGATTTGATTATAAAACATGATATTATGTCATAACATTTGAGATGATGAACAAGTCTGGTATTCAATATAACAGTTAATTAAAATGGTCTTGATTATGTCAGTACTAACTTGGATGAATGCTCCTCCTGATGATAGTATTTTGGGAAAAAAACTACAACTATTCTATAACAAAGAAAAAGGAAAGCACATCTTGAAATCTCCTTTTATACTGCTAGCATAACAGTTAACAGAAGTAATAGTATGATTAGATGCAAGAGCAGGATGCGGTCTCAGAATATCAAAAGAAAAAAAAGATGTAAATACAAATTATTTGTAACTTAATAAATAAAACAACAACCTATGTGTAGAACACTCTGTGTATGCACAGTCATGAAATATAGATACTCTGGAAATTCATGTATTGATTGATACTCATTATAATAACTAAATTATGCATAAAGATCCTAAGCATAACAGAGGAAAAGCTTAAACATGCATATATGTATCTAGACTAAACACTAGAACAATGGGTAATAGATTCATCCAGAAGTTCCCAAGAGAACACTAGTCTTCTTCTTAATAAGACATAAATAGGTGCATAAACCCTGCTTCCAATGAATCAAATATGAAAATAATATATCAAGTTTATTGCTCTTCTTACACACCTTGATTTATGTTCAGAAATCAGATGCATAACTAAACACTAAAAATTGAATCAAATATGAAAATAATCCATCAATTTTATCGCTCTTCTTACACACCTTGATTTATGTTCAAAATCAGATGCATGAGTAAACACTAAAAATTGACCGACTTTTATAAAATCTCAGTATCCCCATATATTCCCTTCTGTTAGAAACCAATAATTAAAACAAGATTGTAGAGCAACATCAGAAGTACCAATTACTCATACTAATAAAAAAAAAGAAAAAAAGAAAACACAGAAACTAAAATCAATTAGGGTTTTTTTTGAGTCAAAAATTAACCTTTGAATCAAAAATTAAGAACTAGGGTTTGTGTCAAAACTTAACCTTTGAATCAATTGGGTCTGAATCAAAAATTAAGGTTTGAATCAATTAGGGTTTTAATAACTAAGCTTTCTAGACGAAGGAAAAATTGAGAACAAGATCTACCTTTGTAAGATTTAGCTGAAATCGGATGCAATTCCTCATCATCTTAGGGATCTTTATATCGTTGAACAGATTGAATAATCCCGCCCAAAATATTTTGCATTTGATTTTCATCCCGCTCAAAATTATTTAGGGTGAACTGAAAAAAATATTGAGTTTCATCTACGATTTCTTCTTTCGGGAAAAATCTCCTAAGAAAACACCATTTGATTTTGATCCTACGGTAGAGCTAAAAATATTTCCAAAATTGAGAACCCTTTTTTCTCTAACAAATCTCAAACTTTCCCTGATTTTCAGCCAAGAACTTTATCCCCCTCGGCTTAGTTATCTCCAGTTCTCTCCGCTCTGTAACTTTGGTTGAGGAGGAAAAATAAAAAAGAAATTTGAGGTGTTACAGAGCGTAAGATAAGAGGTTCTTTTCTATTGATCTAACTATTGGTTGGGCTAATGATAACTATTATCCACCGTTAGATCTACTAAGGACATCCTATTCGATGTTATGTGGAAATAACATAAGTAAAACCTTAAAACCATAATGGACTGGACTGGGTTGGACTGGTGGGTTAAACCATGTGATCTAAAAAAATTAAATTTGATCAAGACATTTTGTTGGAACAAAGTAAATTTGATTTAAATTGCATTGGATTTTATGGATAATTAGGAAAATAAGTGTCAATCCAGTAATGTTGGGGGAAAATCGAGGAAAATTGGAATACATATAATCAGGCGTGTAATCAGTTATACCGAGCCCTATCTGATAATTTCGACAATGATCTAGTGGTTCAATGGAATAACGAAAGATTGAGCACAGTTGGAATGAATTTGTTGATACTCATTCCTGACGAGTATGATCTAGTAATACTAACCAAAATTATGGATAGTTCGATTGAAGTGGATGGAAATAAATGGATAGATCAAACATAGTGAATATATTCAGTCATAATGACTATGATCGATTTATGTAAAATTGTGAATAGTTGGATCAAATTTGTTGAGAATTGGTCATAGCAAGTATGGTCGAGTAATCTTCTTCGAAGATTGTGGGAAATTTGATTGAAGTAGATCATGGATAAACCATCCATAACGAGTATATTGAGTCATAATGACTATGATCGATTTATGCAAAATTGTGAATAGTTGGATTAAATTTGTTGAGAATTGGTCATAGAAAGTATGGTCGAGTAGTCTTATGGGAATATTGGGGACAATTTGATTGAAGTATTATGGAAATGCATATGGATAAACCATCCATAACGAGTATATTGAGTCCTAATGACTATGAAATTGTGATTTTCGATTTATGCAAAATTGTGAATAGTTGGATAAAATTTGTTGAGAATTAGTCGTAGCAAGTATGGTCGAGTAATCTTCTTGGAAGATTATGGGAAATTTGATTAAAGTACATCATGTGGATAAACCATCCATAACGAGTATATTGAGTCATAATGACTATGATCTAGTGATTTTCGATTTATGCAAAATCTTGAATAGTTGGTTCAAATTTGTTGAGAATTCGTCATAACAAGTATGGTCGAGTAATCTTCTTGGAAGATTGTGGGCAATTAGATTGAAGTAGATCATGGATAAACCATCCATAACGAGTAATATGGCACTTACTGACAACCCTAATTGAGTTAGATGGACTTAATCCACAAATGAATCTGAGTTGTAATAGTACTACAACCTGAATCATATGTTTAACGACTTTCGGATCCTGAATAAAGTCTTGTATGCGGTTGTACCTCGATATATCCTTAAGAAGACTTCAAGGGTCGCTAAACTCCTCGAGAGGATATATATGTATGTGCACTTTGATGGTCTAAATCATAAAGTGAATTCACTTTTCTTGTCTTTCTTCCTGATCTAAGTTTCGTGGTTGGTTTGATGAGTCTAAATGGGAAAAAAGTAATGTCGAGTTGAGGGAATAAGAGAAACACAAAAAATATATATTTATTTAGGTTTTATCTTTTCTTTTCGGATTATATGATAATTAATTTTTTAGTGGGGCATCTTAAGGAACTAATCAACAAATTTTGAAGCTATATACTTGCCTTGAAAAAATTATAGAGTTGCAAAAGTCTTTCCCGATATCGACTTATGTAAATCTCTACGCGCATCCAGTGAGATTGAAAAGATCATAGAGTCGTATAATCTTGTCATGCAGTCTGCTTATATAAATATCTAAGCATATCCAATGGGATCAAACGGTTTTTTGAGTCGGTATATTTCAACGAATTCTTGAAACGCCTCATTGAATTATACTCGTATTTCATTTGTTTCTCCGGTGATGCACCAATTTCACCGGATGTCTATCGACCACACTCATGTTGCATGTTATCCATCAAGCTTATACAATATCACTTGACCTTACTCGTTTTCATCGGGATTCCTTCCATTTCCTCGACTATCCCTTTATTTCACTGAATGTCCATTACTTTTACTCAATTTCACCCACTTCACCTGTATTTCATCGATTTCTTTGGTTATTTATCAATATCACCCAACGTCACTCGACTTTGCTCAATTTCACTTGGATCCCTTCGACTTTTCCTGTTATCCATTAATAGACTTTTCTTGAAAGTCTAGAGTACAACAATTTCTTTGTGTTTATTTCATCCTCTATTTGAACCCATTTTCCAACGAAATATGGATCACAAATATAATTGACCTGTGTATATTTTTACCTTTTTATTTCAAAAGAATACGCATTCACATTACGATGCCTATATCAGAATTAAAACGGAGCGGGTAGAGGAAATTTGATCCATTTTACATTACATATTCACATAAAATTGGCGCTCTAAATTCCCACCAATTTTTTTTTCACTAATCCCTTCATATCTTTTCATATCTCGTCCCATGTCTTTCAAATCTAACGACAACAAACTATGACAAGTCATCGATCCGTATGCACTGGTCAAGGTGTTTCACAATTTCAATCTTTGTTGGCGGGAATAACTAAGTTTTGGCGCCCAAAATCCCACGAAATTTCAACCAAATTTTGTCTAGAATTCTTTTCCCTCCACTGGAACCCTAGCTGCATCTTTGCCTATAATTTTTCTACTTCGCGTTATTTCGACTCAAAGCTGTAACAAAACCCACAAACGGAATTTCATAGTTCATACCATTCACCACCAAAAGATAATTTTCTCTCACCAAACTCTAACCTAAACCGAAACCCCATCTTCGAATCTTCGTTTGAATGATTTTTGTTCGAGAAAAAGAAATCATCATCAACAACAACGAGTTTCTTCCCATTAAAAACCCACAAAAGGATTCCCCTCATAAACATAGAATGCACATCAAAGCTTTAGGGCATGTTGGTGACTGAATTTTGATTTCCCAGTCAAATCTTTAACCTCAGATCAGTGATCAGTATGCGGTAATTTGTATAACCCGTAAAACGGTTCATAGTCAAATCATTTACAAATTACAATTTTTCGATCTAATTAAGGAAATTAGAGTTCATCGGATTGTAACTGCACAAATCTATTAATCTGGTAAGTAAGCTTGATATGTTCATCTATTTACTTGAAATACGTTTTATATAGATTCAATCTTTTGAAGCTTTGGTGGGGATTACATCTTTGTTTTTCTAATTTCGTATGATTCCTTACTATTTGAGTCTTGTATTCATCGAAAGAAAATAAATTGATTTGCTAATTGGGTTTTTATTTTGGTGCAGGCGTGAGTTTTTGTTCGTTTGAAGGATTTGGACGTTTGGGTATCCATCAGCAACTGGAAGTCTGAAATAATCACCAGTTTGTGGTAATTTTCTTATTGTCTTTCTTTTCCCCTCTCGTTTGAGCTAATCTTTGTCATCATTTTGATACCTCTTAACTGTTTAAGATAATGTCTCACTTGTGAATGTGATGGATTGCTTTCTCAACAGTAGTTATCGTGGTGAAAAAGATGGGGCTCTGGTTTGAACTAAGAAATATGCGTGTAAGTAGAGATATCTGATCTCCAATCCAGTTCAAAAGTGAAATTATTGAAAGCTCGATATTAATTTGTCTCAGCTACATTTCCTATTTCTTGGAACAGTCTCTTTTAACTCACTTATCAAACTCTTTTTTGATTAATAGTTTAATGGGACTGATGTTAATTTTCTACAATTTTTTGCATTTTTGTTTATAGTTGAGTAGATGATTGCATTCAGAATTAGTATGTGGTTGAACCTTTGTCTAGGAATTGAGAGAAAAAAATATACACAGTTTGCATTTTGTACTATTTATTTAGTTGGTATATTTTGAAATCATCTTCTGATAAATTTTGAAATTTATAAATCTATGAATGTCCATGATTCTACTCACCTTAAAGAGATTTGGAACCTATCTTGCTAAGAGAGGTCCTACTGCCTCCCAATATCTAGAGTTGTTTGTTCATAATTTGAACCTAACTTTTGGTTTTCCACCAGAAAATTTACAGATTCAATGTGCAGAATTCGTGAATTGTGGACTATACGAGAAATTTACTGGCTTAATAACTAATAATCAGATTGATATGTGGATTGGGTATTTGGGGTTATAGTACTTTTTGTTACAAAGCTTCTTTGGGGGTGTTCCTTTGGGATTTTTATAGATCTCGTTGTCTTAGGTTTGACAGTAACCTAAAGGTTGAATGGAGGTCGATCTGGTAGTCTGTGGAAAATGTGGAATAGTTCAGATGTATCTGGTAATCAATGACTTGCAGATGAATGGGTTAGACTAAATATTGTTCCATTTTATCCTAAGACTAAAATCAGACCCTGAAAAATGAATTTCATAGTGCTTAAAAATGGAGAGTTTAAGTGTTATTTATTATCCTACAGGTAAAATAATGGTGTACGATGAACCAATCAAGTTGATGGAGAAGGACGGATCGTTGTTTAGTCAACTGGTGAAAGAATATTGGTCACATGTCCATTCTGCAGGTACAAGTTACGCTAACTGTATTTTGTTGTGGCACGCACAGAGAATTATGTGATTGTATGATAAGCTCTTCATAGAATTTATAAGCCACCAGAAACATTTGTATAGACTATAGATTAGATGGCGGAGCAATTGATCTGATAACCAACCAACTCATGCTTCTGATAAAAATCCCCTTTATTTAGTATTAGTGATACCAAGTCTTAATTGTATCTTTCGCACAATTTTTGATTACATGTCAGTACTCCAAATTTTGTTTGTGTTTTGATTTCCTTCTTTGTGTTGAAGGATTGTGTGACCGATATGTCCATTATAAGGTCCGTACATGGAAATGTACTTAACCAATTATCATGTTTGGCTCTTACATTTGGCCACCATCGCATGTTATACAATGCTGCCCTTCCTATTTTCTCAATTCACCTGACATTTGTAAGTGATTAACATCGATATTTACATAGCGTGGATTCTTGGTCAGAATACACGGACAGTAGTGTGGTATATAAGCCTGAATATGATGACTAATCAAATAGCAAGGTTTCAAGAGTAGTTTATGATTTGTTAATTGGCTCTTGCGATGGAGTCCTGTGCGGAGAGTCCCCAGTGACTTCATAAGGTCGTATGTCAACCCTTATTTTTGCCTCTCCTACGAGGTTCTTGCTTTACTTTGATCTACATCGGTTTGCCACTTCTACGAGGTTCTTTCTTTACTTTGATCTACATCTGTTTGCCACTTGTTTTTAGTTTATTGGCTCTCGACTGACTAGTAAAAATGTTACGCAGTCTCTTTTAATATTTTGAATGAGAACTTCCTTGTTAAAAAACATAAGAGTTTTAAGTTAAAACTGTTGTATCGATAACAGTATGTTTGATAACACATAAATCCAGTAACATAAGAATCAAGAAAGATATGGGCCAATTCAGAAGCTTTTCTTCAGACATTGTCTGGTATTAACTTCTTTAATTGGTCGATTGTGTTCGCAGGAGGGTAGGCCAATGATATTCTCTATGAGCAACAAAATAAAAGGGAGGGGGGATTGGAGCTCACAAAAACTGCACTAGTTGACACTCACAAAATGGTCTCGACGAAAACCATTACCGACAAAGTATGCAGGGAAGGCTTCTCTAAGAGTCGCAAGCAAGTTGAATTTTTGTATTCTCCCCTTTCAGGTTGAGAAAGAGTTGGAAGTCGATGGAGAAAATATCTCAGAGAACTTAAGATGGATATCACACGGCCCACACTACGAGGTAACAAAATACACTGTATATCGCATCAATGGATATCTATTCCGCACAAGATCTCGTGATGGTAAAATTCACCAGAATAGTGGGGTTAGCGTTGCGGAAAATGACATGCACATATCTAGAGATGATGGCGTAACATATGGTAAAGCGTCTTATTATGGTGTCTTGCAAGAGATATGGGAGTTAGATTACTGCGAAAGAAAAATTCATCTATTCAAGTGAATTTGGGTTGATAATAACCGTGGGGTCAAAAGAGATATTCTAGGCTACAACATTGTTGAGCTTACTATGTTGGGACACAAAGACCAGAAAGATAAGAAAAAGTCTATTGTTTTTGTGGTACCTCCCAAAAATTACAGAGATGCATATGATGATGGCAACGATGAGGAATTCAGTACAATAATTTTTTCTCGGAATGATAATATCTTGCCGACTGTAGATCGACAAGACTTGGGTAAAGAATCCCGAAATAATTACTTCCGAACTGACTGCCGTGGTTTACTTATACGCAAGCCAAAGTGACACCCTCTGGCAGGTACTGCAGTTGTATAAATCTGCATCTGGAATAATGAAATGCTGTATTAAGAGATTTCTTATAAATTTAATTGTATGTGTTCCAGAGTGGTTCATTGTGCTGTAATAAGCTTGTCTTTTTCTTCTTAATTTTTTCATAAAATTTAAGCTTGTTAATTACGTATTTTAGTGAATGCAGAGGTCATGCAAACATTTTATTGAGGTTCTCCCCAACCAGGTGGTAAACATTTTATTGTGGCTGTCAAGTTTCCAAATGAACTGAAGGCTATGGTCACATAGACAAAATCATTGTGGCCATATAATAATCCTGCCAGAAAAAGAACTGGTGTAGCAATATGTTAATCTTTTGTCATGTTTTTTTAAAATGTATCCATTTCTAAAATGTAAATGTTTAAAAAACCATGTACTATGGACACATAAACAAAAAGTGGCTAAATAAATATCTTTTCGTCACGGGTTGATAATTGTGTCTATTTCCATCCTACACATTTGACACATACATAATTTCTAAATGTGGCCATATTCGCATCTATGGCTACATATGATGGGATAGACTGAAAAGTATGGCTAAACGATTCCCTATGGCTACAGTTGATGGGTTTATGATTAAACCCATGACCAAATGGTGCATTATGGCTACAAGGTAACACAAAACGTGGCTATAGTTATGTTGATGACCAGTAGCCACGCAAATAACCCAAAACGTGGCTAGGCTGTAAACCAAAAAATGTGGCCTATGTGAAGGTTTGTACTAGTGTTTGGATCACTGTAATAACATTAATGTCCTTTTGAGGGATGAGCCTGGCGCTCGAGTCAGCACAGGCATCATCCTAGATGTAACCGTGAGTGGGAAAACTTTATAGTTTCCTAGACTCTTTTTCTTATAAAAAAAAAGTGTAGGATAACAACAAACAGTCAATTTTATTACATTCCAACACTATGTAACTAAAAATATACTGCAGTGAACTGTTTATATTCGGTCACTGAGTTTATATAGGAAGAGGAACCAACAAAGACTAATGCAGAAGCAGATGAATGGTGTAAGATATTAACATGGATAGAGGAAACAATTCAATTTTAATACATTCCAACACTATGAAACCTATTCTTAACCGCTTCTACATCCACAAAAACCTCACTCATGCTCCCTCTACCTGAAGGTAACTCTGAGAAACAATTAACTCCTATCGAAATCACTGATTTCGTTAATCTAAGGTACTTGTTTATGATGATGACGAATGAAGTTGCGACGATTTGGTTATGGAAGATGTCAGTTCAGTTGTGGTGGATTTGGTTCGTAAGATCAACAAACTTGGCGGCGGAAATGAAATTAAAATTAGGTTTCAGGAAACATGAAGGTCTCCAATTGGATTCAGATCTTTCTATTGGGATCGGGCTTTTCCAGTGTTTTAGGGTCTACCTGTGAGAGGGTTGTCTAATTGTCTAAGAACCGTTTTTGGGGACCATAGTTTTCTTGGGGGACCATGGTTTTATTTTGGGTAAGACATTAGAAGTAAATGTAGGTCACATCTTATCTAGATATTTATATTAATACCTAAATTACCCTCTTGATTAATTTTGGGTAATGATTAGTTAGTGCTAATAATAGTTTTGCATCAAAAAAGTGCTAAATAATAGTTATAATGATTAGTGAGATGATTAAGTTAAAGATAATTAATGAGATTAAAAAATTAGATGATTTTTTTTTAAAGAAGTAGAATTATTGAGAGAGTAAAGTCAGAGAAGATGAATAAGGAAAACATGAAAAACGATGGATTTTATCAACCACAGCCCAAGGAAGGGTATTTGGGTACCCAAGTATGCTTCAAACTTAGATAATTAATGCTGGTTGAATTGCTCCAAATTTTCAAAAAAATGTAAATTTTTAGAGCAGATGTGAAGAACAGGTTACCAAACTCATCTGAAAGTGTAGTTCGGTTACTTTTTGCAAACACGCAGGTTATCGAACTCGCTCTTTAATGGAGGTTTTTAGTCGTTCGGTAAACAGACATGTTACCGAACTTTGTTTATAGGATTTATAGAATAGTTCGGTTTGTTCGCAAACTTTAACCCAACAAAATATCTAACTGAACTCCACATTTATGCAATTAGTGAAGAGTTTGGTTTGTCAAGATTTTTTGTGAACAAACCGAACATAGTGGGACAAGTTCGGTTAAATTGAAACTCAACATAGTAGGCAAAATAGCACAGTTCGGTTACATTGTAAAAAAAATTTCTTTTTGTAATATGGGTAAAGTTTGGTTACTAGATAGTTTTAGAAAATTTTGCGAACCAACCGAACAGAGTAGGCAAAGTTCGGTTAAATCATAACTCAACATAGTGGGAAAAATAACACAGTTCGATTACATTGTTTTTTTTTTTTGGTATTATGGGTAGAGTTCGGTTACTAACTAGGTTTAGAATTTTTTTGGGACCAACCGAACACAATATATTAGTTTTCAATGAGGAGTTCGGTTAAAACTATTTTTTGCGAATCAACCAAACTCGGAGTTCGGTTACGAAAAATTAAATTCGTGATAACCGAAGTGTTCTTCGTATTCTTCGTGTAAGAATGTTCGGTTACAAAACTAGTTTTTTTAAAACTAATCCTAACCGAACATGCCACTTTTAACTTCCATTTAAACCATATTTTGATGATTTCTACTCAATTTTCCTAATCAAAAATGAATTAAAAAGATTGATGGGTTTTTCAATCGAACGAGGAACGTCCGGGAAAGAGAGAAGAAGAAGAGAATAATTTTTCTTTTTCAAAACTAAAAAATTTCGATTCCCCTCCTTTGTTTTATTTTGATTGATATATTCATTTAGATTAGATGTATATGATTAGATTTATATAGTTATTAAGTTAATTTTAATATAAATTAAATTAAAGGATAAATGTGTATTTATCTAACTTTAGAATACTCCTTATAAGTATAGGGAGGTTGGCCTAATAAGACCATGGCCCCAAAAAAACCATGATCCCTAAAATATGATTAAGGGTCATGTGGGTTATTTCTAAGGGGTTCTCACATTGTGTGAGTAGCCATTCTAGGGATTATTCCACAAAAGGGAAAGCATTTCAACGGGGTTTCATTATTTGCATGGGGTTCTCACATTTTGTGAGTAGCTATTCTAGTGCTTCTTCCATAAAATGGAGAAGCATTTCAATGGGGTTTGTACTTTGTACTAATTATTTCATTAATCTAAAAAAATTATTTACCGATCAAAAAAAAGTAGACATGATATGATTCAATGTATCTGTTGCATTATCATTATAATATTCTCCTTCTACATCCATCAACAAACGCGAATCGATTATCTTCTCAGTTTTCTCTGGCATCTTGCAAAAGTTATGAATGTTTAAACCGTCTTTAAACATATCGTCAGTTGGTGTCTTTCCTGTAAACATCTCTAGCAATAGGATCCCATAACTGTACACATCACCTTAAGGTCACCAAATTCAGGATTTTGTCACAGGGAATACATGTTACTGATAAGATTTGTCAAAGGTATAGCCTGTTGAAAAAACGTTGTCATTAATATTGTTGTAATTTTTGCAACGGTTTTTTCTGTAACAATTATTAATTAAGGTCACAGATAATAAGCGTTACAATAATTAATAGCAACAATTGACCTAAATTTTTAGATTACGCCACGTGTCTTACTTGCCACAGTTATCTTAACGATTTTAATTGTTACTCTATAATTACAACAATTTCGATGACGACACGTGTCTCATACTGTGACATATACAACAACAGTTAAAACTGTGAAATATTTTGCAACTATTCGATTTGAAAATCCCAGGTTCAAAGATTAATAGAGTTAGATCCGAGTTTCTCATTCGGATGAACTGGTGATATATTGCAAGTTCGAAGATTACTAGAGTTAGCGTTTCTCAATCGGATGCACTGGAAAGGAAATATATCAGAATTGAACATCCCAGGTTCAAATATTACTAGAGTTAGACATGAGTTTCTCATTCGGATGAACTGGAGACGAAACTAATGAAAATGGGTAAAGTAAATATTACAGATTGTGAAAATGACCATATTACCCTTAATGGAAATTAGTGCAATAAATATTATGGAGACTGTGAAAATGACCAGACTACACTTATCAAAAATAAGTAAACCAAATATTAGAGATTGTGAAAATAACCATATTACCCTTACTGGAAATTAGTGTAATAAATATCACGGAGACTATGAAAATGACCCAACTACCCTTTTAAAAAATAAGTAAATATTACAGACTGTGAAATTACCATATTATCCTTAATGGGGAATGTGAAAATGACCAGACCACACTTATCGTATGTAAGTAAAGTAAATATTACAGACTGTGAAAATCAGTTGTGATGGAGAAACATAGACGGAGGAGAAAGAGAGATGGTGCAGAGAAAGAAAAGCGTCGATGGTAGTGTTATAGAGAAAGGATAGTTATGTCTATTTCTAATAAAAAGTCTCCCGTCCACTTCACCTAGGTGAAAAGTTTACCTTTCCATCTGATTCGGGAAAAGTACCTTTTTGGCCAAATGGCCCATTTTCTGTTTTTTATTTTGGTTTTAGTGTTAACATCGAAGTATTGATTAGCATCGAGAAATTTAAACCTTTTTAATCCACATTACATTATGTGATATATTCTCTCTTTATTCACAAGTCATGTTTAAATTTATAAACCAGTCAGTTGATTATGTATATTGCCTCATTGTCAATGTTAGAATTGTCAACATACACCTGCTAACTTTCAGAGGTTAATTTTCAGAGTGTTAAAAAAATCAGAATTGTTTTTATTTTGAGATATCTTGTTCTCAATCTAGCTCGCTTTTGTCTGAAGCATTTGCATGCCTAGGCTAAATTACAGAAGTCATCCTCTATCGCTAGATGTTAATCTTGATAGATATTTTCAGTGTTATAGGAAGTCTTATGTATGCCATGCATTGCACAAGACCGGAAATAGCTCAAGCAGTGGGAGTGTTATGTCATTTTTCAAGTAACCCAGGAGTTGAACACTGGAAAGAAATTTCAAGAGTGTTGGCTTACTTGAAAGGAACCATTGATTATGGTTTGCATTAACAAGGCTATCCCGTTGTATTAGAAGGATACAGTGATGCTAATTGGAATAATGTAGAATCCAATTCCAAGTCGACTAGTGGATGCATATTTACATTAGGATCTGCTGCTGTGTCTTGGAGTTCCAAGAAGCAAACTTGTATTTCTGATTCAACAATGTTGTCAGAATTGATAGCACTTACGGTTGCATGTAAGGAGGCATAATGGCTTAGAAACTTATTTGAAGAGATCCCATTTTGGAAGAAGACAACTCCAACGGTCTTGATTGATTGTGATAATCAGGCTACGATTTTTAATGTCACTAACAAGACATATAATGGGAAGTCAAGATATGCAAGTCTTAGACATCAAATTGTGAGACAACTACTCAAGAAAGGAGTAGTTTCGGTTAACTTTATTGAATCAAAGAAGATCTTGGAAGGCCCATCCACAAAGAGTCTACCAAAAGTAGTGTTTTCAATAAAATATGGGGAAATGGGACTAAGTTCTGTGAATGAAAGTTGATCACCCATAGCAGAAACCCAACCTATGTTTTAAAATAGATAAACAAGGTTTAATGTGGTACCAACAAGTTATGGATGTGGTTATAGCACACTAATTATAAACTTCCCATTTCAAATTAGTGCAATGGTTCTGCAAGAAAAAAACGGATGGATGAAAATCCTTAATAAGTCTAACTTTTATCACAAGGTGTCTCGCAGAAACACCTTCGAGACTTACCTATATGAGTATGGAAATCAGGTCGTTTCCTAGGAGAAAAAGACCGTTCTCTGAGAGACTCATGAATACTGGATAAGCACATGGCCATTAATGTGCTGGCTACAGAACACACAATCTCAGGAATCAGTATGTGTTGAGATTCCGGTTTTATCATATGGGGTACTTGGTTCAAGACTGGTTTCACCACTGAACCCCAATAAGGCTTTGAATTTCTTACACTAAGTGAAGGTTCAAATCCAAAATATACCTTTCATTTATGTGATGTTTTCTACAAAGATGTTTATTTCCCAACTAAGCCTAAACTATGTTGGCTTGATCCCACTCGGGTACGTAGGCAGTCACTTAGGTGATGCATCCACTCTGATTTAATTTTTTTTTACTTTATTTTGTGTTTTTTCAATTTTGAAAATAGGGGAGAATTATAGATATTTTCAATATTGTTTGCCGCTATCCGGGGGGGTCCGGGGAAGCATAGGCCCTCCCGGCTTTTTCGGTTAATAAATTTCGGTTTTTCAGAAATTTCCAAAAAATGTGTCTGTTCCCATAGGGTTTCTTCAAGAGACACCATTAATTGATGTCTGTTGAAAGCCTCTGTCGTGATGGAAAGACATCACGAAAAGGCATGAATCCCTCTTTAAATAGGGAACGCTTTCTCCCATCTCAATAATTAAAAAAAAAAAAACCCTTTCTCTCTAAGCATTTTCAGAAACAAAATACTTTGTGTTCTTGGTTGGGTCAACGGAGTACAACTCTTGAATTCAACAACGTTGTTAGGGATTCATTGTATCCTGAAGGAAATATTTTTATGACCAATTGTACTCGCCAATTATTTGGAAAAGGTCGAAATAATTGCTTAAAAGAATCGTAAGGCCTTGAAGCTTGTGCTACAACATTCCTTTCAATCTCTGTTTTCATCCTCTATTACCCTGTGTTTTCCAACAAATCTTGCTAGCCTGGTTAGAGGGGCCTGATACAGGTGATTGATACAAGCTTATCATGGATGTACCGAGAACCGTCGACTGCGGAAGCCATGGGGCCCTCTACGGCAATGCGCATCCACCAAGAAGCGAATCAACTATGTTCTCAATCCCCTCGTCTTCAAAAGGGTGCTAAGATTCCATACTCTATCTGGAATATGGGTCACCAGCGTCCCATTCATTTACGCATAAAAGTGAACTTTGTAGAGTCAAACTATGAATTGGTTGTTATGTGAGAAACTGGAGCAACACAATGAAACATTAAGGAGTCAGTTCAATAGAAAACTCCAACCAAAGGACTGACTATAATATTGTGTTTCAAAATGTTAAGATAAAACAAGTATTGAATGAGGCAACTAACATGTTACTCCTTATCGTTTAAATCATCAGATTTAATGGAAGGAAAGAAGGCGGCAGCTGTGAAATCAAAAGATTTTGAAGAAGCAGTTAAGGATTGTAAAAATCTGGTGATTGGGTTTTTTGCAGGACGAAAGCTTTATGTTTCCATGGTGAAAGGGGTTGTAGTTAAACAATTGAAGCACAAGGCTAAGGTAACAATATCGACCCACGGTGATAATGCAAATGCTTTTTTTTTTTAACTTTGTGAATGAAGATGATCGAAAAGTAGCTCTGGAACAAGGGGTTTTTACATCTTGAATCAACTTTTCATAGTAAGGCCATGGAGTCTGTTGATTGAGCAATCAATTGCAGATATGAAGACAATTCCTGTTTGGGTTTTGATTTATAATGTTCCACTTCATCTATGGAATAAACTAGGGTTGAGTGTGATTTCTATCTTTCTTGGAAATCCATTAATGATGGATGAATGCACTAAAAAGAAAACTAGGCTCACCTATGCCAGAGTATGCGTGGAAATTGATTTTGATTGCGATTTTCCTAGTCTCATTCCATTATGGATTGATGGGGTGCATTTCATGGATTTACCTATAGAATACCAATGGAAACCTACAAAATGTATGAAATGTTCATACTTTAGACATACACCTAACTCTTGCTCTACAAAAGTGAGGATGAAGAAGCCTCATTGGACATCCAAGAAAACCCAACAGCAACAGCTCAAGCCAATGCCAAAGGAAATAAGCAATGTTGTATCTATTGTAGATGGGGGTGAGACAAATACAGTAAAGGAAATGAATGATGGTCATTCTACTGATTTGATGGGACCAAATGAAGAGTTGAATGGTTTTATCTCGAAGGAAAATGCGACAGAAAACAAAACGATTGAGATTCCTGTTTCTTGTAAAGTGCAACCCCATTTGGAGACGCAGCCAATTGGAAACTTGGAACAAGAGTCTCAAACCGTAGAGAAACAATGGACATATGCTAGGAGGCCTAAGAACCTAGGCAGAAAAGGTGTTAAACCAAAGGAAATGAAGCCTGCTTTCTAAATCCATTTGAGATCTTAAGAAGGAGAAGCTGCTAGTTTGATGGTGGGAACTTCTGGGAACAACGAAGCAAACCTTGGAAGTAAAATAATGGATGGACTAGAAAATAATGTGATAGTTGAGACTTGTGAAGAGTCAAATGAAGAATCTGAATTTGAAACAGACAAGGAAAATAAAATGTCTTTAAGCGATGAAGAAGGAACCGGGAAATTGATGACTCTCAAGGATATACCTCTTAGACAACCCATGAAAAAGAAACAACATGTGGAGAATCTATTGAATGTAAGTGCATTTCTTGGAGTCCAGGGGAGTAATAAAGAAGAAACTAAATCCATCTTTGATGGAATTGTTGAGAAACACAAGAGTTACAAACCAACGCCTCATAGAGAACTTGCGAAGCTAGGTTGGAAAGGAGAGCAACCAAATGAGAATCTAGGCAGGGGGTAAGATAACTTCTGCAAAAAAGAAGAAATAACTGTAGGATTTGTTGGTCACTCTGTGTCACAGAGACTGTATAGCTTGTTGTAGCTTTGTATTGGATGTTGCATGAGGCATTTTGCCTAGAGGTTATTTGTTTTGGCTAGCCTTTGTTGGCCTTTGTGCACCTAGTGTGCCTCTTCTTCTGTAACTTCTTTTTTCCCTTTCAATAAATTTTTAACCTTTTTTCTTCAAATAAAAAAGAGTTAAAATATCATTGTTTTACTTTGGAAAATGTATTGGTTGTTCAATTCAGTTGATCTGTAAGACTTACACATGTGATCCAAGCATGCATCTTCTGTCCATCCATGAAGGTGAGCCAGAGCAGGAGCATTAAGATCTTCAATGATGTGGATTGTCTTACCCCCAACAATCCTTATTAGCCCCGATGATAGGTTTTTCCTTGGAAAATTTACGGAAGACTAAAATAATGATAGATTGATTTTTTTTTATCGAATGAGAGATATATTAAGATAAGAAGAATATACAAAATGGCTACAAGATGTAGCAAAGAAAAAGAACCGAAAATCTAAAAATTACATCAACCAAAAGCCACCTTCCAAATGTGAGTTGAAACTACAAAATGATGCCCAAAAGCAACTTCCCAAGATATTACTAAAGATTTAGCATCCAAAGAAAGATCATTGTATGTTTTGAAAGTATGTTTTCTTTCAAAAATGCGAGCATTTCTTTCTCTCCATAAAACTCAAACCACGGCTGCTGGGATTAAGTTCAAAACCAAACTGTTTCCTACATGAAAGGCATTGTTCCAGCATTTCGCAAGATCATAAACAGACTCCGGAAAAGTCCATGCCCAGTTAGAAGGAGTAATAGAAGACCAAACTTTGAAAGCCACTTTACAATGGATAAGGAGATGAGATACGAATTCTGCTTCATTACCACACATAATGCAACAATTATCTAGATTTAAGCCCTTACGATTAAGAAGATCAAGAGTGTTAAGCTTACCATGAACCGCACACCATAAGAGGAAAGTAATATTAGGAGGAACTATCTTGTTCCATATGAAATATTTTGGAAAATCAGCTACTCCATCGGCTTCGATGAGTTTGGCATATGAACTTTTTACAGAAAACACACCATTATTTCCCAGAGAAATCTAATAGTGTCAAACTGATTATTAAGTTGAGGAGAGGAGACACCAATACGTACCAGGAGGTTAGCAAACTGGTTTGCTTCTGAGTTTCTCAATCTTCTTTTAAAATCAAAGATCCAATTGCCATCAGGAGAAATATGAGAGGCAATACTCAAGAATTTATCCTTTACCAAACTGAAAATATTTGGAAAAGCTAAATATAAAGCTTCGTCTCCAGACCAGTTCTCAAACCAAAAAGAAACTTTGTTACCAGAGTGAATAATGAAGGAGGAGTATTTATTGATCAACTGTCTTGTGTCTGCAATAATCTTCCAACAAGAAATACCACTAGTTGATGTCGAGATTTTACTTGGAATCCAGAAGGATGAAACTGCACCAAACTTCTCCTCAATAATCTTGTACCAGAGATGATTTTTTTCAGACCCAAATCTCCAACACCATTTGGCAAGTAAGGCAATGTTCATCTTCTTTAGGTTTAACACACCAAGTCCACCTCTCTCTTTAGAGGCATTGACCATATCCCAATTAACTAAATGAGAGACTTTTGAACCAGAATTATGTTCCCAAAGAAAATCTCTCATCTTCTTTTCAAACTTATGAATAATAAAATATGGAGCTCTAAACAATGAGAAGTAGTACATTGGTAGTGAAGAAAGCAAACATTTTAAAATTGTAAGCTTACCTCCCTTTGAATAAAAGCATCTATTCCATTGAGAGAGTCTAACATCAAACTTAATCAACATGGGATCCCATATGGCTTTAGAGTTTTCTTTATCCCCTAGAGGCATGCCCAGATAAATGAAACGTAACTTGTCAGTACTACATCCAAGCTCAACAGCCCATGATTGCAGATTAGGGCAGTCACCAATAGGAATGAGTCTAGTTTTGGTAGTATTAATCTTTAGACCTGCAATGAGTTCAAAAAACTTCAAGGAAGAAAATAAATTGTGAAGTTCTTCTCTAGAATTGTCAAGGAAAAAAATAGTGTCATATGCATAATGTAGATGATTAATCACTATACCATTTTGCACATTAGAAAAACCACTACATAGACCCAAGTTTGCATCTCTATTGAAGTACCTAGAAAATCCTTCCATAGCAATATTGAAAAGAAGTGGAGAAAGTGGATCTCCCTGCCTAACTCCTCTTGAGCTTTTGAAGTAACCAAAAGAAGAGCCATTAATAAGGACTGAGAAGGAAGCGGTGGAGTAACAAAACCTTACCCATCTGCACCAATTTGATGATGTAAAACCCATTTTCTATAACATCTTTTCAAGAAAATCCCAACTCACTCTATCAAAAGCTTTTTCTAAGTCAATCTTACAAATCAAACCAGGATTACCAGACGTTAGTCTAGAGTCCACCATTTCATTGGCAATGAGTGTACCATCAATGATTTGTCTTCCTTCTATGTAAGCACATTGGACTGGAGAGATGAGCTTGTCCATAACCATCTTCAGCCTAGTGGCAAGAACCTTTGCAATAATTTTATAGACACTAGTCAGTAAACAAATAGGTCTACAATCTTTAATAGTTTCAATGCAGTCTCTCTTTGGCACTAGGGAAATAAAAGTGGCATTATGTCTCTTATCAATATTCCCCGTATCACAAAACTCATGCACCACTGCCATGAGATCATGTTTAATAAAATATCAGAATTTGAAGAAGAACATAATTGGGTAACCATCTGGTCCAGGTGCTTTGTCATGCCATAAATCTTTGATTGCAGAAAATACTTCGTCTTCAGTAAAAGTTGCATCCAATATAGCAGCCTCTTCGGAATTGATACTGTCAAACTGGATACCGTCAAAATTAGGTTTATGAGTAATTCTTCGGTGGAAAGAGTTTTATAAAACTCTACAATGTGATCCCGCAATAAAACTTTATCAGAAGTTAAATTTGCCTCAATATAAAAATGATTAATTCTATTATACCTCCTCCTTGCAGAAGCCAATCTCATGAAATGAGTTGTATTTCTATCTCCTTCCTTTATCAACTGAGCTTTGGATTTAATTCTCCAGTTTGTCTCCTCCATGGTTAGAAAATTTCTCAAACTCTGCCTTCCGGTTTAGTTTGTCTTGTAATTGCTGATCAGAAAGTAAAGCATCCTCTGCCACATTATCAATAACTTGAATATTAGTAAGAATATTGTGCAACTTGGTTGTTGTGTGTCCAAAAGTTTCTTTATTCCACTTCTTGAGCAAATCTTTAAGTTCTTTTAGCTTTGACCAAAAAACATTACTTGGAGAACTTGCAAAACAAAAAGACTTCCACAAATTTTCCAACATCTCCACAAAACCATTCTCCAAGAACCAGAAAATTTGAAATCTAAATGGGCTTGGACCCCAAGAAGGGTCAGTGAGATCAAGGATTAAAGGAATATGATCAGAGGTTGGTCTAGGCTTGGCTAACTGAGATGCAAAAGGAAATTTGAGTTCAAAAGTGGAGGAAAAGAGAAATCTATCAGGTCTACACATTATAGGACTGACTTGATGATTGGACCAAGTATACCTTTCACCTTTCAAAGGTAAATCAACCAAATCATGCTCAGCAATGAAGTGTGAGAAGTTTTCCATGCTTCTAGTGGTTTAAGAACACCCCTTCTTCTCATTACAGTTGAGAACCGTATTAAAGTCACCACCAAGACACCAAGGAAGATCCCAAAAATTACAAACATTATCTAGCTCTTCCCATAAACTAGATCTTTCATGGGGTTTATTAGGACCATATACGTTGGTCAGAATCCACTTAAAACCATCCTCTATGTTTGTACACGCAATAGAAAGCGAGTAATCACTGTTGGAATATTTTCAACATTACTAACCAAAGGGGGGTCCTGGGGGGCATCGCCCCCCAGGCTGTGGTCGAAGTTTGATCTCCCATAGCAGAAACCCAACCTATGTTTTGAAAAGGATAAACAAGGTTCAATGTGGTACCAACAAGTTATGGATGTGGATTATGGAGCACTAATATAAAAACTTCCCATTTCTTATTAGTGCTGGTTTCTGCAAGAAAATAGGATGGATGTAAATCCTTAATGAGTCTATGATTAGTAAAAGGTGTATCGCAGAAACACCTTCGAGACTTACCTATATGAGTATGGAAATAAGGCCGTTTCCTAAGAGAAGAAGACCGTTCTCTAAAGAAGACTCATGAACAAGGATATAAGCACATGGCCATTAACGTGCTTGGCTACAGAACACATGATTTTATGAAATCAATATGTGTGGAGACTCCGGTTTTATCATAAGGGGTACTTGGTTCAAGACTGGTTTCACCATAGAACCTCGATAAGGCTTTGAGTTTCTTACACTAAGTGAAGGTTCAAATCCAAAAGATACCTATCATTTATGTGTTGATTTCAACGATGATGCTTAGTCTCAATTGTGCTTGAACTACGTTGGCTTGATCCCACTCGGGTACGTAGGCAGTCACTTCGGTGATGCAGTCACTCTGATTTAAAAGTTTTAACTTTGTTTTATGGTTTTTGAAAATAGGGGGAGAATGTTGGAATATTTTCAACATTACTAACCAAAGGGGAGAATGTTGGAATATTTGAACTGAAGGTTTTATTTGGCCGATAAAAGCCTGTTCGAAAATTTCGAATCCAAAAGACACCATTGATGTCTGTTGATGAAGGAACATGACGGTTCGTGAATAGAAACACCTATTCCCAACAGGTGCAAAACCCTTTATAAATAGCTTCTCCCAGTTTCGTTTAAGATATAAGAAAAATCAATCTGTTTTCTCTGTTTCAAAAAGCATCATCAGAAATCAGAAATCTCTTTGTGTGTTCTTGATTGAATCAAGGGGTACAAACCTTGAATTCAGTTTTCGTTGCAGGGCTTTCATTGTATCCTGAAGGCAATATTTCGCATACCTGTTGTAATCGCCAATTGTTATTGGGAGGGTAGAAATATTTGTCTAAAAGAAATTTATACAAGCCTTGAAAGCTTTGGAGTGCAACAATTTCTTCTCTGTGTCATTCATCCTTTGTGAAACCCAATTTTTTCCAACAATCACCCACTAAAGAATCAGCTACCTCGAACTGATCTTTATTCCACAGAATTATCATCCCACCTGAACTACCAACAGATTGTTGGTAAGTCCAACCAAAATTACGATTTCCACAAATCTGGTAAACATCAAAATCATAGTAGTTCACCATTTTCGTCTCTTGAAGAATGACAATTGATGCCTTATATAATTGAATGACTTTCTTCACCACTGCTCTTCTTTCAGGAGAACAAAGTCCTCTAACATTCCAAGAAAGAATTTGAAAATTCATATCAAATTCTTACTTCCCAAACCTCTTCGTCTAGACTTTTGAGCTAAGTTGCCAAAATCTGACATATTAATTTCTAACCTCTTGTGTTCGGATTTAAGCTTTTTGGGATCACGACATTTAGTTTAGAACAACCATCATCAACTAATTCATTTGGAAGTTCTGGTTCAAAACCTGGTGGGTAAGTTGTTGTCGAGCTTGAGCTAGAACTAGAGCAGATATTAAATACTCCCGTATTTTCTTCTTCCTCAATGCAAATAATAAAAGTGTCTGGGAAACCCAAAAAAGGAACTGTAAGAGGAGTGTGTGTGACCCAATACGCAAATAATAAATGATAGATTGATAATAAGAGGATGGATCACACAGTCTGCCCCCGAATGTAAGAGGAGTGTGTGTGACCTAATATCCAAAAGACCATCCCCTGCCAACTAGCATGACTATCCGAATGACTAATCCCAGTTTTTGGTCCCACATTTTCGAAAAAGATAATTCTGACACCAAGAAACAACTATATAAAGACACAGGAGTACTTTAGAGTTTCAAGGAATAACCTTTTAATGAAGAACCAAAATCCTCCTTGTGTAATTCCCGCCGATATCATAACCTATGATATACTCACGAGAGTTCCGCCGGAGAGTTCGGTCCGATTCAAGTGCTTGTGCAAAGCATGGTCCAACTTATTGTTGGATAACGCGTTATTCATGAAGTTACATTTTCAAAGGTATGATAACAAATCATATTCATCAGGTTTTATCTATGGACATAAAAATATATCTAGACTCGTGTTTATTAATCACAATGACAAAAAGAGGAGGATTACACCATGTATACCTTTTAGTTTAGAAAATGTTTGGATTCGACAATCTTTAAATGATTTATTGCTTTTACATTGTTATTCTAAGGGTTCTTACAATTACTACGTTTATAACCCGATCACTAGTTGTTCAGCGATCATACCCGTAGCCAAACCAACCAATGATGTGCAACCCAGTAAATGTCACTATTATTTGTGCTATGACCCCTTAATTGGAAAGCATAAGGTATTGTTTTGTGGATCTTACAAATACCCTTTGCGGAAAATCAAAAATTCGCACGGTTGGAGATAGATTAATTAATGGGAGGCAAAGGTGGAGACCAGACGATTTATGGAGAGATATAGTTGTTCCAGATGATTTTCGACGATGTGACGATAGTACAAGTACCTATATGTTTTTTGCAGCTGTTTGTCACAAATATGTATATAAGATGGTTAAGCCACGTAATTCAGTATGGTACGTACTTTGTCTTGATGCAAGTAGAAAACTTTTCGACAAAATCAAGATCAAGCTCCCCAACGAGACTGCAACCTAGAAGCCCTACTGTGATCTTAATGAGATCATTGAGATGGATGGGTTATTGTGTTTATCGCATTATAATATTGATACAGATGAGTTAAAAGCATGGACTTTGGAGAAGAAAGATTATGTTTGTGATGAGGATGAGCATAAATGGGTGGAGATCAGGTTGAACATCAATATGAAGGGGAGCTTTGGAAATAATACTTTGTTTATTAAGCTTTTGGCGGTTCTCACAGTTCCGGAAAAGAAGCTCATAGTTACGCATTACTCTGATAAAGGTGCTTTTTCGTATTACTCGACATTGAGTTAACACAGTTGGAGATCATCCATGGCCCAACAGATAATCATGTTCCATTACATTGGCATGTCAATAACTTTGCAAATTGTTATAATCTATTATTTACAAAGTTTCCTTCCTAATTTTTAACTTATTACTGGCCGCACCATGTTTTAACAACATTCCAGAGAAGTTCTATTACTTTCAGACTTGAGTGTTTGAACGTTTGCAGTATCAATTTAAAAACGTGGATCATTTTCCAATCGCTAAACTTGATTCTGCTTTTTGTCAAACGCTATGCTTCTCCAAGAGCTCAGGGCAGCAATAGCGTGCACAAAATCGGTGTAAAATCTGGACACATATTAACGGATTTGCATGTATATTATTACATATACGGTAATTAAATTATAATCTTGTATGTTAGGTATTCCTATTACTTTAGCAAAATCTTTTCACCATATTTGTAAAGGCGTATTAGGCCTATTTAGACATAGGGATATCCTCCCTTGTACTCAAGTTTTTGATAATACAAAACTTCATCTTCTTTATCTTGTCGTTTCATGGCAACTGAGCCAGGAAAGACTGATCCTTTCAAATTTAAAATCAGAAATTTTGTCGAAGATTAACACCATACTGTTGTAGCTAATTTAGCGATCACAACCACTAATTTCGGTGGAAGATCTCTATCATTATAAGATCGAGTGGATCTTGATAATATTCTGACTGCTATCCAATGGGAAACTATTGTGTAGATGCTTAAAATTTCGAATAATGAGTCGAAGGATAAACTTTCTAGTAAATGGATACTTGATACAGGGGCTTCACGACATATGACTGGATGTAAAGAATTTTTATTTAAGACTCATGAAATATGTTTTTCTTCCGTAAAGCTTCCAAACAGCGCATACTCTCATGCTCCACGCGAAGGCACTGTGGTGTTTGGAAACAATATAAATTTATTTCGTGTTCTATTCGTTCCTGATCTCCAATGCAATTTGATTTCTTTAGCATGCTTAATTAAAGATTTGAGATGTATTGTCACTTTGACTGATAAATTATGTGTGATATAGGACCGCACTACGAGGACTGTGATTGGTGTAGGTGAGGAACGAGAACGAGTCTATATCTTCCACAGTGGAGCGCAGATTATGGAAAATCGAGTTACTACTGGTGAAGATTATTGTTTTTGGCATAGACGTTTGGGTCATGCGTCTAACAAGGTTGTTTCTTTACTTCCGGGTACGAATATAGTTGATTGTAAGAAATTTCTTAATGAACCGTGTGATATTTGCTTTAAAGCTAAACAAACCCGGATTACTTTTCATGTTAGTGAGAATAGAGCTGATGACTTTTTCGATTTAGTTCATTGTGATGTGTGGGGTCCTTATCGTACTGCATCTTCTTGTGGTGCACATTATTTTCTTACCATTGTCAATGATTATTCTCGTTGTGTTTGGGTTTATTTGATGCCACATAAAACTGAGGTGGTGCAAAATGTTCAAAATTTTTGGGTTGTGGCTAAGACACAATTTGATAGACGGGTTAAGAAGGTACGCAGTGATAATGGTACGAAATTTCTTCCATTAATTCCTTTCTTTGCTAAGCAGGGTATAGAATTTGAAACTTCATGTGTGGATACGCCACAACAAAATGGGCGAGTTGAACGCAAACACCGGCATATACTGAATGTGGCGCGTGTTTTAAGATTTCAAGCCAACTTACCTCTTTGGTTTTGGGGTGAATGTATCCTAAGTGTTGCTTATATTATTAATCGCATGCCTACCTCCTTGCTCAATGGGAGAACTCCATATGAATTATTACATAAGAAGCCTCCTATTTATAATCTTATTCGGGTATTTGGATGTTTGTGCTATGCAAGTATTGTGCCTCGTGATCGTAATAAGTTTAACCCAAGAAGTCGGAGATGTATCTTTGTTGGTTAACCTTATGGAAAAAAGGGTTGGCGGTTGTTTGATTTGGAAACAAGACAATTTTTTGTATCTCGTGATGTAGTTTTCTTTGAAAACAAATTTCCTTACACGGTTGTTTTTTCGGATACTAATAATGAAGTTCGGGTGGATGACTGGTCAGTAATTTGTGAAGAACAATCTGTTTCTTTGGTGTCTGGCAGTCCTCAAATACCAGCCATAGTGAATCAAGGTAGTAGTAAAAATGTATCAGCAGAACCGAACACAACAACAACACTAAACCGAACAGACACGTCTGATGTGTCAGCAACTTCATAGAACGTGTCAACTGGAGGATTATGTGATAGTGCTAGGATTCAGACTTCAGGAAGTTCTATGTCTACAGAAGGTGATACACAGAACGTGTCAGGTGAAGGTTCAAAATTATCTGACAGCGAATCGGTTCCTAACAACATGTTGTCTGAAGGTTCTCTTCCTACTGTTGACAGACATGAGTCTCTCGGTGATAAGACAGTTCGACGAAGTGATCGGTCTCGGGTTCCTAATACTCGGTTAAGAGATTATGTATGTATTATTGTCAAAGAAATAGACCCCGCCTTCTCCACTCCTCACTGATCGACGTCCTCAGGTACGCCTTATCCCATAACTAATTATGTGTCTTGAGAAAATTTTTCTGCTAATCATACTCGGTTTTTTGCGGCCATTACCACTCTTAAAGAACCTACTAGCTATGCTGAAGCCGTGAGTCTTCCATGTTGGCGTGTATCTATGTCTAAAGAAATTGATGCTCTTGATAAGAAGGGCACGTTATCCATTACTGATTTACCACTAGGGAAAAAGGCTATTGGTTGTAAATGGGTTTACAAAATTAAATATAATTCTGATGGCAATGTCGAAAGGTATAAATCTCGATTGGTTGTTCTTGGTAATAGACAGGTTGAAGGGGTTGACTACCATGAAACCTTTGTTCCCGTAGCCAAAATGGTTTCGGTTAGAACTTTTTTGGCAGTCGCAGTGGCTCAAGATTGGGAGTTACATCAAATGGATGTTCACAATGCCTTTCTACATGGGGATCTTGATGAGGAAGTTTATATGCAACTTCCTCTAGGTTATTCGACTACTTTTTCGGGAAAAGTATGTCGTATTCATAAATCTTTGTATGGTCTTCGTCAAGCTCCACGTAATTGGTTTTCTAAGCTTGCAAGTGCTCTTAACTGATTACTCGCTATTTACTCTACGACGAGTGAGAATTCCATTAATGTACTTGTTTATGTTGATGATTTGATTATTGCTGGGAATAATTCCGCTGCTATTGCTACTTTTAAGGCATACTTAAGTCGGTGCTTTCATATGAAAGATTTAGGTCCTCTCAAATATTTTCTTGGTATTGAAATATCTCGAGGTAGTGATGGTTTATTTTTATCTCAACTAAAATATACCTTGGATATAATTTCTGAAACTGGACTTCTGGGAGCCAGACCAGCTTCTTCACCTATTGATCAACATCATCGTTTGGCTCTAGATGATGTACCTTTGTATTCAGATCCGTCTTAGTATCGTCGACTTATTGGACGTTTGATTTATTTGACCATTATGCGTCCTGAATTGTGTTATTGGTGCACATATTGGCTCAATTCATGCAATCTCCTCGAGTTGCACATTGGGAAGCTGCTCTTCGAGTTCTTCGTTATCTTAAGAGTCATCCGATCAAGGGATTGTTTTACGTAAGGACAATGCTCTTCAACTTATTGCTTATTGTGACTCTGATTGGGCCTCCTTCCCCCTTAGTCGTCGTTCTCTTACCGGTTATATCATATTTTTGGGAGCCTCACCTATATCTTGGAAGAAAAAGAAGCAACACACTGTATCGCGTTCATCGGCTGAAGCTGAGTACCGTTCTATGGCTCCTACTTGTAGTGAGCTCACTTGGCTGAAGGCGTTATTGAAATTTCTTGGTGTGTCTCACAGTCAGCCTATGCGGCTTTACTGTGACAGTCAATCCGCGCTTCATGCTGCTAATCCTGTTTTTCATGAGCGCACCAAACACATTGAGATTGATTGTCACTATGTACGAGATCAAGTTCAATCTGATGCTATTATCACTTCTCATGTTCGCACAACGGCTCAACTTGCAGATATGTTCACCAAAGCGCTTGGACGTCCTCAGTTTGAGCTTCTTCTTCGCAAGTTGGGCATTCGTGATCTCCATGCTCCAACTTGAAGGGGAGTATTAAGGGGTTTGCATGTATATTATTACATATACGGTAGTTAAATTAGAATCTTGTATGTTAGGAAACATAAATCTTTTCACCATATTTGTAAAGGCGTATTAGGCCTATTTAGACATAGGGATATCCTCCCTTGTACTCAAGTTTTTGATAATACAAAACTTCATCTTCTTTACCTTGTCGTTTCAACACACCAGCATCCCCTTTGTATAGGCGCATGAAAGTTTACGGAAATAGAGAAAACAAATCCAAGTAATAGTAAATGGGAGCTTCTTAGACTATAGATGTTTCCGAATTCTTACATTGTATTGGGAATACAGGTACCTCTACAGATGCTGCTTGTGCAAGAAGATTTGTAAGACTGACACATTTGTCCCAAGCATCTGCTGCTGCTGGCCATGCAAGGATGAAGGTTAGCGAAAGCAGGACCAGTTGGACCTTCAAGAATCTTCATTATCGTTTCCCAGCAATATTTTGTAGTTTGATAGTATAAGTGTTGTCAAAAAATCCGCACATTCCTGTAATATCCTGCGATATTTGGGCAATGGATCGACAAATGGTGCTTGTGGAGGAGAATTATCATCGTAATCGGTATCACTTGCACCATTTACAACAATATAAACTGACGCCCAAACAACAATACTAAAGGCCACAACTAATGAAACACTAACCAGCTTCACCACCATTATAATTGGTAGAAAGTAAGCGTCTTTAATTGCACATCACTTATCAGTTAGGAATATCTAATATTCGATAGTTTGAAAATCTAGCTAGCTTTTGTCGGAAGGTTTTGAATACCCAGGCTAATTACAGAAGTCACCCTTTTTCGCTAGATGGTAAGCTTGCTAGCCTGACTAGTCGCTGATAGCGAATTGATGCAAGCCTATGCGGCGACAATGGTGACTACGGAATCCATGGGGCGCTCTACAGTACTGCGCACCACCAAGAAGCGGATTCTACTATATGTTACAAAATCCGGAATCTGGAGTTACCAGCTTCCAATATTGAACGAAATCCCAACATGAAATGCGTTTGCTGCTTGGTATTCTTTGATACAATATATATGATGTGCCAAAAAATTATTTGCACATGATCCTGAAATCCTACATTGCTCTGGCAAAGTAGGTGCTATTGTACAGTGTAGTCGCCCATGCATACGTGGTGCTCCTACCGGAGTTTCTGTAAGACGAACACATTTGCCAGAGTATTTTCACTTGGCAACATCCTTGATGCTATATAAACTTTATCAAAGATCTCCACAAGATCCCGTAATTTGGGCAACGTGCTTATGAAGAAGAATCCGTCATTGTAAGCAATCGGTTTCCCTTGCACTGTCAAAGGCCACTAACCAATGGAACATCAACCAGCTTCACCATTATATTTATTGGATATAATAAACAAGAAGTCAAAAAGTAGTCAAAAGGTCAAAGAGTAAAAAAGTCCATCACAAACAACAAGAGGAAGAATCCAAATGAAACGGCCACATATACAGACTTGGGACGTGGCAATAAGAGAGTGGACCTACTTTCTTTTTGCGTCACTCCAGAGGGTTGGAGTTTCCAATGTCTTTATTAGAACCGGTGAAGTGAGTAAAGATTGTGAGTTGTTTTTACTTCAAATTCAAACAGAAAAAACAGACACACTCTCTCTCTATCTCTCTGTGTGAACAGAACAAAAGAAGAAGAAGAAGAAGAGAAAAGAAAAGAAAAGAAGAAGAAGAAGAAGAAGAAAAATGGGTAGAAGAGCTTCAACCAAGAACAGACCAGTGAGAGCTGTTTCAGAGAACAATGGTGATGATGTCTTACTAAAAGATATGTTATTAGAAGACCAGAATAAGATTATTGTGAGCATTTCTCTTACTTTTCTTCATTTTAAACCCCTTTTAATCCTACCCTTTTTTGATATTTACATTTTTTGTTTTTGGTTCAAGTTTTTTTTGTTGAAAGTTAGAGTTTTTAGTTACAGAGTATAGATAGATTACTAAATTGATTAGTAATAGCGGGTGAGGATGTTGTTAGGGTTTTGTATGATTTTCCCCCCTTTGTCCCTAATAGTGGGTGAGGATTTAGGGATGGGGGTTCTTGTTAATTTCGATTTGGATGTTAAGGTTGTCCTGTGTATCATGTTATTGTTGCATTTTAGCTTTTTCCGGTTGATGGGTTCGATTTAGGGTTTTGAGAAATTTAAGATTTTGGGCGATTTGGGGGTTTATCTTTGATTTAATGTTAAGATTGTGCTTATGTATGATGTGATTCTTGCATTTAGCTTTTTGTTGTTGATGGGTTTGATTTGGGGTTTTGAGGAGTTAAAAGATTTTGGGGGAATTGGGGTTTATCTTTGATTTAATGCTAAGATTGTGCTTATGTATGATGTTATTGTTTGGGGTTTTGAGGATCAAAGATTTTGGGGGAATTGGGGGGCTAATCTATAATTCTCGGGGTTGTGACTCTTGGGGAATTGAAAACTTTGGGGGAAATGGGTTTAATGTGGTTAATCTTTGATTGTTGGGGTTTTGGCTCTTGAGGGATTTTTTTTTTTTTTTGGTTTTTTTCTGATGGTATTCAGAGTTTTGATGGATCCTTTCTATGGCAATTGTTGTAATATAGAAGGATTTTTTAAGTTGGGAACTAATTAAACTTATCTGTTTTCTGCTTTTGATAGACTGTCGACCAAAATGGTGCTGCTGAAACTATTACTGAACTAACTGAAGTGGCTATACTAGAAGACGATAATCCAAAGAAACAGTTGACGGAAGTTGCTGTGGTTGAGCTGGACAGATCGATGGAGGTGGTCAAATCGACCAGAAAATCAATGCGCCTTCTTGGTGCTCCTGCTGACGATTTTGGTACCCAAAGTGGGTCAGGAACTGTGGAAGTTGCTTTGGAAGGGGAGCTAGGCAGTGATGCCATAAAAGAGCAAGATATCTCCCGAAGTCTTCAAGTAAAGAAAACAGACTCTGTGGAACTAGAGCGCTTGCTTAAAATCGTTCAAGAACAACAATTGAGAATTGATGAGCTGGTAATGTGAATACTTGGTATTCGTTCTTTTACACTATGGGCTTATATTTGGTCATCTAATCTGATTTTCTTAAAGCAGGCTGCTGAGAAGAGCTTATCACGTCAAGATCAAACGAGTCTGGCTGAAATTGGGCACAAGGGAAAATCCAGCAAGTATAAGACCAAGTATGAAGATGCGCGAAAGAAGGTATTGGCATGCCTACTTTACTTCATGTTGGTGTTAAACGGAAAAAAAAAAGAGCACAACTTTTCATCATGATTGAACTTGTAGATTCTGGTGTCATTGTTGTCATTGCAATGCTTCTTCTTTTTCAGATCCGAGGATTGGAGCAGAACCAGAATGAGCTAACCCGGAAGTTTGAAAATGCCAATTCCAAACTTGAAGGAGTACGTAACCTTTGTAATCTTAATAAGTTGAGTTTGCATTATGATGTTCAGTTTATGAGAGATAGATGCCTGAAAAGGCTGTAAATAGGCCAAAGTACCTATACTTTTAGGTAGTTCACCAGCTAATTGCCAAGAAAACAGGGTTAGGAAAGCTTTAAATAGCTTCAGAATTTGATAGATTAATTGTTGATGGTACCATCTGCTAGATTTCCTTTCAATGGTGTTGTCGTCTATGTGGAAAGTTTTGAGCAAGTTCGTGTTAAATTGATTCTGTGGGTTTTGAATATCTTAATATTACTGATCATTCCTCTTTTCTTTTTTTTTCTTCAGTACCAATTGGGTCAGCGGTATATTTATGAAATAATTGATAAGCTCAAGGATGCTGCTTATTTCCAATCTCTATCAATCGAGCTTCCATCAACAAGCAAAAGCAGTCGTACTCCGAAGCACCCGGTTCATACAAAAAGACAATCAACAGCACCCAAAACCCGAAAAAGGAAAGTAACTGATATTGGGAAGCCCCCAGCTGCACCAAAAACTCGAGCAACAGCAGCGAAAAAAAAGAGAGCTTAAAGGTAGTGCATATTTATCCTGCTCCATGTTGACCTTTTTTGGCGAAATTTTGGGAGCCCAACCTATCTTCTAACAAAAACACAATTACCATCATGACATTCTGTTTCACTGTTACTCTTTTGTCGGTGCTTGACATTTGAGTTGAAACGTCGGGAGTTCACATGCCCAACAAGTAGTCCTGTTCCTCGGCATTGTCAGTAGCTTCTGCAAATTGTTAGAAACATCAGAATTTGGGGGGATTGTAAAGATATATTTTTGTTCATAGAATTTTTCCTTTTTTATCTTCTCACTTATTACTGCCTGAACCATATGTTTACCTTTTAACAAAGCTCCGGGTATTTATCATATTCATGTTTACATTCTCACTGTCTTGGTTCATTTTTATTTGGCACATATGGGATTTTTAACTCAGGAGAATATTTCTATTCCAGGTACTTCCATAATCCAGACCTGAGCATCTGTAGTATCAAATTCAAGACATGGATTATTAAGTTCATATAAAAATGCCTCAGCAGACTGTTCATAACTTTAAGATCACCTCTTTCTTAAGCACCCACATCCCAGTTAACTAAGTGAGCAGATAGAGCCAGATTTGAATTCCCAAAGGAAAATCTAATCTTTTTATCTAGGTTTTTGATGACTGCACAGGAGCCTTGAATAAAGAGAAATACTACCTACATTTTAGAAAATCGTCCGAATTAAAAAATACTTTTTCATTTCTGACTAACAATTGTCCGAATTAAAAATGTGAAAGTATCACTTTTCGTGACATGGACAGAAGTTAAAATGCACTTCACAAGTACTAATTTACCTCTTTTGAAAGAGAGCCTTTTTTTCATAAAGAAAATCTAGCATCAACTCTTTCTAAAACTGGATCCTATACAGATTAAGAGATAGATTTAGCTTCTAAGGGCATGCCCAAGTATATGAAAGGAAGAGTATCAACTGCACAATAGATTCACTAGCCCAGACATTAATATCTGACACATCTCCAATAGCAATTGCTATGTTGAAAAGGAGAGGTGAAATTGGGCACCCCTGCCTTGCACCTCTAGTGCTCCAGAAATAACCGA
This sequence comes from Papaver somniferum, assembly GCF_003573695.1. NCBI lineage: Eukaryota > Viridiplantae > Streptophyta > Magnoliopsida > Ranunculales > Papaveraceae > Papaver > Papaver somniferum. Next base: position 235,416,452 of record NC_039358.1, read on the forward strand.
AAGTAGACCCATTGGTTAGCAGGGAAAGAAAGCCGAGGAGTAACAAAATTAGCTCAAGGAACCTATGGCGCGCACAAAGTCAAAATCAGGACTCACCGGCGTCCCATTTGTATAGGCATGAAAAACGTAAAAATAGAGGAAAAAACAACAGCAAAGTAAGAGTAAATGGGAACTTCATAGAATCTAACCATGAAATATTTGGTTATGTTAGAGAAAGTAAATAGAAATAATGAAACATCTTGGAACCAGTTCAATGAAAAACTATTAGATGCGCCAAAATATTTGCACAAGATCCTCAATTCCTACATTTCTTCTGGCCAAGTAGGCGCTTGTACAGGCGCACCACCGATAACTGGTGCTTCTGCAGGAAAATCTGTAAGACTGACGCACCTGTTCCAAGCATTTTGTCCCCATGGATGAAGGTGAGCAAAAGCAGGAGTAGTTGGATTTTCAAGAATGTTAATTATCGTATCCCAGCAATACTTTGTAGTTTGTATAATTTCTCGGCAACATGCAACATCTTTTTCCCTTGGCAGGGTATTTGTTATTATAAGTGTTGTTAATAAATCTGCGCACAATCCCGTAATCCTACAATGTGTGGGAAATAGATTAACGGATGGTGCTTCTGCCGGAGAATTATGGTTGTGATCGGTTTCCCTTGCACCATGTACAACAATAAATCCTGACGCACAAACAACACTGAAGGCCACAACCAAGGAAATGTTTACCAACTTCGCCATTACAATTCTTGGATTAGAGTATCCTTGTTACTTCTGATTTTTTTTTTGGAGAACTGTTTTATGTAAAACCCAGTTTGATATGTATTTATTTATATAGTTTATTGCAATATATGCGGTTTCAACCTGTGTTCGTTTTAAGTGCTCATTAATGTAGTTTATAACGTTATGGATGTGCATGTTTTGACCAGTAACAAAAAAAATTGAAGTGGCAGTTTTCATCGACATGCTTAACTGACGTTGCAAATTTTCCAAATTCCGACACCCACATGAGATGAGGAGGTAGGGGTGAGCAACGGACGGACGGATGCGGATTAGGGGTCACCCGCAACCAAACCGTCAAATCTGCGGATTTGGAAAATTGAACCGTGACCGACCCAATCACCCGCGGATTTGTCCTCTGCGGATTAACCGCGGATTTTGCGGGCCGGTTGCGGATTAACCGCGGATTTAATCACAAAAATCATCAAAAAAAAAACTAAGTATAGAAAGTTAGAAACTAGAATTTCAAATAAAGAGTACAGATGATTCTTAACACAAAAGAGTACTAATTCAGTAATTCAAAAGCAACAATAGACAGAAGATAGTTAGCAGTTAACACAAAAGAGTACTAATTCAAATGCAACAAGTCTGGTGCCAAGCCATCTGAATCTCTGATGCCAAAAATTGAAAAAAGAGTCCTTAGATTTAAGTACTAGTTTATTCAATCCATGATAGATATGTCTGGAATTTCCTGCAAGATTTTTGCCGCATCTGTAAAATGAGGAGGAGTTATAGATAATCAGTAAACACTAAACAGTTGTAAGTTATAGCTACATTGAAATTACAAATATTGAGAATCCTAGTTGCAGAGGTTTGCTGGATACCAGCACCTTTCTCCTAAATACCGATAATGCAAACGGAGGACAGAACTTGGTTATAGAGTGTGATTTATATAATTAGATGTAGAAACAAGGGGGTCGATACATTATACAGATTACACACAGAAATACCAAATCTTCATCCGTCTATGTTACAAACAAGGATGCACCAATGTAATGCATGGAAACACATGGAAATTCACAGTTTGCAATCTTAAATACTGAAAACTCACATATGAAGTTAGTATAACATAACCACATCTTCTTAACCCTAACTGCTGCATCCACATAACAATAAGTTCAGTATCTCAACAACTAAACATTTGTAGAACAAATTTAAAAAGAACAAAGAAACAAACAAAGAGACTAAGAGAAAGATGCAAAAACAAAGGAAGCAAGGTTTGAGATTTACTTAAGTCAATTTTTTCAACCGCTTCTATCATCTCCTCGAGATTGATTGATTTATCTAGAAGCCAATTTTGAGCACAGATCAGTGCTTGCACTGTTTTTGGCAGCATGGAACTTCGAAACTCATTAAGAACACGACCACCCGTGGAGAAAGGCTAACTGCTGTTGTCCAGGTGGAGTGTAGTTAGGACAACTTCTTTTCTTTATATGGTTGTTCGTTTTTGTTGTTCCATGAGAGTGAGAACCCCCTATATCGTCTTTACCCCATGAAAACTTCCTTTTACAATGCTTGCACTGAACTTTAGGTGGCTTAAGATCAAGACGCTTATCAAAATGTTGCCAGCAGTCTGATTGCTTCTTACCAGAAGCTTTGGGAGGCTTTGAAACTTCAAACAGAGATGATGGTGTAGCTGTAGATATTCTCTCGACGGTTGCCGGGGTAACTGTAACCATGTTCTCATCAGGATCGTCAACAGGAATAGAAGGTCCCTTAGTACTTGAAGCCATCTACAAACAAATTTAACACATTAGCTAAATGAACACAACAAGGAAAACACATTCTAAGAGATTAAGTACATTGATCTATATATATATAAAAGCTACTAGAAACTTAGATAATTATTAGTTCGCTAGACATAAATTTAGCACAATAACAACAGTAACTTGCCATACCCAAACAGTTGTAGCACTGATAATACAAGCTTCACCACCTACCCAAGGATTTTAAATATTGTTCTCCTGAATATTCTTCTCTCTAATCCGTGGATCTGCCCTGTTTCATAAATAACATACATGAATTAGACAATCCACACCAACAACTGGTTTAATAATCTTATAAAATCCTAAATATCTTCATGGAAGTTGTAGTCTTTACCGACCAAATCACCCAAAATCTCTAAACTGGAAGAAAAAAACTAATTTAAAAAAACCCTAAATCAAACATACTCAAAATTATTTTGACATCTAAGAAAATTCCAAACCAATTAAAGCTAAATCAACATCACCAGAACATCTAATAATCATTGAAAGTCACAAGAAATGAAAATGAGAAAACAACTACTTACAGTTACTGATGCTGATGCTGCTCAGAGAAGAAGAATGATAGAACAAATAATTTGGTAGCAAGAGAGACTTTAGATCATAAGGATATTAGGTTTCACTGAAAGAAGAAGAATGAGAGAACAACTAATTTGCTCAGAGAAGAAGAATAATTGAAGGTCGCCATGAAAAACTGAGGCTATTAGGTCTCTTCCTCTCGAAAAAAAACCCGATGCTATTATGTTTCACCGAAAGATAACGATGCTTATATATGTAAAACTCACACTTCCCATACTATCCTATATAATTTTATTAAATCCCCTAACTACCCTACGGTGCGGGTAATCCGCGGTTTTCCAAGTCCAACCGCAACCGCACCGCGTGCGGATTTGAGAATTCACCCGTGTCCGGCCCATAACTCTTACGGATTGGGTTTCACCCGCAATTTTACGGACGGATACGGATGAAATCCGCGGTTACGGGTTTTCTGCTCAGCCCTAGGTAAGGGGAAATTAGGGGGAGACCCAAAAAAAAAAATTCTCATTCTCAGGCCCACAATTAATTTTAGGTACCGTGACACCCATAATTATATGAAATTATTAAAAATGTATGCATAACGGATTATGCATCCGCATGACGGGTTATGCATCAGGGGTATAATTGGCAACGCCAACTTGGATATAACATATCTAAAATTCCGCGTCTTGGAATTTTACAAATTTTATATCGTTGGAAATATTTTTAAGAGAGCTGCGCAACGAGTACAAACAACAACATTAAATTTTTGTTTTTCACGAAAAAATCGGAGGTGATCATCATTTTAGGCAAAATTTCAAAAAGTGACTACATAACCATTATGCAGCCACGAAAAAAGATGCATAACACATTCTGCAGACGCATAACGAATTATGCAACCATTTTCTCGACTGCATAACAAATTATGCATCTTCATAACAAAGTTATGCATCTATAACAAGTTATGTAGCCATTGTTTTGGTTGATTTTAGTGCGTACATAAAAAATTGATGCATAATGCATTATGCAAACATATTTTCGGATGCATAACAGGTTATGCATCTATTTTCTCGATGCATAAAAGATTGTGCAACAAATTTCTCGATGCATAATGCGTTATGCAGCCATATTTTCGGATGCGTAACAGGTTATGCATCAATTTTCACGACTGCATAACATGTTATGCAGATATTATTGTAGGTGCATGACAAGTTATGCAGTCTTTGTTTTTTTCTTTTTTAGGTCTCAATACTAGCAAAAATGTTGATGCATAACGTGTTATGCAACCATTTTCGGGATTGCATAACAAGTTATGCAACAAAATTTGTAGATGCATAACAGGTTATGCAACCGTTTTCATAGCTGCATAACAGATTATTCAACCATTATGAAAAACACCAACACCAATACATATTTGTAGCTTTCCAACCAACAACACCAACTTCTCAAACTCATAAGTAATTTAGTACTTATCCACATGTCGTAGGTATATAATTATCGTCAATTAGGTAGTGACAAAGATAATTACATACAAATATCATTAATAATTGTAAGATTGTTTTAAGTCCACATGCCGTAAGTGTATAATTTCCATAACTTTAATTTGGACGAAATGCAGCTTTAAGCATTGCGACAACAGGTTTTTAAAAGGCACCAAATTTCTCGACTGCATTTGAGTAAAATTAAACAATTGTATGTCCAACCCCATTATAAGCCTCATCTTCAAACTTGTTAACAACATCCACCACTTGGCATAGCTTAGTAGCTTTCTGACTCGAGCACTTTCCCAAGTCAACTTCCAGATATGCAAACTTTGCAACCACCAACCATCAACTTCCGCACTTCCCTTGTTTCCAACTCCACATACTACGGAAAATAGATCACGTAGTCGATTGTAACATAATAACACTAACAAAATAAAATCACTACAAACGAACTAAACTTGGTAGATTACATAGTACGTTAACAGATCAAAAAGAGGCAGATCAATAGTTCAAGTATCTATTTATTATATTTTAGTGCAAGAGCCAACATAAACAACAAGACTAAGTTGTAAATGTGGAACTCCATATACTACTTCCATGACTATGTGATGAAATCAAATGCCATTTGTCTTCTCTTAAACGAATTCACAAACAGTTGCAGTGCACAACTAAAATGAAAGAGAAAAAAAAACTACGAATATTTACCAAAAGATCAAAGAGGCTTCTGGATATCCAGTCAGTCAGTCTCACTACCAATTACTAACAGTCCCTTTTACTAGATATGGTTTCCTAATTTCTTAGTATATCAAATTTTTCCCCAACTAAAATACACTCTCTGTGTCGTATCCCTAATTCATTTCATAAAATCAACTAGTGATTATGGAGAACTAGTGTTAACCATGTGAGACATGGGAGATCAGAAATCATTCAAAATCATTGTAGTAGCAAAACCATAAGATATAGAGAACAATAAAGAGTGAAATAATTACCCAAGTATTACATTTCTTCTTCCTGCGAGAATAGAAATTGAAGAAGGGTATAGTTTGTTCTAAAAAAGTAATCCCATCGTTGCTTTGTGATTTTAATCAACAGATTTTCACAAAGAAGAACTGAGACAAAAGCAGAGAGAAAGAAGATCGTATAAGAGAGTTTTGGTTTATGTATTTATGGATCGGAGAAGAAGAAGAAAGACCGAAACATAATTTCAGAAATTATGGGTTTGGGAGATATTTTTTCATAGAAAATGGGTGCGCGTCTGAATTTTTCTGGACATGGGTTTCACAGTGTCCAAAATCTGGAAAATGGGTGTGGCTGTAGTTTTCACATGAGGTAATAAAGCTCAATAATCCTAGGTCCAGTGGCGTTCAAAGACCCAAAAATACTCGGTGTGCCTGCATCCTCCCGTAAGAGCCCAAAAGCCTGTTATAGGCTGCTCTCGGTCACCTGGTCCTGGCATGTCTGGTTAGTTTATATGGGCAGGCTCGGGTTTTTCCTAAAATTTGATAGCCTGATATGATTCTTGACCAAAAAAATTCCGGCTTGGTACTTGTTTGAGTTTTCTTAAGAATTTTAGTTTTATATCGGAGTAAACTGTCATGTGTTTTGCTATATGTTGATTAAAATTCTTATATTCATTTCTACTCTACATTTTGAAAAATTAATTACTTAGGATTACTTTAAACCAGATTCATTCATTCTCAAAATTCCAAACAAGAATTAAATTAGTAAAGAACTTTAGGGGTGCAAAAAGCTGTTTAGCCTGCCTGTTGTGGCCTGGTTAGTGGGCTTTGACAGACTTTGGGCCTTTGATTTTTTGGACACCATTCTTTTTTGGGAGGTTTTCTAAAGTTGTCGGCCCTTTAATTAAATAATAATAATAGTATAACTTTATTTTTTATATGTTATAAACTTTATTATATTATTGGATAATGATTATTACATGAAACTAATTAGAAACATAACAAGTTAAGATCCAACGACATACTACTACATTAATTGAACAAGTTGTTGTGCTAGCCTACCAGCGAGTCTCATGAGTAACCTAGTGTTCTAACTATCTAAACATGGTTTTCGTCACAAACCAAGTAATGGGTGCCATAAATCTTACCTAGATTGAGAGTATTTTACAACATCATGATGTGTCTAAGAAAACCCAATATCTTCGGAACTTTTCTTCTCTTCCAAATACATTAGTTGTTTAAGAAAACCTTTACGATTAGCCACCCAAAAACCTTCATAAAATCTCTTCGAAATCACTTCAATCTCTATCCTTAGTTTCGATGGAAATAATGAAAAAATTTGACAGAGAACGAGAAACCGAAAGAAATGTGAAGAGATGAATACCTAATCGTGTATTTGTTAGAGTAAGGTTATGATAGTAATTTTAATGGGACTCATAGACTTAATCAATGCCTTTGACTAATTTGGTGGGTCCGGGAGTGAAACTAACGGAAAGGCAAAATTGAATATTCAGTACAGCTTAAACACTCGGCACTAACTGGAACGACGCTGTTGGTTTTTGCGTGCATGAATACCAAAACGTTGAACTTCCCAATGAATTAGGACAGGTAAAGTGTACTTAATTCTAAAGTAATTGCTACTAGCACCACTGTTGCACACTACTTTTAAAGTCCTCCTTCTAGAGACTAGTGAGCAGTGAGTGACTCTGTTGTTGAACATAACGCCCTCTTTTAAGAGATAAGGAGAAGGAGAAGGAGAAGGAGAAAAAAAGAAAATGGGTAGGAGACCAGGACTAACAAAGAAGAATCAAGCAGGAGCAGAAGGGAACAATGATGATGCACTACTTAAAGATCAGGTCTTTTTACACTTTTCTCTAACTTAATTTCATTTAAACTCTACAAAATTATTCATTTTGTTCTGTGTTTGAAATGTTGTGTACAAAGTAAGACGTTTTAGGTACATAAATGTAGCTAGATCATTTTTTTGGTCAGTAGTAGTGTGTGGGTTGTTTTTGCTATGATTGTTAGGGCATTGTATGAGGATACCTTGTTGGTTATGATTGTTAAGTTTAAATTCATTCTAGGTTTATGTTGTATACGATGCCATTGTTGCATGTTAGTTCGTTGTTGGTTATGGTATTGACTTTTTATCCATGGGGTTTTGGCTTTTGAGGAGTTAAAAGATTTTGGGGGAAATGGGTCAATTTCATGGTTGCATGTTTGCTTTTTGTTATTGATGGTGATGATTTGGGATTTCGACTTTTGAGGAGCTAAAGATTTCGGGAGAAATGGGGTTAATTGTTGTCTGGTTTCATTGTTGCATGTTTGCTTTTTGTTGTTTATGGGATTGATTTGGGGTTTTGAGGAGTTAAAGACTTGGGGGGAAATATGGGAGATGAGGTTAATTTTTTTTGTAATGATGGTATTCGACATTTTGAATGGTAGTTGTTGCACTATAGGAAGATTTTTCTTTTATATGGGAACTAACTGGAACTTATCTGTTTTGTGCTGTTGATAGTCTGTCAACGAAAATCTGTCCTCAATAGCAAAGGATGGTACTCCCGAAGCAACGATTGAGTTGACCGAAGTAGCTATAGCGGAGGATGGATCATTGAAGGGTAAATCAACTAGGAGATCTAAGCGACTTCTCAAGGAAAGAGCTCCTACCGGGGATTTTGGTATCCAAAGTGAGGTTGGAACTGTAGAAGCAGAACAAGATTTCCCGCAAAGTCCCGAAGTAGAGAAGAAGGAGTCAGACGAAGTAGAGCGCCTTTTTAAACTCGTCGAACAACAACAAATGAGAATTGATGAACTGGTAATGGGGATTTTTTGTGGTTTATTAATTACACCATTGTTCCTAATCTGTGGATTTATATTTAGTGATTTGATCTGATTTTTTAAATCAGGCTGCTGAGAAAAGCTTCTCACTTGACGATCTAATTAGTGTGGCTGAAATTGGGCTAAAGGCAAAAGCAAACAAGTACAAGAACATGTGTGCAGATGCGGAAAGGAAGGTATTGTCATGCCTACTTTACTTCTTGTTGGTGTTGTTAAAAGAAATAAAGTGCGCAACATTTCTTCGTGATTGAACTTGTAGTTTCTGTTGTGTCATAGTTGCCATTGTAATGCTTCTTCCCTTTCAGATCCAGGGCTTGCAGAAAAAAAAGCATGAGCTAACCAGAAAGTTGGAATGTGCTAATGCCAAACTTGAAGGGGTACGTAAGCATTATAATTTTAATACTACAATAAGCTGAGTTTGCATTGTGAAGTTCAGTAGGTGAGAATATAGATTCTTAAAAGGCATTTGACAGTAAAAAAAATTCAAAGCAACTATAATGTAATTTCATCAGCTAATTGCCAAGAAAACAGGGTTAGCAAATCTTTTAAAGCATCAAAATTTCAAGGAGTTCTCAATGGTGTCATCTATTTGGAAACTTTGAGTATGTTCGTGTTCAATTGATGTTGCGGGTCCTCTTGTTTTGTTTTTTTCTCAGTATGAAATGGGGCAGCAGTGTATGTTTGAGGTAATTGAGATGTTCAGGGATGCATCTCACTTTGCTGGTCTAACAAAAACAACTGAAACTATAGCTGAGCTTCCATCAACTGGTGATGGCGCTAATACTCTTAAGCGCTCAGCTCCAACCAAAAAACCACAAGCAGCCAAAAGAAAGAAAGTTGGTGATATTTCGAACCCCTCGCCTGAAACAAAATCCCAAGCACCCAAAAAAAAGAGAGCCGTTACTGTTAAAGGTAGTGCAATCTATATGGAGTTATATTGCACAAATGTAGGAAAGCCAACTTTATCATCTGGCAGAAATACAGTAAAGAATTGTGACAGTCTGTTTTACTGTTTGTGCAGGTGATGGGAGTTCTCTAGCAGGCACCCAAAAGTAGGAATCAGAATGAAAACCTGTCATCGGGTCGACTTGGTCAGAAATGTTCTTTCCAGTTTCCTTTTTGCAACAGAAAATTTCTTGGTTAGAATTGCGTAGGAAAAAAATTGTCCATTTGAACTAATGATGATTGTTCTGTTAGTATATGTACTTATCGGTTCAAGAAAGTGCTGACCTCAAACAGCTTCTGCTTTGATGTTAGTTTTCGCGGTTATATTTGCATAGTTGTTGGAATATAATGCTATCTTGCTTGTAGTTCTTGCTTACCTCTTGCTTGTAGTATAATGTAGCATACTTCTGGCAACGCTGATTTTAATGTTAGTGGGGTAACTTAACGGTCCAAATGCTGAACCCAATGAAAATTTATTATACATGCACATCAAGAACGCTAAAAACTAATTGAATGAGTATTTAAGAGAAAGTGAAACAGCCTTAGGTAATACTTCTCTTTATTGCTATAAATTTCTATAAAAATAGGCACACTGAATCCATTTCTACATCAAACAATCGATTCATCCATCCCCAATACACCAGTAGTAAGAAAGAAAAATAACATATAAACCTCACGGCGAAGTTGATCGATGTTTCATTACTTGTGGCCCTTTTTGTTGTTGTTCATGCTAGTTTCTGTAAGTGGTGCGAGGGATGTCAACTATGATAATTCCCCTGCAGAGGCACCTTGGGTAAATCCATTTCCAAAATAATGCAGGGTGCTAAAACCATGTGCAGAATTTTTGGGAAACCTTATAATAACAAGAAACATGCCAACCCACAGAAATGTTGCATGTTGCCGAGAAATTGTACAAAGTACTAAATTCTGTTGTGAAAAGCTAATGGACATCTTTGAGGAAGATTCTTTTCCTCGCCTTCATACTTGGGTAGAGAATGCTTGGGACAGATGTGTTAGTCTCGCGAATTCACCAGCACAAGCACCATCAGTAGCCGATTCACCTGAGCCAGAGGCATTTAGTTTTCCCGAAAAATGTATTATTTCAGGAGACGCTTCACAAATTTTGGATCGCCTTATTGAAACTAAGACTTTGCCAAGCAAAAAAGATGTTGCGTTCTGCAAAGAAATCGTAAAAACTACCAAGATGTGCTGGGAAAAGACAATGGATTTGCTTGAAAATCCCAACTTAAATCCTCAACCTTTCACTAACCTTCATCCATGGGCAGAAAATACATGGAATGAATGTGTTAATATTGCAAAATGAACTAGTAGTTCAGATAATTAGTGCATTTACGCGAATGTAAAAGAAATATGCATCTCTTAGTTCCAAGCGTCTTGGTTTGTTCACCATTTTCTTTTTCTTTTTTTCTTTTTTTTTTCTTTTTTTTTTTTTGTGATTAAGAGAAAATTCAATGTGTTAGTTTTAAAGAGAAAATTTCGTGACCAAGTTCCAGAACAATCAAAACTCTTTGTTTACTCAAAACTTTACCCCTAAACAAAAAATATCGTAAGCAAGCCAACATATATACATAGCACCTCTCTTACAATCATGTATAGACATGAAAAGTCATGCTACAACAAGCAAAGAATCTACAGTCAAATTCTTTTTTTTTTCAGTTTTGGTTTTTTTGATCGATAAAAGAAGGTATACGAAGACGAGTATCACGACAGCAAAGGTACACGTCAAAATCTACGAAATGGGTTATTTACAGCGATCTTCTTGAACCGTTTCATAGAGACATTTTTTGTGTATAAATCTAGAACGGACAAAGAAGATGCTTAATAAAAGAACATATATTAGAAAAAAAGAGAACTGCCTCGGTTTTTGGAAAGAAGAGAGTATCGCTCTTTCAACTTGGACCATTTTTAGATTAAAACGAAAAACTGATCGCATTTCTTTTTGGGGAATCAGAAGGAGTAATATTCTGAGTTTTGGATATTATTTATGATGATTAAAAGAAGCCCTTCCGGGGTGAAAAGTGGATTTGTAATTGTCCCAACCAAAAAAATCATGTTCATCTTTTAACAGTGGTTCTCTATGAATTGTCAAAATAAACCATTGCAAACCCGGGGTGAGCTCCGCACACAAGAAGTTAGCAGGGCCACTTTTGGTGGTACCAACTGAAGTGTTAGTGAGAGTATGGTGTTGCCATGGTTTTTTTTGGCGGTTCACACATACTTTTTGATTTTTTAATTCACTCTTATTCAAATTTGTTCCATTATATTAGAGAGATTTTGTTATGGAATTAAAAAGTAGAAGAAGAAAACAATCAAACAATTAGATTGCTAATTCAAAGAACAAAGAATTTTGAGGCGAAAAGGGTCAAAATTGGGTCAAACGAGTGAATAGAAATAAGGATAATACGTTGCTTGCTATTGTCCCGTTATTTAACTCGGTGATTAGCTTAATTGATCTTGACTAATTGACTCACTTAGCTTTGTTTTTAGTGTTGTTTTTCTAGCTTTATATTACTAAAAATTGTTTTAAAAGTCTGTTTCTTTTTGCCAAATACTTTTCGTCTTTAGAAAGAAGTCAGATTTTGGATTATTTGGTTTTTGGTACTCATGTTTTGACCAAAAATTGGTTTTGGTCTAATATTTGTCCAGTCTTTGCGTTTGATCTAAAGACCAATGTTGACCCTCGTTGACCATTACCGACCTAATTTTAATTAAATTTGTAAAATAAATTATCTGAGTTTACAAGTCTTCCCTTGAATCCAATGGTTCCAAAAACTAAACCATTAAATCAATGGTTCCAAATAAAACCCCAAATCAAAATTATATGAGTTTACAAGTCTGCCCGTGAAGCAAATCCGATGGATTCTGGTGATGCACAATCCAAAGTTCCAAACCTATATATAACATTTTAATATACGAAGTTACTGAAATTGTTAACAGAAAACAAGCTAATTCACGTTTTGAATTCTATCGAACTATCTAAACTGGCAGGAATTTGCACAACCTCAGGATAATGTAGATTAGAGCATACCTTAAGTGTTTTCTAATTTCCGGCAACTCAATTTCTTTCCTTGGTTTAGGTAGTATCAGTGGCTTCATTTAATGGAGGGGATAATCTCAAGTGTGTTTGTGAATGAAAAAACAAGAAGAACTGGATTTTGTTGCTACCGGGAAATAGCCTTGGGTGGCTTCATTTGTCGTTGATTTTATTGATGGTTGGCTGAGATATGTAGTGTCTTTCAGCTCCAATGTAACGAGGATATGTGGCTTGTTATGAAACACATATTTGCATATGAAGAAGAATATAAAAGGAAGATCGAAATCAACCTCAAACTGGCCCTGTCACCCACATAAACTGCATGCTAAGTGTTTGAATTTTTTTTTCAAAGAAAATTAAAACGCTTAGAATATTCATGGTGGTGTCTACAAATTTAAAGGGTATAATGTTTAATAATTACTAACTGAAAGTCAAAACTTAACTGGGTCAATGCCAGTCAACATTGGTCTTTAGACAAAACGCCAAAGTCTGGACAAATGTTAGACCAAAACCAATTTTTGGTCAAAATGTGAGTACCAAAAACAAAATAATCCTCAGATTTTTTTTCTTATAAAAGTCATTTCAGTTTTAAAAATACCGAAAACCTTGTTGTAATCATTTTTGTTTCAAAAATCGTTCTATGACTACAACTCTTTAACATTACTACAACTGGTCTGACCAACAAGTTAACTACAACCAGTCAGCTATATTCTTCAGCAAAAATGTTCAAGTTGAGATGCAAGAGGAGGCGATTGCAGAACTAGGAGTCAGTAGAATGAGCAATGAAGATAAATATTTGGGTTCTCAAATCTTAAAGAAGAGGAACAAATCTGCATCTAGCTCATAAATTTCTAGTGGAGAAGTTCGATGGTAAACCTATTGGCTGGAAAATACATTTTCTGTCACACGCAGGAAGGAAATTACATATAATCCGTGCTTTCTCTGCTACCTATCTACTTTATAGATGTAAGCTTCATTCCAAAAGAAATCATCAACAAGCTAAACCAGACAATAAGAAATTTCTGGTGGGGTCATTAAAAAGATCAAAGGAAGTTAAGAAGATGCATTACTTGAAATGGGATGATTTATCACAAGCAAAGAAAAGGGTGGTTAGGGATTGAGGTCTCTAGAGCTACTCAACAAAGCTCTAATAGCTAAGTTCATATGGAAATTTCTACATGACTCTTCTTCTTTTTGGGTTTTGCATTGAAAACAAAGTATCCGAGGGATGTTTCCTTTTGGTCTGCAAAGAAGCCGCATAAGTACTCTTCTAGTTGGGACGCCATGTTGGATTGCAGAAGAAATCTCAAAGTGGGGTGTCTTTGGCTTGTGGGCGATGACAGTGACATTAGAATCTGAATTGATCCCTGGATCTCATCTATCCCTGGATTTACTCCTGCTTACCCGTCAAATTCAGGAAGCTTACCTCAACTAGTATAAGATTTGATTACAACAAATGGAAACTGGAATGAGGAGCTCATATATCAACTATTTGATCGATTCACGAAAGAGCAAATAATCAAGATCTATATCAACAGAGATGCAAAAGATAAGTTGATCTGGACATTTACTATCCATGGATATTTTACCGCAAAGTCATTCCAAACCCATCTCAACTCCTTTGCAGGAGAACCGTCTAGCCTCAATGACAATTCTTTTCCCTGGAAAAGATTTTGGGAAGTTGAGAAGCTTGTTCCAAAATTCTAGAACTTCATGTAGAATAAAGATAGAGTCCCGTTCTACATGTCAATATCAATACAGACAACAATGAAATTTATAGTAAGAGGAAAATTCGTCGACTTTATAAATCGTCTCTAGCCGATCTCTCTTTCTATACGAGTTTATTCGCGTTCTTATCTTGAGTCGAGTTCTGTTTAAGAACGGGCTGACATCCGCCACAGGGTAAACCACCGCCTCTCAGGCCTCCCCGATCGATTCTACCATAGAGGCCAACGATAGACAATAACACAACGACAAGGTATACTCGACATGAATTAGCCGTTAATGAAACCTCGGATTCCGGCATTGAATAGATCGGCAGATAAGAATATTTGTCCATCTATAATGGAAATTACGTTGGTAGGGATATAAGCCGAAACATCCCCAGATTGAGTCTCTACTATTGGGCGTGACTTCTTGTTCTTCTTCTTCGAATGAAGCAGCTGGGGAAGTCTTACTCATTTTAGTGTGCCGCCTACCGAGCAACAGAGCGATGTGCATGGGCCATGTGCAACGAACGGCTCATTGAAACCATCCGAAATAAAGTACTCATCTTCGAAGAAAGGCCCGGCTCCCCTCCCAGTATACCTTCCCTCTACGCTTAGGCTCCAGTATCAGGAAGTAGTAACCAGGAAGATAGCCCGGTCATGACTGTTGCCTTTCAGTTATTCGGCCACTCTACCCCCTTGGTGTGCCAATTGGAGAGCACACGTAAAACTTGACCCCCAAAAAAGACCTTGTGATTTGAGTTAGTATATTTGTAAGACTTTACTAATTCTTCTCGGGTGGATTCTAGATTTTATTCCCCCAAAACAACGGATACTTTTAGAAAACTCTACGATATGCGGCACTTTGATACCCACGACTTCGTGTAGAATTGAAAAAAGGACTTAGTTGAATGGCTGGCGAGATGGATTTCCTCAAGTTCCTGCAGGGTGAGAGAGGAGGTGTAGCGCAGTCTGGTCAGCGCATCTGTTTTGGGTACAGAGGGCCATAGGTTCGAATCCTGTCACCTTGACTGTAGATCCTCTCCTTTCAGTCGAGTCACTAAACTATCTTGTAATATCGTAGAATAAGTATCTTCTTTCGTGAGACCCACCCCTTACCGCAAGCCTCGTCCTCTTTCCAGCGAGTCCACTCCCCCCTCACATGTAGGACATATGAGCCCCCTACGGGTCCCTCATATAGACATATGAGTTTTTTCATCCCTTCTTCCACCGCCGGTTGACCAAAATGAGGATCCCAAATTGCATGCGCAATCGGTCTTACATGTAAAGGGTCTTTTACCCATGACTCAAAATTTCCTTGCCAAGCTACATGAAATAGATTTCCGGAAGTCCAAAGAAAAATTATTGCTAACTGCCCGAAGTGAGAAGCAAAAATATTCTGATAAAGATGATCCCGCTCTAGAAAGATTGGCGGAGAAACGAGTCTTTCCTTTCAGTAGGTCTCATTACATGGAGGATAGGGACAAGGAGAGAGACCTATGAGAAACACACAAGCAGATCGGAGATATCAGATAGCCAGATATGTGATGATCCACCACTGCTGCTAAGTCCAATCATGAAAAAGTCATCAGCTTGCCATTATAGGCCAAAGGTTAAAAGACGACTAACAGAGATAGATTGACACCAATGCGGATTCCCAGATTGTTGAATTTAACTTTTAGAGTCTATATCTAGTACCAGCCAGAGTATCGACTGAGAATATGTTCTAGTCGGTGAAACCGGTGAACCACGCGAGCTGGTTAGATGCGTGGGGCAGAGGGCCCGTAGTACCCCAACAGCTAAAGTAGTTGCTTTTAGTGTTGTAGTACAATTTGAAATGGATGGAACTGGCACTAAAAATAAATGAAGAAAGGTACACGTAATATCATATATGATCGACATTTGGACATAAATGAAAGGACCGTCTTCTGTTACTTTGTTTCCCCTGAAAATGGGTCTGGTACCGATCACTCTGTTGCAGCAGGGCGCTAGGGACCGGTAACGTTACGTCTGTCGCTTAGGTGCTACCATGCCGCGGGTAACTGAATAAGGACTAACGGGCGGTCAGTCGTCTTTACATGGGCCTCATCTCATTCGGGGGAATCATTCTTTCAGAACCTCTCCCGGAAGAACGACATGCATTCTAGGTCAAGCCTATCGTGGGCAAGCAATTGATCCCCCGGGCGTGGCGTAGATTCTTTCTATCTCTCACCGAAGCCAATAAGTTCGACAATTATTGTTCGAGGGGAGTGGGCCATCACCATCCTAAATCTCTAAGCGAAGCCGAAGCCAGTGATGGCATCCGACGCAGGGTCAAGACATGGTTCGGAGAGCAAGATGATTGGTTGCCACTCACTCCTAGCTTGATTGTCGGTCGCCACTCACACCTAGTTGGGCCGGTTGTGTGGTTTCGTTCAGTCATTAATAACTTGGTTATTTTTAGATAATAGTAGATAGAAACAACGCTCGTAAGAAGTCCTATTGAAACCAAGAAATATAGGCATGTATTGTTATAGGTATAACTAGTGCAATAGGCACTCCAACTGTAAGAAGGTACTCCTACGAGGATAGCATACCACTAACTAAGAAAATCGGAATGAATCAGAATTTTTCTTCTATGATCGACCGATATAAACATCAACACCTTCGAATTGGATCAGTTTCTCCTGAACAAATAAGCGCTTGGGCCAAAAAAATACTACCCAACGGAGAGGTTGTTGGAGAGGTGACTCTGAACAAAGTTCTAGCACCATGCCAAATGTGTCCGAAAAAGAAGAGCAAAGCAAATGAG
Organism: Papaver somniferum; assembly: GCF_003573695.1. Lineage (NCBI taxonomy): Eukaryota > Viridiplantae > Streptophyta > Magnoliopsida > Ranunculales > Papaveraceae > Papaver > Papaver somniferum. The sequence goes on from NC_039358.1 coordinate 235,433,288, forward strand.
GCATGCCCAAAAGTGAACCAACCCCTTGGACTGCTACGAAAAACACCGTCGGATTTCAAAGTAGCGCGATCTAATTCAAAAATCTCGCCTGCTTTTTCTGACGAATTCCATTGACCTGCCATGGCTAGTATAGAACCCTCATATTGGAGAGAGACGAATTTGGTAGTTAATTTTAGTTTGACTTCTCTTACGTGTAACAAAAACCGAGGATGAATAAGTATCATGCTGTTATTGCGACGTGCGATGGTTGTAGTCTAATACCATAGAAACGGCTATACATTCTATCGTCAATACTTTTTCACTTGCGTTCTCGAGCCTAAGCGTAGAGGGCAGGTATACTGGGAGGGGAGCCGGGCCTTTCTTCGAAGATGAGTACTTTATTTCGGATGGTTTCAATGAGCCGTATGAGAAGTTATGGGAAAGAGTATATTACAGCATCCCTCATTCTAGAATTTCTAATGATCGCCGTCTTCTGCATGCTTATGTAACTGGATAACCAGCACAGAAAACCGCCTTTATATTGGGTGGTTTGGTGTTTTGATGATCCCTACCTTATTGACTGCAACTTCTGTATTTATTATCGCCTTCATTGCTGCTCCTCGGTTCTGTAGAGTGACAGTAAGGGTGACTTATCTGTCAACTTTTCCACTATCACCCCCAAAAAACCAAACTCTGCCTTACGTAACTTTTACATAATGACGTTGGGGTTATGCACAAAGTGGGTAGATTTGTAGAAGGAGTCCCAAATGAATGTCTCTGGTAGCTAATTGGCTAAGATTAAGTTTATCACTACTATTTGGGGTCAGACTTACTTTGGGCTATTTGGAAGGATAGAAACACTTTGGTTTTTGAGAAAAACAAGTGTATATTGGTGCAGTACTACAACTGGGTCTTTATTGGTTTTATATTTACTATAACGAAAATGGAAATCCACCCCTACCCCCACCTACCCCCAATAGCAGACTACTACTACAATATCTGAAATGGTTACATAGTCTCCACAACCAGAGGGAATGATCAAATTCAACAATGATGCATCTATAAAGAACGAGAGTCTTCTAATGCAGTAGTTTCCGGGGATCATTTAGGGGCCTTCATCGGTGCAGAAACTTTTTTTTTTAATCGGTCAAAGAGAAAATTCATTGAAAAGAGAGCTACTTAAGAGGCGTACCTCAACCCAATGAATACAAGCGGGAACAAAAAAGAGAAGGGCACTTTTACAAATCCAAAACAACAACAAAGTACAAGCTTACAAAGGCCGGAATAAAGAGTCCCATAATACAATCGCCATATTCGCCGTTAGACCTAGCAACTTCGTGCTCGACTCGGACAAAAGAACGCTTGAAGTTTAACGTTTCTAATGAGGCTTACCAATTTTTTTTTTTTCAAAGAATCTTTCATTTCTGTCTATCCATATGCACCACCATATTGCAACCAGAATGTTATTTTAAATTCTACTAAGTCTTTCGTCACCCCAATTATACTTCCAAGACTTCACATTTGTGGTGACATTTGAATTGTAAGTCCAATCAAAACGACATCCTTCAACAAAGTAATCCCAAACTCTCCGGGTTCTCCAACATTCATAAAATAAATGCGAACTAGCTTCATTGTCTTCATCACAAAAGCAACATAAGCTAGAAACATCCATACCTCTTCTTAATAGCTTATCCGCCGTCATTATCTTATCATCAGAAATAATCCAAAGAAAAAATTTGATTTTGCAAGGATACTCCCGGCTCCAAACAACATCGATTGGAAAATTCGGCTCACCTTGATCTTCATCGCTCCTAATACCATCCTTAACCGTATATTGACCACGACTATTTCCGACCCAAACTCGGCTATCCAAAACACCTTCTTGAATTGAAATTGAAGAGAGAAGATTTGATATAGTTGTTACTTCAAGTGAAATAGTTTGAGAGTATCTTTTGCCTAGACATAAACCTCCACCTTAAACAATCTTCCACTACACCAAATCAAGGATTTCCTTATTGAAGAAAAGTGTTACAAAAAAATTAGAGCTAATTTCCCTAACTAAGAAAAATGGTTATCAATAGCCAGTTATATAATGTGTTAGTATTTTATCTAATGCTTTTAGTTTTTTAGGAAACTTAAATAGGCTAACACATGCATTTTGTTTACAATTTTTTTCCTAACTATTGACATTTTATACTTCATAATTACTTGTAATGTAGAGATTGTGTTATAATGTTTGCTAACCCTCTGTATAACAATTCAAGTGACTAATAAAGAGATGACATGTGTCTTGTTTTTCAAAATAGTCTAACTCATTTTCTACGTTAGGAATTCGTTAGATTTTAATAGAAAAATACTGGCACTTTCATGTGATCCTCGCCTGAAGCCGGCCACCTGAGAATGCCAGTTCCGGTCACCTGGGAATGCCAGGTTCCGGTCACCTGGGAATTTCAGGCCATCCATATTTTCAAATTCAAATTTTGACACTGCAACTTACTGTAACCATTCTTATTTCTGAAACTACAATACATTCAGGAACAATTTACAGTGTAATCATTCACCAAATTGAATAGCTGAAACACATATAAGTCATTCAGGTGTTAAAAAAATGATTTAGTTCATGTGCCATATACTAGATAGATGCTATATTGCTTTATATCTACTGGTATTCCAACATCAACAGTCGAAATTACCTCTACCCCTAGCTTAAAGATGTGCTCAGTGTTGGTGTTTCAATTGTACTTGCAAGAGGAATTCTTCATTGACATTGTGAACTGGTTCCTCTTGATGGAGTTGTAATAACGCAAGGATTCAAAGCTTGGATTCAAATCTTGATCGTGTATGGGCATCAGAATAGCACTAGGTGATGATGTTTCTAGTACCTGCACAATTTTTTTAAGAAGTTAGGTGTAGTCTTATCCTTATCTGATACAACATACACATAAAGATGGATATAAATACACTATACTCTTCTCAGTGTTGTCAATCACCACATACATTCTCATAATGCATTCACACGAAACTAGAACACATGTCAATGACTATTTCCTATAGTTCTTACAAGTTAATGTCGGCATGTAGGTAATACAATCACATAGATTTCATGAGTAATGGACTGTTGCTTACTATTCTCATCTAAGTACCCAGCTTGTTCCCTCATTTGTGCCTACATTAGAACAAGTATTGATATGTATTAGCATACAAAATACGTAACCCAGCATAAAAAAACTCATGATACTTTCAAATTACTACACCATCTACTTACTGTGTAACCCTTATGAGTTATCCGAACTGTCATCATCACTGGATTCTTGCTTCTTTGTTGCTGGTGCAAGGAGCAACTTTCTTTGCAACTGGCTGTTGCATCAATGGATTTTCTTTTTATCAATAAATCAACCAACCCAATAAGAAAAATAGAAAACTTTCAAATGACTATAGTTCTAATGAAAACTGAACTTATTATATAATATTACAAATGGTCCAAAAAAACTCACATCCTCAGAGCTTGAATCATCTGAACTATCATCAGTAGTTGATTCGTTTTCTTCTTGAAATTTCCATTCTTAGTTAAAGGAGCTGCAACCTTTTTAGATGTAGCAGCAGCTAAGAGACAAACTTTTCTCAAACATAACATCTTTTAAATGCAAAATAAACAAACCCACAAAAATAAAAGGTACTCACTTTCTCGGAATCACTATCAAATCCGATTCAGAGCAGCAAGATTCTGGTTTTTCCTTCTTAGCTGCTACTTGTTTTGTAACATGAAACACAGGTTCCTGAAATAACATGTGGGACAAACTAGAAATTAAAAACTACACATATATCACTTCAAGGGTATAAATAACAGGGAAAGATTGCAGGACCTAGTTCTTACACATTTGCTTCTTCTTATGACCACGTTCTCAAATAATTTCCATCCTTTTAAGAATCGCAAGCACTTGATCCTATTGAAAGTAAGTAATATAAAAGGGAGAACTTAACTGACTCTTCCCTACAGCTTTGAGCTAAATATCTGCTGGGTAATGCTTTTTGCTTTGCATCATGGTGAACCAGTAAGAGCCACCTCTATTAGGACATGGTTTACATCCTCAAACCTCTCAGACAATAGTAAGATACAATCCATAAAATATGTATTCTAAGCAAACACCATGTTTCTAAATCCCACAAAAAAGAACAAAAAAACAAATCCAGACTAACCCCTGAATGAAAATTTAAGCAAACTTCAAACATACAAAACACAACAAAACCCATATCAATATTATTTATGAAGTGCTAGTTAACCATAGAAGGATAGACTATCACTCTAACCAAGGTCAAAAAGTATAAATCCCTTTTTCAAAAACAAAACAAGAACCCCTAAACAGAGATTAAAACCCAATAACCTATTTTTCAGACAAACAGAAACCCTTAAAAAAAAATCCTCAAAAATTACAAAAAAAGCACAGAAGATTCAAATATCCTAGTGCAAATCACACAGAAAACAAGTTGTATTAAAAAGGAAAAAAAAAATTCAAAAATCACAAAATCAAAAACTAGCAAGAGATTCAGAGGTAGATTCACAAACCTTTGAACACAGCGACTCCTCCAAATGGACTTCCAAACTAACCCTGAAAAAAGGAGAATTAGAGAAAAATCAGTACCAAAGTCTTAGTATGAAACCTTAAAATAAAAACCCAAAACCATTTTTCATGAAACCCTAGTACGTGAAATTGATAATATGAAACATTGAAACTGATATTCGAAATTAAAATTAAACTGAAACTGACCAGATTAAGAGATGCAGCCACTGTGAGCAATAGATGTGAAGGATTTGTATTAGGCCTTGATTTGGAAATTTTGTTACGAGATAGGGTTTTGGTTGAGGCGGAGTTAGAGAGGAAAACAACCGAGAAAGAGAAAGGAAAGAAGAGAAAGAGGAAAGTGAGAGGAGAGGAGAAATTTTTTTGGTTTTTGTATAAAATTTTGGACGGTGAAGATTGATCCTCGGTTCCTCATACGGATTGTGGAAGTTTTTGAACGGTGGAAAATTGGTTATGGATTCTCATACGGATTGATACATGTGTGTTTCTTTTGAACAAAAGTGTGTTTCTTTTGAACCTTCATAAGACCAAAATCCAAATTTCGGTATTTCGAAATACTTTCATATTTGGTAGGATTATATATTTTTATATAAGGAACATTCCACGGAAATCTTATCTTCAAATTAATTGTTGTTTTGATGTTTTATAGAAAAAGGTGACACACAACTGTGTTCTTTTGAACCTTCATAAGACCAAAATCCAAAGTTTTGTATTTCGAAATACTTTCATTTTTGGTAGGATTGTATATTTTTATATAAGGAACATGTCACCGAAATCTTAGCTTCAAATTAATCGTTGTTTAGATGTTTTAGAGAAAAAGGTGACACACAAGTGTGTTCTTTTGAACAAAAGTGTGTTTCTTTTGAACCTTCATAAGACCAAAATCCAAAGTTCTGTATTTCGAAATACTCTCATTTTTGGTAGGATTGTATATTTTTATACAAGGAACATGTCACGGAAATCTTAGGTTCAAATTAATCGTCATTTAGATGTTTTAGAGAAAAAGGTGCCACCATGTCAAGATTATGTCATTATAACCATGTCAAAAATATCTGACAGGTTTAGTACTCAGGTGTAGATTCCGACATAATATGAGATGACATTGAGGATAATATGAACAATATTGGTAGGTTAATGATTTTTATGAAGATTCTCAGTTAGTGGAAGCAGAGATTCCTTTGGAATATTCCCCCAAACCTTAAACGGACCCCTATTCGCCAACTTCGAGGCATGAACCTGGCTTCGAGATCGAAACCTGGAGGTAAGTGGACTACTATAAGTCGAAAACTTCGGAAGACAATGAACCCATATAATATGCCAAACATTAGTAGGTTTACGACTCCGATGTAACTAGCAAGGTTTCAATATTAAAAATTAACGCATTCGTCTGAAGATGTATTTTTGACTTACAACGAAATAAATATTTCTCTGGAAAATAATATATACCAGATTTTTAAAATTGAACTGAGGATTATCCTGGTGAATATTAAAGATCCATAATCGAACTTACAACAAACAAGATTTCGACATAAGTTGCACATACATAAATTGATAAGTAAATTACGGATCAACTAGGCCGACTTTTTAGCAGGATATATCATAGAAATTCGCAAAGGTGGAGCTAATGTGTCATTTCTAGCTTCAAATATGGTTAAAGGTATACAAACACATGTCAAATTGAGTGTTCCATGTCTAGACTAAATATTAGCTTTTGGATAACAAGGTCAATCTAATTTCTCATAGGGAGTCTATAATAAAAACGGGACTGAGGAAACAGAGTTTAGTAAACAAAATCAGTAATTTCGAATCATTAATCGATTTCTGAGACAGAAATCAAATTTTGTTAATCAGAGATCAGTCAAGGCATATTTTGGTCCACACTCCACACAAAATCGGTAAATATCTAGTCACTATAATCAATTTTCAATCCAAATAGTAGGTTTCAGATAACAAGATTTCAGATAAATATCTAGTCACTATCTAGAACCATGAGGATCGCACATTACATGGCTGACAGGGAATCTAATTTAAACAAGTCAAGAGGATTATGCTTACAGTTACAGATCACACTACTCGAAATTATAAGCTGACACTTAAAATTGATTAAATCATGATTAAATTATAAAGTCCTAACTTTTAAAAATTTCATCAAAATATAATAAGTTGATTCCATTAATCAAATATTGGGTTACCTTTCCACAAAATTTATTTACTGAACTCTGTTTGAAGCTCGTTAAACAAAAAATCTGTCCTCAAAATGATTTTACAGAACTCTTTTTGGTTACAGTTGGTTCAATCCAAAGGTTACCTGTTCGATGCAATTACACAGTGGCTATTCTCGTCTTCTTGGCACCATTCTTGGCCTCTTGGCACCATAAAAATTAAGCAAACAAGCCAAATGGGGTTCATCGACAAGAACATTTTTAAAGCTGTCGGGACTAGGCTTCTCAAGATCGTCTACCTTTATCGTTAACCCCATTGGTGAAGGAATAACAACCCACTGATCAGAGCTTTTCAAATATTTGGAGTAAAAAACCTGGATTGTCTTCCACTAGAATTGCTGGTTCGTCATATATTTTACTGGAACTTCTCATACTGTTCAACTTTACCAAAACCAGATTAGAATCTGGATAAATTTTGATTCCACTGCCTACCTTCACCCAGTCACAGTAGAACACAGTCTCATGAAAAGTGGTATAGTCCAATTTTAGTATTTGGTTAATCAGTCCATACCACTTTGATAGGTGAGTTTCAGGAGATGCATCACCTCTGTTCCTCCTAAACGTGGTGTATTCCTCTACGCAGACACCACTATCTTGGGTCTCATGGTCTTCTTCATAAGACCTAGGAGAAAACACAAAACCATTTACACGATATTTTATATACTCTGTCGCTCCTCCAACAGGACCTTGTGCCAATCTCCACAAAACCCAATCTGTTTTTTTCTCTTGCACTAGCTATACAAAATGAAAATAACAAAAGTCAACCAAGGCTTAGATTGAAACTAAGGCTTCCATTGGAGAGAAACTAATTTCACGCTTAGCATTTTCAATTTTCCATATAAGGTGTCCACATCTGTATAATCTAAACAAGATACATAGAAGCCATACCTTTTATCACGCTTAACATAATCGACTTCATTTCCGTATATCTACTGGGTAGCGTGTTTTCTTTTGGTAACCACCCTTTTATCATTTCCAACAATTTGGTCACATAATTACCTGATATTCCAAACTGTTTCTTTAAATTCTGCATCTCCACGATCGCCGATAGTGTACTAACATTGCCTTCACAAGTAGGATACAATTTCTGTTCAGCCAATTCTTTGTACTTTTCGTGTCTCTTTTGCGCATCTGGTTCAAACTCAATGATTCCTCAGTATCATCCTGTATCCCATTCGCATCATCGATAAAAACACCAGCACCATTACTTCCATGAACTTAAAATGCAACATCAATAAAAGAAGTCAAATCTGGAAATACATCTTCTCTAACTTGCTCATTAGACACAGTATCTACTGGACGACTCATTACATTATTAACCGTCTGCTTCTCACCATGAAAGACCCAAGTGATATACGACTTGTCGATACCATACTCGTACAAATGTTGTTGCACTTCCTTAATATCGAGACGACCCCCATTTAGACATATAGAACATGGGAAAGGACAAAGGGTTTTCCAAGGACCATATGTAGATGCATATTTAATGAAAATTTTTACCCCATCTCTGTATACTTGACCAAACTTATCATTCTCAAACATCCAAGACTTATCCAATTCTCTATGCATTCTGAAAATCAAGATTAACCACGTTAGCCAGGTCCCCAAATCTTATTTTACTGCACCAAATTCATCTAATAACGAAAAAGAAACGAATAAGAAACACAGAAGAATTTTACAGAAACAGATAGATGAGAAGAGAAGTACGGAGATTGAGAAGACCACATATTATAAAATTCTAATTTTATGTTTTATGTCTGTCATGGTATCGTATCTTGATTTGGCCACTCAAAGCTTAATGCCCCAAGCTGACACAGTAGCTAGAAATGGTATAAACAATGAGATCGGGGTTGGTTGAATTTCATTTTAGAACGTAAAATAATGAGAATGTTAAACAAGGAATAAGTACATTAAGCATAACTTAATATAACTATGCATTTAAATTTAGATGGATTGTTACCGTTATTACTAGTGTAGTAATGACATTCACTATGCATGTGCTATACCTTGTCTAAACAGAAATACCATAAGACGTGAATTGCACTACTATTACTGTACCACCAAGGTTTCTGCGAGGGTCATTTTTAACACCACTAAAGTTTTCAGTTTTCTCAAAGTATATCTGTATCTCAGTTCCTCACCAAGAAGGCTACAACAACACATCAATAATACTTATCAGAAAATGGATGGGAAAGGATGCTTATAAAATTATGATGCAATGACTACACCATCTGGACCGACATCAATAGATTAAACCAAGTTACGATCGCAAGCATTACATGTTGTTGCAGCTTTTGGACCCGAATAACAACCACATGGTCAATGTGTTTTTGCATCAGTTTCAGATGCCCAATAGCCGGTTCCAGCGGTAGGCGCATTGCGCGTGCAAGTATACTAGTGACATATATGAATTTAGTGACGCAAAACAGTAAGAAATGTAATGTGGTGCACAAAACATGACACAGAACATTAAGAGCAGTAAGTAACTATATAAAAATTCATGAATTATCGCTAGATGATAGTAAGTTATCCACTGCGATACACGAATACCAATGGCAGCAAACTTCTGACTTCCTAAAGATGAAGTGCAACATTCAAATCAGAATACCAGTCAGGGGCTAGTAAATATAATTCATACAAGTTGATAAATAAGCACAGAGCTAATTCACTAACTAGTTGATCCCAAGCGTTCAATTTGGTGCAACACAATGTAAAAACTAAAAAACCCAATCTCATAAAAACCAAAATTTCAATCCCTAAAATAAAATTGAAACATGAATTAGTCATGGGAACTTTAAGTATTTCAGCTCCATTCAAACAATTTACCAAACATTTTGAGCACAAAACAAACGCTTTTATTTCTTTCTTTTACAAGAAATTGCAACTTGAACAATGTTATAGAAGAAATTTTTGATTATAGGTTCTTTTCACAACAGAAAATTTGACTAAGAAACCTAAATTTCAATACCCATCTTAAAGTAACAAAAATAAAAGAGGAAAAAAACCAACCTGTAATTGATAACTTTCTAGCAAAATTAGGGTTCTTAATATAGAAGATTGCTGAGATTTAATCCTCTAATTCCTTCAACTATCGTGGTTAGAGCTCTCTTCAACTTGCTCACGGCTCGATCGATCGGAGTTTGGGAGACCAAAATTAAACGCATCTGAGTTTAACTGATAGAAAGGAAGAAAGAGTTCTTCGGGTGCATAATATGTGGAAGAGTTGTGTCGGTGTGGTTTCGGTCCTTAAGATTTTGGAAAATAGCTAAGTTAGTTTGTGGTTCCCATTATCTACTGGTTCCGGGATATAAGTTATTCTAAGGTTCTAAAACTTAAATTGGTTCCAAACAAAAGATTTATGAAATGTTAAAATTTATATTTTTGCATTTTCAAAATTTTAAAATGAATTATTGTGTTAGCTATGTCAAACTGTGTTACTAATGAAAATGACAAACAGTTATAAAGGTAGGGTGGATTTTGGGTAGAAATATTAGTAATAGTGATTTTGTGTAAATTGTGTTAGGCATGTATCACTAATTATCTCACACTTTGAATAGTTATTTAGTTTATATTTGATAATTCCTAAATATGGTAACTATTGCTTAATTTGCTAACCCTTCATATAAGTTACTAGAATTATAATGGATCATTTGGGTTACGAAAATAAAAAGAGTTAGCATATGTATTGTTAGGAAAACCTAGATTTGGTGTAGTGTTCCCCAACTTCGTACATACTAGCCACCACAAACTTCTTGGTCCTAGAAGCTTCATAAGCCAATGGAAACATATCACATAATCTTCCTTCACCTAGCCAAGAATCTTCCCAAAATCTAGTTTCCTTGCCCGCTCCAATCTTGAATCTAATACCTTTGTTGAAATCTTCAAGTTCTTTTTAAATATTAAACCACAAGCTACCACCTTTTGGTCCTTTGGGTTGGAGAGTTTCCCAACTGGTAAATGTTTCGCCAAATTTTTCAACTATGTATTCCTCCACAATGCATCTTTCTCTACTCCAAAGCGCTACCACCATTTTTTGAGCAAAGCCAAGTTCACTTGTTTAGTTCTTCTTATACCAAGACCACTTTTCTCTTTTGATTTTGAGACCAATTTCCAAGCAATATTGCGAATTCTTTCCCTATTTTCATCATCCCATAAGAAGTTTCTCACAACTTTATCAATTTCTTGGTTATGGAGCTAGGAACAAGAAAAATAGATAGATAATAAATGGGGAGACTTGCTAAAACGCTTTTGATGAAAGTTAGCTTACCACCTCTTGCTATTGTTTTACCGTTCCAATAAGTAACTCTTTTCCCACATATTTCAAGCGTTTTCCCCCATTTTTAAGTGCCTCCCACCTTGTCTCCCAAAGGGAGGCCAAGATATATACTAGGAAAACTCGCAAACTTGCACCCTAACATGTTAGCATAACTTTCAGCTTCTTCTTCAACCGCCAAATAAATGGCGCAAAAACTTCTATCACCAATTATTGTAGTCCCATCATCACTGGAGCTAATGGATTTGTCGTTGTTGTTAAACTGGATAGCAGAATGAGTTTTAATAAAATTGTGATTGAAAGTGTCTCTCATACAATAATTCAAATTCTCAATGGAGAGTTAACAAGGTTTTCGTGGAGGGTTATCAGCATTATAAATGAGCTCAGAACTGCTACCTTCAGACTTCTTCAAGTAGGGTATAAATTTGTGCTGCGAAGAGCTAAGGATATTGATCATACACTAGCTAAATTTGTTGCCAAGCATAATGCCCACGAGTTATGGATCTTCCCAACCTCCAGGGGAGTAGCCAAAAACTATGGGATGGGGGTGCAAAAATTTTAAAGGGTGCATGCAAAAAAGCAAAAATAGGCTTATATGTATAAGAGAATATTCTAATTGGGCCTAAAATAGACCTTGGAACTAGCTTGGCAGGGTTATAAGTGCACAACCTTGCAATGGGCTGTCTCCACCCCTGCTAACCTCCTGCATGTATTTTCAGCGTTCTTCTTGCTGACGCAGTCTAGTATGCATTTTTCTTTTCCTTTCTTTTACTCTATCTTCTCTGTTGCCAGCTACCAAAAGAAAAACAAAAACAAAATTAGAGAGATAAACTATTTTATTTAATAACCTCAAACTATTGTTTTTAGGAAATGAGAAAAAATGTTTTCAGAATTAAAAAATTTAACTAACATATTTCGATATTTTTTAATTGTTAAGAAATTTAGAAATACATCGTTAAATCCTCAATTTTTTCTAAATTTATTTCAATTCTTCTAATTATTTTAAAATTCAAAAAATAAAATTAAGGATGCTTTTTCAGTTGCTTTCCATGCGAACTGCATATGTAGCATTTTGATAATTCATTTGGACGACTATTATTCTTAACGGGCACAACACTGGTCATGACATGCATTTGGCAAGAGTGGAATTATGACCAGACTTACCCAACCTGTAGCCACCCCCAAGAGGCACAAAATTCACTTTTTTCACAACCTTTTTCAGCCAGCCCATAAAAACGGTGTGCATTTCATGCTTAAGCTCGGGTAAGAACTAAGAAAATGCTATAGCCAAGGTCATAAAAAAGTATGGTTTCGACACTGTCGTTGATAGGATTGAGTGGAAATTCCTAAATTATACTCTTAGGCGTTTAAGTTTTCACGAATATTGGTTTGAAAATATTTTTGAATATGTTTCAACTATGTCTGCTTTTATACTTCTTAATGGAAGTCTTGGAGAGGTTTTCTATCCTACAAGGGGTCTTAGACAGCGAGATCCCTTGTCCCCATATCTACTTATCATTAGCATGAAATCATTTTCTTGTCTACTTGTTCATGCTGAAAGTAACGGTAGTATCCAAAGAATCAAAGTTACTTAAAATAGTCTATCCATTTTAGTCATTTGTTTTTTTGCAGACGACTGCTTAGTATTCACTAGAGCTGCTATTAAGGGAGCAAAACAATTGGAGAAGGTGATAAAGGAATTCAGTAAGTTTTCTGGATAATCCATCAATTTTGAAAAATCAGGTTTAGTCGTCATCCTTAAAACTAGTCCATATATTAAAGACCAAATTGCTAGTACTCTAAATATTAGAAAGATGGCCTTACAAGAAAAATATGTAGGAGTACCACTTTTAATCCAGAGAAACAAGGAAGAGACACTTAGACACCTTGCAGATAGATTTAACAGCAGGTAGACATATGGCAAGGAAAGCACATAAACCAACCAGGTAGAAAAATGCTTACTGATCAATTGACTTTAGGCTCTCTAACTTCACATCACTTAGCTGTATTTCCGATGTCTAAAACCATAACCGATAAGATTGATAGAATACAAAAAGATTTTTTGCTAAATAAGAAACAAAATGGTAGAAGCATGCAGCTGATTAAGTGGGATATTGTAAGTGAGTCTAAAGCTCTGGGAGGGATGAACATAAAGAAGACTGAAGCCATGAATATTGCGTTACTTTGTAAGTCAACACTAAATTTTCCATCACTATGAAACGCAAGTACGTCCCTAATCATAATCCACTTCATTCTGGTAATGACAAACAAAGTTCTTAGATATGGAAGGGTGTTTGTAGAAGTTTAGACATTCTTAAAGAAAATTATTGTTGGGAAGTTAGAGATGGTAAAAACATCTCCACCTGGAAGGACGTTTGGATTCCAGGATGGAAACACCCACCACCATCTCAATATGCTTCATTTTATATGGAGACAGTGGACCAACTAATTGATCAAAACACAAAAACTTGGAAACTAGATATCTTACATCGTCTTTTTGATGAAAATACTGTTAGGGATGTCATGAGAATCATAATTCCAAAAACTAGTAAGGACCAATTGAGATGGACACCATCTTTAAATGGTATGATTTCGGTCAGAAGTGCCTATAGGGTTTTCGATAGTGCAAACAGTAGTCACAGTGTTGTAAACTTTCCCTGGAAAATATTTCTGGGTATGAAGCTACCACCAAAAATGTTGCACTTCCTATGGAAGTGTATACAGGATTGTTTACCTGTCAGAGAAAGACTAGGAAGACATGTGAATGACATATGTCCAAAATGTCCTTTATGTGAAAGAGAAAATGAAACTGCTTATCACATGTTAATTGAATGTACTTTTGCTACACAAATTTGGAATGTTGTGGATAATAGTATTGCAGGTATGCTCACTGGAATATCCAATATTACAGGATAACAAGCTGGTCTCAAAACAATGACAATAATGTTGTTGTCCAAGACAAATTTATAAGTACTGCAGCCTTTACATTGTGGGGTATCTGGAAAATAAAATGTTCTTTTGTTTTTGATAATATACAAATGAATGTGGAGAATGTTGTAGGTCAAACCAATCAAAGCAGGTTGGAGTTGACTATTAGTACCTTTTTTTTTTGATAAGAAGAGAAAATTTTATAGATAGGAGAATGTATGAAAGCTATAAGATCTACAAGAGGTAGCTAAAACAGAAAAAGAAAACAATAAAAAGATTACAGAAAGACTAATTCCCAGTTTAAAACCGAATTAGAGAAGTTGATATGGTGGCGACAACCCGCAGTAAGCGCCTAACTCAACACCACAGTTCTTGCAGCAAAACAAAGGTCTGAGTCCGTTTTGAATACGTAATTATCCTCAAAAGTTCTATTGTTTCGTTCATTCCAAGACACCCAAACTATAGCTGATGGAATGAAGTCCCATATAACTTTTCCTGGAGGTGACTACCACGACCAAGATAACTCCAACATACTATTAGGGAAAATCCATGCCGAACCTTCATTTGGAGTAAGAGAAGACCAAAGTTTACTTGCAATATGACAATGCAAGAAAATATGATTCACAGTCTCGTCTTCCATCCCACACATAACACAAAGATGATCTACATCAACACCATTATTACGCATCATAGAAAAAAACATGTCTTCGATAGAAAAATAGGTGGTATTATTAGAAGTGCAGTGCAATGTAAAACACAACCTCTTTCTTTTATAAAAATCAATTCTGATGCAACATATTCTAATGAAACAAATTTTATGGGAATAGGATTAATTATTATCGATGATACAGGTAATCCAAGGGGAGCATATCAGGCTTAGCCGAAGATGCAAAAAAAGAAGAATCCATAGCTGCATTATAAGGAATTAAATGGGGAATGGAGCATAATGTTGCAAACCTCGTTCTAGAAGGAGACTCTGCAAATGTGGTGAATGCAATCAATGAAAAAAAAAAGGATCTGTGCAATGGACTACCAATAATATTATTATTAATGATCGTTTAGAATTGCTTAAGTTATTTAATAAATGGGAATGATGTTATGTCCCAAGAAAAACAAATGAAATATAGCTCATTTTTATCAAAGGATGCGAAACTTCTAAGTAGAGTTACATACTGGTATGAGAACTTACCAATGTGGATATCTTCTATGATCCATGAAAAACTAGATGTTTCTCAATAATTATTATTATTTAAATTTGTTCCTTTCCAATTAAAAAAAGAAAAAGGTTACTTAATCGTCCAAATGTTGAACTGAACGAAAATTTATGGTACATGCATATCAAGAACGTTATCAATAACCTAAACACCCAACCACATCTCTGACACCACATCGAGAGTTGCGAAAAACAAGTTATTCCCCTTACATTTCTTATCCGTCAATTTATAATTAAATAGATTCAATCCGATGCTCCATATTTAGTGGTTGCGTCCACCCTCTTTTGTATTGGTAGGTAGACAAAACCTTCAGTTCTGATTGGCTGAAATTTGTTAAAAATTCTTACACCACGTTTACCTGATTTAAATAAAATCCGGACAATCATATTTTCTACAACTAAAATTATGATAAAGAAAAGAGAAGAAATATTTTTCGCATGGCGTAGATTTTTTTATAAGTATTTACTATTATCTATATTACAAAAACAAATGTGTTTTTGCCCGTCCGACGATTCTGAATCAATCTTTTCAAGTAATCAATGGCTCTCATTGCTTTAAAAGTGGAACGAAGTGAAAGAGATAAATCATGGCTCACAATGCACCCTCCTCCTACGCTCTCATCCAGCGTATCAATTCGACTCTTCTCTCTTTATTTCATGCGTTACTCTTAGTAGCACAGACGTTAGGGATACTAATCTTCTTCTCTGATATTAGGGTTCTCGGTCTTCTTTGTTATTCATTATTTGCACCACTCAAGCCTTATCATGAGTCTCATTCATATCCAGCAATCAATTTTTCATAGTACGTTACAAATGTTCGCCTACATAAACCCAAACAGAGGTCATCATCTTCCCATGTTTCTTACGCCTCCTCTCTCAAGAACAATAGGTAACTGATTATTGTTTTTAAGTTTCCTAACTGATTATTCCTCTCGAATAGTTTGTCTAATTTAGTAATTCTGTCTAATTTAACCTTCTACTCTTGATATGATTTTAAATAAAAATTTTTAAAACCATACATATTTGGTTGTTATATATCTTTACTGAACTGGCATTTGTATAACCATTAAATCCACAAACACTGAAAGTATGGTTTGTTGAATCCAAACTAAAATCCATGATTTTAGCTTCAAAATCATGAGCTAATGTTATACTTTCTTTTAGTAGAGACAATGATTTTACAATGACTAACTGTATAAGTTTTTTTTATAACTGTTTTATGCTTGACAGCGGTGGTCTTACAGAAGTATTGTAGATTAAGAAACTTTTCGGTACAAGGTACTAGAAATTTAACAATGATACAACTTACAAGTCTTGAAGAGCGGGGCTCTTCGGTAAATTTGGGAGGTTGGAATCTTTTAGAGGCATGGGATCACCCAACTGCACTGAGTGCTGCTACAAAATCAACAAAAACCTTACAGTTGGAGGAGATATTGAAACCACCATTGAAGGTGATCCAGATCTTTTCCGTAATGGAGTGGATTTGTGCATGTAATGTCCAAGACCAACGTAATTAGTAACCATCCAACTTAGTCTTGCCAGATCATTAATGTGTATCTCTAAAGTATATCTTTTATCTTCATAGCAGATGTTTTTTCTTTGTTATCGCATTATTGGTATCGCTACCATGGTAAAGTATCCTTTTGTCATTTTGAAGGATCTTCATTTTTGTTTGGATCAACTACTGCAAGATATGCTCCATCTGATGATGAAGCAGTATTGCATGGCAATAGAACTCAAGTGGTTATCTTGCAGAGTTAGGTTTATTGGATATATATGTATTAAGCTCTCGACATTGATGATTGCTGCTTCTGTTGGTTTTCTTTCTATTTACGGCTCATCTAAGTGTTCATCTTTAAAAGGCAACTCTTTAATTGTGTAGGTTTTATAGTGTTGCTGATATATAGGATTGTGTCTTGGGTCTTTTAGAGGTGCAATTGGGTAGGAAAAAATTAGGTTCTTTGTCAGCAATTAGAGAGGAGTACAAGTAAGTTAAATCCTGTAGACCGATCTCTTCTTCAAAAATTTATTTTGTTGTTATGCATAAGATGTTATGCAGTATGCTTAAGATGTTATGCAGTCAATATTGAATCTGCATAAGATGTTATGCAGTTAACTAAAACAGATTAAAGAAGAAACAGTTTAACGTGGTTCGGCTATAGCCTACGTACACGGTAGAAGAATGATTAGGGTTTCTTATTATCAATGGAGGTTTTACAAGACGTGTATATATATATATCCTATACATGCCACATATTCGTATAGATAGAAACATATCTAGAGAATATTTTCTTGCAGTGTAAACCAATCATAAATAGAGAAACCAAATATTCTCCTTTGTTCCAACACTCCCCCTCAAGTTGGTGATAAGATATCAATGGAGCCCAACTTGGATAGAATTCCATTGAATTGCTTGACAGGTAAACCCTTAGTAAAAACATCTGCCAGTTGTTGATGACTACAAACGAATGGAGTGCATATTACTTTGGCCAATACCTTCTCTCTAACAAAATGACAATCCACTTCTATGTGCTTTGTACGCTCATGAAAGGTGGGATTTGATGCGATTTGTATCGCTGCTTGATTGTTACAAAACATCTTAGCTGGCTGAGGTGACAGAAAACCCAAATCTTTAAGTAATGCTCGCAACCAAACAATCTCACAAGTTGTTGAAGCCATATCTCTGTATTCTGCTTCAGCACTTGATCGAGAAACAACATTTTTTTTCTTGCTTCTCCATGTAACCAGATTACCACCAAAGAATATGCAGTACCCTGTTGTTGATTTACGATCAACTGGACATCCAGCATAATCAGCATCTGAATATGCTGTTATACAGTAGCTAGAAATTGAATAGGCTTCATTCATTGTCATCAAAACTGGCAGATGTTTTTACTAAGGGTTTACCTGTCAAGCAATTCAATGGAATTCTATCCAAGTTGGCCTCCATTGATATCTTAGCACCAACTTGAGGGGGAGAGTTGGAACAAAGGAGAATATTTGGTTTCTCTATTTATGATTGGTTTACACTGCAAGAGACATAAGAACACGAAAAGTATTCATCTTTACAACTGGTGCAAAAGTTTCTGTGTAGTCTTCTCCATATCTTTGAGTAAAACCTCTTGCCATTAATCTTGCCTTATAACGCTCAATAGTTCCATCACTTCTGTATTTAATTTTGTACACCCATCTACATCCAACAGTCTTCTTCCCGGGAGGCAACTTGACAATACTGTATGTATTATTTACATCTAAGGCACGTAACTCATTCTCCATTGGTGCCCTCCATTTTGGATTAGACTTCGCTTCATTATAGTTTTTAGGTTATTGATGACTGGATATAGCACTTAGAAATGCAGAGTGTGAAGAACCTACATGATCATAAGTTAAATGTGCTTGTATAGGATACGCAGCGGAATGATATGTAAAGAAATCTTTGTATTTCTATGGAGCCTTCTTCTCACGACTTGAGGTTCTGACAATTGGTATCACTGGTTGATGATCTTGTGGAACCATAACCTCAGTTTCTGGAACTTGATGCGGCACATCTTGTAGTCCTGTATTATCATCAGTAACATTAACATTATTGTCTGAAGCTTCTTCATGAACTGCTTCATTATGCACATCCAACTCTACCCCATCACCATTATCTCTGTGGGAATCTGTTGCAGTAGGTATCTCATTAATAACTGGAAGTGGTGCCAAATCTGTATAACACTCCCCCTGAGACCGACTGCCAAAATCACACTGAAAATAAGCCACTGTTTCATCAAACACAACATCACGAGAAATCTGTAGCTTTCTAGTGGGTGGATGATAACAAATATATCCTTTCTTTGTAGAAGAGTAACCAAAGAACACACACTTAGTTTCCCGTGAATCCAGTTTATCACGATGATTTTCCTGTAAATGTACATAACACACACAACCGAAAACTCTAAGATGAGAAATGCCAGGATGATGATGTTTTAAAACCTCTAATGGAGATTTGAACTCAAGCACACGACTAGGAAGACGATTGATCAAGTAAGTGGCCGTCAGAGAACCATGAGACCAGAATTTCTTTGGAACATGCATCTGAATCATAAGAGCACGGGTTGTTTCCAGAATGTGACGGAGTTTCCTTTCAGCAACACCATTTTGCTGTGAAGTACCAACACAGCTAGTTTGATGGATAATACCATGACTACGCAAATAACTTGGAAGAGGGCCTTTGATAAACTCAGTGCCATTATCTGATCTAAAAATTTTAACCTGTGCATCAAATTGATTGCGTATCATACAATGAAAATCCACAAATACAGATGAAACTTCAGTTTTGGATTTGAGTAAATAGATCCATGTAGCACGTGACCAATCATCTATAAAGATAACAAAATATTTATATCCATCATAAGCATCAATTGGAGCAGGACCCCATAAATCAGAATGAATTAATTCAAAAGGCATTGTAGCTCGAGTCATAGAGGTAGGAAATGGAAAACGAGATTGTTTAGAAAACTGGCAAACATCACAGACTTGAGACTGAACAGAAAATGTGGGAAAAATCCTAGACAAAACACGACTGGAAGGATGTCCAAGTCTTTGATGATAAAGAAACTGCGGAGTTGATCTGTGAGTGAGACATGCCATGTCACTAGAGCGTAACAGGTACAATCCATGAGAAAAGATGCCTCTACCAATCGTCTTCTTCGTCTGTCGATCCTGAAAGATGACCGAGGTAGGGGTAAATGTAACATCACAATTCAGAGAATTAGTGATTTGACCAACAGATAACAACTGAGTAGGAAACGAGGGAACAACAAGTGCATTAGATGGCGAACAATCTGGAAAAAAATGCACTTTCCCACTGCCCATCACAGGAGCAGTAGATCCATTAGCAACAGACACATTTTTGTGAGAGCTGCGAATAAATGCATGAACTGACGAAGGATCATTTTCCATATGATCTGTAGGTCCTGAATCAATAATCCAAATATGGCGGTTGGAAACAGGCGTAGTAAGAAAGGCTAGCAGGTTACCTGAAGTATGGTTGGCCTTGCACTCATTCTTATTACCCAACTGGTGAAAGAAATCCTTCAACTGGTCTATATTAAAGGATGAATTATCATCTACAGCAGCTCGAGCAAGCTTATTTTTGTCAAAATTAGCTTTAAGATGAGGATAAATATCCCAACAACGATCCTTGGTGTGACCAGTTTTATTACAATGATCACAATGAAAAACTTCTCTCTTACCCTTAGCACGAGAATTCTTGTCCATGGCTCTGCATTTATCATCTCTGGAGCTCAGAAGAGCACTGGATTCAGCAGCATCCAGATCTACAGTGCTTTTAGAAACATGATTCATAACTTTCTTACGGGTCTCTTCACGCTGCACAGTCGCACAGACACTAGACAGACTTGGCAAATCAGCACTCATGAGAATAGTGCTTCTAAGAGATTCATATTCTGGTTTGAGACTACTGAGCACATCAAAGATTTTATCCTCCTCAACCCTCTTCAAGAGAGTTCTGGCATCAGTTGTATGAGGACGATATGTATCAAGTTCATCCCACTTCTTTTTTAAATAACCAAAATGCTCAGTAAAACTTTTCGTACCTTGTTCAGCCTCGGCAATCTCACGTTTCAGCTCAAACACCCGAGCAACATTATTCCGTAAGCCATACGAACTAGCAACAGACTTCCACAAATCCTTTGCAGATTCTGAGAACGAGAAAATTTCTGAAATATGTGGTTCCATCGACTGAAGAAGCCACGTGCGAACAAGTTGATCATCAGCAATCCAATCATCATACTTTGGATCCTTAACATCTGGACAAGTACTATTCTCACCAATATACCCAGATTTTCTTTTACCCCCAAGAGCAAGAGCAGCAGCCCTAGACCAGCTGACATAATTGACATCGTTCAACAAGACAGAGGTTAAATGCAAACTAGTATTATGATCTGATTGTGCCATAGTAAATACACAGAGAAATGAAACTTGATTACAGAGAAACGGCCAGGATCGTTAACGATCCCCTGATACCATGTTGTTATGCATAAGATGTTATGCAGTATGCATAAGATGTTATGCAGTATGCTTAAGATGTTATGCAGTCAATATTGACTCTGCATAAGATGTTATGCAGTTAACTAAAACAGATTAAAGAAGAAACAGTTTAACGTGGTTCGGCTATAGCCTACGTCCACGGGAGAAGAATGATTAGGGTTTCTTATTATCAATGGAGGTTTTACAAGACGTGTATATATATATCCTATACATGCCACATATTCGTATAGATAGCAACATATCTAGAGAATATTTTCTTGCAGTGTAAACCAATCATAAATAGAGAAACCAAATATTCTCCTTTGTTCCAACATATTTGTCTTGCTTTGAAGGTGTTGAAGGAATAGAAGTATGAAGTAAAAATGTTTTTTTTTTACCCGTACCTATTAATGGGCTATTTTCCAGCTAAATCAGTGGAATCTTGCATTTCTGTGATGTGCAGAGATCAATTAAAGCGTCAACAAAACTGTGTAAGTGGGTAATGGGTAACCCTGTGATATTTGCTGGATTTGACGTCTACGGCGAAACACTTGCAATGCAGTTTCGCAGTCGAATCAATGGTTGAAATGTAGTTTCGTGAATCCTTAATTTGATTATGCAATTTGTTAGTTACTTGGTTCAGTGTTGTTCTAACTTCTAGGTAAACATATGGTCACCAATTTCGCCAAAATAGACTCTTCGCTGATAAATATAATTACTTTTTACCTTGAGTATTGCATTGTATCAATCTCTATACCGGTTTGAAACCTATGTAAAATTAGATTACAACAGTAATAAAATCCATGGGATGTCCTTCATTTAAAGCTTTCTTAATTTGTTTATTCCTGTTCTGCTATATGTACTGTTTGTTGCTTGGGAGATAATAGTAGTACTGATTGTGAGAGATGGTATATACGTCTTTTTCAGGTTATGGAGATGGTACGATATCGCTGGGTTGGAAAATGTTAGAAGAGAGCTTCAGGAGGTATATACTGTGAAGCTTTCCTTCTCATTTTTAACTAACTGCTTGATGACTAATGACGCCCTTTGTTGAGAGATAATACATACAGTTGGTACGATATGTCTTTTTAAAAAAATTAAATTAAATTTTTTTTGAATTTTGTATTTTTCAATTAGATGCAGTTGCATCGAGAGAAAAAAAATTAAGGGTACAACATGCCTTTTTTTTAACTCATTTCCCCCTTTATTGAATTTACGGCAAACATAAGGAACATCCTCAGGATTTTACTATGTTTAGCATCGTGTATATTGAAGAATCAAAGAACCGGTTAACCACACCATAAAAGTTGAGATCGAGAGAAAGAGGGAGGCAAATTGTTTCAGTCACAGCTCCAAGGTTTTTAGATAGGGTAAGTAGTCTTCTGAATCCTCTTTCCCTTTGCAATATTTAAACTTTCTTTTATTCTGTCTCTGTGCATGTTATAATTGATTTGAGATAGGTTGAGTTTCCTTTATTTTCCTTTGGGTATGCCTCCTCCTTTCTCTTCTTCGTTTTGTAATCTATGTTATCATCGAGGGTTTCCTGTATTTGTTATTGTTATAGTACCAGATCAATTTTAATTGATGAAATTCAGCTTTTTACTGATCCAATAAATGCAGATTTTGTTGAAGCTGTCTATGACCTCAGAAGTAAAATCTTCTTACTAAAATTTGTGATTTCCTTTTGTAGTGAAGTAATTAACTTTTAGTTGTAAGTCTGATTGTTTTATTTGATTTGATTATGCAGCAATGCTGTGCGAATAGAAGTTGAGGAAGAAACTGATAAATTATAAAAAAAAGTATGAAGTTATGTCTCCGGTGCCTGTAAGTCTTGGTTAGTATTTCTCCATATGGTGTTTCATACTCCGCTTCATTTGAACTGAAACTACTCCTCTTAGTTCTGTTATTTGATGGGCACTCTAATGCAACCAAATTAGGAAGATGGTAGAATGAATCTAGCAAGTACTTCAATCTTTCCACCACTAAAAATCAAGGCATCTTATTCGTGTCAATGAGTCAATTGGTCCCAGGTAATGGCATTTCCTTCTCACAAAAATGGAGACGTCTAAATGTTGGATTCAGTGTTTGCAAATTAAATGATATGTTTACTTCTATTTTGTATGTGCTAAAATCTGTTACACCATATGGCAAAGTGAGTTCCACTAGATCATTATCATTATCTATGAGATTGTCTTGATTTAAGTATATGTTTTAATTTAATGTTCTTTTTCTTATCTCCAAAATGAATGTTAACTTTAATCGGTGAACTATTATTACTCAAAGAAGGTTGGAAAAGGAGTTTTGAAATTTCAAGAAAATTACGGAGCAAAGTGGAACAAGGTTGGAAATGGCCGTTTAGGCGTTAACCCAAAGAAGTTAACCCTTTTAAGGTGCTTGTTATGAGGATATTATGAATTTCTCCACTTTCTGAGAGAGTTGTATTACTAGGACGAAAGTCGAGGAGCTTCCGAGCCGCAGGAAACTTGCTTCCCTCATTGGTTAGTCTGGGTCCAATTGGTCCACCTGAATAACGCGATATGCAAGTCTGAAAAAAGAAAAAAACATCTCAGCTTTTTTGTTTTGTAATTTGAGTTCTCTTATAATAAAGTTTGGACGTATTGTTCTTTGCATTTATACACTATTTTTTCCTCATTAGTAATTTTTTTTCTTTTGTTGATTTTTTTTTTTTTTTGAAATATTTTTGTTTTGTTGAAAAAATAAATAAATGTAATATTGAACGCTTAGACACAAAAAGTCTAAGAATCCATCCGGATGCAAATATAGTTCTACGTTCAGTTCTTAGGGGGATTGTGTTAACAGAGTTCCTCTTAGAGAAAGTCTTATGGTGGAATCCATCCATCTTCCATCTTCCACGCCACCTCAGCACTTGGAATTGTGGATGGAAACGCAAGTGTAATGGTGGAATAGTAGAAACGCTATTCTTAATAGCGCTCAGTGTTATTTTTGATAGCGCTAAAAAAAACGCTATTAAGATTGGAGTTTAGCTCCATTAAGAATGGAGCTTTTCTCAGCCGTTAGATTCTCAACAACTCAATTTAAATCTACGGATAAAAAAAAATGCTATTAAGAATGGAATTTTTTTTCAGCCGTTAGATTCTCAACAACTCAGTTTAAATCTACGGATAAAAAAACGCTATTAAGAATGGAACTAAGCTCCATTCTAATTAGCGTTTTTTCTTGTCTTTTAGGCGCTATTGTTAATGGCGTTTTACGCTATTCTTATTAGCGTTTCCATGGATTCCACGGACCATTCCACCAAATCATGAAACCCTGCTTGGATTTTCTATGGAAGACCCCAATTTGGAAGTTATTAGACTTGACATTCCATGGATTTTCCACACTTGGAATAAATTGGATTCCACCATAAGACTTGCTCTTATAGAATAGAGGTGAACAATAGAGTAGAGGTGAACAATCTCATTGTACTCATCCACCAACGTGTAGAGCTGTTTTGGTTGTTTCAATCCCATTTTTTTAAAGTAAACTGAAATCCATTTTGGGAATCGACCGGAAAGGTTTCTCATTTGGTATTATTCTCTTACATCAACATGTATTTTGATGTAAGAGAATAATACCAAATGAGATAATCAATGTTATCTTTTTGTATTCTGCAGAGGTAACTCTCACAATTAACAAGTAGTCCTTTGTATTCTCTTACATCAAGATTTGGAATTTAAAAATGTATTTGAACTAATTAAACATAGGGATTGAACATATTTAGACTTAGCCACCAGAAACAGTAGCAAATGAAAAAAAGTCAAAAAAAAAAAAAAATTACAGGAAAAATATTGAATGAGCTAATAATAAAGTTACATTAATTGCAACAACATCAACTTGAACCCCGGGCCGTTACGGCACGGGTCATATCCTAATTAGTTTTATAAGAAAAGAAATTCTACCAAAAATTCTAGGGAAAATCTTATTAATTTTCTTATTTTAATTATTATACCAAAATATCTTATTTACAAGAGGCTGTTATTTTGAACCGGAATATATATTCAGGAATATTGTTTTCAATTAGTTTTATATATCTTCGGAAAGAATATAATTGCACTACTATTTTTATACTAAGACTAAGGATGGTTCAACATATTTTCGGCAAGGATATAAACTTACCACAAATTAGGCTAAATACTTATGGGAACGTCTGAATCTTCAAATATAAAACTCATAACCATTCCTGTTAAATCTACTTTGGGAAACAAATTTAACTCCTAAAGGCGACAAAAATATAGCTTTTCCAAAATATGGTAAATCTAATATAGCGTTTCCGTTTTAAACACGGATTCTTATTCTCAGTTTCCCTGTTAAATTTAGCATTTCCTTTGAGATTCCTATCAAATACAGCACAAATTCTTATTTTAAGTATCGATGCTTATGATTTCCGTTTTTAAGATCTTCTTCGAAATTTTCTATGTGGAATTAATTTATTGTATTTATTATTGTGTGTTTGTTTACAGCATGCACGGTTGTCCCCTAATATGAGAAGAACCCTAATCTTTGTTCAATGTATTTTAGCTGGATTCAAACTATTGATGCAATTATCTTCTTTATTGGTTTTGAATTTATTATTCTCTACGTAGATTTTTTAATTCTTTTTGTGTTTTACTTGCAGCTTGCAGGATAGTCTTTGATTCGTCTAAGCAGATTACTTATTTTCTTTGTGAGTTGAACAACTTTGGGGTTCAATTGATTGCTTGATTTCGGCGAAGCACTTTCTATTCTGTGATAGACTGGTAATGTCGAAGCTCCAGTGTTTTTTTTCTTTTCTTTTTTCTTTAGGTCACTTCATTTTTTCTTTTTTCTTTAGGTCACTGCATTTTGTTGCTGCAATTCATGTTCGGATTATGATTTGCATCCTTTGATTCGTGTTCTAATTACAGGTTGTGTGTATTTCTCGCTGTTCAGGTTTGATGAATAAGCTATATCACTAGACCAAATTTTTTTGACTGGTGTGCAAGAGTATTTAAGGTACATATTTTGGTTAATGTTTCAGAATTTAATGAGCTTTCTGAATTTGTTTAATAATATTACCATTTTCTGCTTTACTGTGCTCTTTGGTTGGGTTTATTCTACTGCAACAAGAGTATTTCAGAGTTCTGATTTTAGATGTGTATGTCTAATGTGCTTTGTTGAAACATGGTGTTTTCGTATGCCCTCGAAATAAATATTGATCACTGAGTATTGGTAATTTACTTTGATTTTAAATTGGACCCGGTGCAGGAATGGGGTTTTAATTCTGCCGCAGAGATGAATCCCAACTCTGCAATAATGAAATA
The DNA here is from genome assembly GCF_003573695.1 of Papaver somniferum. NCBI lineage: Eukaryota > Viridiplantae > Streptophyta > Magnoliopsida > Ranunculales > Papaveraceae > Papaver > Papaver somniferum. The sequence goes on from NC_039358.1 coordinate 235,459,816, forward strand.
CACTGGGTTGCTCTAAAATTTCAGAGGTATGCATCCATTTTGAGAATTTTGGACTTCTTCGTACACTGATTACGAACTATAAGTAATGACTTTTGGGATTTTGAGAGTGGAAGCATGTTGTGTAAGGTGCTAGAGTAAGCCTAGATAATTGCTCAATGCAAGTATAGTTTGTAATCAATCTTCTATAGTTTGTAGATAAGTTGGGGTTTAAATGTAATGTTATTCTCGGTTCTTAGAATGGCAAAAATAACTTGTGGAGAGTTTACTTCTTCTACATATACTATCTTTATTTATGGGTTCAATCAAATGCTAAGCAAAATGGATGTGGATCGTTGAGTCCAGTGATTACTAATGTCAAGGTAGGGTGTTTCTTAGTGATATGGAGTACCTGTCTGTTGAGGCAATTGCTTGCATTTCCAGTTGAAACTTCCAATTGTTAAAGATGCAATTGAGGTGCCCACCCATATTGATTTTCATGTACATTGAGTAAGGGAGTTATTCATGTCGGCGACGCCATTTCGAAGGCATCTATTCGACTCATCTTATTCTGTTTCCATTTTAAGTAGCACCTTGCAGGGGTAATACAGTCCAGTAAAATAGTTATGCTCCTTGGATGTTTTGATTCGTTTGATAAAGCGTTTATTGTATCTAAAATGGTGAGTCCATCATTTTATGTCTAATAGGGGAAAAATAAAAGATGTATAACTGGATGCTTAGGTTTTCTGCAAATGATTTTTTTCAACTCCCTGATTTTTTTCAGCAGCCAGAATCGGAAAAATAAGACATGTATAACTAGATGCTTAGGTTTTCTGCAAATGATTTTATGTTCCATTCTGTGACTTTTGCATCATTACCAGCCATTATGTAATCAAATATTTTCTTGAAACACCAGCATATTAGAAGAATTTTTTGGATAGTTAAAGATCTCTGACCTTCCAACGGTACTTTCAATTCTGTGTTCATATTCTCCCAGTTTTGGCATTATTAAATAATGGTTTCGACGATGTCATATGTAGGCATAGAGAATAGTAAAAAGTTGAAACAAAAGTAACGCGATAGTATGCAACCGAGGATGGGAACTGTAGATATCGATTATCAGGTTTGAGCAACCTTTTATTTTTGTTCACATGCCATCATCTATTACTATAATATATTTTCCCTGATGTTTAATTGTTATCTTCATGTTTTTTTTATGGCGATGCAAGAAACAATCCGATCTCTTTGTTAGTTGACATCTTTGCTTTTTCTTTTTCTCTCTTCTTAGCTACTGTAAATTACTTGATAATTTCATTTTTCTAGTTCTTAGTATACTTTTTTAATGTGTGGAGAGGTTTTTGCAACTATTTATCTCTCTAGGTGTTACCTGTGTTACTAAGGTTGTATTACTTTAGGATACAATTATTAATGTGCTTATATTTTAATTCTTCGTGGATTTTTCTTGATGTTCGTATTCTACTTTATGGGGTTGGATGTTTTTGCAGATGATGTCTTTAGCTCTTTGATTTCCTAAAGATTTTCTCCTAAAATACTTAATACAACTTTTTCATTGTTGATTTTATAGATGTTGTTCGTTATTTCTAGAGGATATATTAATCGCACTACAGCAAAGCAGAAATAATAAATTTGGCGCACCAGAGGAAATGAATAATATGAAGGTGAGTTCATCCTTTTTCATTACTGGAAGAAATTATTCTGATAGTCTAAAAGGTGTGCTATGTATAAGCTTTTTGAAATGTAAAAAAAAACACCGAATGACTAGGGAGGTTATTATTGAGTTAGCTAGACAACTGATTACATTGGAATACCTTAGTAAATCAGTTTGATGGTCAAATAATGTCTACTTCATATATAAGACGGTTTATTTTTGAAACTTCATATATTGCACGTACGTCTTTTGGTTACGCATATTGAAGGATCAACAAAATAGTCTAAATACAATACGAGTGCACTGCGAAAAATAAAGAAAATTGGAGCGAGGTCATTCTCCACCGTTTGGTTTGCTTTTAATAATCATTTTTCTGCATATATTTATCTTCAATTCTATTGTTTTAGATGATGTGGTTTCTATTTGCATGTGAATTCTGTTTTCCTTTTCCTATCTGTAAGTTGTACTATACAGACCAGTGCAAGCTGAAAAAGGTGGAAGGTAGACGCGTAGATGACGACTTTGACAAGAAAAATTTAGAGGAGGTGCTACCATGGATGAAGGAGACTATAGTCGATCTTCTCAATCAAACTCTATCAAGTGAGTGCTAAATCACCTTTAGCGCGAGGACGAAAGCGGAGGAACCGGCACCAGTAGGACTACCGGGGCTGACTGGATTGACTGGATGAATGTTGTAGTGCCTAATGAAATTTATTTTTGGCTTTTTTAAAAAACTAACTTGGAAAAAGAATATAAGGGACCAACCTTTTTTGGTCAACGTATACTTGGTTACTTACCCGTCTTGGTTACCTATTTTTGGACTATCATACAATTCATAACTATTGTTTTGTATATATATATATCAGTGATTTGCTAAATTTCAACAATTAGGGCTGTTCATTAGTTGTAATTTTAATTTGGTAAATATCTATTAACTAAAGGGAGATGCTACACACCGCGGTTTTCAACTGAAAAATCTCCCGAGAAAGGATCTAAACGGAAGAGTATAAAAATCTCTAGCATTTGGATTGTAGCAGTGGAAGAGTATAAAACTCTCTAGCATTAGCATTGGGATAGCATTTGAAAAAGTGGGGGTATAACAACCACACCCAATATTTCGCTTAACAATCTGTATGGACAAACTCTAATATATTTTCTAGAGAATCAACTAGACAGTCAGACTCAATCCAGATAAAAAGTATATCAAAGAGTTTATATCTCATTCTCTCGATTTGATATATACTCAAGCAAATAGAAATCTGCGAGTCTTTATCAAATACTAGAGAGATAACTTGGATGGTACCAAAGACCAATATCCAAGTGTCAATCAATTTAAATAAACAACCAAAAGGTCGGATATTCTAATTGATTGAACAACGCACAACCTGTGATATTTCAATTATATAACAAAATATAATGCGGAAAAAAATAACACATACACCAGAATTTTGTTAACGAGGAAACCGCAAATGCCGAAAAACCCCGGGACCTAGTCAAGATTGAACATACATTGTATTAAGCCGCTACAGACACTAGCCTACTCCAAATTAACTTCGGTCTGGACTGTAGTTGAACCCCAATCAATCTCACACTGATCCAGGGTACAGTTATGCTCCTACGCCTCTGATCCCAACAGGATGCTACGTACTTGATTCCCTTAGCTGATCTCACCCATAACTAAGATTTGCTACGACCCAAAGTTGAAGACTTTAATAAACAAATCTGTATCACACAGAAAAGTCTACGGTAATAGATAAATCCGTCTCCCATGAATATAGTTACGAGTTTTGTTCCGTCTTTTGATAAATCAAGGTGAACAAGAACCAATCAATAAACCCGTCTTATATTCCCGAAGAACAACCGAGTATTATTGATCACCTCACAAAAATCTTAATCGACGCAGCAAAAAAAGATATTGTGGAATCACAAACGATGAGACGAAGTGTTTGTGATTACTTTTGTATCTTGCCTATCGGAGATATAAAATCTCAAGCCAATTATTTCAATTGTACTCGTACGATAGAAACATCAAGATCAGATCACACAACTACAAGAAAAGTAGTATCAGTCTGGATTCACAATACCAATAAAGTCTTTAAGTCGTTAACCTGGTTTAGAAGAAGAAACCAAAGGTTAAAGGAGAATCGACTCTAGCTAGAGTTCTCCCTTATATAGTTTTCAAATCAGAGTTTTCAATCAATGTTAGCTTGGTAACAAAGCATTCAATATTCACCGTTAGATGAAAACCTGATTAGATTCAAGCTAATATTTCTCAACCGTTGGATCGAAAACTTAGATTGTTACACACAAATGAAATGTCTAATTTTGGGTTTACGAACCGTTCCCAAACATTAACATTTGTTGGTTCAACAATAGTTAACCAAATGGTTAGCCATATGATTACTTTCATATGAACCATATTCTTCTTCACCATAACTAGTTCAAATGACTCAAATGAACCAGTTAGAGAGTTGTTCAATTGCTTAGATCTTATGTAACTACACAAGACACAATCGAAGAAAAACGGTTTGACTCACTCGAATCGGTTCATGAACTTTATAGCTACGGTTTGCAAAAGCATTCCTTAGTTTAAATAAACATGAGTTCAAGAACAACCGGTTTTAGATATAACCTGCTCAAGTTCGCGGACTGGGTTTGCGGACTTAAGATCATGGAAGGAGTTCACAAACTCCAGCAGAAATTCTCGGGTCGAGAACTTCCGCCAGTTCGCAGACTGAGTTCTCGGACTTAGTTCGCGGGACATGGCTCACGCCACTTCCATTTCTCTTGATCAACAAAGTTCACAAACTTTGGTTCAAGGAATGAGGACTTATACATATATGTGTTTCCACAATAATGCTTATATACTACCAATGGTTATGTAATATAAACTCTCATTTCAATCATTGAAACATTCTCAGAGGACGGATATAGCCGTTATTCACAGATCATTTTTGGTCAGAGCAATTTTCAAAGTGATTGAAACATAACATGACTTTCGTCACTAGGTAAAGATGAATTCGTCTAAAGCGAAGCCTTACCGACACATATTTCGATAAATAGATAGGCGAGATAAACTCGGCTCGAAATAGCAAATGTGCATAATGAAAGTCTATATATCAAAACGACTTTTGTCTTAAGAGTAGGAGATAAAATAAATAGACTTTTGAGTGACAGATAAGTTCAAGTCTCCACATACCTTTTAGTCGATGAAGATCCATAGTTCCTTGAGTAGTCCTTCGTTTTGTATGATGATTTCCATGGAGTTCTTGAGCTCAACTACACTTTCTATCCTAGTCCGAGACCTTTAGCTATATTGGCTAGAAATCAAGACTTATAGTTTTGATCACTAACATTGACAAACATGCTTGAGATAGCAACGCATGCGAGTTCGACCGAGCAATGCTCTAACAACATTAGCATTAGGATTGTATTAGTGGAAGAGTATAAAACTCTCTAGCATTAGCATTGGGATTGTAGTAGTGGAAGAGTTTAAAACTCTCTAGCATTGTCCGTTGGATTTCTCTCACTCAGGAAGATTTTTCTGGATATTTTCTCGAGAGATCTATCATTTTCGTAGTCAATATTCACAAATATTTTATCATTTTCGTAGTCAATCTTCACAAATATTTAGTCACCGGTACCATGGTCCAAAACTACCGTGCATCCCAGGTTTTTTTCTTCATACGTTACACTAATGAGGGGAAGGCTAATCAGGGGCAGGGTAAGCGCTACTCTCAACGTGGATGAGATGGTGTTGATGTGACTATTGGGTCGGGTACGAGACGAAAACCTCCAGTCCTTGGGCCTGGTGAGGGGCGAAGCCTGTCTCCCTAAATGGGGTCAGAGTGCATAACACAGGTTACAAACCCGATTTTAAAAGCGTAAAATAAATTTAATAAGATGAAAATGTCTTATAAAGTTCCATAAAAACATATACTTATGAGGAAATCTTTTATTAATTTCCGTATTTTGTTTTTTATACTAATATTTATGCGGAAAAAATCCTTTAAACATACGTCTTTACCATAAATCTATTCGAAATTTTTTTCGGTATCTTTCACACTATTTTTCAGGCAAATATTTTCCTTTTTTGTTTTCTTAATAAACACTTAATATTATTGTAAATATGATTTTTTCTCTATAACATTGAAATCGAAATACTTTTTAATATTTTCTCCAGTATGTTTTCCTGATAAATCCAAGAACTGCTAAAATAATTTTTCCATTTTATTTTTGTTGATTTATGAATATATTTACCTTAATTATAGATTTATGTTCCATGAATTTTCGCCAACTCATAGTATATTTACTGGAACAAATTTAGGTGCTGCTATATTTCGCCAAATTTGGCGGTCCTTCCGTTGGAAACTTATGCAAAATTCACCAATGGAAATCAAGGAAATTTTTCCGTGTATATTTACTCTCTGGAATAGACTAAATTTCCTATATCAATCCAAGAGAAACGCGTGTATACCCCAAAAATGCGAACTCATCTAAAGTTTTTTGCTCAAACCTTTTAATAGGATTTTTGATTTTGTTTATTGATCATCTCTGAATGATTCTGGTTACTGATCATCTTTGTTTGTTCTATGGAATTTCTTGTCGCACAAAGAATAAACTTAACCCCTAATGTTTTATTCTTCTCTATATTTTCTGCAGTTTCGGTCTTTGTTTGTTCCGATCGATTTTTTATTGTTTAGTTTATGTACTTTTTTTTGTTGTGATCAATTTGTGATATTTAGGTTCTAGATTGTTGACCTTTGGTTGGGAAGAACTATGTTGAGATTATTAGTCTCACATTATTTGGGAAATCTAAGATATTGCGATTTATAATCCTTAAGTCCATTCCACTTATTTCCAGTTGGTTTGAGTTGGATGCCCATATTCTAACATGATATCAGAGCAGGCTATCTGCGACGAGTCATATGACCGCGCCTTTACTCCGCGTCACCCGATTTAATTTTTTTCACGTGTTATAGACCCAACGAGGCTACACGTGAGGGGGCGTGTTGAGACTATTAGTCCCACATTTTTTGAGCAATCTAGGATCCTGCGGTTTATAATCCTTAAGAATGCTGCACTCATTGCTAAATGGTTTTGAGTTGGATGCCCATATTCTAACAAACTAACATGGAAATCATTCATTGATGTCTCCACTTCGATATATTACAAGGTAACTACAGTTCTTATATTTTATGTGCGATTTCGTATTGTTTTTATTTATTCTTTTTGTTTTTTTTGCTTTTACCATAATCATTAATATGGACTCTGAACACATGGAAATTTCTTTCATAACCGTAACCTAGAATTTTGCTCATGGATATCTGCTAAGTATTATATTTCTTAGAGAAGGAGCCGTGGAGGAGAAAAGAGTTTAGGGCAATTAGGTAATACTAAGATTCATAAGTTTCATCTCAAATTTTTAGGATAAAATAGAACAAATAAAAAAAAATGTCTTGCACCACTGTTTGATCTTATATATTTCTTCTCCTATATATTTTTGTAAGTGGAGGGAAAATCTCTCTGATTTCTCTCCTGTTCTACTTTATGGTGGTTTTGGTACCCCGTGTGGTCGCTATTTTAACAATGGTAGTTGTCTTCAAATATAATGTCGGTAAGTGTAGTAGAGTGTGCATATATTCAAATTAACATTCAGATATATTCGTGTTGGTGTATTGGTTTAATATATATTTGTACAACGTAATTAGGGATTAAAGTAATTATGGGATGAGTTATTAAATTTTGGTTTTTGAATTGAATAGGTTTTCTCTTTGATAATATAAAATCAGATAAAAAATTATGTGTATGGTCGACGTGGTAATGGAGTACTGCTAATATAGACGCTTATAAAAAGTACGACGAATGACGTGCTCATTGCAGTTCGAGGATTGGATACAGCAGTGTGGTGAGCGTTGTGTGTTAGAAGGGTACATTTCGTAAGTGATTGCAAGGGTTTTCTGGGTGCAACATTCTTTTGTAATTTTGATTGTATCCTTAGCCGAATCTACACCCTTTGAGCTATTTGGAGTTCTAGAAGCGTATATAAAGTATAGAAAAAAGCTAATATCAGGTTGTGAGAGGAGGTATTAGAGTATATTTTGGCTGCTGATTTGGGTACATGAGTTTCATGGAGTTTAAATCACATGTTAGCGGCCTGTTTTGAATTATAAATATACAAGTATTATTTAGTCATCCACAACGTTCTCTTAATTTCTAGAAGGGATATGCTGAGTGGTCCTAAAGCCACGAGTCTTGAGGGATTCTTAGACACTTCCAGGTAGGGTTTATTAGTTGAATTTAGGGATTCTCGCTAAACAGGTTTTGTAAGATATATTGAATTTAGGCTTTGCTTTGTGGTTGGTTGTATCGCAATATTTTAATTAAACGGTAATTTACAAATCATATTTAGTTGAATAACAAGGTAGATTCCACGCTATGATTTTGTGTGACCGTGATGTAACTCACGTTTCATAATAAAATTAAGCATTTTTTGTGTTGTTCTTTTACTATGAGCAGATTTATTATTTCTTACATTAGATATATACATATTAATTACCAAAGCGCACCAAACTTTCCAATCAACTAAAAAATAAGTTGCTAATCAAGAAAAAATGAAGGATGTCTACGGCGCGGGCCCCATACACATCTTCTGTAAATGGTAGCGAAGTCTTGGGTTGTACCCAATCATGCTTGCCAGATTGTAACAGAGTTACTGTTGGAAATGAAAATGATACATCTGTTTTGTAGCAAATGTTCTTAATAATATGCATGCAAACACTTTAATAAGCATGCAAACACTGAAGTACAATTTCTTTTGTAGACAAGGTATCGATTTTTTTGATTTGAGCCCATTTGATCCCTCCTTTGACCACAGAACGGGTCTCCATGAAGTGGATTCACGCCAAAGACAAATCCCCAAAAAATAAAAGTTCCTTGTGCAGCACAACTACTACTAGGGGTGACCCCAAAAGTGTATTTTTGTTGGCTGTCAATAAAGTTTGATGATGATAAGGTTCAAGTGTATTTAAAAGATTTATTAGAATGTTTATGTCATTTCACCATCAGTAAGAGCACTGCAATGGCTGATAAGTTGCTAAAGATGTTTAGTTGAATAGATTATTCAAGTTTAGTACTTAGTTCGTTGAAGAAGTAGTCAAAGGCTTTTTTTTTTTTCTTTTTTTTTATCACACTTGGCAGATCTAATTGCAGAAACAAAGCTTATTAGTGTGGGATCAACTAATTTATATCTAAACAAAGAATGGAGGGTTGATTCAACTCTTTAAGAGATACGAAGCTTCACGATCGGCAAGCAACATGACGAAGGTTGAAATAAAAATACAAAATGCAATACTCATTACCAAAAGAAGTAACATGCACAGTTGACCACGACAGATAACCAAAAGTTTGTTGAGCTTGGTTTTTTGGGAATTATCATTTTGGCATGTTTCTAATATGCTGTGTGTTTCAGAGACTTAGGCTTACTATAATGTAATGCACTTTAAATATGTAGAATCTTAAATATCCAATAGAAATACAAGAGCAAGCATTATGGCATACCTTGCTTACCTAAAGGTCCTAAATGCAGCTAAGCCAAGCTCAAGGAAAAAAACAATCACTATGGCCTTGATTACATAATGTCCAACAAATATCTGGTAGAAACCGAGTATAATTAAGAAAGAAATGTCCTAATCACAGCTAACCGAATAGTTAAGCCCTTACTAAACATATTCCTATGACCGAACTTACTAAACACCGTGGGTTATAAGTCTGCTAATCTATACGATCAATCCTCAAGTTATAAATCCATGTGATACCTGGCTGCCAATGACGGGTGAAAAACATATACACACAGCTTTATAGATAAGGGTGATCTTAAGCCCTTTATTAATCCTACTTGATCTATTATCCATTAGGTTGCGATTTAGTTTACTCTATTAAAAAATGGAGGGTGGCTGAAATTGGCTTTCTTTGACACCTTTCTCACCAACGGAGTTAACACATGCAACAAAGTCATTGTTAGCTAGAAGCTACTTGACTAGCATCTGTATCTTACAATATTCATGATATTGTGTACTTAGTTATAATTTGTAAACAAAATATTGGGAATTTTAATAAAGTGCCACACTTCAATTTTCAGGTTTAAGAAAGTGCCACCGTTTTTTTCAATGTATATAAAATGACACTCAGGTTACTAATTCCGTCAAGGCCCGCATTGTTGGTCATTCATAATTGACTTGGTCAACTTTTGATGATGCAATTACTTATTTGTCCTCGGAATCTCTAATAGTTTATCATCTCTTTTCTCTCCCAATTGAATCGATACTAAACAAACAGAGAAGAGTTACACCGTTCTTCCAATACTCTTCTTTTTCTTCTTCTTAAATCAAATCAGCATATCTATAGTTGGTTATTTATCTCATGCGTCATCACCACCGAACATCTTTCTTTTCAAGTTCTTCTCGTAAATCAAATGATTAATTCTTGTCAATTTTGTATTCATGATTTCTAAAATCGTTGGAAAATTTTGGGGTTTGTAAATTGAGGTGGTTTTAAGAATAAGGTTTAACTCGATTTCCATCTTTTTCAATTGCATATCTTTAATTTCGTACTTTATTTTATTAGGGTTTATAAATTCGAGATGATCTGATTCTGCTGCCATGCTAATTAACTGGTTTGATGGTTGATTCAAGAAAAATTTTAGCCGAGAAGAATTAGCTGAATGGGTAAGATTATATACGATTTTGCTTCCACTGATATTAAGTTTTGCTGCCATTTAGAAGCTGCGGCTGCTCATTATGGTGATGGATGGGTCTTTTATGGGTTTTGCTTTTCCGGCGAGAATTCGACAGTGACATGGTACTGCTACTTTGGTTTTGGAGGTTTAATCTATCTGGATTTAGAATTCGGCAGCAAACTTGTCGAGTTTGTGAGGGTTTTGAATCAAGTTTTTGCCGAGAAACCAGTTAAGTTGGTGATGCTGCCATGGGTATTTGGAGTAATGAATGGATGAGATTAAGTGGTTTTTTAGAGTTCGTGTTAGAAAGGATTGATGGGTCTGAATTTGATTCGGATTTGCAGGTGGTTCCGTTGAAGAAATTGATCTGTAAAAGGAGATAATCATACACAAAAGGAAGTTCTTAATTGCAAAAAATCTGCTCGACACAACTCCAGACAAAGAAGCTTTGGAGAAGAAACAGGAAAGAAATTGATCTAATGAAGACATGGATTTTGTTAAGTATTTTGTTAGAAATTGATCTAATGAAGAAATTGATCTAATGAGGAATCAGTGGAGTGCATATCTATATTATGGTGTTAGTACATGTTCTTCTGGATGTTGAGCATATCTATCCTATGGTGTTAGGACATGTTCTTCTACACCAAACTGTCCTGCTTCAACTGTGTATTGTGTGATTGTGCAGCGTATGTAGCTCCTACTACCACACTTCCAAAGTTTCATGCTTCAACTGTGTCCAACGTACGGATGCTGAACATCAATAATGATTCCAATTTGTTTAACTCGGTATCGAGTCACGAGTTAACTCTCCATTCAATCACTGGTTAACACATTCTTAGTTGATTCAGGGGCTTGAATGTCATTTTATATGGGTGATTCACTGCGACATAGGTACTAACGGCAACTAACCGTTTTCTCAAAAAAATGGGATGGAAAAGTTCAACAGTGTGGCATTTTATAAATATTGAAAAAAACGGTGGCACTTTCTTAAACATGAAATTGAAAGTGTGGCACTTTATTAAAATCCCCCAAAATATTTAGTAGCCATTCTTTTTATTTGGATTGGAAGTCTTTTATTATTTGGATGGTTGTCATGTTATAAATTTGCCATGCTTTATGTTTAATGAACTGTTTTGCAGATTCTTTTTATTTAGATTAATTCTTTGAATTTGTAGTTCATGATAAGATAAAAAGTTGGATAGTGTCTCAGAGAGAAAGCGACTTAAGAACTTAAATGAAATACTTATCCCTTACCTTGCTCTCTACTAGCTTTATGGCGTTATATTTCCACCACGTAAGTCTTTCCGAGACTATCTACTTAGCTTCAAAATCATCGTTTGACGTCATAAGCGTATATGTATTCTTAGTTGTGTGTTACTTACTACATGAACATGGTCACTTTTGTATTGTATGTCATTTTAGTCTCCAATTCTGCATTTTTTGGCTGAATGGAGTTATTGATTATTATAATAAAGATCATGGAATTGGTACTGAGAAATCACATGATTTTTTGTTTTTATTGCAGGAATTAAAGGAGTTTCAGGACGCGCATGTAATAGTTGTAGTAAAGTTGAAAGTATGGTTGACAAAAGGTTGGATAGGTATTGGAATCAAGGACCGGGAACTCCAAGGTGTTCATGGACGTCTTATATCATGCCGGGAAGAAGTATCAACTTGGAAGGTTGTGTCATTCTTCGAGATGGAGATAGGAGAATTAGAAGTAAAAGGAGGGACAATATAAACTCAGTATAGAGAATAAAAATACTCAGCAGGCTATGTATCAAACAAGGTCATTCAGGTCTCTTCATATTGAAGATATTAAAATTACCTGTTGAGGGGATTTGCTCTGGCAATGGTCTGAGAAATCTATTATTTTTATCAGTCCTTAAACATGCAGTTTAGGACTTCAAATTTCATGAAGAAGGTAATGAAAAAAAAACTCAAGTGATGCGTACCCTGTCTAAACTATTTGATAATATAATCCCCATCCTAAATTGTGATAAACTCTTCTATTTTGCAAGTGCTATCCGAACCGTGTTAATAAGATAGTATCTCACTTTGAGTCTTAAATGTTACCATTTTTGTTGCTTGCTAACTTTGAATATCATTGGATTAGTTCACAGAGCAAGTAGTTTTTCTGAACTACAATTATACGCTCATGTAAATGTGTGATATCTAATTTTAAGTGGAAAGGAAGAATCTAATTATTGACATGATTCGTGGAAATTACTTTAGAGATCATACTGGGACATTTTGACATGTCCATAGACTTATATGCTTATATAGTCAGAGAATGGTGATTTTTTCTCTTCAGGCGTATCTAATCTTTCCTCCAAAATACTCACCATTAGGGGTGTCAACGGGTCCGGGTCCTCCCGGGTATCACTAGACCCGGACCCGGAGCCTACTTATAATGGTAGGGTCCGGTTCCTAACGGTTTCGGGTCCGGTTCTTAAACTTGTGGACCCAGAACCGGACCCGTTTAAATACCCGGGTACCCGTCGGTTCCGGGTACCCATTGGGTCTTAATAAAACTATTTAAAAAACCTCAAAAACTTAATATATTTCTCTTTTTGTCTTGGATTTAAGTAAGTTTTATAAAAATTTATTATTATTTGTTATTAATGTACTAAATAAAGGTTAAATGTAAGAGAAAAAATTTAAATGAGTAAAATATCAAAGCTAAAACTAGCAAAAATACTTGTAATTTTGCTAAAAACATGAATAAAAGAATGAATAAGTACCCGATACCCGCGGGTACCCAACGGGTATTACCCGTTTGGACCCGTTTAAATTCGGGTCCAATCGGGTAATTACCCGCCGGGTCCTAAGTAGCTAATGGGTCCAACTTTAGGACCCGGAACCGGACCCAAATATACCGGGTCCGGTTCCGGGTCCGGGTAATGGATACCCATTGACAGCCCTACTCACCATGTTTTAGTGGTTTTATTTAAAGGGAAAAATCTAGGTGTATATATACTACCTATACTTTTCACATTTGCATACAACATAGGTAATTTGAAAGAAATCAATGACAATTTGATCACCTATCTTAAGCTACCAAATTCCCTTAGTGAAAATAAGTTGTGAGACTTAATTAAAAGTTTACCAAGTGGCTGCAACTAGCATACTGTCTCGGCCTCCAATGGAAGCCAACAATGTCAATATTATTTTTAAGAAGACAAGGTTTAGAGGTCACCAACAAGATGGACTCACTCTAACTAATATAAAATTTGTAGTTAAATAAGTTAATGGCTCCCATGGAATCAATAAGAGCAAAGGGGTGCTCACTAAGTTGTGACTCTCATATCTTCTTCCAGATATTTGTTATATATTATTTTCTTTTCTTGAGCCCCCGAAATAAAATGTTTTTGTATCTTTCTGTCTGTATGTGTTTTCTCATATTTAAGTTGTTAGTTATGTCTGTAATATAATATACTCCCTCTGTATTTGGTGAAAAGATACTATCAATTTTTCATTTTACCATAAAAATCAGAAAGAGTCAATTTAAATAGCAAAACTTTGGGATCATAAAGCCAAGGGTTCTTGCCAATAAGAACAAGTGAAGCCATCACGACCAGAATAATTTACCATGTAGTAATGTATGGGACCATCATGTTATCTACAAAATTATAATATAAATTATGATGACCCATAGACTTAAAGCAATTTTAACTCATATGTGTTAACTTCCACTCCAGAATATACGAGATCATCATAAACTCATTAGTAGACATATCTAACAATAATCTCTATGGAAATCAGACTGTCCACTAATGATAAAGAACGACTATAAACATCGTTCAAGGAAGATTTGGTGATCAAATTGACAGCGATGATGACATGCATCCATTGGTTGAATTATATAAGAATGGTAATGAAGAGAAGGATGAAGTTCAAAACCTCAATTAGGTGACTAACAAAGCAGGACAAAATAAGGTGGAGTAAATATCACAGGTGCAAACACAGTGAAGCTTACAGATGAACAGAAGTGTTCATTCTCGAACCCATTATTTTAAGAATTAGAACACTTTTAGCGCAAGCAGAGGTCAACATGCAATAATAAAAGTTCCCGTCAGACTCAGGAAGTAGCAGAGTCCTATGATGTTATCATTTTGATTTTATTTCTATTTTGTTACAGTATATTAGATAATTTACATGCTTTTTGTTTTTTTGAAAATTGTATGAAAGAAAGGTTTATTCTTAAATGGATTTATTTAAGGATGGTTTCTTGATCTTGGACATTTTAAATAGTAATTGGCGAGGTTTATTCCGACTATTAATCCTTAAAGAAACTGCTTCGTTGACATAATGATATTGTTAATTGAAATCTTCCTTGGTGCGGGGTGAAGCCCCGCCTCACTATATTGGGGCCAATTCCCATCACCCCGCATTCATCACAAGTTATATCGAGTGATTACAAATTTGGGTGCTTCCCTTATGAAAGGCGAATCATGGTACAATAAACGTGCAGTCACCAATTCATCGGTAACAAGTACAAATGTTATTCTCTCGGTTTCTAAATAATAGACGTGTAGAGCCAATTATTCCGAAACAAAGGTAGTAAGTTTTAAATATCTATATATTTCTTATTACATGTTATAAAGCAAATACAACTAAAGTAATACATATTTTCTGACAACTATCTTCTCCATTTCATAGCATACACAACAGTAATGACAACAGTATATTCTTATCAATTGGACAAACGGCTGCAGTGGTTATAGATAGCAATATTATAGTAAAAAAAATGATGGCATTTCCAACAATATATGTAAAAGTAACTATAATGTTTATGATAAGCACAATTTGGGGAAAAAATTGCGAGAAAAAAAAATGCAGTTTCTTAAAAACTAATTTTGTTTTGCTGAAAAATCGGGTAGACTGCGTAGAAGAAATATTAACTGCAACAGGGAAATCAATAGTCTTTAGATTCGAACTTGAAGAAAGAAACTTCATATACCTCACTCTAAAATCCCATGCCATATTTCATTGTGATAATGCCTTAGAGAAAGCATATGTATCAAACACAAATTAATGGGTAAGTACAACTCCTGACAAATAACAACTCCAGACACCTACTAAGAACGAACTGGTAAAAAAAAAGTATGACACAATAAAAAACGATGATGACATGCTGACGTTTATCTAATTGGATGAACATGATGAGATTATGGAGAAGGATCCTGACATGCCACCATTGGTCGAGATAGATGAAGAAGGCAGTGAAGTGTTTTTTTTTTTTATATATTGTGATAATTTTAAACTAAATGGACGCAAATCTTATCATTAACAGTGCTCCCATGGCGTTCTTTCTTGGAGACCAGTGTCCATCTTGGATAAGACCTGTATCATGGAATTACGCTTAAGTAGTAGTTCAAACACCACCAACAAACATGTAACGCTGACAAGTTGCTACGCAAAACTGGACTCAACATAGTACTGTTACATGGATCGACTTCAAAATCTCGACATTAATAAAACTATTTGTGCAGTAATGTTGCATGCACATTTCTAGCATTTCACATTTCTTTTTATTTATTTTTTGAAAATTACATTTCACAAATTTCATGTGATATATATCTATATCTTCTAAAACTTTTAGAGATTAAATCGTTCCATAATACAATTGTTAATCAAAAAAGTTGGACAAAAAAGACGTGTAGTTATGTTTAATTGCAAATGTTTATAAGCATAAAAAAACATAATTATTTTAAATCCAAACTCTGTGGAGTCAACTTTTTTAAAATTATTTTAGTATCCCCCTAAAAAATTAATAAATAAATTTAGATTTATCATACCAAAAATAATTTAATGAATTTGACCACGGGAGCGGGGCAAAGCCCCGCCACACTAAATTAGTTGATCCCATCGGTCTCGGTGCGTGGCATGGGTTACATACTACTAATATTTTAATGAGTATTTAAGAGAAAATGAAGCAGCCTTAGGTAATATATCTCTTCATTAACTGTTATGAATTTCTATATAAAGAAGCAGACTGAATCCATTTCTACATCAAGCAATCAATATTCGAATCATCCATCCCAACACATCAGAAGTGAGAAAAACAAAAGACACGGCGAAGTTGATCAATGTTTCATTAGTTATGGCCCTTTCTGTTATTGTTCATGCATTGATATTAACTTCTATAAGTGGTGCGAGGGATACCGACTATGATGATTCCTCTGCAGAGGCACCATGGGTAAATCCATTTCCAAAACAATGCAGAGTGATACGACCATGTGCAGACTTTGTGGGAAATCTAATAGTAACAAGGAACATGCCGACCCATAGGGATATTGCATGTTGTCGGGAAATTATACAAAGTACTAAGTATTGCTGGGAAAAGCTAATGGACATATTTGAGGAAGATTCTTTTCCTCGTCTTCATCCTTGGGCTGAAAATGTTTGGGACAGATGTATCAGTCTCGCAAATTCTCCTGCACAAGCCCCATCAATAGCTGATTCCCCTGAGCCTCAAGCATTTACATTTCCAGAACGGTGTATTATTTCAGGAGACTCTTCACAAATTTTGGACCAACTTATAGAAACAAAGACCTTGCCAAGCAAGAAAGATGTTGCGTTCTGCAAAGAAATCGTAAAAACTACCAAGATGTGCTGGGAAAAGACAATGGACTTGCTTGAAAATCCTAATTTAAATCCTCAACCTTTCACCGACCTTCATCCATGGGCTGAAAATACATGGAACGCATATGTTAGTATTGCAAAATGAACTATAATTAGATTACTAGTGCATTCTTGCAAATGTAAAAGCAAATATGCATCTTTTCTTCTTCTGCCTAAGCATAATGAATAAAAACATTGAATTCTACATCTACTACTTTGGAAGTCCTCAGCGTCTCATCAATTTATTTTTGTTTTAATATTTTCTTTAAGATTTATTTCATTGGCTAGTTCCAATGTCGTAAGGGTGAGCAAGGTCAGGATTGCCCCGGTGTTAGCCTTGATCCACATCCAATTTAATACTTGATGAATTCAAGTTTAGCATCCGCATCCGATCTAGAATTCAATGAACGCACTGATGGACGGATGCACCGGATGTTTGATGACCCGATGAATTTTATTTTACAAAAATAAAAATACAGTTACCTGTTTTCTCTCAACCTTTTAATTTCAAGCCCTCAAAGTTCGGGAATAAATGAAGCAGAAATAAAATGAATATATAATGGATCGGTCCGTGTAACTAATGGTCTACACACATATTTTACGAAATGGTGTGGGTTTTCAACGGATTTTTGAAACAGTGTCCGCATCGGCAATGGGTGGATGGGTGCGGATTTGGTACCACCATGTCCAATCTATTAAAATGACGGATATTAGAAACGCATCCAGGTCCAGTCCATTACCAACAAGTAAAATACTCACGGGTGAACAGATGAACTGGGTGGATGCGGATGGATTGACGGATTTCAAAACGTAATTATAAGAGACTAAAATTAATATTATGTACAACAAACACAGACGAAAAAAGATTAGTGATCATGCATAATGAGTCCATAGTATTCTCAACTTTGTCTCTCTCTCATTTTGATCTTATTATTTCTCTGGCTTCTAAGTACCTTGCTCACGCTATAGTTTATCCTTCATATTTTTGTATAACCAAAACTTCCCTCTGGGTTGGGTATCTAGCGGATGGGTGATAAATCACCCGCATCCAACCTGTAAAAAAGATCGATTTACGGGTTGTGTATCCACCCGCTATAATACGGATTGGTTTGGATAAAATATGTGGATGTGGATGTTTTTGCTCATTCCAATCCGTGGATTCGGACCAAACACCTACCCAAGATAATGAACTGTTCGATCTTACATCCTAAGCCCAGCTAATCGTTTAACCTGAAAGTCATAAAAGGTCAATCCAAAGTTGACTCCTCTCCAACCTAACCAATATGTTTGTTCAAGGAGTTTCACTTCAACATCAATGGCAGAATCATTACTGGGCATTTTAAAGACCCAACCTTGCTGATGAAGTTCTACAAAATTTCTTCTAACATCTCTCTGTTTCCTTGAAACAGATGAAATGGAAAGCAAGGTAACATACATTGCCAATCTCTTGCAATCATGTATAGACAAGAAAAGTCATATTACAAACAAGATACTACATTGTCAAATTTTAAGAAATGGGTTATTCGGAGATATCTTTTTATCAAACCGTCTAATCGAAACATATTCTGTTTGTAAGAATCTGGAGTCGGCACAGAAGGTGTTTGATAAAATGCCTAGTAGAAATGTGTATACCTGGAATGCTATGGTTGGTGGATTATCAAAAGCTGGTAAAGCAGAAGATGCATATGATGTTTTTGTGAAAATGCCTGAGAGAAATGATGTTTCGTATATTACAGTGATTGATGCGCTAGTGAGGAATGGATATGGAGAAAAGGCGCTGGAGTTGTATGGTTTGATGAGAAGACAGGGTTTTGTTGCGTCTCATTTTACGCTTACTAGTGTTTTGAGTGCATGTGGGAGTTTGGTTGAGGGTGAAGAGGAGGGTAGGAAATGTCATGGTTATGTTATCAAAGTTGGTCTTAACTGTAATGTGTATGTTGAAAATGCTCTGGTGGGAATGTATGCAAAATGTGGGAGTATTGTGAATGCAATTCGTGCTTTTGATGATATGTCTTATCCGAATGAAGTTTCGTTCACTGCTTTGATGGGTGGACTGGCACAGACAGATCGATTTGATGAGGCACTGGAAATGTTTGTGAAGATGCATAAAAAAGGTATTCGGATTGATCCCATCGCTTTTTCGAGTATTATTGGTATTTGTGCTAAAAGAGAATCGTGTTTTCCAAATGAGAATTCTGTGTTCTCATCTCGTAATTTTTATGGACAAGGTGTACATAGTCTTATAATGAAAGTTGGGTTTGAAACAAATCTTCATGTAGCCAATTCATTGATCGACATGTATGCAAAACATGGAGATATGGTAAATGCTGAGATGCTTTTCGCTAGTTTGGCAGTAACGAATGTTGTTTCTTGGAATGTTCTAATAGCTGGTTATGGATTGCAAGGGAAAGTTGACAAAGCTCTAGAAATGGTATTATTGATGGGTTGCCATGGTCTTGAACCAGATGAGGTCACCTACGTAAATGCTCTTTCAGCCTGTGTCAAATCCGGGGACCTTGAAACTGGTCGTCAAATGTTTGGTAAGTTATCAAATCCAAGTATAACGTCATGGAATGCTATTGTTTCTGGCTATTCCCAGCTTGGAAACTATGGGGAGGCAATCAACTTATTTAGAGAAATGCAGTTCTTAAATACACGACCTGATCGAACCACCATAGCCAGTATTCTCAGTTCGTGCACTGGAATGGGGCTCCTTGAGTATGGCAAGCAGGTCCATGCTTTTTCAATCAAGCAGAATCTCCATGGTGACATTTTTGTTTCAAGTGGATTGGTTGATATGTACTCGAAATGTGGTAATATTAAGACAGCGATTTATATTTTTAATAGAATGCCGGAACGGGATATTGTCTGTTGGAATTCAATGATTACTGGCTTGTCTCTCCATTCTTTTAATCCGGAAGCTTTTACCATCTTTAAGCAGATGCGAAAAAGTGGCATGATCCCAACTGAATTCTCTTATGCAAGTGTGCTCAACTCCTGCTCTGGATTGGCTTCTTTATCTCAAGGGAAACAGGTACATGCTCAGATTACAAAAGATGGATATACAAATAATATTTTCGTAGGAAGTGCTCTTATTGATGTCTATTCAAAATGTGGTGACGTTGATGGTGCCCGTATATTTTTTGATAACATGTTAAGTAGATCTATTGTTGCTTGGAATGAAATGATTCATGGGTATGCACAGAACGGATATGGAGATGAAGCTGTTAAACTCTTTGAAGATTTAATTCGATCCAGCGAGAAACCTGATTCCATAACATACATTGCAGTTTTAACAGCATGTAGCCATTCTGGGTTAGCTGACATGGGAATGGAAATTTTGGATTCCATGCAACGAAACGTGGAGCCACTGGTGGGTCATTACACTTGCGTCATTGACTGTTTAGGTCGAGCTGGGCGATTTGTTGAGGCAGAAGTTCTTATTGATAAGATGCCATATAAAAATCATCCTATAATATGGGAGGTTTTGCTTAGTTCTTGTAGAGTTCATGCTAATGTAAATTTAGCAAGAAGAGCGGCAGAACAACTTTTCAAGCTGGACCCACAAAACTCGGCCCCTTATGTGCTTTTATCCAACTTATATGCATCTTTAGGAAGATGGGATGATGCATCAGCTGTTAGGCAACTAATGTGTGAACGAGGGATTGAAAAGAATCCGGGTTATAGTTGGATTGGTTGTCGGAATGGAGAAAATGCTTTTATGTCTGAAGATGATCTTAATTTAGTTACTGATATAGTCAGATGAGTAAATAACAGGACAGTACTATCCAGGGAAGTACAAGAATGTATCAACAGATGAAACTTATACTGCCGGATGTAGATATATACAATAAGCGGCAAAACATCAGCTCTCTTTTTCAAGTCTCCAGGAATTATGCAATTTTCATAGACTCTGGGCTGTCTTTTCTAAGAAGATTCAGAGTGTCGCTTGATTTACTTAACACAAAATCGCAAGATATATGGGAATTTCGGTTAAGAGCTTTTGAATAACTCAGGCATCTGACAAGTTTGTCTACGGTAAGTTGAGTTGGCTGTATCTGTTTATTTACTATCTTACATCTCTCTTTATGTCTGGTGCTTGTCATATCATTTTGCTTAAATTTTTTTAGTAAATTAAGAAGTAGGCATACCTTTGACATGATAATCTCTTTTGATGCTTTGTAAAGCTTAATGGTACCTATATTCTGAAAGTTCCCTAGTAACTTCTTATAGAGTTAGATATTGTCTATTCACACTTCAAAACCTTCCAATCAGGTTGGTGACCTGTAGGGTTTACTCTGTAGTAGTTCTCTATTAGTTTGTCCAAGAACGAAAAAATGTGCTTGAATTAAACTCATCACACTCTTATCAGTTTTCAGTTGCTGGCTTGAGGCGTTCTTCCCAAGTTTGCTTTTTTGATCGATTTGTCCGTTTGACAAATCCTTTTACTTGTTTTCATGTGCTAATTAGGCTGTGCTCCATCATTGTCTTCCAGAAAGATAGCCACATTCTCTCTTCCAGCTTCGGCATCAGATATATCTCCAAGAAACTCCTGGAAAAGCATATTGAACTATGGCTGGTCACAGAAGCTCAAGTATGATGACAGATCCTCGTCTTGGAGTTGGTGCGCTATCGTTTAAGTCTTCCATGCTGGTACACATTCTATATCCTCCTCTCTCAATTCCCTTGTAGAGTTCAAGTACATTCTTAAGTTCGCTTTTGCAGAGACCTCCTCGTTAAAGTGAATGATGGTCTACCGTGCCTACGGAATCTATGAAATAGATCGATAATTGTGCATGTATATAGATATATTTAAGTAATATGATACACTGAGACACAGTAGATTTTGTTATGAACCACAAGATGAAGTTCTTAAGCTAGTTATCTAGTTCTGTCTACCTACATGTAAATTTCGAGACCTAAGTTGCTAATGATTTTGTCTTTTAAGGCCTCTTGGATAGCCATTTCTGCATTAACCATGACATGCTGACATAAATGAGTGATGTTACTGGCTTACTGCTGAATGTTAAATAGAAATGGATAATAACTCTCTACTATACTTCTGAATTTGGAAATTAAGACAGTAAACCAGTGTAAGCAAACTGAGGATTTTTCAAACCAAGAAGTCTAACCTTCTAAGTAGTAGGAGTTGAATAATTATGTACGGGTAGTTTTATCCTTACTTCAGTCTGCCTGGTAAAACGATCTGATATTGTTTGTTTAGGTGTATCGCCTGTGGGAATGTTATAAATACAATTTTAGAGTAAAGGAAATAAGGTGTTACGAAGTTTACAATTTTGGTTAAATTTTATTTAGGATGTATTACATTATAAAATACATCCATGTTTGAATCCTTCTTCCGTTCTTCTTCCGGCTTAGTAGGTTGAAAGTGGGACTCACGCTTACAACCAGGCAAGTAGCAAGGGGCCAAGGGCGAAGAACAAGTCAGCGCAACCATGTTGACATCTGGTACACGTTACACAGACCAGTTAGCCAGTCTTCTATTTTCTCTCAGTGTCAGGCTGATAGACATTTGATCCTCAAACAATATATCATTTCAAGTTTCAAATATTTCTATAGAAAAACAAAATAGAAGTAAGAGTTTTGTTTTCCTTGTCATCTGGCTGTTGTTTCTTGTTCTTTGTTTCTTTGTTTTTGCCATTTATACAGCTGGGGACCAAAGAGAAGACCTAATGAATGGTCCTGAATATACTTCCATAACGTATGAAGTACTAGATATCAATACTTAGTGATACACTGATACTTGATGCACATTCTTAGCAGTGTTCTGTATTTGAAGAACATCCAAAAGGCCGTAAAGAATAGAGGTTACCGGCGGAATTCCTCATCTGACAGTCTCTAAAATCTCTGTATATGGTACATATGTAGTATAATCTACAATGATTAATTGTATGATAATGAGATAATCCATATATGCATGTGAAGGGCAATTATGACTGTCATGTTGCACTGTAGAGTGCAGATAGTTATATGGAAACACCCAAGGGAATGTGTGATTGCTTTCCCTCTAGCTTATCAATTTATAGGGTTCCACTGGTTCAGTATCAATCAATTAATATTGGTATGACATATTGTAATTGCAGGAAATATGTTGATGGCACTCATTCAAGTCTGCACCAGCACCATAGTTGGTAAATACATTGAAAACCCAAGATTTATGTACTCTTTATGTTCCATTTTATTTTTGGTTTTTTTATCAAGGGAAATCCTGGTGAAACATCTCAGTCAGCATCTCACTAAGTTAGTTCAAAAGAAGCAGCTTTGAGGGAATAGTTTTGTTTGACAAATTTTTGTTTAAAATAAATTAGAAAAACACTGGCATGGGGCATCATATAGTGAATGCATTGTGTGAATTGAATGTTAGCTAGTGAGTGATGAACAGTCTTATGAACACTGAAAAACTGATGGGGTTTTATGTTTTGGTTGGTGGATGTGTGGGTGGTGGTGGGTTTTTTGAGTTTTGTTATTTGAGAAGGAAAGATGATGGATAGACAAAAGGGATGTAAATTAAATGCCATTTGCTTATTCTTTCTCTTATGTATTTTCCTTGTCTGTTTCCTGTTCTTGTGTTTTAGGAAAGTGTGTTTTGTCAAATTTCAAGGAATGATGAAGAAAGGGGGGTGGATGGATGGTATAGTCAAGGATGATGGGTCCTTGGTCTTATTCTCTCTGAGGTCTGGAGAGGACCATCAAAAACAACACACATTTTACAGAGAGAGGGAAGAGAAAGTTTGTTGCAGGAGACAGTAAGTAGCATGGCAGGGGGGAGTGAGAGAGGAAGGAGGAGAAGAAGAAATGTCTGATAATATTCTGAATAGTCCTCAAATGTTCTCCTTGTGTTGGCATTGTCTAATAAATGCTGCAAAATGGCATTCAATTGAATGAAGATTAAAAAATAAAAATAAAAAAAATAAATGAAATGAAATTTCTTGCAATTGTGTCATTGTGGGGTCAGTCAGAGGGAGAGACACTGTGAGATCATCCCTCAGCTGCTACTGCTGCTGCTGCTGTGGTATTCTGATGCTGCATAAACGAGAGTACTGATTACTGAGACTACAGAGACAACCCGAAATTAATGCTTACTTCTGAAATTTTTGCATAATCTTTTTTCTTTCTTTTTTTGAAATTTTGATTTGGTTTGCGATGAATATATTCCAACAACATTCAAACAATCCCTTTCATTTCGACCCACCCTCTTTTGATCCCTTTACCATGTTTTGCTCACTCTAGCCTAATACAACAAAACCAAAAACATCAGGTCGACTAGTGGTCAATCCTCAAATGTAACCTTTGGATTTTTGTGTATGTATGTAGTAAAAATCATTCTTCAAAAACAAATCGATCCACTAAACTATGACACTCACAGCCCAAATGAAGCAAGGTTCTTGGAGAAACTCCAAATTTTCTCTCCAGAGGTTAGGAGAAACCCATCTTTAAGTGATTCTTTTGAAGAGGGTGACGGGTCATGCATCACACCTGATTTTCCAATTACTATAGGGAGTACATTCTTTGACACTTGCATCATACATGGGTGAAAAAAATGTAGTAGTACTAGTTAGTAAAAATGTAAAAAATAAATATGTAGATACGATTCATTAAATGTGATGATATGACAAATGGGAAAGGAGTGCGAGGTGCATTTAAGGATAAAATCATCATTACAAAAGTACGTCATCATTTGTCTATGACATCTCCCATTCTTTTCTTTTTGACTCCACATATTTTTATCAAACAAGACCTAGAGATTAAAAAGACATGTATATCCCATCAACAGCATCTACCTATAATACAGTAGCTAGGTTTTTATTACTGTTTCTATGTGTTGTTGGGAGGATGATGCTTGATGCATGAGAGAATTTTCTGCATGTTTAGGCTTATAGCTAGCTGCTGCTAACCTTCCTAGCTACTGTATACATTATCTGATCATGCATCTTACTCAGTAAAGGCTTTATTCAGTTTGTTTGTTCTAATTCATTATCTCTAGCTATCCCTTGGTTGCGTCCAACTTTCACAAAAAAGAACACCATGATTTCAAATTAAGATAGTCATTGAGTAATAAATTGCCCCCAATGAATTGGTGTGAGTGTATTGTATTTGTCATTGTGAGATTTAAGTTTATAGATATTTGGAAGATCCCAACAATTAAGTAGAGAAATGAGGAGTAGAATACAGTATACAGTACCATCACCCGTGTTCCTAGTGAGTTTTATTGTGTCATATCTCTCACAATTGGTTCTAGAGATAATAAAAGGAGAGTACAATTCAGGTCAGGGACTCAGGTTCTTTTACTTCTTCTACACCCAATCTTTGTTGACTTCATGATTAGTGATTTTAGCCGTAGGGTTTAGGGTATTTCATCATATGATCAAGTGTAAAGTCCAATAGTTATAAAAGAGTATGTATGCCTATTTATGTAACCTTACATATAATCAAAATTTTACTATGTAAAGTAGGAAAAACATCACTTTATTGGATTAGTCTTGTCAAAATCATCAACCAGTGTTTTGACTTAAAGTTAATAGTGGTCAAACATATGCACAATCCTCTATCCATACTACAAACTTAAGTTTACCGTATTTTAAAGATAAATTTATCTCTTTAATCTGAGTGAGGGTTACCCAAGTAAGAAATCTCACTCAAGAATCGGGTTACTTTATCTAGTTCATTTTGTGTAAATAGTCTGAAGAAGATCAAAACCCTTGTGAGTATAAATGAGAATGCCTTGTGCGCCCATAACCAATTGATATTGAACTGTGTGTATATACGGGTGTGAGGCAAATTTAGTAAGAAGAAATAATATTGGGGAAAAGGAATTTCACCAAAAACTACAAAACAGAAAACCCAAAAAAATGTATAAAGTCAAACATTGAAATGATGAAAAAAATCTCTATTTGTAGTCCAATTTTATACAACTTTTGAGTAAATTGGCCATAAAATTTGTCTTTCATTATAGTTTAGCTATAGATACCGAGTCTTTAAATACAAAATGTAAGACTATATTGAAAAAAGAGCATTTGCTTAGGATTTGGCCTTTTCTATTAGATGAGTAATTTTTGTACTATTGTCAAAGAGATGGATGTAGACATAAGTGATGCATGTCAAACAAGATCTCTCTCGAGCATGCATTGTATTTAGTAGATTACTCAGACTATCTTCCAAATCCAGTATGGCCCTACTCACTTGAATCTTCCAAATTTCCATCATGAATTGGGTTCAGTAAGTAGGTTCAATATTTCAGTGTGAATGAATGGATCAAAATTCAAAAAACAAACAAACAAAAACCTAACATTCATAAAGATTTCTAAAAAAAAAAAAAACTTCATATATTTCTATAAATGATACTTAAAGTGGGTAGAAATAGAGATTGATGACAACAGTTTTGTTACTACAAATTTTGTGCATAAAAGAAGAAATAAGAACTTGAAAAGGAGCCAAGTAATTGTGTAAATATATGATAATAGACCTATTTTTCCTTCAATGGATTTCTGACATTAAGGAGAAGAAGAAAAAAGATAGAAAAATATTAAGCTCATCATCTTCATATCCGTCTTTCTCCCTGGAGACTTCATTCCTTTAGACCATCTGCAATAACTGAAACCCAAACTATTAGTCCATTAGAAGACATGAAGCAACAAAATTGTTCATGACCCAATTACTTAGGCAACACAATTGCATTAAAAAAACAGTAAAGTGTGCTCCTAAACCTTACAATTTAAATTGAAATGCAACATACAAGGTATTATCAAAATAAAAAAGCAATAGCAAATTGTGGGTGCATGGTAGATACTACCAGTCTAGCTACAATATCTTAGGTTTCACATTCATGTTTAGTTTAGAGGATAAATAGAGTCCTAAAATTGGTCAAAATCATGGACATATCTTTTCGCTGTCTGTTGATTTTACAATGCAAAAAAAAAAAAAAAAAAAAATATTATAGGTCAACTTTGATGGAGGAAGGAAGTTATAGTTAGTTGGTGAGTCATATCAAAACTCTAGCTATAGCACCCCCTACATATCTGGTTCTCTGTTTAAATTATAAAACTGATAATGATGAGTTTTTTTGTTTTGTTTTTGACTTTTCATTATCCCTCTTATCGCACTCAACTCCTCTATCAAACATCACAATATTATTATAGCTAAGGGCTAGACAATGAGCAAGTCCTAGTTCAATTCTTTGCTTTAGTATTAGTACTTGATAATTACAAAGTCTTTGCCATATTTGGATTTGTTAATCATATGGAAAAGAAGCCTAATTTAACAACAGCAGGTCTAATAAAGAACCATAACAATCAATAGGCCTAAAACAAATTATTCAAAAAAAAAAAAAAAATTAACAAGAATGAGATTGAACTTACTTGTAAAAGATTTTGATTCATAAGAGCATTAAACCACATAATAAGAAACTCTAAGAAGGTCCAATTCTATCATCTCCTCCAGCAGTTCTTGGTTGATGAAATTGACCTAATTGACCAATGGTTGACGAAACATTCATGGCAGCAACAAGACCACTAGCATCATAAACACCATTACCATCAAAACTCCTAAGAGATTGTTGATGAGGATCTCTAGAGAAAAATTGGTGGTGGTGGTGATGGTGAGTAGGGTCCCTTCCTGTTAATAATCCAATGCCCATTTGTGGATGAGCAGCAGCGGCTGCCGCTGCAAATAGTCCATGTGCAGCAGCACCAGTAATTCCCACATTTTGATACTTGGAGAGTTCAGATTTTGCACAACTAAGATCCATTTGTAATTGACGAAGTTGGTGCTGAAGGATCGAGATAACACCTACACAACCATAGACAGGATCACGCAGACGCATATCCGCTTCGTATGCAAGTGAATTGACAGCATCTTCACGTTGATTTGGATGTAACTCATTCAGCAGTTTAGTTACATTGCTTGCACCAAAGACTTTATGAACATTGGCAAATTTCTGTGGCTGATCAGGTGGGAAGTACGGTGCAAATACACATTCCGGTTGACACTTTCGACGGAGAAATTTGCAAGCAGCACATGGTGAGTTTGATGATGATGCCATATTTTGCAATACCACCACTGAATTTAACAATCAAAATTGGTTCTTCAAACCTGATTCATGAAATGAAAAATAATCAATACACTAGGGTTTAGCAGAGAATTAAAGCAAAAGTATACGACACCAAATAAATCAGAATTTAATTTGGTACATATGTAAATTTTATCAAGAACATGGTCATATTGGTAAACAAAAGGAATAATGAATTTTCTCTGATAGAGAAAAATCAGGGTATGAATTGAATTCTCAGAAGAATAAATCGTACCATGGAGGAGGTATCAAAACAAAGAAGAAAACAAAACCCTATTCTTTGAAAGAGTAGATGAAATTGACTGAATAATCTAGAAGTAGAAATACAACCCCCAATATCTTGTACACAAAGAAAGAAATCAGAGAATGAAGATTTTCACGTACCGTTCAATATATATTTTGTTTGATCTTCAAAGAGAAACAATCAATGATATATATTCTCTAGAATTTTAAAAATTTCAATTGAACTAAATGAGAAACACGAGTATATTTATCATATACAGGTAGGGTAATATCAACAAAATATATACTCTTAACCAAAAAAATTATTTTTTCAAAAATTTCAGATCCTCTCAAGATTTTAGTTTGATACAACTCTTCAAATATCAAAACTGAAATTTTTACTAATAGAATTAGAAAATTCAAAAGTGGACCTTGGGAGAAAATAGGGATTGCTCACTCAAACTTGAGTGTATTTAGGGTTTCAAGAATTTGCCTGGCTGCCGACTTATCACAAATTGGATCGCGTGAAGTGATTATTAATTTTTGATAAATGGGTTTTTCCGTCAATAAATATAATTAATTTCATCGAGCAAAAACAAATAAAATCCATTTTCTTGAAAATATAGAGAATTAAACCCTAGCTCTAATAGGTAGAGGCGGTAGAGAGCTAGCGTATGGATCTTCCTTCCTTCCTCTCTAAACACACGTACATACTCGGAAATATGAAGAAGAAAAAGTCTTTCATTCTTCATTTCTCGGTTTCATGAAAAGGAAAAAAAATCTTCTTTTTCTTTGTTCGTAATTCATTCTCAACTCTAATCGAAGCAACCAAAAAGAAAAAAAAGTCTACAAGAAAATTACACACCTTTTATTTTCTTGACGCGTCTTTTTCTTGATTTCTTCTTCTTCTTCCTCCTCGCGATTGATGAATCAATAATTCAACTCTTGGGTTCAAGAAATAAAAAGAGAGGTGAAAGAGAAATAATGATTCAAATAGTACTGAATGATATGATGATGACTGTAAAATTTTTGTGGAAGTAGTATCTGTCTTGAGCTTAATAACAGGCCGGGGAGTCAGATAGATAGATAAAATGCAATCTCTTCTCCTATTTTTAAGAGGGGATATTTCAGCAAGATAAAAGGGAAGCACACACACAAAGGGAGCAGAGTAGTAGCAGTAGCACCCGTATTAGTAGAAGTAGTAGTAGAGGACTCACTCAGAGAGGAGAGATTTCAGAGAGAGAGAGAGAGAGAGAGAGAGGGAACTCTAGAAAGTAGCAGAGGTGAAGCATATAAAGATGGCCTCCTTCTCTTTGAAAACCAAATCACGGCTAAAAAACAGAGAGAAAACGATGATGATAGTGAGTGATATAGAATGAATTATGGGTATAGAGATTGATTGAGAGAGAACAACAAAAAAAATTAAAATAATTGTGAAATACTATTAGTATCAAAGATATGGGACCCACATTGATGAAGAGGAGATGGAGAGTATTTAGTACTGCAACATCATCACTACTGATGAAAAATCTTAGGGAGAGAAGAAGGAATGCCAAGTGAAATGATGTATTATGTGTATCACTGTTCAGGCCCTCAGGGTATTCGGTTTGGGTTTGTTTCTAGCTAGCTAGGGTTTCGGTCAAAATTGTTGAGAACAAGGTCAATGTCTAGTTTACTTGGACACCTGATTCGGGTGGAATTTTTACTGAGTCAATGGTAACTGGAACAATAAGTGAGGAAATCCCGTATAGAAACTTGAAAGTTATCTCAATTGATGATTTGAATATCTTGGATCAAGTGATTTTTCACGAGAAAAATCTTGCTTTTTTTTTTTGTTATTTTCGGAACTTTATTATTATTTACATAAAAGGAATATTTTATGAGATCTCCAAATTCCTAAGCACAAATTCGATCAGCTGATTACCTACTTGAGAATCAGGTTTCTGACCAACCGAACTAAACCCAATAGTTCATGCAACATCTTCTTTCCAAAACAATTTTAGGGGGTAAATTTTTTAAGTCTAAAGCTATTTGATCCTTCAGCATTTTAATATTTCATTGTTATGCAGACTAGGTCATTCTTACTAGATGAATCACACCCAAGAAACTGTTTATTTACACTGTCTCAATATCACTTTTTGGCTGAAATATCAGTTTTAAAATTTAATTTCATAAAAGAAAGATGATTGTCATAGTTCAACGCGACATATAAACGGACACAGTCCTCGCATCTACACACAGACTGTCCTCCGAATATTGGTTATTAAAGGTTGGACTGCATCTTTCTTGACCTTTAGTCATACATTTTTGACATAGTCCAACGCAGCCAACATCACCGGAGAATTAACATACGCGGCCAAACAGTAGTAGGGTCAAGAGCGTATTTTCCGGGATACGATCCCGTGGGTGTAAATCACCCAAAGAAATAATGTGGGTGAAATATGCTCAA
This sequence comes from Papaver somniferum, assembly GCF_003573695.1. Classification (NCBI taxonomy): domain Eukaryota; kingdom Viridiplantae; phylum Streptophyta; class Magnoliopsida; order Ranunculales; family Papaveraceae; genus Papaver; species Papaver somniferum. The sequence continues at coordinate 235,490,582 of NC_039358.1, forward strand.
CTAACTGAGAGACATCTTAAACTCCCGTCTGTTTACATGGCAGAGTGGGCCCTACAGACAAATATAGGTACAATCTCTGCACCTTTGATTGACACGTGTTTTGAAATTAACTATATACTTACCTAAAATAGTTAACCCCCTGAATGGTATAAAATGGAGACAGATTAGATGGGCTGAGAAAATGGGAGGCACGGGTCCAGCAGGTTCACAGGCATGAACCGTTGTTGGATATGTGCTTAAATATGTTTACCGCGATGACATGAAGGTCGGGAGGGTCTCCTCTTGTGAAGAGTAATAAGCTATTTCACAATCCGTGGTAATCCCAATTTGACTGGGAGAGTCGAAATAATTATCTAAAACAAATCTTTTTGAACCCTAAAGTACAACATCTCTGATTACGTTGCATCCTCTCTTTTAATGCGGTTTCCAACAGCATTCGTATTAGGTACCGCTACTGTATTTCTTGTCACCCATACGATGTGGCGGTTTCATTGATACCGACCGAAAGCAAAAATATAATTTTTTTTACTGCTCTTGATTAATTTTATTTGTTTGATCAGTTTTAACATTTGATGTCTGCCCAGTTAAATTGCAAAGATAATCAAATGCTCATAAATTTACTGTGCAATGAAGTAATTAAATTATTGAGTTATACTACACTGAATTCATCATATCATCTATAAAATTATTAGCAAGGGACGGCTGAAAATGACATACGTACGACGACAAATGAACACACAAAATCTAATAAGAGATTTCATGTGTTTTATGTATGATTATTCTTTTTTGAAAAAAAAAAACATCATACAAGAACTTAGAGGGAATCAAAGTCGATTCGTATGGCGACCGGAGAATTTTACTACTCTCGTATCAATATTTACAGAAAGACAAACTGAACTGCAGATTACCTTACCGACTTACAACAGCAAAAAGAAACAAAATAAATAAATAAAATTTGAGACCAAATCCAGCAGAAAATTATCTTTAATGACCAATTATAAAAAGGTAAGTACACTTTGAAGTAAAAAATTCTAATTTTCTTGGAGTCATGGACTATTCATTATTAAACTCTTGATTAATGTTTACTACTCCTACATTCTTACACTACTTTATTTCTACTTTGTAACTTAAAAGAAGGAAGAAGAATGTATGTTTAGTATTAAATCAAGTAACTTAAAGGAGAAATGAAAGGTCGGGGGAGTTGCAGGTGTCTCTAGCAATTAATGCATCAAAGTAAATTAGGAGACAGAAACATTCACTGAATGACTACCCATTTGTTCTGAGCTAAGCCCCTAAAGCGTGTAATAGGAATACCCTAACCACATGTCTACTAATTAAATAGCTACTCTAATCACATCCTCATCTGCCAAAGAAACCGGGCGCCTCTCTGCTATTAAGGAGGGTAGGCACAGAGCTAATCACTACTATGACTACTGTCTCACGCTTTCATATGTTCCCTTAATAAAATAATTAGGTGTAAACTAAGAACCTACTGATGACCATAAGTTACTACAGTGATTAGCATGAGGGACCGTCAAAAACTTTAAAAAAAAAAAGAAAAGAGAAAAATAGGAGAAGATGAAGAAGCAAATGCTGGATTCATACGGGAGATCTCACATACGGTATATATAGCTTTTGGCGCAAGTGGGGCAAACTGAGGACAAGTCATAAGACATGAGACGCGACGACGCCGGCATGACAGAAAGTTTAGGCGAGCAAAAACAGAGTAGAGCATAGTATACTTCTATGTGACAAGAGCTCATTTTTTATAAAATTTGTCCTTTTCAGTGAAAAAAGAAAAAAAAAAAAGCAAAAGGTTGTTGAATTTTCTGAGGTGGTTCGAGCACCCAGATTCGTCACCGGTGGAAAAAAATTTATTGGTGTGCATCCTAGTTTACTAAATAATAGTAAGAAATTTAATCCACCGTGAGAAACTATAAGAGAAAACTCAATATTTAAAAACCAAAATCACAGCCTAAATCAAGCCGTGTCTCTACAGAAAGGGGGATACAAGTTCGAATCTTTGCTAAGGCTTACTTTTCAGCATCCTGGATATTTTTTTCCCAGCCGAATGTTTCGACAAAAAAAAATGCCATGTCTCTAAAAGGATTCTACAGTTGAAACTTGGAGTTTTCTATGGATGGGTGTAAACTTGTTCGTTTACAAAACTACACGCAATTGACCATCAAATATTACTTTTGCAAAATCTTCAGATCCAAAAATGAATAACCGACCAATTTATTGATGTAGTGATATATAGCAATTTGAAAACTATTGGCAATTAATTATCCAGCAAAACCATGGTTTTCAGAAGGGCTGCCGGCTGCATACATACATAATCAATGAATCACAATGCCAATTGATGCATCAACAGAGAAAATACTGTTGTCAAAAATAGCTTGGCCTTCTTATATAAACCCTAGATATATGACATGTAACTTCTTTTTGGCTTTTGCTGTTCTGGTTTTAAATTTCAACAAGTGGCCCTGGAATGGCATGGCATGGCAAACTAGCAAGCTGCAAATAATAATGCGTGATGAGTCCCCAAAAACCTATAAAGAGTAAATACATACATGACAAGAGATGAAGTGAGAAAGGGATTGAAGGTTGACTGATGGATCATGGATATCTGTGTAAAGAATAAGAGTGTGATGGTGGGGGTGAGGGAGAGAACAAACATGTCGTCTTTGGTCATTCTAGTGAATGTATTGAATGAAATGGTATATTTAAGCAGAAGAGATAGGGAATGATAAGTGACATTTCATGTGGGGGGATTTACTTATGGATGGGATTGTATTCTCTGATTTGTCTATTGCATTCAAAGCTAGCTGTGTTGTGTGATGAGAGATGAGAGGAGGAGAGGAGACTGTTTTTGTATTGGGAAATGAATGTTTGTTCTTTTTTTCCCCTCCTCTCATCTAATTAACCTGCTTGTAAGTCTTAAATGTAGCCGTGCATGGAACTGTTCACGACCTAGACCTACCATACTGTATCACTATTGTGGCATGGTGGGACTCAACATACACAGCACCACCCCTTGAGACAAATTGGAATTTGGAGTGTGTGTGGTACATTTGTACCACTAGCTTAAATTTGTATAGAAGTATTTGATCTGTCTAAAATTTGTTTTTCCATAAGCCTTAAATATACTGGCGGAATTGGGCATACTCACATTAATTTGGATATATAAATTTTGTTCCCAACCATAATAATAGGATAAGTGGTGTTTAATGTGTATAAAGTTACCTAATTAGTCTTCTCCTAATAATAACTAAAACTACCCTTTTTTTGGTTTTAGATCCAAATTTTATATTCTTTTCCTTCTCCTTCTCCCTCATCATCAATCTAATAATGATCAACTCCTTTCTCCTTCCCTATATTTCATCGTTTTCAAATGAAAAAATTCGTCGGTTAGTTTTTTTTTTGTTTCGATTCTTTCAAACTCTAGCCAGTACTTTGTTTTGTTGTTTGAATGGTATATTAGATCTGAATTGTTGAATTGTAGTTATATGGTCGTCGTGATATTTCTTTGTCGAGCATGACGACTTTTCGTATTTATTTGTAGTCATCAAGGTTGTAGAATGAATAGCGTGACGACTTTTCAAATAGTTTTAGTTCTGAAGGTAACATTCATATTGTCGTCATGGTCTTCATCCATAAACCTTAACGACTAGTGATGTAGTATGAATAGTTGTCAGATTTTGAAAAGCTAAATATTGACGCTTAATAACTCACAGAAAACAAGATTTCATGTGTCCAATTTTGTTGTTGGTCCTCACGGTTTTGTAAAAATAAGATGACGACTAATAGACAGTCGTCAAAATGATGCATTTTCGACCATGACGACTGTAAATGCGAAAAACCAATGTTTGGTCGGTATGCTTTATTTCACTCGAGCATGCCGGCTAAATTTGGTCGGCGTGCTTCGTTTCAGTCGACCATGTAGACTAAGTGTGGTCGGCATGCTTTGTTCTAATGAAGCATGCCGACTTTTCATGGATTGAATTCGGAAAGTGCTTAGTCGGCGTGTTTTTTTTCAGTCGAGCATGCCCGACTATTCATCCACTGTATTCCGAAAATTTGAATTCCTGCGATCATTCGACGAATTAAACCAACAAAACCATGCATGTTCGAATCCATCTTGAGAAGTGTTTGACTAGAGTGATTCATTTTGGTTATGAAACTATTGAAAACCAAAAAAAATCCAAATTTTTTTGTAACAAGATTCATAAGTAAAACCGTTAGTTTTTGTTAGATTTAAATCTTTTCCAACAAGATTCGTAAGTTTGAATTAGTGCTAATCATTTAAGAGTAATTTAGCCATTTTCAAAAATATTTGGATAAGGGCTTTCAGTTTTACTTTCTAATAACTCTATTTTTTTTTATTTTGCATATACCCCAATTAATCTGGATATACCTCGATCTCACCAATTTAAATATTTTGTTTTTCTATAGGAAAGATTTAGATTTTTTTTTATTTTTTTTTTGGGACAACGTCACATTTTTGTGGGGCCATTATTATTCACTTAGGCCATCCATTGTGATGAGCGAAGGGGTGTTCTAGTTGTAGTAAAATGAGATAGTTGTCTCTTATGTAAATTAATTAACCCAATTCAAAAACTAATAACCTAATTAAAACTCGTATTCATAAACAAAAAAGTACAATTTTTCCTACTACCTTTTTTTTTTTAAACTTTTCTCATCTCTTCGTGTTTCCACTTCAACTTTCATAATCCGATTTTAAAAAGTTATACATTAGAAGCTACTTTCTACTAACTAATACATTCTTTATGAAAAGAGGGGTCTAACAATCTCACCCAATATTTCATTTAGACAATCTGTATGGAAAAACTCGAATATAATTCCAAGAGAATCAACTAGACAGTCAGACTCAATCAATGGAAATATATCCAAGAGTTGTATCTCTGTTTCACAATGTAATCATTAAATCAAACAGATAGAAATCCACGACCTTGATTATTATGTGAAACAACTTGAACGGTACCAAAGACCAATGTTCAAGTGTCAATCAATTTATATCAACAACCAAAGGTTGGATTATCTAATTGATTGAACTACGCACAACCTGTGATATTTGAATTATATAACAAATATAATGTGGAAAAGAAATAACACAGACACCAGAATTTTGTTAACGAGGAAACCGCAAATGCAGAAAAACCTCGGTACCTAGTCAAGATTTGAACACCATACTGTATTAAGACGCTACAAACACTAGCCTATTCCAAGTTAACTTCAGACTGGAATGTAGTTGATCCCTAACCAATCTCACACTGATCAAGGTACAGTCGTGTTCCTTACGCCTCTGAATCCCAGCAGGAATTTGCGCACTTGATTCCCTTAGCTGATCTCACCCACACCTAAGAGTTGCTACGACCCAAAGTCGAAGACTTGATAAACCAATCTGTCTCACACAGAAAAGTCTATTGAATAGATAAATTTGTCTCCCACAGAAACACCTATGAGTTTTGTTCCATCTTTTGATAAATCAAGGTGAACAGGAACCAATTGATACACCGGTCTTATATTCCCGAAGAACAGCCTAGTAATATCAATCACCTCACAATAATCTTAATTGTATGGTAGCGATACAAGATATTGTGGAATCACCAACGATGAGAAGATAGTACTCAATACGATAGAGAACAACAAGATCAGAACACACAACTACAGAGAAAATAGTTGGGTCTGGCTTCACAATCCCAATGAAGTCTTTAAGTCGTAAACCTACATGGTTTTGGAAAAAACCTAAGGTTAAAGGAGAATCAACTCTAGTCGCAACTAGTATCACACAGGAGGTGTGGGGATTAGGTTTCCCAGTTGCTAGATTTTTCCCTTATATAGTCTTCAAATCAGGGTTTGCAATCAATGCTACCTTGGTGAGAAAGCATTCAATATTCACCGTCAGATGAAAACCTGATTAGACTCAAGATAATATCTTTCAACCGTTAGATCGAATTTAGCTTGTTACACACAACTGAAAAGTGACTTCATTTAGATATGAGTAACCGTACCTAAACGTGTTCACCTTGTTGGATCAACAATAGTTAACCGAAGTTAGCCATATGAACACTTTCATATCAACCTTATTCATCTTAACCATAACTAGTTCAAATGACTCAAATGAAACTAGTTCTAGAGTTGTTCAATTGTTTATATTCTCATAGAAGTATACAAGACACAATTGAAGAAAAATCGATTCTTATTCAGTGAAATCAATTCATGAATGTTATAGCCACGGTTTCAAAATGTTGTATTCCTTAATACATAAATGTATCAGTTCATGAACAAACCGATTTTAGAACATAACCTACTCAAGTATGCAAATGGGTACGCATACCTAAGTGGTCGAACTAAGTTTGGGTTCGCCAGTATGCAAACGGGTATGCATACCACCCAAACTCAGTTGAATTTCCCGAAACTGAACTTACGCCAGCACGCATACGGGTATGTATACTAAGTTCCCGGACTTTCATTAACCAATCAGTACGCACACGGGTATGCATACTATGGTTCCCAGACTTGGAATAACATGCAACAATTTAGCATAAAAGTACACATATTGTGTTATATCCAATCATGGTTAATTGTTCTAAACTCCAATTTCAATCATTGAAACATTCTTATAAGACGACAATAGTTGTCTCACACAAACTATTAGCTCCAAAGCAATTTTCAAGTGATCGAATGATCAATATGAAACATTCCGAGTCTACATCAAATGACTGTCTCATGCAAATCATGTAAGATGTTACTAGGCGATTTTCACATGATCATATTTTGACTTTCGTCAAGAATATAAGATGAACTTGGTTAGAGCGAAAGCTTACCAACACATATTTCGAGAAATATGTAAGCGAGTTAAACTCAGCTCGAAATATCAAACTGTATAAACGAAGTCTATATAGCTATACGACTTTTGTCTCAAATAGGAGATAAAGTAGATAGACTTTTGAGTGATAGATGAGTTCAAGTATCCACATACCTTTTGTTGATGAAGTTACACAAGCTCCCCTTAGTAGTTCTTCGTCTTCAATCGATGAACGCCGTGAAGTCTAATGCTCAACTACACTTATTATCCTAATCCGAGACTTAGCTATAAGTAGACTATAAATCAAGACTTATAGTTTTGGCAACTAAACTTGAAAAAAAAACTTGAGATAACAACACTTGCGAGTTCGACCGAGCAGTGCTCTAACACTTTATACATTTGTGATTGATAGATTGACTAGTAATCATTCAAATTGAAATTGCAGAGAGAACTTCATCTAGGAATTTTGTGCCAAAAAATCGAATAGAACTAGCGGAACCGGATGGACATGAAGAATATTTCGACTATTTCTTGATATATATTTCCAAGCGAACTTTCGAGTTTCCTAGCCGAAATTTCTAATTTCCTAGTTTCCTAACCGAACTTTTTTTGAATGTATGTTTTGGTTTTATCTTAGGTTCGTTTAGGAACATGGTGGTATCGACATTGCCGAACATACTCTGTTAAACATAAAATGGAAATTTGGATAGCCGTTCTTGAGTTTTCCAATCCGAACCTAGTCCACACACAATTAAAGAGGATGTTCAAAAACATGTACTTCTATTTTTCTAGCCGAGCCTAATCCAAAACTCCATTAAAGATGATGTCCGGCTACCTGTACTTTTATTTTCCTTGCCGAACCTAAAAAAACTTTGTCGATCTACCTTTTATAAGTTTTCATTTTCATAAATCACTCATACCGGATCTCTATGAAGATTGAAGATTCACATTTATCAAAATTAATTTTCCTTTCAAATCACTCATTTTGAATATAAGAATCTCAAAACCTAGTTTTTGAAAAAGTTTTCCACAAAGACTCATCTTCTCTATCTTCTCTTTCAAATGATCTTAAATCTTAATTCTCTTACACTAATACTAAATGAAATATATAATCTAATCTTACTGACATAATTTATTAACTTGACTAACTTAATTATTAATAAATTAACCGTAATGATATTTTTTGTCCATTAAGGAAAATATATATAGATAAGGGGTGTTACATTTTACTTCACAATAACTTTGTAAAACTGGGAAAAAAATCGTTCTTTTTGAGACGGGGGCGGAACTGTAGCCCAACTTTTCCTAGCCTAAGCCAAAACTAAAAATCTGTAAGCTCCCTTGAAAAAGTGGGGGTCTAACAACACCACCCAATGTTTCGCTTAGCAATCTGTATGGAAAAACTCCAATGTACTTTTTATGAGAATCAACTAGACAGTTAGACTCAATCAATAAAAAGATATATCAAAGAGTTTATATCTCAATCTCTCGATTTAATCTTTACTCAAGCATATGGAAATCTGCGAGTCTTTATCAAAGAGAGATAACTTGGACGGTACCAAAGGCCAATGTCCAAGGATCAATCAATATCAATCAACAACCAAAGGTTGGATTTCCAATTGATGATCTTAAACGCACAACCTGTATTGTTTCAATTATATAAAAAATATAATGTGGAAAATAAATAACACAGACACCAGAAGTTTTGTTAACGAGGAAACCGTAAATGCAGAAAAACCTCGGGACCTAGTCCATATTGAATACACACTGTATTAAGCCGCTACAGACACTAGCCTACTACAATCTAACTTCGAACTGGACTATAGTTGAACCCCAATCAGTCTCCCACCGATCCAAGGTACAATTGTACTCCTATGCCTCTGATCCCAGCATGATACTGCGCACTTGATTTCCTTAGTTGATCTCACCCACAACCAAGAGTTACTGCAACCCAAAATCACATACTTGATAATAAACAAATCCATATCACACAAAAAAGTCTATCAAAGGATAAATCTGTCTCCCACAGAATAATCCTAGGTTTTGTTCCGTCTTAAGATATAAAATCAAGGTGAACAGGAACCAATTGATAATCCGGTCTTATATTCCAAAGAACAACCTAGATTAATCAATCACCTCTCAACAATCCTTCTTGACTACACAAACGGTTTGTCGAGGAATCACAAACAGTGAGACGAAGATGTTTGTGACTTCTTTATCTTGCCTATCGGAGAACTCTCACGATCTCAAGCCAATCATTAGATTGTACTCGTACGATAGAAGATGCAAGATCAGATCACACAACTACGATAAAAGTAGTATCGGTCTGGATTCACAATCCCAATGAAGTCTTTAAGTCGTTAACCTAGTTTTAGAGAAGAAAACCAAAGGTTAAGAAGAATCGACTCTAGCGAGCGCACTAGTATCACACAGACATGTGGGGATTAGTTTTTCCCAATGCTAGATGTCTCCTATATATAGTCTTCAAATCAGGGTTTTGCCTTAGTTAAAAAGTAATCAATATTCACCGTTAGATGAAAACCTGATATAGATTCAAGCTAATATTTCTCAACCGTTAGATCGAAAACTTAGCTTGTCACACACACTGATAGACACATTTTTGTATCTAAATTGATCTCAATACTATATATTGTTGGCACTCGATTTCGTATTTATTTACAGTGTTTTTTGTGTTTGTAGGTATTTTTGGGGAATAAACATTTTTGGAATAATTGGCTTAAAAGTCTTAAAGGCATCCTCATTTCAGATAAGAGCACCAATCTTGTTAAAGGCACCCAGCAAATGGATAGAGGCACCCTCTCCTTCTTCATTTTAAAACGAATTCACGGAATTTATGGGATATTTTAAAGATTCGAGGCAAAGATATCTTCTTGCCTATTATACATAAAGTTTCCATATCTTGAAGGTAAAAGAGATAATATATTTATGAGTTGGTTTTTATTGAAAATGAGAAAGAAAATCTGGGGTTTTATTTAAAAAATAAAAAAAGATAATATCCTTAGGATTTTATTCTAGCAAATAAAGAATATTTGTGATAACGGAGAAAGAAATTATTCATGAGATATCTTTCATTAAAGAGAAGATCTGATGGAGTTATGGAAGAAGATTTTGAAAAGATGTTTGAGTAATGGGTTATTGTGTATAAATAGGGTGCTAGTAGGACCAAATAGAGTGATGGAGAGAAGGGAGTTTTGGGAGAGCAAAATCATTGTTTTATTCTTCTCATTACATTTCATCATCTTGTAAACACATTTTGAGCCATGAATAAATACTTTAAGTGTGTTTTCGACGTGATGAGCTAAACCCCAACACTGGGACGACGGAGGAAGACGAATTTCATAATGGGTAAAATTATTTAATTCTTTTTAAGATTTTTGCATTAATTTTAATTGAAATATGATTTGAATTAATTGATTTGATGAGGTATGCTTAGCTTAAATGTTTTGATACATCGTGCTTAGGATTTATAACTAATCTTTTGAGAATATACCTTGGCAAAACCAAAGTCCATCTTAATTTTATTCATTGAGCTTTAATTGTTGAGAATAAATAAATTGAACCCTATGTTATGAATTCGACGAAATCCTAGTCCCAGTAACACTCTTCATCCTGTGACAATATTTTGTGTATATTTTTCTTTTCTTTTAGTTTATTAATTATGAAAATCAATTCATCAACTCCGAGTGAACGTCAACTCTATTAATTCGATCAATTTTTGGCGCCGCCGACGCGGTTTTGTTTATAGATTTGTTTTTAAGTTTTATTTTATTTGTTCTTTTTTACGCGTTTTGGTATTTTTGTTTGCTTTCAGATTTGGAGTTAAGCTAAAGAAAAAGTGAGAAAGTGCTGAAAAGAAAGGCAAAGCCCAAAAAGGAAAGAAAAGAAAAATACAAAAGGAGTGAAGAAGATGATTTTGTAAATAATTTTATTTTATTTTTTTAGAAACTGTAATTAAGGTTTTTATTTTGTAAAGAGGCATCCTCTAAATCTCCCTGTAAGAAATGCACCATCGACATAAATCATGGGACGAAGGAAAAGGTAACCATGGATGCGTACCTCAAAACAAACAAAAAGAAGTACAAATTTATTTGAGGGTGCTTGAACTTCTAAATTAATCGAACTCCACTCATTTGAAGTGCTAGTAGTATCTACTTCAACTTGAAAATCAATCAAACTCCCCGAATTTGTGGTGTGAATGGCGTCTACATTCCATATACGACATGACATCATTACCAAATATATCCTCGTACACTCTATCTCTACCATTGTAAGATTGGTAATATTTCACATTGATCACATAGTTAGATTTTAAAAGTTTCGACAAATCTGAAGATCTGAAACTCGGATCACTTCTGATTTCGTCTTTGATCAAACTAGAAACAAATTTACTGGTGAGTTTGTGGTGGAGCCTTTGATATCCCAATACACATTGATGATCATTAACATATTTCTAAACCTTGAAAATTTTGTTATCAACATCAATTGAACCTGCTAAGTTCATTCTTAGTATAAAGAAGAAGATACCCATATTTAACCTCATATTTTTTCAGTGCTATCCGAATTTATTTTACACCTCCAAAAAAAACTTTACCAACTGGACCAAGTAATGTATCCCATCCATGAAGAACCTTGTTAACATGCACAGAACCATCTTCAAGGAAATTCACAACAGCTTCTCCAGGTTCAGGTTCAACTACACGACTGCGCGAAAAACTACTACGACTGCTGGAAGAATTGCTTCCAACTTCAACAAGTAAATCAAAGCTCTTCCGACCTTTAAAGTGGCAACGAGATGAAAAACACGGAAGCAAAACATCATAATTAACCCGCACAAACTTGGTTTCGTCATTAAAGGAAAAATATGACATGGTGAGGTAATAACCGAGTCCATTTCTGGCAAATGACAGTCTTCAAAGACTCCAGAGTTGTGTTTATGTCAACAGGTGTAGCTAAGAACTCATTGAAGTAATGAATTACAACTAGTGAACTAACAAAAGGCATTTCAACCTGCAAAACATAAAAACAAAAATGCTTGACAGCTTATGCACCTGCAAAACATGTTATGCACATTGTTATTCCTTTCGCATAACATGTTATTCAACATTTAAGAAAAGAATGAATAACAAATCAATTCAAATCAAAACATCCACACACATGAAAATCAAATACATATGTGTTCTGCATATACTTCAAAATCATATCATTAATTATCCTACAAAACAATCAAAAACATCTACATTAACTAAACAAAAAACATATTCAAAAACATCATTAATCGACTGAAGAATCAAATGGAAACTAGAAAAGAAGACGAAATCGAAACAAATTCGAATTTTTTCTTTCTCAACATTAGAAGATGAAATCGAAACAGTTAGATGTAAATCAATCGGAACAAAAAAAATCAAAAACAGAAGAAAAATCTAAAATCAGACTAAGAACAAGTTTAGATCCATACATTAATAGGTTCATCGAAAACAAATTTGTAAAAAATAAGCTACGAAAACCTAAAATTGAAGATCTTAAACGTACATAAACAATAGCTAGACTTGAAAGATCTTTGAATTAAACAAGATCGGATTAAAAACGAACGAACCTGTAAAATTACAATTCAGGAATTTAATCTCTCTCCGCTATTTCGCTCCGAAATTAATCTCTCTTTTCTTCGCTACTTCGCTCCGGAATTAATCTCTCTTTCTCCGCTACTTTTCTAAGACAAAGAAAAAAATTGAATCTGTTTTTGTTCTAAGTTTGTACGAAAGATTATGTATGCGGAAGGTTAGTTTAGGAAACATCAAAAAACAAGAAACTAAATTTTGAAGATTTTGGGTGCGAATGGGTTTTCCTGGGCGTGGGCTTGACAATGCGAGAATATGTAGAAATGTGTGTGGTAGTAGTTTTCACTAGGGGTGAGCATGGGCCGGTATGGACGGGTTTTTACCTCTTCCGCATCCAATCCAATCTACCACGGATTTCAAATTTGGCATCCGCATCCAATCCAATAATCAAAGGATTTGCATCCAATGGATGCACGGAAGAATAGATTGGGTGCGGATAATCCAATGGATTTGTGTTAGTTGAAATTTATAATGAAAAAATAAAACCAATATAAATAATTGCCTATAGAACCTACACATTTAATATATGTATATAAATATAGAAGTGCCATGGACAACACTCCAAGCAAACACCTAAAAAATTCCAAAACTATCTATATATTTTCTAGAAACTATATAAACGGATTTTCAAGGTTGCATCCGGGTCCAATCCGTAATCCATTGGATTTCAAAAATCTCATCCGCGTCCAACCCATAAGCGAACGTTCCGGACATCCATCTGCAAAAATACGGTTGATCCTGGTTACATCCGCGAATTACAGATAAAATGCTCGCCCCTGGTTTTCACTAAGTTAAAAGTACGGGAACAAGGAGTCGTATTGGAAAGTGGAAACGACCCAACACACTTGGGGTTATAAGTACTATAAGGATGGAGTTTTAAAAGCATGAACCCTAACTCTAATAACAGAAAACACTTTCATAATCATATCAACTCGCTCAAGAGAGTTTGGTGAAGGGCAACAATGGTATCCATCTTCGTATAAATCATATTAGTATCCGATTTTTGTATATGTACAATTTTGTTGCAAATTGTTTTGTAAAGTGGGTTTATGGTGAATATGCAGAATAAAGTAAGCCGACTTGGCATATTTAATGGTGCTAGTCTTCCAGAAGACATCACCATTGACATCTTAACAAGGTTACCAGTTAAGTCTCTCTTAAGACTCAGGTGTGTATGCAAGTCTTGGTACAGGCTTTCTAAAACCACTAATTTCGCTAAACTCCAACTCGATTACTCATTGAAGAACCGTCATAATGATGTCCTAATTGACTCTGCGGAAAATATCAGTTATGTTGATTACAATTCTTTGTTCTTGTCAGATTTATCAACATTATATAACAAGCTTGCTCCTATTGCATATCAATTGAAATATGAAAATAAACATATTGTAGGTTCATGTGACGGGTTGGTTTGCTATGTATCATCTAAGGAAGACATTATTATTTGGAATCATTTAACTAAAGACTACAAGAAAATACCTAAGGTACCAGAACCAGCCGATCTACCCCCTATGGTTTTGATTATGATCCAAAAACTGACGATTATAAACTCGTGGTGTATGGTTATGAAACGGCCGGGCCTTTTGTGACAGTATGTGCTTGTATCCATATCTATTCATTAAAGTTAAATTCATGGATAACAACTAACATGCCTATCGAAGTATCTCCAGGAAACCTAGCGTTTTTCAGAGGATTTTTCCATTGGGTTGATGGTCAGTACTTTCCAGGCCCTAAAGAGGTGGGATGTTTTGATATTGCCAATGAGACAGTGAAACATATTCTGCTACCCCGAAATTTTCATACCAATCATAAAAAGGAAAAATATTATGAAGCACCAGAACCGTGCCTTTTGGGAGGTTGCTTTTGCGTAATTGTAAAGATGATAAAAAGAACATTACCGAAGTGTGGACGATGAAGGATTACGGTGTAGCAGAGTCTTGGACTAAAATGTTCACTATTGA